>NW_020194619.1:1689936-2289936 GCF_002865645.1 Hyaloscypha bicolor E | reverse complement strand
GGGAACTCGGTGATGAAGTTAGCACGACCAACAGTATTCCGGATGCGGACATTTAGCGACTACCCCCTTTCCTCGCCAAGCCAAGCCCCGGGTATCCAACTCCGTTGTCTTCCCAAAACTTACGTTCGTCAAGATTCCTCCTTCCTCTTCGAATTAAAGAAGCTCTACTTAACGCTGTCTGCGGGGAACTCTGACGTGAACATGTTAGTGCTTACGGCACCTGGACCGAGTCACCATCATAAGGTTTTAGTTGTTTCTTACTATCACTTAAGCCATCCCCTACTATCAAACTCTGCATATGCTTGTTTATTTAGCTAATCGCTACTATTACTTAAGCTATTGCTCGATATGTCCTCGCTTATTTAAGCTGTCCCTACTATCCCTTCGTCCGGTGAGACATTGCCACATTAGCAGCCGCACATGAATACAGTGTAACCTCGATATAAGGATACCGAAATTGTCCCAAAAAAACTAAGGATAATGCGAGGTATCCTTATAACTAGGTGTGGTACACAGCAAAAGTAATCCCTGCGGGGCTAGCAGATGTATCCTCAAAAACGAGGATATCCTTATCCCGGGTATTCTTATATCGAGGTTATCCTTTATCCCTAATTCGGATTATGTTCTGGCCGAATTAGGGATATTCATGTGCGGCCGCTAATGTGACAATGTCTCACCGGACGAAGGGATAAGAACACTTTTTTATAGAAATGTTTTTTATTACTAGCTTATCTAAATTGCTAGTTGCATATAATTAAAGTCTAGAGAGCATTAAAGCTCCTCAAGCAATGAGGCTAAGACCTTATAGAGACTATTCGAGGTGTGGTTAAGGGGAAACTTACTTGGTAAAGGATAGTAAGTTTGGTTTCAGGCTATATTTCCTACCAGCCCTAAATGAGGCAAATTACGAACGGATAGGGCTACTTTGCTTTGTATATGGCGAAGCAATGAATAAGGCGACGATTTTATTATCTTATTAAAACAAAATACCCCAGGGGTTATTTTATAGCCTATAATTTACTGGTGGCAAAACTCTTATTCATGACTTTCTAGCGTAAGAACTTCAACGACAGTCAATCTCTGTGTGGTCCATGATACACGAGATCCCAAACTGCGCGACCAGTTTTCTCGTGAAGAACGTTTATCCATGGGAACTTGCAAATAGAATCACGAACCCTTGACCAGTTATCAATGTCCAACTGCACAGTCAGAATTCTTATCCTCAAAATGAGCCAGTGACTGCTCGTGGTCGAAAACCAGAGGCTTGCAATGAACAAAAGCCAGAGAAGCAAATCGCCGTCGTGAGCATCGAATTCCTCATCAAGAACCTCTCTTAGTCGCCGAGAGATTGAATCGTATTCTTGGATTCTGCGGTTATCCCACTGCAAGAATAGTGTTGTCATGAATGTTATTAATCCAATATGATATGCTGCTTCCCTCTTGCATTCAGGCTTCGGACTTTGTAATGGTCGAAATCGAATAAGGCGGCAACATATAGATATCACTATCTCCAGAAACGTCGTTATATCTAAGGTCTGGCGGGTAGGAGGATTATTAAATAGAGTAGTGATGCTTATGACATCAACGAGTATGTCTTGAATATCTGTATTTATTCCGTCTCGTTAATGTTGTCCAGAGGTTAAACCGGAATAAAAGTTGAAACCCATTGATAGTAGGGTACTTCGAACCTCAGACATGCGGTCTCGAAAGAATAATACTGGCTTTCCGTATCGAAGTGCGTGGAGTATGTCCATTCTGTGAACCAATACCAAATTAGATGAGAATGTAAAGTGTGATTGGAAAGCACTAACTTAGACATTTTTAATAAAAGTGTGGGGCAACTCTCGAGCCGAGAAAGTCCACCACGGAGTTTGATCATTTTCCTGAGTCCTTCGTAGTGAATCTGCGAGGCCTTTTCATGCCGAATTTGCTCTTGAAGGATAAGCATCATAACCATGCACAGTGTGGAATCTGAGAGAGCTTCTTCGCCTTGCATCCTTCGCTTCACTAGTGAAAGTGTGTTGGAAAGATAGGACAATGCTTTCGGTGGGCTGATACCTCCGCTAATGAAGAATGCATTAGTTGATGCCATCAATGCCAGACTGCAGTATGATGCTGCGCGCCAAATCAGTAAGGCTAAGACTTAGGAATACGATTGAAATATATACCATCCTCATCAATGAACGTCGTCAGAAGCCAGTCATATTTATACTCATTAGATGAAAGCCCAAGCTGAGAAGGGTACATCTTTTCTGTTATGAAGAGGAAAACTTAGGATAACATGTCTTAGTAGCCACTCTCAATTGATTCATCAAGAGGCTGTCATACTTACACTGATCAATACTTTTCAGTGAACTTTCACTTAGCTCCACAGGAAATTGGAAAGTGCGCAATACATTTCCAAGATTCCTTGCGACTGGTCCTAATTCTTCCGCGTTGCGCTTCCTCGCCTCCTCATTTGGGAAACTTGCATCGCCACATGGCGTCCGCCCGGCGCTCAACTCAAACCTTGAACGACGATGAACTGTCTTTCCAGCATTTTTACCCTTCATGACATGGCTGCGCATTAACTTTCGAGTGACTCTGTCGACCTTGGCACTACTATCTACGAACTTGAATGTTTTCTCCATTGTGAGATAAATCAGTATTACCGACTGTACTTAGTCACCATCAAAGACAGACCGAGAGAACCCGAGGAAGAGATTAAACCACGTAAGGCGCAGGGCCGGCCTATATATGTTCCGCACGATCGTATTCGCGAATAAGGGTACGATTAAAATAGTGGCGTTTTGGTAAGGCATCAAAGGCAACAGCCTACAGAAAGCGATAAGGATCAAGTGATCAAGCGATTTTCGAATCCGGTTTTCGACTTTTGATGTCCGATTTGTGGCCCGTGCTCACCCCACCAAAAATCGCCCACATACCACACCCCCTCTCCCTGTACCTCTACCTATTATTACTGCTTAAAATATTACTCTCTCTTTAATTCTTATTTATATATATATAAGAGAGGGGGGAAAGGGGGAGGGGGGCGTGGAGGGCGAGTGAGTAGATGAAAAGTGAAAAGTGAAAAAAGTAGAAAGCGAAAAGCGAAAAGCGAGGTTCGAGGCACGCGACTCGCTAGGAAAGGAAGCCCTATAATTATAGGCTACTTGTCGCTAAATTTTAGGGCTACGGTCACTAAGTTACAGGCTATAGGCACTAAAAATTTAGCGACATAAATTTTTGGTTAAGTTCCCTCGCTTTGCCCCCCCCTCCTTCCCCCCCTCCCCTTTCCCCCTATAAACCCCCTCTCTTATCCATATATATAGAGAGAGAGAGAGAGGGAGAGAAGAATTAAAGAAAGTAGATATTTGAAGTAGTAATAGAGGTACAGGGAGAGGGTATAGTATGTGGGTGTGATATGTGGTATTTGCGATTTTTGGTGGGGTGCGCACGTGCCACAAATCGGACATCGAAAGTCGAAAACCGGATTCGAAAATCGCTTGATCACTTGATCCTTACGGCTTTCCGTACGCCAGGCTTTAATTTTAGCGAAGCGGCCCTGATCTCGTAACCCAAGTATTATATTATATATAGATTATCTTTCGTCTCCTATAAGTTAGGAAGAGATGGACTAGTTTGGAGAAGATTATTTTTTAGTTAATATATAGAAGTAGTATATAGATTCCCAACGCAATTTTCCATACCTACACTATCCTTGATTATCTGTGCAAGCAGATTCCGTGTATCCGCCGGACTAATGACTGCCTGGAACGACTGATTGAGAGAGTGCCGCCTGGGAGTGATGGCCTGGGACTGTGGCCTGGGACTGATGAATGAGAGCGATGGCCTGGGAGCGATGGCCTGGGACTGATGGCCTGGGACTGTGGCCTGGGACTGATGAATAAGAGTTCCGGCCTGCCTCGGGCAGGGCCACAACCAGCCTGGGCCACAACTCTAAATAACTATTCAAGTGGGCTCTCGTGTCGCTAAAAATAGAACAACGCCTTGCATCAGCCTCGTACCAATGAACGAGGCTACCACAAGGCTATAGCAATCGAACGAATAGTCACCCGACGCAAAACGATGAACCCCGCCTACTGTATGGCTATTGTTAATGATGCAGGAAGGAGAAAGAAGGTGGAGAAGTTCTCGAGGCTAGGGTTTTGCTCATCGAAGCTGACCGAGCAATCGTGATCAGAAGCCTGGCCTGTGCGCGTTGTGACCTCATCTGCGTTTCAACACATCCACTTCCCTCCTGAAGATCAAAGAAGGAAAACAATCAGCCAAAAGAAGAGTTCGCACGAACTCTAGCAAGGACATCAGCCTGCGTCGATTGGGTTATTGGCTACGATGATGCAGCGTATGGTGCCTTAGTTGTGATCGAGGACGATGTTGGCGGATGATCACTGGGCGCTTCTCCAGCCATAAAGCGGTGAGAAGGAATACCTCAACAGCAGTGTTGTAACCTCACTTCAACTCCTTTCTTTAGCAGTTGCTCCCAAGATGACTGCTGATATTATAGTCAACGTGTTCAATGTCATGAACGAACCTAGCCCGGCTTTCATCATTCAACTCCAGATCCAAGACAGCCAACGACTCTCTGAAGCATGCGAGGGCAAGGGCAAAGGCCTGGAGGGCGAGCTGTCAGACTCACAGCTCGCAGCAGAGCTGTATCGAGAGAACTTGGAGCACTATGCTTCCATCCTTGCTGACCTGCAGATGACAAGAAGCATTGCTCGAGCTTGCCAAACCGATGGAAATCTTCTCACAACTTCGCTTTCGCAGGAGCAGACCGCAGCGAGCGATCGAGAGATGGCGTGCAGGCTTGGTGGTGTTGCAGATCCGAACTCCATCCCGCCATGGACAGTGATCTCTGAGGAGATGGACTGGGAATTGCTTGCGAAGAGTTCGACACCGAGTCCACCGCAACCGAAGCTACTGCTGAAGGGGGATATGGCGTGCCAGAGTCGTCCCACTGGGCGGCCAGATCTCTTTCGCGCATCGATGACTCATTGTTCCCTCCTGGCAGCGTGCGGGTGTTCTTGACTGCAGAGCATGTGCTGCAGGACGAGCAGAAGAAGATCGAACTCGACACGCCAGATCGAACGTACTGCTCCAATCCCCTCTGCTCGGTCTTCATCCGCTTGGAAGATCCATGACTGGTGACTCGTTGTTCCCTCCCCGGTGCTGTCGTCAGCCCATCACCACTGGCAGCGTGCGGGTGTTCCTGACTGCAGAGCTTGTGATGCAGTGCGAGCAGAAGAAAATTGAACTCGACACCCCAGATCGAACATACTGTTCTAACCTCTGCTCTGCCTTCATCCGCTTGGAGGATATCACGGATGAGCAGGCCTCTTGTCCGGACTGCGGCACTGTCACCTGCACGCTGTGCAAAGCCACCAGCCACGGAGTGCTGTATGACGCGGGACAACCAAAACCCTTTCTAGAAACTCCAGAGCCATACAAAATTAGACCAAAGGAAGCGAAACCGGAAGCAGTTGTGAGAAAGACTCGTGACGGTAAGCTGCTTCCTGGGAGCGCACCCTCCAGATCTTGACTTGGAGATTCTACGGATGCTGATGTATAAAAGGTCATATACAACCAATAACAGATCCCGCAATCCCAAAGGCGTTGGAACCAGGATGGAGTGAGAACCCAGGAGCAAATGTACGAAAGCGAAGTTCTACAGCGGCGAAGAGGGAACAGTCAGTGAGTCGGAAACATACGAAGGATGAAGATGAGATGGTTTTGGACGAAGATCTGGAACTAATCAGAGCTAAACTTGCGTATCTCAAGTTAAGAAAAGGGGGCAGGTTTCATATCAAAAGACCACTCAGAATGAAGGAAAGGGTGTTTTGCTGCTCATGCGAAAACGTTACTGGAGTTTCGGAAGAATTTGCGTGTGTCTCTTGTAAGCATACCAGATGTGCTATGTATTTGGCGATGAGATAGTACCCAGGTGGTTACATAGTTTCCACGGTTCAAAGCACACCACATTTTCAGTCAGCATTCCATTCACTAGAAGTGAAGGGAACATTATGGGCTGGTGAATTAGGGACGTCTCTCTTTTCCCCTTTCCCCCTAGACCTTAAATCGCCGATTTTGAGAGATTTTTCGTAAAGTTAGGTTTTCTTTCGGCCCACACTTCACCCCTAGCCACGCGCACGAAAATTGGCTGAGGTGCACGTCCATTTCGTCGCTTTTTCACCCCCACCTAACCCCCACCCATACCTCGCGTAAAAATATATCCTCATTTTCGCGCGCACTCACCACTCTCACTCCCTAATTGAAATGTGCGAGGTAGCTCACTAATTAATTAATTACCACGTTCCTAAGGAGCACCCGCATATAACGCCCTGCCATATAACTATACTCAGGGACACCTGCACGTAACTGTTACGGCTATACTGCCTATGCCGTACGCCGTACGCTGTACGTGCAGGGCTAGCGGCCGCTGTTCATTTAAAGCTTGCTTCCACGTAGCCTCTACGAGCTTCTCTCCTTAGTTTAGTATTCTCAATAAGAGCCACTCCTACACTGCTTTCCAAGCCTAGGAAGTTGTACTCGTGACAGTAACGCCCTGCCAGAAAACTATACTTAGGGAACCCTACTGGAAACGCAACGCCCAGTTCACTGCACGGTGCTTGTTACTATAATGATTACTAGAATAAAATAGTATTTTAGTATTATATCGCACGTGATCTAGAGCTGTATATCATCATGTGACTGGGCCTCTTGGTAGCCCATGGGCTACCCACGTGGGCGGGCGGGCCTTGGGCCTCAATTCTGACCCGCCCATGGGTTGGGCTGAAGCAGCCTAAACACAATTGCACGGGTAAGTTAGACAAGTAACTAAGAAGAGTACTTTTTGTATTGCAATTGAGCATGGAGAGCTCCTATCTACCTAGGGATAAAGCAACGCTTATATAGACCTCTCCATCCCCCATATAGTCCATGTAGTACAAGTGTGTGTGTGTGTGTGTGTTTGTATTTAACGTCTGGGCGGAGCCCGCGATCAAGTCGCGAGTCCTGGGAAGCCCCGGAGGGGCAAAAGACGCCGGGGGAGGAAGGCTCCCGGATGGCGGACTAAAGTATTATATACAATAGTAAATTGGTGTTTGCTCTTCCTAAAAAAAAATACGCAAAAGCGCTAAAAAAGGAGAAGAGAGCTCCGGCAGGGTTTACATAATTGCCGTCGCTTTGTGTATTCCTCTCGAGGAGAAATGGCAGCTGCCCTCACGTTACAGACGAATCCCCTTGATTCTACTCCAATGCTTCCGAAATCCCCTTCTTCCTCCGTCACCCTCCTATATCCTCCCTCTAACACCCCTATTCCCAACCTTCCAAATAGCTACCGAGAGTATCGCTGAGCCTACCTCAATAAAGATTCACCCGATCCCAGTCTCGAGAGATATCGCAAGGGCTCAAGAGACCGGTTCCCCTCCGTAGACTATCCGTATTGTTTTCGTAATATGCTATTATTCGAAAGTAGGAGCGTCGAGTTCGGGAAAAGGGTTGTGAAAACTCTGCAATTGGCCCCGGACGCCTCCACAACCTCCACCCTTCTTGCGTTCTCTTCTCAGCTCAGGTAAACACACCCTCTAAGAAGAAGAGTATTACCAGTTCGTAGCCAGCACCGCGTACAGGTGAGAGATCCGTCTTCGCTGGCCCATGTAGTACAAGTAGTACCGACTACTTGTACTCGCTGTACTACATGACACGTAACCTGCTGCAATAATGCCTAAGGCCAACACCCTGTAATGCCTTGTGATAGAGCCCTAGGCTCTAGTCGTAACAGCCCAGGCCCTCCACCTATCTTCTCATTGGTTTTCTGTTGTGCTGAAAAAAAATGTTGGCATCTTTCTCGCTAATGGTGGACCGTACATTGGACGAGCAAGGCTGCGCGCATGCTGCAAGCTGCGGAGGTGGTGTCGCGGCCATGTCCTCGTGCAAACGTTAAGCCTTGAATGACAGCCGAATTGTCCTTCAGTGGCCACAATCTGCTGCGTGGGCCTTAATAAATGGAGGGCCTGCAAGCGATCCGATAACAAACAGCCTTGCTCGTTGCATAAAGTCAACCTTGCCCAGTAACTACTTCAAGCCACTCTTCGTCCGGTATAAATTCAACCTTAACTGGTGACTCCCTCAAGCGACTCTTTGCCTAGTTTCCGATTTCTTATTCTCGACGTCGCCCTCTTATCTGAACAAAAGAGCCATGTCCAATTTATCCTTTACCTATAATGCTACTGCGATTCACAATGCTTTCAAAGGAGGCAATCAAAGCTACTGTTCTCTAAGCCCTTTTCAATACTCCGTATACCCGATCGATAGCGATACCTCAAAGTGCCCCTCCGCCAACTCTATTCTAACAACATTCGGAGTTGTGAATCTCGCGGTTACCACCTTCAGCCTGTTACTTGGAAATCGGGTAATAACGCACTGGTATACCTGCGGTTATTGCGGGCAAGAGAAGAAGAATAATTTCGGGAGAAAGCACCTCGGTATTCCTATCCCGAGTTCTATACTCTATATGTGGCTCCTGCCTATTGCGCTCCAGTTTAGCGCGAACGCTATCAACGCCGTACTAATGAAGAGTACTCCAAACTATAAAGAAGGCTTCTCTATTGGCCAAATTATGGTTCTCTATTTAGTGCGGCCGCGTGTTACCTGGCTCTTGGGTATTATCATAGTCAAGTGTTCTCCAGCAGCGGTAGTCAATGGAGATGGCGATGGCGAAACAAGTGCCCTATCGGATACTCCTTCCGGCTTCAACTTAAGGGAGGATTGGCGGCCCTGGGCATACCAACAGATGTTCGCAGAATGGGTACTCCAGGTAATTACCTCAAGCATCGGCCTATTGATGCAATCGTGTATGCCCATCTCGCAACCAGGTAGCGAGGAGGTTTCTTTGCAGGGCTTGAACCTTGTTATCCCAAATTTGGTGCTTTGTTTCGGTATAGCTGCCGGTTCTGGTGCTATGTTCTACGTCAGGAGGGGCGGGAAATTTGACAGAGAATACAAGCAAGGAGGCTCCTCTCGATCTTGGCGTTTCCAGATTCCATTTGTGTTAACCTTAGCTGTCGCTGCTTTACTATGGGCATCAAGGTGGATGTTTTGGGTCAACTATCTACAAAACTTTGACGTATACGGGCAAGTACTATCCAAATATCGAACTTAAATGCATGCTAATTCTATAAAAATAGTTTCTGCCCACCCAAATTCATACAGCAGGGCGTTGTATGGACTGTTTTCTCCGCCGCTGCTGCACCATTTGGAGTCGGAGTCTAGGACTTGGTTTGCCTGTACCTCAGGTTATTTCGATATAATAGTTTGAGGTTTATTCAGATGATCTGGCAGTCCACTGACAAGTGCCAAGGAAAGCAAACGATCAAGGTCGGTTTGATAAGGTAAAGACTAGATTGACTACAAAGATGGAAGAGGAGGGTGAGTGAGGAAGGGATTATATACATGTCGCCAAGGGGCAGAGCAAGGTCTCATTATGTAAAGAAGGTAGTTGTTTTGAGAAATATCATAGTAATTCATAAATCTGGCCCCCTTTTGACTTGAAATCCTGCCCTCTGAGTGGCTCGCTAAGCTGGTGGTCCGTGCATTTAGCGAGGTGTGCTCCGCGTCGCAGCAGAAGGGATAGCCATTATTGACTGTGAGTGCATCACTAGGAGCTATGCGAAGGCGAGCAAAGAAAATATCGACAAGATCGCCGCACTCTTTCAGGCCGATCCGCAAAAGATGGAGCTGCTCTCTATCCTCGACGACCAGGTAGAGCTGTTGGCTCGGGAAGGGCGGCCGGACCTCTCTCGCCTCCTCGACTCACTTGAATCACGTTCCATCACACCATCGGAAGAGGTCTTAAGCTTACGGGCTGAGTACGGTCTCGAAAGGGTAAGCCGGTGCTTGGTTTGGGGTTTGGATACATCCATTAATATAACAATAGGAGCCGGTGCCACAAGGCTGCTTAGATGCTGCTATCGAGTGAGTCGTCAAAGGGGTTGGACACGTTCTCGGCAAGCGCACGCTCGGTAAAGACGATTCTATTATGGTCAATAGTACAGTCGAACTTTCATATGGCTTGTTCGACAGGCTCCGCTCCAGGGAATGGCTCAACTGTTGGGACGTTGCAGCCGCTCTGGAGATAATCGATAGACCAGTGTCGTGACTGTATAACACAACGCAATATAAATACTAACTGGAATTCACCTATTCGTTTTCAAGTATTAGAACATTCGAATTCATACCGAACTTTAGGTATTATTAATAGTGAAGTTATCTACAAGATAGCACATCCACGGGATGTTTCTTCTGTTTCTTTTTCTGATACTAAGATCATCGGCAACATCGATAGAGTGAATTTGTATTACAGCTCAGGTAGATACCTCTATAACCGAGACATAGTCACAAATCGTCTTGCAACGGCCACAGTTAGAAGTCCGCAGACCGTATAGAGTAGAGTAGAATAGTGTCGGATGGACAGTAACCTGATCTGCGCGAAATGAGAAGTGAAAATTGAATGATTGTCTAAGTAAAGTGGTACCTAAAGTACGTACCTAAACCTAATTTTAAGTGGTGTAATAAGGGTTGAGTTCAATTAGTCTGCTGCGACCAATACAGTCAAAATCTGCCTTAGATATCTCCTGGACGTTCCGGGTGTCTTCCGGCCCGTACGCGCGGTAAAACTTTATGGCTAAATGCCTGTGTAAGGCGGCAGTGTACTGGTCTTCCATGATCTAACAGGTCTTGGTCAGTAAAAAGAGTGCCTTGTCAAGCTTGCAGTCAAAGCCTTCGCGACCCTTATTTTTACTGTTCATGAAGGGCTGTGCTAATTGGGGCAGGAACGCTGCAGGACCAGGCTTCCAAGTTTTGTTCAGAACGCAGATAACTGAACGCTCCTTCCAGCCGTCCTTGGCTATATCGAACATTTCTAAGCAAGTGAAGAAGCCGTCCGGCTCTACGACATATCAGTTGAGGTATCTCAAATTGGTTGATTGCGAAGCTTTCCGACATATCTCAAGTTAAATGACCGTTGATACCTAAGGCTGCCTCACGATCATGGATGTTTCCAAAAGCACTTTGGATGCTTCATCAATATCTCCCCCATTGCCAGTACGCTGTGCCAGGGTTTACTACTACTTCCGTCGCCATTCTCATTTCAGGATCGTCAAGACTCTGAAATATGTGCATTAATTTACTGTACAGTATGACGGCTCTGTCACAATCCATCTGCTCTAGCCATGATTTGCAGCTTGGTTATAGGCTGGCGCCAGCTTCTCGTTCTTGTACGTTCTCTAGACATACCCTTATCTTCTGTACCAGTCGATTTGACCATAAGTCTAATGGTATTGCAGAAAGCCTAACTTAAGCTGATTACACTCCGGCATTACTTGGAAACACAAGTATTAAGCGGCAGTACCGACGACAGCCACTACATGATGAAGATGCCCCTACAAGACCTCTCTCTGCATACTTTACCTTTGCAAATCATATACGATTTCAGGAAGTGAGGGCATAAGTTTTGCTGATTTGGCAAAAAAACCCCGAGTCGGCAATATCAAGAGATATCCTCAATTGAGAAAGAGACACCCTGTGTGATGGTGAGGTTGTTTGTTCCGAAATCGTGTCTCACGTGCAAACTGAAGAAATTAGGTTATGGAAGTCATTTACTACCACTACTCCGCCCCACCACCCCTAACAGAACTACTACTGCTACTATTGAAATAAGAAACGGTATCGCACTTCTGCTTCTACAATGGGTCCTTGCTGCTTGTCTGGCTATGAAGTCTCAATAATGAGCGGTCACAGCCCGCTCAAGTTAGTTACAGTTCCACCACCACCTTTGCCGCACTCACACCCGCCTGTAGCTTCCTCATCGCATCCTGGATACACTCCAAGCCCTTGCCAGCCACAATCGGCGGCGGCAGGCACTGCAACTTCCCGGCCTCTAGCGCGGGGGTCAAATAATCCCTAAATACGGGTATCGACGCGTCGTTGACGGAGTAGATCATGCTGGCCTTCACGTTGGCAGGTACGTCGGCCGGAGGGGGATGCGTGCAGGCCAGGTGGCCACTGCCGAGCGCGGCGAGGATGGCAAGGGCAATGGGATAGGTGTCGGGGGTGGCGATGGCGTCGATTAGCCCAATAAAGCCGGCTCCACATTTGGCTACCGCGGCTACGACCTTGTCCACGATAGCAGGATCCTTGTGGTCAATGACCTGGGCTGCACCGCAGCGCTGACTGAGGGCAAAGTTGTGCGCTCCGGTGATAGTTATGACGGTTACTCCAGCTGCGGTGGCTAACTGGGTGACCATGGAGCCCACGGTCGAGGAACCGCCGTACACGACAAGAGTTTTGCCCGAGGAGGTGACTGGGTGCAGTACCGACGGGTACGGAAGGCCGAGAACCGTGAGGGGGACGCCGGGCATAACCTCGCCGGGTTCCTGACGGAAGAGCGCGCAGGCCGCCGCCCCTACGGCTAAGGGTATGACAACGCCGTCCGTGAAGGCAATGGAGTTGGGGAGAAGGGCTGCCCTATCGGCGCGCACGACGGTGTACAGCGCAAAAGCGCCGTCCTCGGGACGGCCAGTAACTAGAGTCATGCCGTGTCTGCAGTCGAAAAGAAAGCCAGCGTTAGCCAAGCATCGTAAAGAGTGTATCTATATGCTGGAGAGGAAACAGAGAGAATAGAAAGAAGAAGTGCGAGACAACGTGAATTGACTTACCCAATGACTCGATCCCCCTTCCTGAAGCGCTGCACGTCTGGGCCAACGGCATACACGGTGCCAGCGACGTCATTACCGATTATACTTGGCCACTGCTTCACAAAGACGCCTGCCTCTAACATCCAGCTGTCGACTTGGTTCATACCCACGACCACGTTGTGTACGACCAGCTCACCGAGCCCGGGCGTGGGCATCGGGGCGTCGCTGACCTCAAGAGGTGTGTCGGCTTTGATCAGCCATGCGACTCGGTTGGTTGGTAGTGCCATGTGTGAATTCATTCGTTCCTTTATCCTTTTTCGTCGTTCCTACAGTCGTTAAGTCTGTTAAGTGGTTATTACATGGTCATGCTGACGTAAATGAAATGAGATGTAGAAGGCACGCTGGTGATAGTGCCGGTGGGCATCGAAGAGGACCTACCTCCCTTGAATATATCGATTGCAAGTCCGCAGACTTAGTCAAAGTCCCTAAGTGTGACAGCACGTACGAGACGTAGGCACGGATAAGTCAGGTATGACGTGATGTGCGGATCTCGTAGAAGAATGCCTTTATTCGAGGATCTAAAGCTGAGGAAAGAAGAAGAGGAGAGGAGAGGAGGAGAAGGAGGTGAAGCGTCGTCTATATACTAGAATAGGGGGTTTCCAGGGGGCTTGTAGGTACTAGTCAGGTGACGACTCGGTGAATCGTCACTGTAAGGCAGCATCGACACGACATCCCATCAGCAATTGTAAATACAAAACCGCGACAGAATTAGAGACAGATGCATACTAGATATCCCGTCAGAAGTGCAAAATGGCTGGGACTAACCACCTTGGATAAATAGATAGGTCGCATTAGGACACCGCTCAATCAGAATGTCAACGGAACCTAGTAATTCGAAGAGTGATTGGAGCGAATTCCATCAAGTCTAGGTTACAAGCGTGAGGCATTATCGGAGATTAGTGCTCTTGCCAACATTCCTGATATGTGCTAGCTCAGCCATGGCACTGAATACTTCCTCTCCTTTAGTGGACTATTTCTGGTGAGCCAGGGTCATAATCCGCTTAACCAATTAGGAAATGAATCTCTCATTGGTCTACACTTCTCAGCGTACCACTAGATTTTATGCCACATGCTCGATCGAAATTGCTATTGCTTCGTGAATTTCCGGATTGAACTAGCAGGACAAAGATCCTGCACAAACAAGATTCCAATATCTGACTGCAGCTGTAAGATTGATGCATAACGACAATAGGCAGGAGCTTGCTACTTCTCCCTGCTGCATTCTGCGATTGATTGATCTCGATGTAGATCCTGGTCAGACAACTACTTCCTTCCACTGTGTCTATTCTTCCGAATACATATTCTTTCGGAGAAACCGCGATTTTCAACATAGTCTGGAAATTCCAAAAGTAGTTGCTTGAC
Organism: Hyaloscypha bicolor E; assembly: GCF_002865645.1. Lineage (NCBI taxonomy): Eukaryota > Fungi > Ascomycota > Leotiomycetes > Helotiales > Hyaloscyphaceae > Hyaloscypha > Hyaloscypha bicolor. The sequence goes on along the minus strand of NW_020194619.1, from coordinate 2,275,819 downwards.
ATTGACATTGACATTGATAGAGCTTCAAGAGGAGTTTCATGAAATTGGGTCACCAAGAAAGAATATCACTTCCATGAATCCCACATTCAAGCTGTTTGCAAACTGGGGGGGAAAAGTCAGCGCTCTGCTCCGTAGTACATAGCCAACTTACTTTTATCAGTCCCCTTCCCCTCCTCGTTCATAGCCTCTAACCCCGCAAAAGCAGGAAGGATCTGCTCTCCCGCAGCCTTCTCAAGCTCTAAATGACTCATCACAAACTCATTGGTCAGATTCTGGTAATCTGCCTCTCGATTAGCTCTATTCCCTTTTCAATTAATTTTCTCGACTCACACAAAACCCCATTCTCTTTATCTGGATGCAGCTGTCCCGTCCCATAAACACCATTTTTCAAATTCTTCTGCGTTAGTGTGCAGAGATCGTAGTCCTGTTTTGATCAATTCATTATCTCATAAAAATTTGCCGATCTGGGCAGAGTTACTTCAATCTCGACCTCCTTCAGGAACCTGATGAATTCTCGAACTTTCACCGGGTCCTCCCCTTTTCTAGCGAAGATGTCATACTCAAGCACTGTTCTTCCAGCAGACTTGGGTACAAGTCTCATATAGTACCATGCGTAAGAGTAGCAGTTCATTCCGTTGAGTGGGAACAATGAGAGCCAGAGACCGGGCTTATCACCTCCAAGCTCATCAATCTTTATGGAGCTCTGATCAATTGAAGCAGAGGATGGGAATCCCAGCCATGAGCTCCAAGACGATCCTGCGGGTTTGGACTCTACCATTGTTGACTTTGCGTTCGAATCGGGGACAACGACTTCAGCCGAGTGACGAGCATAGTTGTGCCTCGGTTCCACTTGATAGGTTGGGACTTGAATGACTTTGGAGAAACTTGGGTGCGCTGTTGGGCAGTGGTAACACTCATTATATCCATCCACTTGCGTCAAGAGTCAGCATCGTCTATCTCACTATTGTGGTATCACTCACACAATGTCTTCCAATTAAACTCCCCATCCTGTTGCCAACTCTCAACATACTCAAATTCTCCAAAATCAAACTCGTCCATCTCATCTTCCAACCCTTTGTAGAACTCGTGGAATGGTGTGATGTTAGGAGTAGAGTCGAAATTCACGAAGATGAGGCCCTGGCGTGTGGTATGAGTGGCAACTTTGAAGAGTCCGTTGACGGATTTATCGAAGTTGGGTACGGTTTCGAAGCCCGGTGCCTTGATCAAGCTACCTTTCGTGTCGTAGGACCAGCCATGGTATTTACAACCTATAAGAGATCAGAGGGGCGTCTCATCTCGGCTCTTCCAGAGCAAACGCACCTAGAACCAAAGAGTTGCCAAACTCTTTATTGACGATTGGATATGCCCTGTGCCGACAAACATTATGAAAGGCTTGGATCGTCCCGTCTTTTCCATGAATCAGAATGATAGGGAATCCGGCAATATCGATTCGAAAGTAATCTCCAGTCTTGGTGAAACGGGAGCTATGCATTGTGAGGATCCATGACTGTTTGATGTCAGAGATGTTTGTCCATATGGTGACATATATAAGGGTCAGGAATGAGATTATTGCTGACCTTACTAAAGATAGCACGCTTCTCAAGCTCATATATCTTCTCACTGACCCACCAAGAAGCAGGAAGAGTATGATATCTGGCTATCTTCGCAGCCATTACTAAACAATTTCTGTCTAATAATTCCGGATTTATTGAAAGTTGGGAGGTGTTTGAGTGCTTGGCTTAATCTACCTGAGGTCTTGAAATGTTCGATTGGGGAGAGTGGGAGAAGAGACAGCACGATCACCACGATTTCGGTATACCTTGCCATCTGTACGCCTCCTAATTATTGGTGTCACTCCACTCTTGGCTTTGATGATATCTGCGGTCTTGCGCCGAATCTATGGGGGATCCCATTGGCTTACTGAGCATCCAGAATGCCATTCGCGGGGAAGAGGATACCCCACTTTCAACCCACAGTAGTCAATCAACCCCCATTGGATGTTATCATAAGATACTAAGGAGGGACTTTAAAATGCAGCGCATGTGATAGCAAACTAGATTGGAGATAGCTAACGGCTCATTGACAACGGGAAATATATGCCTAATCGAATTGGCTGCTCGATCCTCCCGCCAATGATAAAGCAGTGATCAAATTCGCAGATCTCAAGTCTAAAGAAGCAACATTTTTCAATTGGAACGTAAACGTATTCTTTAATGACCTCGTCTTTACGATAAGCGGTCTGGATTTCTGACGTTATGAGATTATGTTAATAATATAGCAGCCTTCTGGATCAAAATAAATGTCTTTATCTGCCCAATGAACTGAGAACACCCCCTTGGATGTTTCCATCTAGGAACAGCTGCTGATATTATCCCAATTACTAAGACATGCCATAGAATGAACAAGGGCATTGTAGAACCCATAGGAATCTTGACTGCAAGATCTTGGGCTCGTGTGATTCATATCACTCGGAGGCACTCTATGTCCTACACACCTTTGGGTGTTCAACTGTACCAGCTGGAGTGGATTATGATTTCGAGAACTTTATTTCACGTCGAAATTAATGCCTTTAACGATTCTAGGGCATTCAACTGTCTACATTGTAGGATTCTTAACGTGGTGAGGCGAGACTCGTGGAAGGCCAGGAAGATGGTCCTCGTAGAAAGAGAGCAGGCAAGCTTGACAAAGATCGAACACAGGGCCAGGAAAGAATCGAACTATATTGATCGATAACGCAATTGTCAAAGTAATGCAGTGAGACTTCACTGCTTTTGAAGACGTGAGGAAGCAGGGAGCGCGGAGAGAGATGCGGAAAAAAGGGCGAAGTCATGGTTGTTCTAGGAAGGCGGTCAAATGCGGCAGAAACTGCTGCCCACTAAATTTTATCTACCATCACTGACTCACTCTTCAACAACAACATTCTTCACCTTTTCCTTGCCCTTTCGCTCCCGTTATCTTGAATGATACACTTATAGGCAAGATGCCAAAGGTGTATCTTCTTGACTACGTGGCGGGGAATGTGCGAAGCTTGGTTAATGCCATTGAGAAGGTGGGATACGCAGTCGAGTGGATCAGGTCACCAGAAGATGTCGAGAAGGCAGATGTAAGTGAAAGTCATGAATTGAACTGTCAAACCTCCTTTTGTCTCACTCAATTCAATTCACGAGAAGGCTTTCCTATTGTTCCTGCTGACAACAATCGCAGAAACTCATCCTTCCTGGTGTTGGCCATTTCGGACACTGCATGACCCAATTCTCCAACGCAGGCTACCTCCCAGCGATACGAAAACATATCGAGTCTGGCAAGCCATTCATGGCCATATGTGTTGGGTTACAAGCTTTATTTGAAGGATCCTCAGAGAGCGCGGCAGTCCCAGGTCTTGGGTTGATCAAAGGACACCTCGACAGATTTGACGACAGCTCGAAAGCAGTCCCGCACATTGGATGGAACAGCGCAAACACTTCAGACAAGCAGATGTATGGCCTGAGACCGAGTTCGAAGTACTACTACGTTCATTCATACAAAGTACCGTATCGGCAAGGAGAGCTCGAGAGGCAGGGATGGACTGTTGCGACTGCGAGGTATGGGGACGAGGAATTCATTGGTGCGGTAGCAAAGGGAAATATTCTGGCCACGCAATTCCATCCTGAGAAGAGTGGAGTTGCGGGTTTGAGAGTCATTAAGGCATTCTTGGATGGGAATATAGAGAGCGGACACACTCCCGGGCAAGGAGTAGCGGAAGAGGGCCTTACTCGGAGAGTGATTGCGTGCCTGGACGTACGAACGAACGATCAAGGAGACTTGGTGGTCACGAAAGGCGATCAATATGATGTACGGGAGAAGACGTCTGGAGGCAATGTTAGGAATCTGGGCAAGCCGGTCGAGATGGCGAGTAAATACTATGAGCAAGGAGCGGATGAAGTCACATTTCTGAACATCACAAGTTTTCGAGATTGCCCATTGGCAGATTTACCAATGTTGGAGATACTACGAAAAACATCTGAAACAGTTTTTGTTCCACTGACAATTGGTGGTGGAATCCGAGATACGACGGATACGGATGGGACCAAAGTTTCCGCGCTGGAGATTGCCACGATGTACTTCAAGAGCGGAGCTGACAAAGTTTCGATTGGATCAGACGCCGTGATTGCTGCTGAGGAGTACTACAAAGTTGGAAAGAAGCTATTTGGGAACACAGCCATTGAGCAGATTTCCAGCGCATATGGAAATCAAGCTGTTGTTGTCAGCGTGGATCCGAAAAGAGTCTATATCTCGAAACCGGCCGAGACAAAACACAACACTATTCAAACGAAATACCCCGGTCCAAACGGCGAGCAAGCATGCTGGTATGCCTGCACCATCAAAGGCGGAAGAGAAACCCGAGATATGGATGTGGTGGAATTGGTGCAAGCGGTGGAAGCCATGGGCGCAGGCGAAATCCTCCTCAATTGTATAGACAAGGACGGAACGAACAGCGGCTTCGACCTAGAGCTGATCAATCAAGTGAAAGGCGCGGTCAGCATACCGGTCATCGCTTCAAGCGGAGCAGGCAACCCGGCTCATTTCCAGGAAGTCTTCTCCAAAACGCGGACCGATGCGGCTCTTGGTGCGGGTATGTTCCACAGAGGCGAATACACTGTTAAACAAGTGAAAGACTTCCTCGCTGAGAAGGGCCTTATGGTCAGACAGTTTGAAAGCGAGCTATAGGGATAGTCAGCAATACGAACTCTGCTGTCATGCTAGCCAAGAATACCCCGGCGCATCACGTGCCGAGATTTATAATCCTTCCGATCCTCCGGTGATTGTCTTTAAATCTGTGCCAAGAACAGGTGAGGATACAGTTATATAATATTTGTCGTCTCTATCTTTATTTACCTAGTTCCTTCTCTTCATACCGCTCAACAATGGTATCAACCAACTCCAACATCCTCGTCCTTGGTGCCGGCGAGCTGGGAACATCCATCCTGACCTCTCTCTCCGCCCTCGCCCCTCCTTCTACAAAAATAACAGTCCTCCTCCGTTCCTCAAAAGTAAACACCACCTCACCATCCAAGCTCGCTGAACTCTCTGCCCTCAAGGCACTCAACATCTCCTTCGTAGCAGGCGACATCGCCACCTCCTCCGTCTTCCAACTCTCTTCCCTCTTCGCCCCATACGATACAATCATCTCCTGTCTCGGCTTCGCCTCCGGTCCAGGCTCACAAATTAAGATAACAAACGCCGTCTTAGAAGCAAAAGTCAAGCGCTTCTTCCCCTGGCAATTCGGGGTTGATTACGAGGCCATTGGTCGAGGCAGTGCACAGGATTTATGGGATGAGCAACTCGATGTCAGAGAACTCTTGAAAGCGCAAGATATCACGGAATGGGTTATTGTTTCCACCGGTCTCTTCATGAGTTTCTTGTTTGAGTCGTTTTTTGGGGTCGTCGAATTGAGTGGCGAAGAGGGCGTGGTGAGAGCATTAGGTAGCTGGGAGAACAGAGTCACGGTTACGACGCCCGATGATATTGGGAGGTTGACGGCTATGATTGTTTTCGAGGAGAAGGAGAGGGTGAAGAATGAGGTTGTTTTTACGGCGGGGGACACGGTTAGTTACGAGGGGTTGGCGGATATTGTGGAGGGGGTGCTTGGGAGGAAGGTTAGAAGGGAGGTTTGGACGGTGGAGAGGTTAGAGAGAGAGTTGAGGGAGGATAAGGAGAACGCGGTCAGGAAGTATAGGGTTGCTTTTGCTGTGGGTAAGGGGGTCAGTTGGGAGAGGAAGAGGAGCTGGAATTGGCAGAGGGGGATTGAGGTTACTGATGTCAAGAGCTATGCTCTCAGCAATCTCCCACAAGTAGTTAAGGGAACCATTGCTTGAAGTACCCTGCTCCCTTTCCTGTACGGAATCTCTCAGCAGGCAAACGAAGATTGAAGATGGGGAGGATCCTCGAATTTAGAAAGCAGAAGTAGGACATTAGTTCGAGATCTTCTACTTTTAAAATCCACTGCGCATTCACTCGAGTCCTTTCGCTTTCTGGCTTTGTTCGCTTACGCTGTGTGATGGTGCGCGAGGTGTGAGTAAAACGTCCCTCTTTTCTCAAATATCACCACGTGATCTCCTTCAACCAGGGAGATTTATGTACACAAAACTTTAAATCCTATTCTCTTCCGTCCCCGAAGATCTCTAGCCTGTACGGGGGATACTGTGCAGTAAAAACTCAGCGTGACATGCTAATTTAGCACCCGCACCTCGTCAGTCCTGTGTACACTCTCCAAGCCTCACTTACTACCTCTATAATTTTTAAATACTCAATGAACTAATATCAGATCTTATAAACGCATAGAAGATATATAAGTCTTATGTATTCCTAAGAATCTTATTTTATAATTCTATAGTTAAAAAGTTATTAGCAAATTAGTAAAAAGTAGGGATTTAGAAGTACTTCTTCCGGAAGGCAATCTATACCAAAAACTGTCTAAACCTTACCTTTTTACCTTATAATCTACTGCTTTTTAATTTACATACATCCTCGTATAAAGGAAGCAAGTTTTACATAAGATGTATATTTTGTTAAATACGGCGAGGTTTGAAAACAAAGATCGTGGATTAAAAGCTGGAATCAGAGGCGTCCTAGCGTCGCAGGCGTGCCGAGCGTGAGAGTACAAAAAATCTAAGAAATCTCGATTTCTTAATAACTTGATATTTGCTTATTCAAGACTATACGGTTTATGGTATAAAGTAACTATAATATGGTATTTCGTTTTCTAAGGTCAAATTTATATTTAAATGCGTCGTTAGTTAGAAAGTAAAGTGAGGCTTTCGTAGGGAGTTGGGTGTGAACGGCATTAAATTAGCGGATTCACGCTGGTTTTTTACCTCAGCAACTTCTTAGGCGAGCTAGTGGCCTTGAAAGTGTCCCCTCTCTTTTTTTAGAGGCTCGGAGTGGTATACATTACGAAGTTAGACCTGAGAGCCACGTCAGCAAGTCTCGTTCCCTTAGCTTACACAATAACACAAATTGTCAAGGGGAGGGGGTGAGATGGGCTCGGGTAGGAAATAGCATCGGACAAACGAGCGGGCAATGTAAGCACTAAATATGCAACACCGATAAGCCCGACACCCGCGCTTCCCTTGCTTCCTGCCTACAAAACATTGACAGCGTGCCATTATTAGGCTTGAAGTTAGCTATAATCCAGATTCGAAGACAACCTCTTAGTTCTCTATTGTTCACAACCTCATAGTTTTCCATTGTTCAGTACACTGGCTAGAATGCGGCAGCAAACGGTCGCCGTTATTGGCGCTGGTGAGGGTGTCCGGATTGCTGCAGCGGAGACGAGTGTGCTGACACCGGATAACCAGGCTCCAGCGGGCTGTCCATGCTGAAGACTCTTCGCGATGATGGCTTCAAGGTCACTTGCTACGAGAGGAGGAGTCAAGTCGGTGGCCTGTGGGCGTATACGGATGATGAGACGATGACCACCGCCCTTCCTAGTGAGCATGCCAGTTGCCTTCGACATATGTAGCTCTGACTAACGGGGGATTCAGGTACCTCAGCAAATATCAGCAAATATACCTGCGGCATGTCGGATTTCCCAATACCAGACAGTATGGCTGGTCTAATCTTTTCTTTGGAGTGCACTTTATTCACCGCTGTCTAGAGTATCCGCATTACCTGTCTCAAGCAGAATTTCAGGAGTATATCGAGTCGTACGCGACTCACTTTGATATGCACAAGGACATCGTTTTCAACGCTTTGGTGAAGCAAGCATCTAGAAATCAAGACGATAGCAAGTGGCGGCTTGACCTCGTTGTAGACGGAGAGTCTCGAGTTGAAGAGTACGATAAGGTAGCGTTTTGCCACGGGTACCAGACGAAAGCAAAAATGCCCGACTTTGAGGGCGTCAAGAACTTCGACGGCAAAATTTTACACACGCAACAGTTTAGAATGTGAGTTGATGTGGACAGATGCAGCTTGTCCCGTTTGTATACTGATTGTTTCAGGTCCGACGAGTTCAAGGGGAAGAAAGTCGTTGTGGTAGGAGTGTCCAGCACCGCTTCAGATGTCCTGACTCTGCTTTTACCTGTCGCTTCGAAGGTTTACATGTCACATCGACGAGGAGCACTCATAGTCCCCAAATTTCGGAAAGGCTTCCCGCCGGATTTGATGTCCAACTGGCGGCGGCGTCAGATCTTCTCTTTTCTGCAACGCACATTTCCGAGGGTCTCCAGGTGGCTAGTGGACAAGCTCGTGGCACTCATGATGAAGCAGATGTATGGTGACTTGGATCCGGCCTGGGGATTGGGAACCCCTGCATCTCTAAGCCTTTCGCCCCGCGCTTTGAATGAGAACATTATCCCGTCGCTCAGGGATGGATCCTTGACTTCTTTACCAGGCATCAAGCGCTTCGTCGGGCCAAGTTCGATCGAGTTCGCAGACGGGACTGTCCTCGATGACATCGACGCCGTCATCTGCGCCACGGGATACCTGGCTGACTTCAGTATGGCTACGTTCCTAGAGACCAGCCGACCATCAAACTATGGTGGCCCAGACATGGCTAGGCTGTGGATGAATCTCTTCCCTCCTCGATATGCGGACTCTATGGTCATGCTTTGCCATTCTGCGCTCGGAAAGAACAACGGCTTCTCTTTCTCTGACGTGACTTCAATGGCAGTGAGCAATGTGTGGCGTGGTGTCTATCCGATGTGGACTGTGAAAGAAATGGGTAGGCATATAGATAGTCACCAAGACTGGGTGGCGTCAAGATGGCGCTTGGACAATAACATAGACACCTCGATGGTAAAGACATGGGAATACCAATCCTTCCTGCATGAAGCTGCCGGTACGGGTATGGAGAACCTCGGCTGGGGTTGGAAAGGTTGGAAGTTCTGGTTCCAGGACCCAAAGATGTCCTATATGATGAATCATGGCGTCGAAACGGCACATGCATTTCGGTATTTTGAGACGGGTAAGAGGAAGGCGTGGCCGGGAGCAAAAGAGGCCATCATACACATGAACGAGTTGGTCAAGATGTTTCCCATCAAAGACGAGAAGGAGAAGTAATAGGCGGTGTGACGAATTTCATATCAGAGGTAAATGGGATACCAAATATCCGCAATCTATGGCCGTATGTGTAAGTACTTCGTTCATATACTTAAGTGAACGAAAGACCGTTTGAGGGTATCGTAGCATGGATATCTATCCGGTTTATATATACTTCTAATAAGTGTGGTGAAGAAAGAGATCATGCGTTGAAGCATGCTTTTTCTAATGGGAGATTCGGAATCAGAATGAAATTGCCTTTCACGTTCATACTTGCTAATAGAAATTCGCATTTACTGAAAAGGGAAGGGAAATCGGACAGCGTGAAAGTGCGCAGTTCATGGAAAACATCCTTCGTGAAAGTCTCTCTCCGACATGACATAGCCAAAGTCACGAAACAAGTGGCAATCTAATCCAACACCTCCAATCCAATCTTCTCCCACCAACCAACACCCCCAATACTCCCATAACACATCAACAACAGCGCTACACACAAATTAGCCACTTCCCTCATTCCCCTTCCAATTCAGATTTCACTCACAAACTCCCAATCACACAATTCAGCGGCGCCCTCGAACACATTGCCGAATCAGTCGTATCCTGAAACTGCTCGGACGAATTTCGACACCCGACATCACACCAGGTAACAACCCCGTTCCCTGTAGCACGGAAGCTGCGGTCGAATTCTATGTTCAGCATCGCGGGGCCCGCGGTGGCACCGCCCTTGCAGATTCCTATTGAGCCTGGGTTGCTGTTCGGGAGATATCAGAAGGTGTAAGACCTTACAAGTTTATTAGTAGAAAGGTACTCACCGGGCTTGGTCGTTAGGAGGAACGGTAGTACCAGCTGCATCTCCATGATTGCAGTTACCATTCGCTTGGTCTGTTTTATTGCACCTCGTCGTCAGTCCCTACTCACATTTTACAAATCCCAAGATTGGAGTAGAAGAGAGTGCAAGAAGCACTTGCATCAACGCCGGTTGAAATCTGTTCCTCGTTTTTCAAGAGGAACTAATTCAGGGTCACTGATTCTGAATGAGCGGCAGTCAATCACTTGGATCTCTCTGTCGAGTGAAGAGCAAAGACTGGCGAGAGGAGTGCGAGAGTGAGGAAAGCAGCGGAGTAGAGTTTGGAAAGCATTGTTATTGATTCAGAAAAGAGAAAGGCTTAAAGTAATGGTGCAGGACGGGTTGGCTGCTCTGGACGTTGAAAGGGAACATAATAACATCAAACTCATCTTTGGACTTTTCCCTTCCCTAGTTCCCCACTCGAACTTCGTCCCCAAGGTTCCCTGTGTAGAATGCTTAGCCTTGATTTTGAGGTCCAAATATTTGCAAATAAACATGGTGTTTGCAAGTGATTGGCTTCGTTTGTACGAATACACTGCACCCCTAAGTGCAACTCGGATGTGACCCCATTGCGCCTAGTGCTGACTGTAGTGGAAGTAGATTCTTTCCGGGGGGGTGGGCTATTCGATGCTATGGAGTGGTTGTCTGAAGTGCTCAGCAAAGCAAACCTACCCCTGAGCCTAAGGAGTGTATCTCCGTACCAAACAGCCTTATTTTTGGACATGTAACTTCGAACTGACCAAGGCCTATCTGAGAATTTTGGCCGAAAGTGAACTGAAATGTGACTACGCATCCCCGACCTCGAACTTTACAAGCAACGAGCAATTTGTCTCCCTTCCCCTCAAGTCCAACATGCGAATAAAAGTCCACCCTCCAACCGCATACACCAACCTCACAGCTGCAACAGCAAGCGTAGGATTCGCAGCAAAGCTATCATCACTCTTAACCAGCAACCTCAAAAACACCAACTCATTATCCTCAAACTCCCATTCCAGCGTCTCGTCCCAAACCGGATCATTCGATGGCGGGTTCTCTCCCTTGTGAAGAAAGCCAAGTTTGTGGTGCTTGTAAGGTTCCGTCTTGCGTTTCGCAGGAGCTTTTTCCATGTCATTTGGATGCACGAGAAGACAGCTCACGTACGGCTTGATCTCATCTGGGTCACGGCCGTCTGGAAGAGGCACATCTGATGCGCCGGCGATGTGGAGACGCAACTTCTTCATCTTGCCCGTGCTCAGCTCGCCGTTGCCACCAGCGCGGAGAGCTGCAGGCTTCAACACGTATCCATCAGATCCACTGAACAGAGCTTCATTCAACTGCATGCCTGCTCCGAAAGTTTGCCAGTTGAGAGCACAGATTTGCGCACCGATGCCCCAAAATGGAACGGGATTGAGATTCTTGGACGAGATGCGGGTTCCTTTTGGAAAGACGCGCATGAGATGATGAGCATTGTGGCGCCCGATCTTCTCTCTTGCCGTTTCCATGTGAGAAGACAATCCAGACTCCGAGACATTGATGAGGTGGTGATGAGGACCATTTTTGAGCCCCGAATCGACTTCGTACCACGAGTTGTCGCTCGGCTTGACCGACTGCGCATATACGCCTAGGTCAGCAAGTTCTGGTATGATGAGAGCAGCGGGTGCTGCTTTCTTCTGGTCCTTGTAGGCTTTTCTGGCTCGTTTTTCGTCCTCATCCTCGTCGTCTGAACTATCATCATCTTCTTTCTGATCGGCTGCGTCAACGAGGTGGTGTTCGACAATGACGACAATCTTAAACCCCAGCTCCTCAAGGCGAACATGCTTGCCTTCATGTTCCTGCTCTTGGTGGCCTTCCTGCCTCACAGCTTCGCTCAGCAGACGGTCACCCCAGACCTCCTTCATAATCTGAACAAGGCGCAGCTGGCCCTGAGCGCTGCAGTGATTCTCAAGAGACAAAAGAATCGGTGAAGCCTGGAATCCCTCCTGTTGGGCCGATTCCGCGACCTGCTTGTCAGAGTAGTCTCGAATGGTCTCGCAAACTGAGCGGAAGCTGATGCGGGACACGAGGGTGTAGCCATGCGTGACTTTTGGCTCCTCTGGGTCATCGTCATTATCCCAGGCATCGATTTCGACGCACCGTGAGCCAGCAGTGAGAACCGTTTCGTAAGACTCGGCCGAAGAGGAACCAACGAGCTGATGGGCTGTCAAGTACGTATTGTGGCTCGAGCTGATGAAGTACTCTGGCAGTGGATGGGATCTGTCCGTAAGATTTGGAGGTACATTGATATGAGGCTTGTTGAGCAGGGTTTGTAATGCTCCGGTCAAGTCATCTGCACTAGAGTCTTGATAAGATATGGCACCCTGATCGACGAGGAATGATTTCAAAGCGTGGCTGATTCTCAGTTTGTTCTTCGTGATTCCGGTCTCACGAGCACCGTGACCGCCTCCTGCGACACTGTTGGCGGTGATCGTCTCTCCTCTTTCATCTTCGATATCTTCATCCTTAGAGAAGGGATTCAGAGCGGCAAAGCGTGAAGTGATCGGATGATCCGAGCTTGGCATCGCACCGGCTGCTGGAAGTTAAGGCTGAGCGACTCTGAGCGGGCAACGGCCAATTCTGGGTTGGAGGTCAATTGCCCCTTCAACAATCGTAATGTGCACGGAGATATGCTTTCGCCTTGTGGAATAGGTCTGCCTTGATGTGCGAGATTTCCGGAATCGAAAGGCGACGATGCAGGTTTTCGGAGGTGTGCCATGGCTGATGGCGCCCAGCCTCCAGGCGGTTGCCAAGTTCTCAGCCCTGCAGGTTTCTAAAATTAGCGAGAATCTCCCCCCTATTTCACCATTCATCTCAAATAAAAATTCACCTCATCACTGCATTCGCTACTTATAGAAAATCACGTGTTTTTGTTTTTCTGTTGCATATCGCACCTCTGTCTTAGGCCAAGGATTAGACTAATCTAGTGAATATTTCTTATAATCCTTCTACGAATCTCCTCTTTTAGTAGACTTGAGAGGGAAGTGAATTGACACACATTTATTCACCCTCGTATCCACGAGTATACTTCCTACCCCCGCTTCTCTCTTGCTCAGTCCAGCATTGCTCACTGTAGCTCTTGAAGCCCTGCCACGCGCGAAAATGAAAATAAAAGAGCCGAACTGAACCCAAGATACAGGAGGGGTAGATTTTCCAGTCTGGCTATTTATATCCATCTATTTGTACTAGCGAAACCATGAGCGAGAATCAACGCTGCACTCCTCCCTCCCCCGAACACCCCCCAAAAAACAAGCTCTTGCAAATAGAACACCTCCCTAACCGAAATCCAAATACATTTTTTCTCAACCAGCATATGACAAAGTACTACTAATAACCTCATCCTTCACCGGTCTCCTTTTCCAACTCTCAACCTCCACCCCACCCCTCAGCACCCCAATCCGCATCGTGCCCAACAAATTATGCGCCGCATTCGAATGCAAATAAACACCGCCATTAAACATGCCCGTAGCATCCTTCCCCACACTCCCCAAAATCAGACTCTTTCCTCCCGGATGATCTTTAATAAACACCGTCACATCATGAACCACGCCTCCAATCGCCACCAACTTCTCACCATCTTTGGCCCTCTGCACAAAACCATCCCATTCCACTAGCGGAAGATCCTCAAGCGGGATCCCCCAATCAAGCTTCGCGCGTTCCTGGTCCAACTTCTTCTGCATCTGCTGCACGCGTCCCTTCTCAATGATGGAACGCCGACACGTCTTCAAGTTAGATGCTAAGCCGACCTGTTTCCAGAGCCAAATGCACCATTTGGTAGGATCGTATTGATGCCATTCAATCGCATTCCTGTAATCAGCAGGGAACTCGTGGTGGAAGTTATGATATCCTTCTCCAAGAGTAACCAGAGCAGTTAAGACGTGGTCTCTAGGCGAATTTCGGTCGTCGAAAGGTTGGTCGCCAATCCAATGCGCGAGGGAATTAACGCAGAACGTAGCTTGCTGTACCACAAAAAGGCGCAGGATGCCAGCGTAGATCAATCCACCTTTCCAGTCTCCCCAGCCGAGCCCAGCAACGAGGCAAGGGAACAGGAACGCCATGCCCAGCGCAACGGACACGAAGTGGCGGTGCTGGAACATGACTACGGGGTCGTGGTTCAGGTCCGTGATGTCGACGCGGCCGATGGATTTCGGGTCTTGCTTGAGGACCATCCAGCCCATGTGTGAGTAGAGGATTCCTTTTTGAACCGAGTAGGGATCTTTAAGCGTGTCGGTGTAGCGGTGGTGGGCGCGGTGATTGCGCGACCACCATCTGATCGAACCTTGGATGGCGCCGCCGCCGAGGGCTGCGAGGCCGAGTTGGATGGGGAGCGTGGCGTTATAGGAGGTGTGGGACCAGAGTCTGTGGTAGCCTGGGTTTTGTTAGGTCTCATCTAGCTGCCAGTTGAAGACATAGATGTAGCCTTACCAGCAGTGATTCCAAGTCCGGTTAGAAAGTAATAAATAAGAGTCCAGACAGCCGTCTTCCATTGCAAAGGGGCGGAGCAAGCGGCAATGAGACCAAAGAACGGGATCACAGCAACGAAAGTGACGTTGACCCAATCGATGTGCCGGTACCAATTCGACAGCGTAACAGGCTGCTCTGATATGTGTGGTTGTTTTTGGCCTTTACTTGACCTGGGTTGGGTTGGAGAAGCCATATTCAATCAAGAGCGTGTGAATGTGCTCCTTGGAGGCAGAAGAATTGAAGCAGAGGAAGAGTGGGAGGAAAGAAAACGCAAAAGCTGGTAGTGAGAGCAGTTCTTGTACAAACTTAGGGGAAATATTCAGAATTAATGCTGGGCGTTTCTGTTGGGACTTTCAACAAAATACATCTTATGGGTCGATTACTCGTGCCAGGGGTACACTTGCGGCATGCCCCGTATGTAAGATCGGCTCATATGTTATAATGTCGCGTGATACCTCGGTCTTCACTTCCCAACGCATCTGCCCGAAGGACCATAAAATACCGAAGGACTGGGATGAGATGCTTTCCTCGAATGGGGGACACTTGTCCCAGCGTGCTGGATCGCAAATGCCAAAACGACACGGGAGTGGCGGACGCACAGTACCTGGCGCGGGTGCGAATACGCCACCATCTCCACATCACCCCACCTTTCCTTGGCAGACCATCCAATTTTTATACTTCATATTCAAAATCCATCTACATATCGTTCATAAGCTCCATATTATACAAACTATTCATATCTCTACCTCAAGTTCAAGCCTTCATCTCCCGCTTCGGCATGTTGAACAACCTGTGCCCTTCCTTCTGTTCCGTCTGTCCGAGTTTTTCCAACTCGGTCCAGACGACTGAATACGTCTCTTTCGCCCACTCTTCCACGAGGTCTTTCCTGTTCTGCCCCGGGAGGGCGTTGTAGAATGTTCCCAGTCTATCACATCAAGTCAGCAAAATTTCAGTCACATGCCAAAAAGAAGAGGAACTCACAAATTCCAATCGACCTTAATCCCCAACTCCTTCTCACCAACCCCCACCATATCCCTCGCCTCCTCAAACTTGCCCTGTCCGGCAAGTGCACCCACATAAGCAGCAAACACCTCCTTCGTAACCTCGATCTCCATGCCTCTCATCTTATTCCAAATACTCCTCGCAATTTTATCACCAAACGGCTTGCGTCCACAAGCTCTGAACACGATCTCCAGGGTCCTATAACTCGGTCCTTCAGTACTATTCGTGATATCCTCCCAAAACTGCAGTGCTCGGTCTGCGTCCTCGCATTCCGTGTATGCGAGAATGAGTGAGTTGTAAAGCTTGGTGTTCGGTTCAACGGTGGAGTCCATCTTGAGCATGTTGTGCACCATATCCAGATACTCACCGTCACCCAACGAGGCGATGCCGAGGAAACACTGGATGTAGGTATCTAGCACGGGACGCCGATCCGGTAAAGGATGTTGGCGCATGTGCCCGAAGATGTGGCATGCCATGTCGCAACGGCCGCGGGCGAAGAACTCGTTCATGAGAGAAGTCCGCTCTGGGACTGATAGTTCGTCGAGGATTGCCCGCATGATGTTGTAGGCTTCCCAAGCGCGGACGGTGTTTGTGTTGCGGTCGAGGCAGCAAGATATGAAGGCGTCGATGAGACGTTGTCGTTCAGCCGCTGTGTAGTGGTAGGCTTGAGTTTGGAGGAGGTCGCTTAGCTCGTTTATCTCATCGCGTTGGAGATACATCATGGAGAGAGCGGAGACGGTGTCGGCTTCTAATCTCTTTTTGCGCTCTTCCAAGTCGGAAGCGATGGATGTGATGCGGCCGTAGTAGTCCATTTTGGAGACACAAAGAGCTCGGATGTACTTGTTGATCGCTGGGAGGTCTTCATGGTCCAGGACCTCCTCGGATTGGAGGGCATCATAGGCTGCCTGAGCGCCCGTGAGATCTCCCGCATCGACACGATAGTTCATCTGAAGAATAAATGTCCTGGCATCAGGGTGGATCCCCAATTTAAGACCGAGTGCGATGTAGCGTTCTGCCAGATACGGGTCCTGGAGGGACATAGCAAGGTCCACGAGCCCATTGATGGTGTCTATATCTGGTGTCACGGACTCGTTGTCCTGGTTATGTCGTATCATGACTTGAATCATGCGTTCCACATCCTCGACGCCCTTCCCCATAGCTCCAGCTGCCCACTGGAGGACAACATCCCAATTCCCTTTTTTCGGATTCATTTCTAATAGTCCTCGAAAAATAGTCCTGCTCCATTCGAATTCACGATTCCTTATACAAAATCTCAGAAGAGTCGACATTGTTGACGGTAGCGGAACCCCGGGGTTTGGCATGGGTTTGGTGTACCACTCTTTAGTTGCCTTAACATCATCCTTGGATGCATAGAACCCCGTCATAATCCGTTGACTTTCACGGTTGTAGAACACTCCATGCTGTTCCGCCATCTCAAAAGTCCTCAAAAGCTCCTCCTCATTATCTTCCCTCATAAATCCTTCAAGTATCAAATTCCACTCTTTAACCCGCGTTAAACGTGGTTTTGTCTGCCCTTCCGCCTTTGTCTCTGCTTGTCTTTCGGCTTCGAATTCCATCACAAGATCTCTCGCCTCCAGTGAGTCTCCGGTCAATGTCAGAGCCCGTATGAGTTGTTTCCTAGCCCCAATGCTCGCATCTGCATCCGGATCCGCAATACTATTCAAAGCATTGTGAATCTCCCTCGCCATCGTATTGTGTAGATCCTTCTTATCGTTGGGCATACGTAGAAAGGCAAATCTCGCTTTCCTCAGGTCTTCAGCGGTAAGTCTACCCTCCTCGTCCACCCGCTCCCTAATCCCCTGCAAATGCTTGAACAACCTAATAATATACTTGGCTTGCAAATTATTGATAGCCTCCTTCCTCGCATTCTTATACTCAAAGAACGCCCTCCAAGCAGTAACAAGTTCAGGAGCCGGAGGCGGACGAGCATGGATATTATTCATGACGCCGAGGTCAACCATCTTGCTGAAGCCTGGGACGAGGTCAGGATCTTTCGGCTGTCGAGGCGGCTTGCGAGAGAAACCGAAGAGGGTGCGCTGAGGGTAAGGTCGTAGGAGGGGATTTGAGGCATGGTGACGGTGTCGTTGGAGGAGGGAGACTTGGGATGGGCAGCGGAAGGTGAGGCCTTCGCTCGAGAGGAGTCGGCGGAAGACACTCCGGGTCAGTTGGGAGCGCATGGCTGGAAAAAGAATGTTATGTACAGGAACTGTGACGGAAAGTGGTAGCAGAGTAATAGTGGATTGGGGATGATGAGATTTTCATACGGAGTCATCTCGTGGACAGCAATTGATCAAGCTTGGAGCTGTTGATACATTTTTTGACATTTGGAGAAGCTTGGATGAGCGGCAAGCCTCCTGTGGCTAACGCGACTAAGCCAAGTGTGGATACTTCTCAGTCACGTGCAAGGCATGGTTTCCATTGGGAAGCACTTTCCGAAGCGTTTGTGCAGAATTTGAGAGTTGTAAGTGTCGTAATGACTACGAGCCATCCAGCAACAAGACATGTCCCAATGAACTAGAAGTCGTGTACGAAATCATCCATTGCATGTGTCCTCTTAACTACTCCAACCGAATATCCATCCATGCCTACAACTCCCTATACGCCCTCAGAAACGCCGCCGTAAATTCATCTCTCATGTTACACTCACTCGTTAAGCATCAATCAATTCTCCTTCGCCTTCGTCTTCCAATCCTTCCTCGCTGTCCCAGTCAACATCATCTGCCGCAGCATCTGCCGCCCGCTGGACATCCGCCAGACCACTAAGCTCACTGATGTAGTCAGCCTCCGTTAATGCACGCTTGATAAACTCCCAGCCCGAACGTCGGTACTCATCAACAATCTTTGGAGAGCATGCTGAGCAACAATCGTACGATTGACCACTGATCATCATGTTCTGGTATGTGGAGAGGAAACCACGAATTTGGTGCGGAACGAGGCCAAGAGGATGATCCAAGGGATCTCGTACATAATCAACACGTCCTGTTGAATCTTGGTTGGAAGCCATCTTGGGGGCCGGAGCGCGAGGACCAGCTGGGTGTTGTAAAACGGATGTCAACATTTCAACAAGCAAAGCAGATGCTATTGGCGCAACTCCTGGACGAGTGACTGTACACTGTTGATCGAGGGTTTGATCTTTAATGGACTGTAACGGAAGTTAGCCATTGTAATCGAAACCGGAGCCTTTGAGATTTACATCCGCCGGAGCCACAACATCATTGCAGAAATAACAACCCAAAGTTGCTGCCTTCTCGTCCTTCTGGAATACACCGTGTCTCATGACAACATATGTATCGAAACCCAAGGCGGCGTTCAGAACGAGCTTATTCTTAGCTTTTCCCATCATGGTCGGAAGCCATCGAGACTCGCGGGTATCCATGAGGAGGAAGATGGCGTCATGTTCATCAATCAGTTTCTCAAGGGTCTCGAAGTCAAGTCTGGCGTTTTGCTCGTCTGTGATGGGGTGACCAAGCATAGGAACAGACATAACAAATCCACGACTATCGACTCCTGGGTAAATTTCCTGCAGTGCTTCAGCAGCTCTGTAGGCCTTCTGTGCACCACCATTTATGCAGTCCTTAAAGTCAAATAACGGCTGACGAACTGGGTTCGAGAATGAAACGGTGCCGTTGTCGATAAATGTAATCTTCCGAACTCCCCAGCCCATGAGGATACGAGAGACGTAAGATCCAAGAGTACCTGCACCCAGGAGAAGACACTTCGTGTCCTTGATTTTGTTCAAGTTCAAATCTGGTGCGATTCGCCACTTCATTAGCTTCAAGTTCAGGTCGACAGCTTGGTCCGCCAAGTGGACGGGATCCTGGTATTGAGCCAAGTTGATGACTTTCGGGGTAAGTTTGCCAACATTATTACGCTCCCAGCCAGTTACTTTCGGCATCGCATCGTCATCTGAAACTTCGCCCTGGGTCTCCAAAACGAGGATGCGGCTCCTTGCCTCATGGCGACGAGCTTGGGTATCTCTGTAGCACAGAATTTGGACTTTCTTGAGCTTGAATCTTCTCTTGATGAGGACCAACAGATTTCGCAGCATCCATCCTGGATTATCGGGATAAGTAGAGGGGTCGACGAATGCAACATATTGATCTTCCTCGGGAATCCCGCTGAAGAAACCGGTCTCGAACTCTCGGAGAGAGCCAACTACCCACTTGTAGCCCAGCTCGTCGGCAGGCGTACCTGGCGTTGTGGGGCGCTCGCCTTCAGTAGATGATCGATGAACTTTCTTGGCCAGGAAGAAGCCATGCTCTCGGCTGTCAGTGCTGTATCTCCAGGTGCCGATCTCATCTGCAAGAGAAGTAGTCTCCTTTCCAGTCAGTTGGTCAGGAGCCGGAGCATCGACCTGCCTCCATATGGGGTCGGAATGAAGAGCAGGGAACGCAAACCAATACGTGAAAGTGTATTTCTTCAGGTTTGCGAAGGAGAGAATTGTAAACGAAGAGAGCAGGGACTGAATGGAGTAGATCGTGCCATCATTAATGGCATCCCAGATCTGGTCACATGATTAGCAACCTAGTCCGGAGTTTCGGATGCATAGACTGACCGTCTTAGCAGCTCTATTCAGCAACTGTGCCTTGTCGGCGTTCTTGAAGTCCTCGATGGTATTTACATTCTTGATACTCCCTTCAGCACGGATGTGGCCAGCAGGAACACTATTTTAAAATCAGCAAAGCCTTTTGTACTTTGAATAGAAGCTTGACACCCACTCTTCACTAGTCAAAGCGTTGCCCAAGACCATCATTTTACAACTCTCATCGGGCGCCAAGGTCACACGAGGCTCGTACAGGCCCAGGACTCGGCGTGCGGAATCGTCCAGCTTGTCATGATCGATCTTTGACTGGGACAAGTTATCGTAGAACGGAAGCTCTATCTCTGAGCCAAAGGGAGCAAATTTGAGAGCCATCTTCCTATTTGTACGCAGCAAATCGAGAGAGTCGAGGTCGGCAATACCAGAGGCGATGGCAAGTTCAGTAGGGCCAGCAAACAATGTGTGAATCCGCGCGCTGTCGTAGTCGTTGGAGTTGGAGATGGATATCTCTGGGACCTGTCTGAATCATGAGCCTCTGAACTGAACAGGTGCCTTAAGGTGTGCGCTGGACAGTCATGGGATTGTTCCACCTCCAGGTTGAACAATGAAAGACTCACGTGCTGCTCGATGTGCGGTACAGCCGGTTGAACTTCGGCATTCCCATCACACTCCTGTAGAGCAAGGGGAAGACACGTCTAATGCGCTTTAGGGCTAGCTCGTCAAGGGTTCCAATCGCACGTGTCCAAGCTCTGAGCAGCGTCTTCTCGTCCAATGATGCCATATTGGAGGTGTTGTTGTCAACGTTGTAGTTGATTGTTGACTAGACGAAAAAGAATCCACAAAATGCTAATCGGTCTGTGTGGAGGTGAGCTAAGTCTCGCCCCAAGTCGAGTGAATTTTCTGCTAAAAAATCACAGGAATCTGCGCTGGAAAGCGGACGGTAGCCAATTACCTCTCTGAGCACCACGGTTTCACACACCTTTACCTCAAGCAAGATTCGGCGAAAACGGATCCAATCGAGTCCTCGAATGGCAGCGCAGATGAAAGCGCGAAAGAAGGTCCAAAATCGACGCGTATAATCCCCTATATCAACGGAACAATCACAGACAAGCAGCACACTTTCACAAGCACAGAGGACCTGCTGGACTTTGTCACAAAGCGATGGCGTGAAAGATGGGTCACCACAGACATCCACACTGAGTCTATACTCGACAAGCTCCTGCGCAGACCCTTCTTTATCCTAGTCAGCATCGATGCACCAGTCAGTGTGCGGTGGAAACGATTCCATTCTCGATTCCAGAGCCAGAACTCCTCCTCAAGTATGAGCCTCGAGGACTTCCTCCTAAAGTCAGACGAGCACCTCTACAGTCCCGAATGCGGCCTCCTCCCTCTCATCTCTCGAGCTACAATTCGTCTCCTCAATACCTCGTCGGATATCGCACACCTCTACGCTACGCTTGGGAAGTTGGACTTGACAAATGAGGATAGGTTGCGGCCGAGCTGGGATCAATATTTCATGCAATTGGCATCACTGGCTGCACAACGAAGCAATTGTATGAAGCGGCGGGTAGGATGTGTTTTGGTCAGAGAGAAGAGGGTCATCAGCACGGGGTACAACGGTACACCGAGAGGACTGAAGAACTGTGGAGAGGGAGGGTGTCCACGATGCAACGAGGGGCAAGGCTCTGGCGTTGGTCTGGGGACATGTCTTTGTATCCATGCGGAGGAGAATGCGCTGCTGGAAGCTGGCAGGGAACGCATCAGGGAGGGTGCTATACTCTACTGCGATACGTGTCCGTGCTTGACTTGCAGCATCAAAATCACGCAGGTGGGGATCAGCGAGGTGGTTTATAGTCAGAGTTACAGCATGGATGGGGAGACAGCAGCAGTCTTCAAAGAAGCTGGTGTGCGTCTCCGGCAGTTTGTTCCTGTAAGAAACACCCGAACTCTTCATCCTGGCTGAGTCGCCGCTGACCTGAACAGCCTCCCAACGGAATGATCCATTTAGAAAAGCAAAGCTTGTATTAATGCAATGATACCCTTGACACGCCGGCTGTGCTTGCCTTTCTGCCGTCCAAGCGATCCCTGCTGCTCAAGTTACCACCCTCTTCTGGCAGTCTACAAGGTTGAGTTCTTCACATTTTCCGTTGGGCCTGTACACCAAGGTAGATGATTGAATGCAGATTGCGAGTCGAGATTCCCTCAACGTCAGTCATATCACCGCAAAGTTGCGGGGCTCGAAGACTTTCCGGTCAGAGCATCTTGCTTTGGTATTTAGAGCTGCACTTCTGAAGACGCTACACACTTGGATTGAAGGAAATGTTCAAGCTCTGAGGGTTGCAAGAGGCGTGGTAGACCTGATGACCGCTCTTCTTCGGTCTATCTGGCAATTGTTGATGGATCTGCAAAAGTATTTCAAGTACCTTTATCCCGGACACGTCTGGCTCCTAACGCAATGAAACTACGAATTATTTTGTCGACATCAAACTGTGGCTACTCCACATAGCACTGACTCCTACCCATTCATTGTCGAAGACGCCGGGGTGTCCGAAACGCGCAGAGTTGGAAATGTATATTTAGCATTGCCATATAGTGGCTGAGCGCTTGTTGTAATGCAGAATCCCCTGAATATGCCGCTCCTCCTTTGGCATTTGACTAGTGAAGCCTCTTGGTCGAGTGCCTTTTCATGTGTCATTCTCCTGCAATGCATCAAATATTCGGCTTCCGTTTTTGTTCACCGGGTTTGGAGCCTATCCTCCAGGTGCGAAGCGCCGACCCGAGGATCTGGTCCTGCCGGTTGGTGTCACACTGTGTCACAGCAACCCCATAAACGGGCCGGCATCCTCGTAATAGCACCAATAGCTTTCATCTTGTCGCTGATATTTTCCCACAGGGGTGAGGTTATTCGACCAACGTCTATGACCAGTTAAATCCCACACTAATGAGTGTTGGTGCAGCAAGGCAGCCCCACACAGTCGAACAGCTGTTTTTCCCGCGGGCATTCTTGTGCCATCCAAACTTCTATTTCGATAAATGTAATCTTCGACGTAGGTCCAGACCTGCCAATAAATCACAGCGGAAGCTTGATTAGCAGACTGAAGCAAGATCGAAACGCATCCTGCGCATCCAACACCTTGCCGGACGGCACCTCTGAACCTCGCCGAGTCAAGTTCTATATACAATACATTATACCATTCCAACGCTGACCATGGAAAGACCAGTACGTCTTGGCCCGACTCCATGGAGACGGAACTAATCCACGACCCGAATCGCCTAACAAAATGCAGCGTGTTACACCGTCCTCTGAGACTACGTCTTCCCCCACATCAGATGGCTTGCTCACTCCACAAAGCGACAGTGCGTCGACATCCCCGGCAGCCTTGGCTCATGGCCAACTTCAAGACTTAACCCAGCAGATTGAGACCATCAGACTCAGTCAAGATGTGCCTCTTCCTTCCATTGAAGGAAGCTCAATCGGTTCTTCTGGCGGCGTGCCTCTTTCACGGGGAACAACTCATTCTAGAACACCATCTGTCGCACTGACGCCACCACCAGTGGGCACATCCGAGAACTCGCGTGCAGCTCACGCCTCTCGCAGGACATCTAACAGCATTGATGATCGTCTAGGAATGTCAGACGTTGCCGCTGCGATCGGAGGCGTCGGAAGGGATTCGGGGAGTCCTGGTGTCTTTCTACGCCCCGAAAGTCCTGCTGTTGAAAACAGTTCCTCATCCCGCCGGGCTTCTAGAAGGCGATCGAGTTCGCGCACCAATACACCCATTCATGACGTGAAAGATGAAGAGCTTCCGAATGATCGTTTCAACGAGGCAACGTTCCAGGAGGCTTTTTCGGACGCAAAGAGGCTCATGGCAGAGTTGACTGCTGTGCTTTCGAGCAACACTATTAACCACGAGCTAGACTCAACCATGAGACAACTTCATGAGCAAGCTGGCAAACTAGCTCGGTTCCATTGTCCTTCAACTCGAACAGTCGGATTCGTTGGCGACTCGGGCGTAGGTAAGTATCGCCATAGTAAATAATCAGATACCGAAATCAAGTTCACCATCTGTAGGGAAAAGCAGTCTGTTAAACTCGCTTCTAGACTGTAAGGGTCTTGCCAGAACCGTAAGTTAGTCCCGATCACCGTTGTGAGCAAAACTAACTCAACTTCTATCAGAGCGATGGTGGAGCTGCCTGTACCTCCGTCGTTACCGAATACCACTACCATAGCACCGAAGAATTCGTCATCGAAGTGGAATGGTTTGGCATAGATGAGACAAATGCACAGTTGACCGAGCTACTCCAGGCCTACCGCGACTATCATTCTCTAGGCACAGGTATCGACGAACATGAGCTGAACGACCTCAGAGATCGCTCGAAGGTTGCACAGGATACGTTCCAAGCAATGTTTAGGGGACGCCTTGGAGACGAAGGGTTTCTCACCCAGTGGTCAGAGGCTGACGTTATGCGGACTCTAAGATCATGGGTAACAGGGGCAGGTCACTCATCGTCCGGTCGTCAAGCCTACAACTCGCTGGAAGATTGCTCAACACAGTTGATGCACCTCACTTCCGAACAGATCGGGAATGTAGAGCCCGCAAAATGGCCGTACATACGCAAAGTCAAGTTCGTTCTGCCAGCATTGATTCCTCGTTCTCATTCCTGACTACTTCAGGGTTTTCTTGAAAGCCCATATCCTGAGCAAAGGCCTTGTTCTTGTGGATTTACCAGGTACGAGAATCTTTTGTTGTAACTGGATTCAAGATAGCGTATTAACAAACTCCATCCGACAGGACTTCGCGATCTGAATTCTGCCCGAAGGGCAATCACTGAGCGATATATGCTCAAATGCGATGAGATCTTTGCAGTATGCTGTATAGGCAGAGCGACAACCGATGCAAGCGTTATGAATGTCTTCGAGACAGCAGAAAAGGCCAAGTTATCCCACGTTGGAATTGTCTGCACCAAATCAGCAGTGAGCCTTGAAACAACAACTATGAGAAGATTTACAGACTGACTAATATTCAGGACATTCGACCCGAGGAAGCCAGGAAAGATTGGGGAGGTGACAAAGCGAGGATAGTCCAACAACATGAAGATGCAATAGCAAGAGATAGACGGGATTGGGACGCTGCTGATGCAGAAGTAGATGATTGGAACCAGGCCGATGATTTAGATGATGAGGAGAGGGAAGAACAAGCCAAGGCTATTCGACGCTCTCGAGAAGCGAGGCAGGTACCCTTGTTGTTTGATGGTTTCTGTACTAGTGTTGACCCTCCTCCTTTAGGAAACGATTCGATAAACATCAGCTCGAGTGGGTTCTTCATATTTAACCCGATACCTTTTTGCTAGAGCTGACAAACTCTGCTAGATTACAACAATACCTCATCAGTAATCGAAACAAGGATGTCACCAAGGCTCTCGAAAATATATACCGGGAAAAGCTGCCCGGTAATGATTTAAAAGTTTTCTGTGTTGACAACATTATGTATCAAGATCACCGTACCGAACCAAAAGATGACGCACTTCCTTTCCTTGCACTCAGCGGCATTTTTGCTGTCCGCAAGCACTGCATCGCAATGGTTGCAAGTAGCCAGCTTCGTTACGCGATGAAATATATCAACGATGATATTCCAGCATTTCTAGGAGATGTTGGGCTCTGGGTACAGTCGGGAGCGGGGACTGTAGATGCGGAACGAAGAGGGGAAATTCGAGAGACACTTAATGTTCTGGAAGCTCGGTTGCAGGGTGTAAGGTACGGCCCCAGACCTTCACGGGACATACTAATGGATGGTAGCACCTCACAGGCAATGCTTCTCATATCAGTAGGATTGCAAGATCAGGTAGAGAAATGTTCAGAGAGCAAATATCGCAAAGTAGGTACCCTGAACCTACCAAAATCCCAACTTTCTTACCTGTAATTCAGGACAACGCATAGCCAACTGGACGGCAGCTGCAGCCAGGGCCAGTGGTGAATGGGATTCTGTGAGTATCACAATTTCTGATGGCAAAGGCAATTAATTGTTAATCAGATATATGCAGTGGTATCATTGTATCTCTCTCCCAACCAAAGACACGTAGCAATAGAATACGAAGCTAATTCGTCCTTCAGCAACATATTCCGCTTTCTGTCGAAATTATGGGACCCACTGTACGGCAGCGGTAGGCAGGCACAACTGGAATGCAGAAGCGATGAAAAAAATGGTTAGGGATTTGACGACTCCATGGCAGGAGCTGAGGTCAATGATTCAGAGCAGTCTTGAGCGAGACAACCAATCTATCCAAGATCTGATGGACGACAGCATGGATTTTGCAGGTAAAATCGAGAGAGCCTTCCTTCCGTCACGCTGCTTATCGATCTGCAGATGACCAGCTTCAACATTCTTTGGAGTTGGCTGACACCCTTGGCCAAACGATGAGATCGCGCCAACATCTTCTACTTGCAGATATTGAACAAGCCTGCGAGAATTTTGAAACGAGCCTCTCGTGAGTTTTCAGTCATCCAGTAGAGGTTCTCAACGCTAACGGGCGCTAGCCTGCTGAGAACGGATGCGTTTTCCGGTCTTCGCACCTCGTTTTTCGGGCAACTCATGGAGGATTCTTATAGGAGATGCAATAGAGATTCTGGTAACTTTTGCACAGAAATTGCCTTAATCCCTCTTCGGCGCTAACATACCAAAGGGGGCGGAAGTGACAGAAGAAGAAAGACAGTCATCGAAGATAGGTTGAGCGACGAAACCGTCTTCATATTTCTGCACCGAAGCTTCAAAACTCAATTCAGCGTTCTGGTTGAAACCCTTCAAAGTGAGATTCAATTAGCCGTTGCAACGCACCTATCTGTTATCACACATACACTGGATATCGTTAGGAATGAGAATGTTGCTGTTGAGAGCGAGAGGGATCCAGAGTTCAGGGGGAGGGTGGAAAGGGAGGTGAGGGCTGCCTTGCAGGAAATGCGTCGGCTGCAGGGTATAGATGCGTCTTCGAGTACAGGGGATGGGCGAAGGGTGGCATTCGAAGCTTAGATTTGGTGGGCTGGTTGAACTTAGGTTCTCAAACGCCAAAGTTCCCGATTCAAACAGAGAATTGACTGGTTTTGTCTTATTAGTGGGTTCGGCTCTTCAAGTAAATAGCATACTGCCTTTTTCTCGCTCCCCACTTCCCTGACGCCATCAACCCAATATATATTTAAAATCGCAATCCTCTCTCCTCACCCCTGGCCCCCTTTCACCGGTCCTGGAAAATGATGATGGGGCACCAGTGCCGGTGATGATAGCAATCTACATGTCCTCCCACTAGGACATGGCCCCCCAACCCCAAGAAGAAAGGATATAAAATCGACGTTGAGCACAGGATTTCCATGCTTGAGCCACGGATGGAGATTTTAAGGCCAAGTAACGCATACCCTTGGACTGGGGATCTTGCCCACTTATCCCCTGAATCGGAATTTCATAACGGGTAAGTAGAAATTTCTCTTGTTCTTGTTCTTGCGGCTAGGGAAGCGGCGATGAGGGGTGGATACGGTCCAGATGGAGAAGGAGATGCGGAGGCGTATTTTGGTGTTGGTGTTGGTGTTGGAGGCGTGAGTGTGGTTGAAGGTTGTATTAAAGGAATGGGATTCAGGGGTAGGATCCAGGGGTTTTGTTGGAGAGAATGGGGGAGGTTTGAGAGAGGGAAGTAATTGAGTAGATGACTCGATGCTCAAGCAGAGATAGATAATAACCATGACGCGACGACAGGGTTTTGGATCGCGAAGTCCCTCGAATCTGCGAGCTAGACAAGCGCCATCCCTTGCTCTTCCACATCCTTGAACCACTCATCCATTATGCTCAGTCCGCGAGCGAACCTCGAATTCTCTTCCGAGTCCATTATGTCATCTTGTAATATGCAGAGTGAGCCGACCCAGATGTACCGCATTCTGAGCTCGTGAGTCACAATTATTGCTTTATTGAATGTATTTGATAGAATGTCCCAGGGGATGGCTGTCCTCCGATCTGAGAGTTTTGCGGTAGCGGTTGTCACTATTGGCGAAGTTCCCCAACAATGACTCAGTGCAGAACATTCGAAGATTTCACTACCAGCCTCATGGAGGCGTGGCGAGAAGTTCTGCTGAGAATGTGAGAGAGATCGCGAGTACGATTTGCCCCTTAAGGCGGGGTCAAACTATTACATGTCTCGGCACCTTCCCATCCGATATCTATTACTCTACGTGGCAATACTGTATCCTTTACCTGGCAAGGCGTATGCATGTCTGCACAGTTCTTTATCCGTTTTCTGCATTGCTCAAACGCAGCGGGGGTTCCCGTGCCACGACACTCGAAGTCTCCAACTGGGAAGGCTTTGCAACCTCGAAACAGCCGGCATTAGCTTCACAGCCATAGGTATGGCGGAATAATAGGGAGAGAATGCACACACTCGAAGGATGGGAATGTTTTCGTGGCAGTGCAGCAGCTTGAGAGAACTTCCAACGATGAAACGTACTCACCAGACGGTGATGTCTGACGGAATTCAAATCTCTCATACCTGCTGCAGAACAAAACTTGATTTGAAGTTTGTCGCGCTGACGAGTAACGTCCACATGTGCTGCCGCCGTCAAATTTTGGTCGTCATCCGGGGTGTGGTCCTCGAAAGCAGCAACTCCTTCTCGGACAGCTTGGCAGGTCCGACAACCAGTGGCTGCGTTGTCTTTCAATTCGCTCCAGGAGCAACTAAACTCACCGATGCCCAAGCACGAAGTTGGAGCGTCGCTGCATGTAATTGGATCACAATATCTGTGTGATAGCTGACAGATACAGCCCTGCTTAGGTCCCGTCGTGGTTGGTGGATTTGAGATTCGCCATCAGCATGAGAGAATAAATGAAATGGCAGTAATGGACTGGCCAGAAGATTGGGTGAGATGTATGGAAAGACGTCAGAAGGGCATGGCACTATGGAAGTCTGGATAGCAGCCCCGCGGGAGAATGACCGTGAAAAGGATGGGAACCACTTTCCTCATCGAATTTCGATCATCGATTATGAAACTGGCAAATAGCCGAGTGCGTGTTGAGTGCGTTCCTCAGTTTAGAAATTCCTGCTCATCCCCAATTCTACAATTCTGTATGGTACACTTGATATACAGCTCTATCTCCCACCGCTATCTTCCCAATATGCATCTTTCAATCCATCTCCGCCTACAGCGGCGCTAATCTCGAAGGAGAAAGCTGCTGGTTCTTTTTCGTCTGGTTCTTATAAAGAATCTCCGGATGCCTATGCACACTCGGCATAATCCCCATCCCAATCGTCCTCCTAATCGCCCTCGCAATCCTTCGCTGATTCACCGGCCTGAGGCCCGTCTGTTTGGAATGCTTGATTCGTCCCATGGGTGTCATATACTCTGACATGATAGAGAAGTTCTATCACCCCAAAAATCACATTAGCTTCTCCTCAATGAAACTTGTAGAAGGGACGGAGAAGGGGGTACGTACCCTGTAGTGATCCATCGGATTGAAATCCAACACATCAAAGGCATCACGGTTCGGCCTATCCCTTTTCTTCCACTTTGCCGACTCGACCGCACTCAAATCGTGCGGCGCGTATACATCACCGGCCTTCCACCTTCTCGTGATCTGCTTGCTCAAATCCGCCGCCAAATTATATTTCCGCAGTTCCTCTACGTCACTGGAGGAGCGGGTAGCCCCTCCGGCTCGCCGCTCGCGCTCTCTGCGGTCGGATACTTGGAGAAGGCGTGTGACAGCCCGGCTGGCGGTGCTGTTTCCGGGGAGGTTCTTCATCTTGGCGCGTTGGATTGGGTTGGTGAAGGCAGGCATGGGGGTGAAGGAGGAGGTCGATGATGACGATGAGGATGGGGAATCTCCAAGAGCGGCGAGGGGGTCGCTGGTTGCTGAGATACGAGGAGGAGGGTCACCTGTGTTTTGTTAGGGCTGAAGTTTGCTGCTTTTGAAGGAGAAGACTTGGACAAACCAGCGCGTGAGATACGAGAAGTAGAGAACGTAGCTCTTGCTCCCATCCCCTTCTTCAGAATCTGCCTCGTTGCATTGAGGCATTGAAACCGTGGAGGAGCCATGATTGCTTCTCTGCTGTTCAAGTCCACATCCTCGAGAAGGAGTGTCGTCGGCTCAATCCTCGAGCTATTTTCCTAGCGCCGCAGAAACATTTTTCCAGGCCGGCTTCATTCCAAAGAAATTCGGCTTCCCCCACCCACTAAACGCCAGGAACATCAGGATAGAAGCTTGAGGCAAAATGGTCAGAAAACTCAAGCACCATGAGCAGAAGCTCCTCCGAAAAGTCGACTTCACGACCTATGCCGGCGACAACAATCACAGAGACGCAGCGGTGATTCGACGGTACAATATCCAAAAACCCAGCGACTACCAGAAGTACAATCGACTATGCGGGGTATGTACATGCTCTTTCAATTGTCAAATTGGTTGACATACAACTGATGATCTTGAAGTCCCTGAAACACCTCGCACACCGTCTAGCCGCCCTTCCTCCCGACTCCCCATTCCGGCAGAAGCACGAGTCCCTCCTCCTCTCCAAGCTACACGACATGGGCATTCTCCCCTCAACCTCCTCAACCGCCAAGCTCTCCGAGGTCGAGAAATCCGTGACCGTCTCAGCATTCTGCCGACGGCGACTCCCCGTCATAATGACACGTCTAAGGATGGCAGAAACTGTGCAAGCTGCTACGACGATCATAGAGCAGGGACATGTGAGGGTGGGGACTGAGACAATTACGGACACGGCGTTTTTGGTGACGAGGGGTATGGAGGATTTCGTTACTTGGGTGGATGGGAGTAAGATAAAGAGGAATATTTTGAGGTATCGGGAGAAGTTGGATGATTTTGATTTGCTGTGAGGGTGGGAGCATAGGCTGAAGAATGGGACTTATGGGACTCGTATGTGCATAGCGTTGGCGTTTGGGTCTGCAAAATTGGGGGTTGGGCATGGGAGGAGTTGCTGCATCAGTAAGTAGGCTTCTGATCCTGCTCACGCGTTCACGTTGCAGAATTGAAGACTGTTTTCTTTTATCGTATCGCATTGCATTGAATTTTCTATCCCAAATTTCTACCTAAGAGCGGCGCATTCTCTCCGCTG
Source organism: Hyaloscypha bicolor E (assembly GCF_002865645.1). NCBI lineage: Eukaryota > Fungi > Ascomycota > Leotiomycetes > Helotiales > Hyaloscyphaceae > Hyaloscypha > Hyaloscypha bicolor. Next base: position 2,244,818 of record NW_020194619.1, on the reverse strand, counting down.
CAGTGCAGCTCCATACACCAAAGAAAGGAACTGTAATCAAAAAGGCAACGTCAAATGAAGATTACCATCCAGATATGAGGGCCTAAGCCAATCAATCAATGATCAGTGCCCAAAGCAAACCTCCCTTACGCAGCCGTAAGAATAACATCAATGCTAGTCTGACTAGGCCTGCAAACAGGAGAAGCCACCGAGAGGACGCTGCTGCTTGTCTTAGTGTGGTGATAGTGAGATGTTGGTTGGCCGATAGCCCAAGGATCAACGACCGTCAACGAAGGACAGCCATGGCAGTCCCACTCCGGATACAGTGTGGTTGTCGAAATCCAGACAGTCTTGGTACCCGGACGGAATTCTGGAGAATGGGGAAGGTAGAGGGTCGTGAGGCAGTAGGTAGTCGACGGAAGTGCGATCGTGGTTGCGTTCTGGAAGGTGGAGGGGTTTACCGTATGTGTTGACTTGCGGGGACCGCGCGAGTTACGAGTCGGAGCAGGATGAGGAACTGATGTTGGCTCTGCGGGTGAGAGCGTACCCACTGTGATGGTATTCGTACCTTGAACGACGCACTCCAGATCGGTATTGGAAGCACATGGACTTGGATTCAGGCTGGGGGGAGACGTGGCAGCGGAACCGCCGGCGGTTGAATCACCAGCATCTATCAGAGGAGTCAGATATCCGAATCTCTTCCTTGGACTAAAGGGGACTTACGAGTTGCGATATGCAGAGTGATAGTTTCGACAGAAGTGCCAGTGGTGAAGGTGAAGGTCTGGGGTGCATGAGGTCCACCCAACCAATTGTCAGTTGGAAGAAAATGAGGAACGGTTGCGGGATCTGTAGAAAGTGGGCCGCCAGCAGTGGATTCGCGAGAATCTCTTGGAGGGGTCAGATATCCGAATCTCTTTTCTTGACCGAAGGGAGGAGGCAGCAGGCTGAGGCGGGCGACAGCGGCCCAGTCGGGTGGAAAGGAAAATGGAATCGATGCAGACTCGGTGGTCCCGACAACGGGAGCTGTGGACATATGGATATGTTCAGTACCAGTCCAGTTTTCATCTTGTCCTTGGCGCTTCTCAACTGTGTATGTGTGGTGCACTGCTGAGTGGGTAGAATATGGGGTTTGCGAAGCATGAGCCGAGTGCGGGGTATGCAGGGGACGAGTCGACTTTGCAGAGTGCGAGCCATGGGTCGAGTGAGCAGAATGATGGGGATGTGTTGACTTGACCGAGTGCGAATGATCGGACTCATGGGAATCCTCAGCAGTTGCAGAGTCACCAACTTCAGTTGACAAGTGCATTAAGGGGATAGCTCGGTTCTCAACAGTTGGGGGCAGATGAGAAGGAGAATGCGGAGTTGAGTGAGTAGGGACCGGCAGGTGTGTGAATGCATGAATCACAGTCGTGTGAGATGGGATAGGATGACGAGTATGCTCGAGATGAGTGGTTCGGACAGAGTCGGCAGGAGTCAGGGTCTTAGTTGACCAGCTGTGATGCTCCTGGCTCTTTGTGCCAATATGCGAGAGGTGGTAAATGCCAGCATTCGTCTTGGTGGTCGGATGGCCTTCCCCAGTGTACAAACCCCAGTCTGTACCCGTCACAGTGAACCAGGAGTGATGTTCCTCACTCTCCGTACCAATATGCGACAGATGCGGAACATCAGTTGCTCTCTTGTCGACCATAGCAGTGATCTCGAACTCTCCCGGTTGAGTTGGAGTGAACTTGTGCTCTGGGAGACGGAGAGGGTTGCCGGCGACCAGCTCAAGGAGGAAGCAAAGGAATGCGAGCATCGTGCCCAAGTTGGACTTGAGCTGAACCATGATCAGTTGATCAGTATGCGATGTTCTTTCTCTGAGGTAGAAGCCAGGTGTGATTGTGGTTGTCTGTCCAAAGAAGCGGACCAAGTGAATAATGAGGGAAAACGGAAAAATTGGTTACAAGACCCGGTGACGAATTTGAATATTCGCTAACGAGGCCGAACGAGGCTCATCTGTTGCGGTGAATAGGGAAGTGAACCCGTCGGGTAAATATAAATCTGGGAGATTTAGCAAAGTTGGTTATTGTAAGGGTTGTAAGTGGCGGCACTCCCTATTATCGTCCGCTATTATTCGAGGCAAACTTATCTCTTAGGGACTTCAGGGCATTTACTGCTCGCAGGTTGGTTTATTCAAAGATTAAACCCGCCGGCTAACATCCCTGCCTTTCGATTAGACCTCTTAACTAAGCGTTTTATTGACAAACAAATCGATTCTCAGTTATTGCCATCCGTACAATAATTACTATCGTCTGATTCGGAGTACTTGCCCGTTATAGCGACCGAAACTGCCCTCCCGACGCTTCCGCACCATAAACGACTTCTATATTAACCATGGCGTATATGAACGTTGCAATAGCCCTCCTTCTCCTCAAGCCGACGTTACTGTATACCTTGTATAGCTCCGAGGAAGGTGCTCCACCTCGTCGTTGTGGGCACTTCACCTTTCCAGCGGATTGATCTAGTTGTCACTCCTTATTTGGTAGCATAAAGGTGGCGTTGTTATAATGCAATCTTCCTATCCGAGTGATTCTATCTTTCCTGATTCTTCTTATTATTATTGTCCGGACTTCTAGGGCTCGGATGAGATGAAATGTTAGAGACTAGATGAAGAAAGGAACGGGAGACAAGGAAGAGATGATAGCAATAGAAAGAACATCCCTTCATTACTCCTTGAATATTCATTACCTCTCATAGTGTCCCCTCTCAACAATACAAAAGACGCCTCCACCTCCACCTTTGCAGCAAGAAGCAAAAGTAAACACTAATGTGGTTGTCCTTGAAGGACAGAATCTGTTGCTCATGCGTCGGAAGAGCAGGCGGGAAGTTAATAAATACTATCTATATTTTCGCTTATGTATAAATAGGACAGCGAATCAAGTCACAATGTTATGTAAAGTTGAGGTAGAAAGTACTTCCTGGGGATGAATGAAGCTTTGAATATATATTGGGGGAGAGAGAAGTACAAACAAGGCTCAGACATTATGGCACGAAGGGGAGTCTTTGATTAAGGTATCTTTTCATTTATTCTCCGCAGACTCAATGTAATATATCCGTGGTATTGTAATTCAACGCGACGCAAGAAAGAAAGGAGATTCGTTATCTCGTTGTATGCATATGCAGCAATCATTAATGCAACCAGCCATCTGTCAAAGAAACCACGGCCGTAAACCCATCTCATCTCATCATCTCTGCTGAATCTGGAAAAGGAAGAAGGAAAAGAAAATTTCCGGTATGCCGCCCACCTATCCTTTCCGATATCCCAAACCCAAAGATCTCATAAACTCAAGGAAATCAAGGAAAATGTACTGTACCACCCCCCACCACCACTCAACGTCTCCTCTTGCCTCCACCTCGCAGATCATCGGAAGAGGCGTTAGGAGAGGGACCACCCTGCACAACATCCCTCAAAAGCGCAACCCAGCTCTTCTTCCCCTCAATAACATCCCCGATCTCGCGCGTAAAGCGCTCCACCATCTCCGGTCCTACTCCCTCCTCCGGTCCAGCTCCCGGACCCCTGTTCCTGGTTCTAAAAGGCATACCGTATCGATCTAGTGGCCTTCCTTCCTTGTCGAACCTGTCTGGAAGAATCTCAACATCCGAGGAAGAATTCTCTGGAGAAGGGGAGCGAGAAGCGTTGTGGTGACTACGGCGATGTTTGCGAGTTTGAAGGGGACGGTCGGATGAAGGGTCGGAATTGCGACGGCGTCTGCGGCGACGACGAGGTTGCTCAGCATCGTAGACGTGATCACGAGATTCATCGTCGTCTTCTTCATCTCCTTCAGCCGGCTCTCGGAATTGTGTGTTATAGTTCGATTGGGGTGGGGCGAGAGTCGCGGGATCAGAGGAATCGTAAGGAGCGTGTGAGTGTGGGGCGTTTTTGTGGATTTTCGCTAAGCGGCGAGAAGAAGAGGGAGAGAGGGGGGCGAAGTTGACGGATTTGTTGGATGCTCGGGCTGGGTGGAGATTGGGTGAGGAGACAGGGGAGGGAGAGGCGGTTGAGGGGGTGGGAGGTGTGTAGATTACGCGTGGGTGTGCTGAGCCCTTGTTAGCCAGGTTCGGTGGGTGATCTTGGTACTTGCGAAGAAGGAAATCAAGGTGGCATGGAGGATCAAGACGCACCCTCCTCGGCATCGCGATTATGATCGTGATCGTGTTGATCGTGTACTTGATCTTGCGGCACGTGCTCGTCTTGCATAGGAGCAGTAGGGGGCGGAGGGAAATACGGGAGGGCGCCACTTGCAACCGCGGTCGCTGCAGTAGCTGCAGAAGGAGGACGTGGACGAGATCGCTCTGCACTCACATTGTCACCTGTTCCCTCGGGGTAGGGATATGGGTTATGGGCAGCCGGTGCCGGTTGACCTGCATAATCCGCTGGATTGTATGGTGGAATCGGTGCAGCGTCAGCTGGATGTACAGGTAATTGAGTGTTCATAGGCTGTTGAGTGAACTGGCCCGTTGGTGGTGGTGGGAATTGGTTATTGTCGGGATAGTAGGATCCACCCGAGGCGTGTGGAGGAGAGGGAGAATAGTCCTCGTCACGGTAATCGCGGTCGTAGTAATGCTCAGTCGGGGATTCATCCTCCTCATAGCCTGAATCGTGGGTGTCAGTTTCCCAAATGTTGTTTTTTAACGAAAATACATTGCAAGCCATGGAAACATTGATATATAGAACAAAGGAAGACCTGCATCAGCGCCCCGGAATCAGGTTTGACAATCGCTTGGTCAGAGTGCTTCTGATGGATGATGCAGATCGCGAGCGAGAACGAGAATGAGAACGAGATCTTGAGTGCTGGGGGTCCTCACGTCTTCGTTCCTTTTCACGCTCTGCTTCCTTCTTCTCCTTTCTCTTCCTGTACTGATTGATGCCGATGGCCGCTGCAGCCGTGCCTGCAGCCGCTCCCGCGATATCCCGAACTCTGCTTCTGCTTCGTGACTTCTTTCGTGTGCCGCCGCGCTCCGAGGAGCTCTCAGAGGAGTGACGACGACGGCCACTGTGTGGTCGATGTTCTCGCGTGGCGCCATACGCGGCTCCAGCGCCTGCAGCGAGAGCAGGATCGTAGTAACCCGGGTGGGTGTAAACGGGTTCAGTACCGTACTGAACCATGCCTAACTCGGGGTCAACGCCAGGATCAGAATATGTGCCTACAGATCTGGCTCTGGACCTGCTTCTTCTCCGCTCCCTCCTAGCTTCAACTTCTTCCGTCTCGCGGTCTTCTTTAGCCTTCCTATTCTCGTACAGTCCTGCGACGCCTGCTCCAGCCAGGCCTGCCGCGGCGATTTCTGCTCCGGTTCGTATGCGTGACTTGGATCTGGACCCATCGCGCTTCTTAGACTTGTTTCTGAAGTGTTCGACTATTCCAGCAACAGCAGCGGTGGCAGCTCCGGCCTTGGCCATTTGAGAAGCACGATGCTTGGGATCGGCATGTCTGCTTCTGCTTCTTCCGCCACGATCTTCGTCGTGGAAATCATCGTCATCAGAATAGCGACGTCTAGAGACGCTCCGAGTTCGTGAACGACCTCTGCCTGCCTCTTCCTTGTTTGCCTTGCGGTTCGAGACATATTTGGCAGCTGCCGCGGCTGCGAGACCAGCGGCTGCAAGAGCAAGACCAGTCTTGATCTTTCTGTGTGAATGTCTGCTACTTGACCTCGAGCGGCTCTCATCGTCGTGACGATCACGATACCGACTTCTGGCACGGGTAAGGACTTCAGCGCCGAGGGCTCCAAGAGCTGCACCTCCGACGACTTGTCTGCCACGATGTTCAGGTCCATTTCCTTGCTTGTCGCGGTGATTTGCAAGCAGGGCAGCGGCGCCTGCACCAGCCAATGCACCTTCTGCCAAATGTCTCTTGTGGTGCGAGTCTGGACTCCGGCTGCGCTCCTTCTTGATAATTCGTTTCCTCACAACCACATCCTCCTCATCGCTATACGATCTATCGCTGACAGAATCCCGTGGACGGATTTCTCGTCGATCATGGTATGCTGCAACAGCGAGTGGGCCGGCGGCTGCGGTCAATGCAAAATCCTCATCGCTGCGTCTCGGACCTCCAACTTCCCTGACATCTCGCCTGTAATAGTATTCGTCCTCTACAGGCCGCCTCGGCTCCGGTCTTGCAAGTTCCTGAACTTCCTCTCGTCGTCGAATTACCTGGAATCCCTCTTCACGTGGTGCCGGTTGCGGCAAGTAAATAGGAGGCGGCGCAGGCGCTTCGTTTATGATAATCTTCTGCGCCTCTGGGGCCCGTTGACGGATCACGATCGGCTGTGGAGCAGGATCTGGACGGTCGTAGTACTCGGTCTCACGCTGATATCTTTCGAGCTCATACGGCTCATCGCGGCGCTCAGTTGTAACGCGCTTCTCGATCCTGAGATCCGTCCCCCGAACGTCCCGCTCTGACTCCCTCCCAAAGTCGCGCTCCCAGCCTCGCTCTGGCTCGCGCCGGTCCCGTTCGTAAACCACGGTTCTGGTACGCTCGGATCGTTCATCGCGGAGCGGCTCACGCAGCGGCTCGCGCTCGACGTAGCGCTCGACGATGGTGGAGCGGGGTCTGATGTCGATGGCAGAGCGCGGGCGGGGCGGTCCTTCGAAGCGTTCAGATGTTCTCTCGATGTCGAGATGGGCACCTCGATGATTTCCGACTTCGAGAGTCGTGCGAGAGGTGCGGCGCTCGTCCTCGACGGGCTCGACTCTGCTGGGCGTGACGCGGTATCGCTGGACGGTGCGATAGCCGCCACCGCCGCCGCCGCCGGGTTCACGACGGCTGAAGGTGCTGCGGTCGGAGTCAGAGTCGGAGTCGCGGTCTCTTTCTCTGTCTCTGTCCCCGCGGTAAACGACTCGTTCTCTCGTGATCTCGGGCATCGTGGGTGGTATTGTCGTGTGCTTGTGTAGTTGTAAATGTAAGGTCTCTGGGCTCGGGGGATTTGTTGGGGTTTCGAGTGCGGCGGTGCGATGTCAGCTTTGTGCGGCGAGGGTTGGACGAGGTGGGGTAGCAAGCGCTTTGTACTCTCGCTGCCGACAGGGGGAGGACGCCTGCGAGCCTCGTCTGATGCGCTCACCAAAGATGGGCCAAAGCCAGAGCAAGCAAAGCCTTCTTGTTGCCCCTCGCACACCGGTTGAATGACACACGACCAAGAGCGCTGGAGGAAGGAGAAGGGAAGGCGAAAAGTTTTGCTGGTGTTGCGCTGCGCTATTGTGGTCTTTTCTCTTGCGTGCCAGCCTTATGCCCAGCGCCGCGATAGCGCAGGTAGTGCGGTGACAAAGCAGCAATAATTGGATGCTTCTAAGGCTCGAGGGAGTGCAAGTCGAGCTGTGATTGGGATGGCGAATCTGCGGGTGGTGAGATGGTTTGCGTCAGACGACAAACGGCTGCTGTAGCTCGAATATGGGATCGTGACTCCAAACTCGGTGACAGGCGGAGGCAGCGGAACGGGTGGAAGAGGTTCAAGTCGAATTATCAGAACGAGGGAGAAGAGGGCCAAGTCAAGCTTTAATCAAAGAGATTCGGAGAAATGAGCAAGGCTTCCGTATCGTCGTATTTCTCAGCTTATGCTTATGTTTCCGGGTTTCTCTCGCTTCTTGCCTTCCTGCAGTGTTTATGTGGGTGATATGTATGTCTTGACACGTCGCAAACTGGCTTTCTGCACGAAAGAATTCTCGAATAATTATGGAGCTGTCCCCGCTATATGTTGTCTGCTATAGCCTCTCCCAACCTCCTCCATTTGCAGCACTCAACCCCAGCTGAAGAGGGCATCCCGGTCTGCTAGCCAAGTATCTGCAGCTATCGCCTATGACGCAGCGCGCGATAACCTCACCTCTGCGCTTCACTTCTCACATTCTCCTTTCAGAGCCGCATCTCCCATTTGTTTGAAGAAGCTGCGCCACGATGCAAGAGTGACTCTGTACTCCTCTCTCACACCGGTCTTGGGGCTTTGCAACACTGGGCGTAAGAAGATCAGAGGGGTTGCTCGAGATCCAACATGATTGAAGAGCAGCAGAGCAGGGGGGTGTGCACCTTGCCGTTTCGGGAGTAGCCGCTTACCCAACCGAATGCCGTCCTGACCCCTCATCGTCACTCCATTGAAGCTTCACTTCGCTGCTCAGCCTCCACACCACAGCCTCACTTCACTCCACCTCCGCATGCAGCATTCGATTCTCACTCGATTGACTTTCTTCTGACGAGGCAAACGCCCAATCGCGGAGCATAGCGTCGATCCGACTTCTTTTATTCGCGGCGGTTGCGGGACGAGCGGGTTTGGAATCTGCAATGAGGCTGTGGAGATGCACGGAGCCGGAGCTAATTGTTCGTCTTTTGGATGCCTGATTCTTCCCACGTGTTCCGATCCAATCAACGATCAAATTCGCAATTCTTCGAGATGCAGGACTTTGCATGAGAGAACTGTCAATGCGAGTAAATGGGACGATCGTGCTGGATGGCTGCAGGTGTTCAAGGCTTTGAGCGAAGGCTGATTTCGAGGTCTAGCCATTTATCATCCCGATTCCTCGCTCCTCTTTACCAATTCTGGACAGATGCTTGATACTCGGTCTGTTCTTGGCGAATGAGATGCAGTCCGGGTGTTCAAGTCGGGATCTTGCAGTGAGGCAACCACGATAGTCGCGTCGACGGGAAGGGCAAGGCAACCATTTACAAACAGCACAGCCTTGTGAAGGAGAAGCTCTTCGCGGGAGCTAAAATTGCAGTGATACGGAAACGCATTTTCCTATTTTTTTTCAAGCCAACGTTTCACGGACTGCTCAGCCTTGTGGGAGGGAAGCTCTTCTTGAGAGCTAAAATTGCAGTGCACATGCAATGTCGTGTAACTGATTTTGAGTCTGGCCACCACTGAGCTCGCTCAAATTCTCCTGCAGGAGAGTAACTGGACTTCGTGCAGCTGATTTTGAGGTCTGGCCACCACTGAGATCGCTCAAATTCTCCAGCTCCGGGAGAGTTCGATACTCGGTCTTGGCGAATTGGATGCTGTTCGGAACTTCAAGTCAGGGTTGCAGTAAGGCAACCACGATGTTCGGGATCAACATGTGGTTTTCAAGGGAATCATTGTACGGACTGCCCAGTCTTGTGGGAGGAAGCTCTTCGTGGGAGCTAAAATTGCAGTGCATATGCAGCACGCGAGGCTACCTTATTGCGAATCATTGGTGGACAGAGAGTGCCATTCTGGCAGGGGCTTTCATCGACGCCGTCGAGAAACCTATCGCGAAGTATTTAAGCAGGAAAGGAGAGCATGATTGACGAGACCAAGCAACCGATCCGAGCGTATCTCAGAAAGAAAGGAGAGGAACGTTGACGGGATCGAGCAAGCGCTCAAGGAGTATTTAGCCTTGGAGACATTGACGAACCGACCGTTGCACCACAACTTGTTCATGAACATTTCCTTAGAACAGCACTGCTTTCTACCTCCTGCACACCGGTGACAACAGATACCTTGAAACACGCCTTCGTCCGGTCCTCTTTACCCGACAAAGTCGGCGAACTTACCACCCGACAAAAATTATTGTCATTGTCATTCGTTATTTTGCTATCATCCAACACGTAGTCGCCTTCAGGAGTTTGGCAACACCATGACGACTTGCCATCGGTCTTCTTCTTCTTCGCCCTCTCTGCGACGTTTCTAAGAGATTGGCTGCTCGAGCGTCTTATCAAGGTTCATGCTCGTGTGTGCAGCTTTCACTTCCTCGAACAACTTATCTTCAACGGTACCCTCGTCCTCAGGAGGAAAAAAATATAAAGAGTGACGGACGACGGAAGATTGGTTCTCCATCGTTGTGAGAACTTGTGCCACCGTGTGAAGGACACCTGACGGTTTCCAAAGAAGGAACGAAGCAAGTGAACCTGCAAGGACTCGTGGTTGAAATCAGCAAGTTAGCAATTCGAATTTACGACACAACTTCAGCATTGAACCAACACAAAGCGGCAATGACGGGGATCGCAGAGAACTACTCGCACTCCAGGAGATAGAAAAGCAACCACAGGCCATAGTCCTGAATACCGTAGCTTACAGTAGGATCACACCGCTAAGGTTTTTACTTCGTTCCGCCACCCTAGCCGGAAGAGAAAGTGCCAAGGACATGATGATGTGGTTGAATCTATGGCTGGCAAGAAGAGGAACAGGCCATTGCTTGATACCTTCGCAGAGATGCCTACGCAACGACTAGAACCTACCTTCCACCATCCAATAAGAAAACGAGCTCACCGTCGTTCGGTGCCTTCGCAGAGACATCTGTACGTGGTCCTCTGCAGTGTGGAAATGACACCTCATCAATGCCGCGTGTGCTGGTCTCCTACATCGTACAGTATGCCCCTTTCAGGCACTACTTGAAATGCAGTAAGGTCTTCGGCCATTGGTCGCATTGGACATGGCGTTCAATAGTGTTTCAGTAGCTCGTGAGGCTGAAAATATTTGAGCCAATTAAATCAATCCACTAGTCCCTAGTTTCCCGCTTCTCGGGAGCCACCCCCTAGCTTCTTCGGGTAATCCCCTGGCTTCCAGGGGGTAACCCCCTATGTTATCATGCGCCCCTCGTCGGGCTCATCCCCTCATGATTGACTCTTCACTTCAATCAGCGCTTCTTCCTGTAGAACTTCCTATTGATTCATCCTCGAAGATTGCATCGATAATGGCAGATGACGGCTCTCCTCGTCAGGACAGTAGCGACAGCGATGATGACGGCTCGCAGATAGATTATCACGATGAGGAGCAACTCGGTCACAGGCTTGCGAGCATGCAGCAGCAGTTGGCAATGATGTGGCCCATCGAGGGTGATATTCCAGAAGAGCCCGTCGCTCGGTTCAACTATCTCGACGGCATCGCGAGATTGTACACTGCTCGCTTTCTATGCGATGGATCCTGCCTGGAGGAGGCCTTGTCCTCTTCGGGTCAAGCAAAGGCGCAGATCCCTTCACAACTCGAGGACTCGCTGTTTCGTGAGCCGGATGATGAAGGCTTCGGGGATAGGTACGTGTTTCTGCGGGTGTATGCTTGGCACAAAGACAAGAACCCGCAGAATGCCCGACGGCTTGTGGATGCGATCGAGTGGAAGTTTGATGTAGCCCCAGGATCTCGAACCCTTCAAGACATTGGACTGTTGGGACTGAGCAAGGCTGGGATCTACCGACAGACCAAGAATGCCGAGGACCTCGCAGGGGCAATCCAAAGCTGTCAAGACTTCCTCGGTGCATTGCAAGGCGACCTGGAGTCTGTCTCGGATCCACAGGATTTAGTTGAACAACGAGAGTTGTATCCACCAGTGTTGTCCTGTCTCTCTCAACTACTATACCACGAATTCCGCTCCTCGGGGAAGTACGGTTTGCTGGAACTCAGCATAAGCATGGGTAACGACGTTTTCATCGAAGTTCCCGACGCCGAGCGAGCTGATCTAGGAATGTCACTTGGATGGGCTTTCATCGCGTACTCATTCCATCACAAGATTTGGGATGTTCCCCGGTCAAAGCAGCGGGTACTCGACTGGAGCTTTCTCGATGAGAAGGACGGGCCCTCCACTGTTGCTGAGACCCCCACACTTCACCTTGACCCGGCGAATGCGCTATACGATGAATTTCCGCTCGCGCCGGACAATAGCCAGATACGGCTTTTGCAACTCAAGGCTGGAGTCGGTGACGATCCTATCACCTGCTTTTTGGAAGTTGTCGATCTCGAAGGCTGTCCTGAATACGATGTGAGTAATCTGCGCAAAACACCAGCCGTTTGTCTTGGACTTTCCAACTGATCAAATGCTTCCTAGGCACTCTCATATGTGTGGGGTGACCCTGGGGTGCCCGAATCTATCACACTACATGGCAAGCAACACGACGTTACCATAAACCTCTACGACGCTTTGAAGAGATTGAGGCAGCCAGACAAGCATCGACGCTTGTGGATTGATGCTCTGTGCATCAACCAAGGAGATACAAAGGAGAAAGAATGCCAGATAGGGCTAATGGATAAGATATATTCCAGAGCGAAGGAGGTTTGCATGTGGCTTGGAGAGCCCACTCGGACAAGGGTATTCTCCGATGGTCCAAGAGACATCCCTTGCCATGTGGCAGCTGCGGAAATGCTGGAGAAGGCATTCCCGAGTGTCTACCCCCAGATCAGGCCTCATCTGTCCATTCTCAAAGACGGGGAATTCGAGCTGATCAGCAGCGCCGACGCTCTGGAGCTCACGCCCATCCTGTACCGGCTGCCATTTTCGATGCGGCCCATCCCAAGCGCACCTGATGACTCTACATTGAGCGGTTCCGCACCAGCGCGGGACAACAGAAATTTCTCTAACGAGACTGCTGCTCTAGTGCGGGTCACAGCAAACATGAACTTGTGTATGGACTTCGAAGAGGTTTTCAAGAGAAATGCATGGCACCAGGACACAACAAAGGAAACACCGGCATACTTTAACTGGGGCAACGAGTCACAAATCCCTTGGTACCTCGAGTCAAAGCTGTCGGGGGTCGACTGGCCGATCTGCGGCGCGTTCCTGCTCGTCAACTTGCTAGCAATGGATGTCCACTTCCACGACATGCCCTTCTTTGGAACCAAGGGGTTTTCTTGCATGAGCGGCGCAACAGCCCAAGCTTGGAACAAGTCCTGCTACGCGCTCTACCAGATCTTAACTTCGAAATACTGGAGTCGCGCATGGATTCTCCAAGAAATCGTCCTGGCCCAGACCCCGAGGCTCTACTTCGGCAAGCACATCCTCCCATACCACCGACTCATCAGAGCCATGATGAACTTCGACCGCCACTACAAGACCTGCTGCAAGGACGTTGTTCCCGCGGGCCAGACTTCGGCATGTGAAACTCAGGACTGGTGGATGAAGCTGCACAATGCTTTTATGAGCTGCATCGAGAGTACAAGCGAGATGTGGTTCGAGAGAAAGGTAAAGGAGTCTCGAGGCGAGGATGCGAGCGTACAGGTTACGGATATCATGATGTCGAACTTCAAGAAGAGGGAAGCTACCGAGCCGCGAGACCTCGTGTTCAGCATGTTTGGCCTGATCAAGAATGATGGTCCTGATGCAATACCTGTGGACTACTCGATGCCGGTGGAGGAGGCATTTGCGCGAGTTACGGCTAAAGCCCTGGCAGAGAGCAAGCATTACCATACGTTCTTCTCATTGGCGGGATACGGTCGCTCTGACGAGCTAAAGTATAAACTTCCCTCATGGTGCATAGATATGACTGCACCACTGGAGTGGAGTGGCCCATTCACCGATATATCCCTCAGATTCGACGCCTTCCCTGATGTTTCAGCCGACGCCCAAATGGAAAAGGATTTCTGTCTCTCAATCACCTCAGCAAAAGTAGACATCGTCACTCGAGTATCCTCAGCCGGCCAATGCTGCGCCCACAGCGACTGGGATGACACAATCCACAACATCCACCAATGGCGAGAATGCGCCTCTCTCCCCAAAGACACCCGGAATATCACCCTCACCGATACCGAAGCAAACTTCTGGACCACGATCCTCGGCGGCTGTCTCCCCCCTTCCACCTCAACCCTACACACCTCCCCATCCTCGTACGAACGCATCACCAACTCGGATCTCGACCTCATCCCCCACTGGCAAGCCTGGCTCCACGACCCGAACCGCAACCCGGACCTCTCAATGTTTCAATCAGAGTACACCAACGCTGTCGACGTGCGTTGGCTTTCGAAAGCAGAGGAGTTTTCGTGGTTTAACCGGAGGTTACACTCTGCGATGATGAATAAACGGTTCTTTGTCACTGAGAAAGGGAGGTTTGGGGCTGGGGCGGGGAGCCAGGATCAGGAGCATTTTACGAGGGTGGAGGAGGGGGATGAGGTGCATTTGGTGGGAGGGTGTCGTGTGCCTGTAGTTTTGAGGCTGGTTGGGAGGGTTAAGGGCGAAGGGGCGAAGTATGGGAATGACCCTGCCGCGTTTTCTGCGGATTTGAAGACTTGTGTGCATGATGAGGGGTCAGTGTATCAGCTTGTTGGACCTTGCTATGTTGATGGAATTATGGATGGGGAGGCAACGAAGGAAGATGGGTTTTCCCCGAGAAGGATATGTCTTCGTTGAGTACGTAGAGAATCTAGTGAGGCGTGGACGCCACATGTAGCCCATGAAGCCTCGCCACACTCGCCAACCACGCTCCGTCAAATTGAGCGTGTCGCAAACGGCATTTCAGGAAGGCTCGGTGAATTACATCAGCGGGCAAAGGAAAGGCTTGAAAAGCTTGACTTGGCGAATCCGGCCGAGTCTCTACAGAGAGTTAACCTCTGTCGAGCGCGATAATTACTACTTTGGGCGGATAATCCTGGTTTGGGAATGCTACGCGAGCTGAATAGGGGGGTCTACGGGGGTTGGCAGGGGCACACTGATTTTGTATCTATTATCAGACCATCGCTTGTCGCATTCAGCCAAAATCTTTACATAGCTCACTAGAAGATAAAGCGCCCAAGGGGCCGCGCACCGAAGAATCATACGAGCGACCGGCATGGGGGAATCCACTGAGAACGATGAGACCGTCGATTATGGGGGGTTTGGAATAGCGTCCTGCAAAGGTCTCAAAGTACCAGTTTCACTTCGAACATTGCGAAATTAGTTACATGAATTGTATCAGTGCCTCGCGGAACATTGGGAACATTGTACATACAGTACGCTTGCCCGAATCCAATTGTCATGGAACATCGGGGCATTGCGAGGACTCGTTGATTGAAGGAAATTGTACCAGACTCTCACTGAATATTCGAAGCACTGCAAATACACGTTAATCAAAGCCAAATGTGCGAGAGTATTACGGAACATCCGGACCATTGCATATATCGTACATGGATCTTGATTTGCTATTCGCTATCTACTCAGTTCTTCTTGGCCTTCTTACCACCACGCTTCTTCTTCTTCTTCTTGTCACCTTCAGCCGAAGCTGAACCACCAACGTCACCAGCCTTGTCCTCATTGCCCGAACCAGTGCTAGCTACATTGGAGTTCTCCGAGCCCAAACCATCCAAGCAGCGAACTGCGAAACGGTAACCTTCAATGTCCACCTTCATTTGAGTCTGCGGCATACCCTTCTTCTTAAGATAGGATCGGATGTGTCCCTCCGCCTCATCGAGGAATGCCTTTGCAAGGGCCGCACTTCCGCCACAGATCGTGACCGCAACGGGTGTCCAATCGTGCTCCATAGTCGTCAAATCGCGGAGTGCTGCCTGGTGTTCCGCAAAATCGTCGTCATTCTTATTACCCGGACCCGCAACTCGAAGCTTGATCTCAAGCAAGACGTTGTGAAGTTGAATACTGGTGATCGGTTAGAAGTTAATCGGAGCAACGTGACGGAGGAACTTACGTGTCCGCATCCAAAACACCACCTTCGGCCTCGGAGAGTACATCAACTGTGTGTCCACTGCCACGAGCCAGGGCGTTCAGGGCGATGTCCTTCAGTTGCTGTGTCTCCCGGAGTTTGATATACTTCTCCGCAATGCCGGTCATTGCCTCAGTCATCCACTCATGCGTCGTCGTGTCACAGCCCTGGGGACAGTTCGTGGCCTTGTGACCCTTGAACAGGCCATTGTACTGGACCCTGTCATACTTGTACCATTGGAGAGCCTTCTTGATCGTGTCCTCATCAACGGTCAGGCTGCCGAAGGAGAATTCCATTGTGTTGGGGTTGTCTTGGTCATCGGAATCGTCATCGCTGTCCTCGGTGGCTGGGCGTTGTTCATTCGCACTCTCCATCTTCTTGCGAAGACCGGGAGCAATAGTGCCCTGATAAATCTCCTCATTCTCCTTGATGCCCTTGGCGAGAGTGCTCTTAAGGTGACGAACATCGGAGGTTTGCTCTTCGGGATAGTTCTTGTCGCTAAGTGCTTGGTTGGCCTCCTTGATGAATCGGTACGGCATTGAGCCCTTCGAGCCAAGGGATGAGTCGTGGACCAATACTTCGACGGCTGGGCCTGCTTGGGCTTGCTCGTTGGTGGCAGTAGCCTATCCCAAGAAATCGGAGTCAGCATACTTCTTTGAGGGGTTTCCAGGAGCAGAATGTTCCAAGAGCCATTGGGCATTGAGAGTAGAACGTCCCAAGAATTGTTGGACATTGTTTAAGTGGGACGGATGCTGCGAGAAGGTGGGACTTACCTTGGTATCAGTCTTGGTATTCTCATCATCACATTCCTTTATAACCTCAGAGATCAGAGTCAGGAAGGGATCCTCGGGATTCATAGCCGAGTTCTGCGCGCAAGGACTTTGGTACCAAACAAGCATGTCCGCAATCTGCTGGTTCTCCTCAGCGGTAACGGGGTCCAGGATGCGTGTACGTGCTCTGTTGAGTCTAGTGAGGCGGGCATCGCGCTGGGCGTGGGTTTCGTTAGCGGGGACAATGTGCAAGAGGTTGTTCTCTTGTTCATCCCATTCCTTGAGACAAGCCTCCAGTTCTCCTTCGGAAATATTTTGCTGTCGACATTGGTTGTAGTACATCGCGCGTCGGTTGCGAGAGGCGTTCAATTGGACGTGGTATTCATAGAGGCCGGCCCTACAGTACTCAGGGTTCTTGTACGTAGATTTACTGGCGGACTTCAACAGGAGACCAACGGCTGATTTCCATCCCAGGGTGCCCACCTCTTTCAGCTGCTTGTCCTCGTCCTCAAGGTACGTGAGGAGGGTGTTGTAATACTGAGACGGGCCGGCTCCCCATGAGCTGAGGAAAGTGGACTCATGCGCCACCGTAATGCGACCAGATTCCTCAAGAGCCTTGGTACGCTTCTCCATTTCCTCGGCGATTGCCTTGAAGGCATACCAAAGGTTGTAGTCGCCGGTTTTGCGTAGGTGGTTGTGGACGAAGGCCGGCTCGAGGTGGTATCCTTCCTTCTCGCATTTTTGGACGAGGATGTCGAAGAGGTGGTAAGGGATGGTTGGGACTTCAACGTTCTTCATCAACTCCTTTTGCACGTCCTTGGAATTACCAGTCGACGCCATTGTATCGAGAGAAGAATTGATCCGCGATATCGTCTCGAGGATTTGTGCTTGAGTGTCGCTATTAAACTTCTCGACAGCTTGTGCGTAAGTGGTGCTTTTCGACCTCTCCTTTGACTTGTCGCTCACGGATTGTCCCTGCTCTGAGATGAACTGTTAGCTGCATTGTTCCAGATGTACGTGGTTGGGCGAGGACACTGATGGCTGACGAGAGGAAAGAGTTGGTGTTGACGAAATGAGAAGAAGTGCAGGTGGTGGAGATGATAGGGACTAGAGAAAAAGAAAGAGAAGACCTCACCGCTTGAGAGCTGTTGTATTGGCTGAGCTCAAGCAAATGAGAATTGCGAAGTTGTGATAAACGGTCTGATGACCGAGGAGGGAAGATGGTATGAGAGGAAGAGGGGAAGATGTGGAACAGGGAAGGACGTGTAGAAGGGGAGGATCGCGTCGAGGAGACAACCACTAGACAAGCAATAGACCCATGGCATGGAGACCGGGCCCCAGATACCGCAGAGAGTGTGTGATATGATTCTCCGATGCCCAAGCATGTGATGTGGTGGTGTTGTGCCAGTGAAGGAGGGGCGAACCCACGACCGTGTCAGACAGACAGATCGAGGCAGCTTTCATCGCGTATATCCCACTGGGAGATCCGCTGAAAGGAGGAGATTCGTCTGGTGCTAGTGTGCAATTGGACGAAAATGATCTCGCGCCAACAGTGGATGAATTGTAGTACCTACTTCCTCCCTTTGTGATGTTGAGAGCTTTGGGAGGAAACAAGGTCAGAAAATTTTCCGAGGATATCAATATCGGACGAGAATGTGAACCCCGTGACCTGAGCCAGAGCCTTGTCCTAGCTCCAGACACTAGGAACATCTTCCTTCCTTTCCGCGAAGCGAAGTGAAGGCTGAAGATAAACAAGAGGTTGTGAATCCCAGGATGAGAAGGACAATAATATAGAGTGAAGGAAAGGGGGGAATACTCACGAGCCGGACCCAGCTCTTCCTCCATCTCAGAGGGAGGGGTCATTACTCCCCCCACCTCTTCCTCCGCAGAGGAATCGTGTACGATTTTCTTCTGTTGAGATGTTTAGTTAGCCAGTGTTTCTGATCAGACGAAAGGATAGTGGTGTGGCGCGACGAAAGGGGAGACAGGAAGGGGAAAGGGGTAAGAAGGATGGATGATATGTGTCTGCTGTCTTTCTGCTGAAGGAGACTGAATGGCAAGTGTCTTCTCTTTGACAACAGTGTGCAAGTGCAGCACAGAAAGATCTGTGATGACATTGCGACATTAGTACTTGCAGAACACGTCCACAAAGGACGTGTTTGCAGTGGTACGATTTGATTCCAAGGCAAGAAAGAGCTTGAAATCAAGATCCCAATGCTTTATTGATAAGAGGGAAGGTGTGGAAGGGTGGTGGAGGTGTCCAAGTGGATGTGCCAGGGCTAGCTGCCTCCTTGCCAGGGATGTAAACACCACCACAAGAGGCAACAGACCCTGGCTGCAAGCCTTGGAAGAGCTTGAAAACAAGATGCCAGTGCTCAAGTGTTAGGTGTAAAGGTGCAAGAGGGTGGTGCAAGAGTGCAGGGGCTGTGGGAAGGATGGTGCGTCTCCTTCCTCCTGAGGAGTCGCCAATACCAGGGTATCAATGACCCCTCCAGAGCCTGCAAGAGCTTGCTCATGATGAAAGAAGACGTTCAGATGAGTAGGAAGACACTGCAATGCAGTGGATACTTACAGTCATCTCTTCTCCGTGGTGGTGGTGGTGGTGGTGGTGGATTGGATGATAGTGGTTAAAGAGGAAGGAAGATCAGACTGAAAGGGTTGGGATAAATTATTTTGTGGGTTGTAGACATGTGACGCGACTCATCTCAAGTTGACCGCTCCCGTTTGGGTTAGCATCAAAGACTAGGGGTAGAGTTGGGGCGGTTTTCAGAATGGGTGCGGCTTGGGGAATGGGTGCACTGGCCGCAGCTGCGGACTGCGGCTGTGCGAGGTGGGTTCGAAAAGGAGTTTTGAGGAGGGACGAAAGGGAGTCTACATGACGCATTAGGAGGGATGAGAGCAATTGGGTATAGGGGGATATATGATATTATTTTAGTGAGCATATCTATGGGACGAGAAGGCTAAGGAGGAGAAGAAGATCAAGCAACGTCTCGAAGAGTGCTGCGAGCCTGAACAGCAGAAGCCTTCTATCTGGTTGTTTGGACGATAGCTATGAGCTGGGACTCGAGATTTATCGAAAGTCTTTACTGCAAACTACTTTAAGACGAGAGTCGATTTCACAAGTCTGTTTGAGCGTCTGGCAATACTGTCGTCCTTTGTTTATATGTGTTTCGTCCGAAAGGTCAGGGCGAGGACAGCTTTTCGTCCGTTTCTTATTAGCAGCTTAACAACACTTGAGAATTGACAACAACACCTGTTTTGTGGAGGTATGCCTTTGTGAATTCTGCAGTCTTGGAAGCAGGAGTCGAATGATTCTGTGCTGTATTGAAGGCTAAAGTCTTTTTCTATCTCTGTCCAGTGCCTTGGCTACAATTGATCTTGGAGCTGAAGAGCTTCGCAGTGCATAAAAACATAGCAATCATACGGTTTATAACTTTGTCACAACTTTCCAGTGGCAGGTTTCTCTTTTTAGAGGGTTCCTCATTGTGCATTACCTCCAGTCGTCGTTGCGACTACCCCTTTTTTACCCGAGATGCGGCCGCCTTGGCAGGGACGAGTGTCTTCTGAAGGATGCCAGGGGGAGGAGCCCTGGATCAGCCAAAAGATTACCTGCCCCAATATGTGATTGATTAGAGAAGAGCAATTACAGTTCATGTTTTCCTGTGCAATATAACATCGTTCTCTCTTAAATTATGTCTACAATTTCCCCAGCTTTAGTGGGGGTCGGCAGTTGAGTGAAGGCAAGCCACAACCTGCGCCACACAGTCACCCGGCCACTTCCAGCTTCCAATATTTATCACCTATATTCGCGAATCTATTTTAATCTCGAAAAATACTTTTCTCGCGCTTTCTCACTCCCGACGGAACTTTTAATCAATGACACCAGCTGGAAGCACAGCCACATAATCCAGTGGCGCTCTCTCCGTCCCATTCGGTGTTCCCACAATCTTCAGCATATCACCCTTCGCGATCTTGATTCCCTTGAAGGTAATCCGGCTCGCAGTATGCCCATCCAAATTGACAGATACCGCATGCCCAAGTGTATCCTCGTGATTCCCAATCCATTCTCCAACCGACTTGTCATTTAAGTATACCTGCCAATGCGCCCTGCCACCAATGACATCGAAGTAATTGACCGCCAAATCATACGTGCCCGAAGCAAACTCAAGCTTCATAGTCGCAATCCCAGCAGTAGTATTCGAGCTCGTAATAACCGCCGTGTAATTCGAAGCCGTTTCGAACGGCGTTACAGGAACAACCGTGTACCCATCCAACACCATACTCTCAACCTCAACCCTCCACGGATGATGTCCAACCCTTTTCGCCTCATCAGGTATCCCAGAAAGATTCCAGTAGAAATTGTTGATGGCGTCTCTCCAAGTGATGGAATGTCCTGCTTGGAAAGTCTGCCGATAAAGGACATGCTCGTATCTCTCGTCGTCGATCTTGCCTTTCAGCGATTCCCACATCTTAACGAAGGTCTGCTCTATCTCTGCACCGCTGTAATGCGCGTCGTAGAAATATTGGATGACTGTTTTACCGGAGTGGAGGACGTGGGTGTAATTAACGTGGTGGAACCACAAGAGGAGATTGTCGGGAGTGGTAGCGATGTTTTCGTACATGTTGGCGATTTCAGGAGGATAGGTGCCGGAGAAGCCAGTCCCATTCGCTACTGTGCGGTCCATGCCGATCGTCGTGTGATCAGCGCGAGTCCATTGACCCCAACCGTTGTCGTCTTGCGATTGAGGCTTGGGACCGAAATGATTCCCCGTAATATCTGTCAAGGTCTGGAGGCCAAGATTGCCGCTATATTGCTCGTAGGCTGGCCATGACTGCATGGACATTTTGGTTATGGTGTCCCTGACTTTTGGGTCAAGGCCGAAGGTGAGCCGGATCCAGTCTTGCAAAATGTCTTCAGGCTCGTCTGAGGGATCCCAGGCTAGGCGTCCGTAGGCATACAGATTCGACATCGCCATGTGGCTTCCGAGCCAAGTTGTGTTTGTCCCTGCATTCACGACAGCCGCTGATCCTCCAAGAGGCCGGTTGAAGCGCTCTCTGGAGATGATATCGCTGACCTTCGAGGCCTTCCTGTCGACGCGGAGATCAAAATCAAGGATCGTCTTCCAGAGCGGGGCTAGATAGACGAGATGACATTGCTGGCCAAGGTACTCTTGAGCAACTTGAAGCTCGACAGCAGTGCTGGTATTTCGCAGGTTGGCAAACAATGGAGAGACAGGTTCCCGAACTTGGAAATCGATGGGACCGTATTTTATTTGGACAACTACATTGTCTGCGAACTTTCCATCCAGCGGCTCAAAGAATTGCACAGCGGCGTTGGCGCGATCAGCTTTCCAGTCCGATTCATTGAGCTGATTGTACACGAACGCTCTGAACATGACCACTCCGCTGTATGGGTCAAGTATTTTGGCAAACATGTTGGCTCCTTCTGCAAGAGTCCGATTGTATGTCAAGGGACCCGGCTGACCTTCAGAATTGGCTTTGACCAGATATCCTGCAAAGTCGGGGATCCGTTTGTAAATCTGATCGGTGATATTGGTCCAGAAGGAAATAACACCCGAATCGAGGGGGTCGAATGTCGTGAGACCTCCGACGGCAGTGGGAGATGCAAAGTTGAGCGAGATTCCGACTTGAATACCGTACGGCCGGAAAACATCTGCAATTCTTCCCAGTCCTTGGATGTTTTGGGGACTCAGAAGAGTGGCGTTTGCGTTGACGTTATTGATAATAATCCCGTTTACACGGATGGATGCCAACAGGCGTCCATATTCGGAGACTCGGGTCAGGTCGTCGACGATGCCTCCATTCTTGAAGAAGAGAGAGGGACCACCGTAGCCACGTTCAATGCTACCGTCCATGTTGTCCCACTGATTGACCCATCGAATTGGTTGGTTCGGGTTGTTGACGGAGGAGATGCCAGAGAAATCTCCTTGAGCAAGCATGGAGAGGTACTCGAATGCGCCATACAGTGCTCCTCTCTCATTTTGACCCAGAATCTTGATGGTGTCGCCCTTGGTGTTGAGCCAGAACCCGTCCTCATCCAGATCAGGAGCATCATCGCCGTCTCCGTAGATTTTGGAATAATCATCGACAGTGCCAACAATCAAAGCTGAAGATGTTTTGTGTGTGTAGTTACTGATCTTGACCACCTGGCTGAAAATTCCCTGAAGTCCTTTTTGCAGTTCCAAGCCGGCAGTGTAAACGGAACTAGCTTTGGAAGTATTGAGAGCAATAATAGTGGAAGGAAGTGTTAAGTGATGACTGTTGACATTTTGGAGGGGAGCATAGCGTAACCAAGCATTAAGACCATTCTCTGCAGTAACTATGTTGAGAGAGGCAACAACCACAAGGAGAGCGCGAAACATCATGAGTCTACCATCATTACATCCCGATTTCAGGGCACATTTTGACGACTTATATGTTGTCAAACATGCTGTAGCCGCGAACGCGTGATGAATATAGTGTTGGTACCTTCGCGGGGTAGGTTGTTGATCTGGTTCTTTAGGCTAAAGCTAGAGATTTCCAGCACCCGCCACCTCAAGATCATTCACCCCACTTTTCTCACATGGAACACTTCAACGAAAGTAGACAACCACAACTTGACGTTGAAATAACCCTCAGCGTTGAGTATTGAGATCAGTGGGAGTGCAAAAGTAGTTCTCTACTCAGAACATAATGCAAAAAAGTCTGCAGTCATTGAAGTGAAGTCCAGAACCACTTGGCAATGGCCCCGCCTCCTGGCTAAACGCTGGAACGGAGCAGATCATAGTGGATCGGCGTGGTTGGGCGCGGGGTCAGGCTTGGTATTTTGTGGCGAGATTTTCCGTTCGTATTCTCAAATTCCACGAAACACAGGAGAGATCGAGTTGGCTTTCGTCCTCTGTTCCGCTCGCGAGTCCTCAAGTCTTCGTTCAGCTTGATCGTCTGTTGGGAATTTGAGGCTCCCCAGAGACGGTTTTTCTTTATAACAGACGAGCACACCCACTAAAGATTTGCCTCCATTACCTCAAGAACTTCGGATAATCCAGGACTAGGAAGTTCATCCGTGTAATGTTGTATGTACAGCTAATGCGCCATGTACTTCGAAAGATCTATTCCAGGAACATCGCTATCCGACATGCTGAAAACTGAATCTGTAGCTCCTAGTGGACCCCGTTGTAAAACCACTCTCTGTTGATGTGTCAAGATTGATAACTCCCACTTCTTTGTTCTCCGCAAGACGCTCACGAGCCTTTAACAACCGTCCTTGCTTGAAATCCTTGAATAAAAGCTGACAAAACCGTCCGATCTGGACGTCCAACTCTTCCTGGTGCTCTGACGCCAGCATGGCATCTCCCGATTTAGTGTTCAGCGGAGCCTCTGTTATCAAATCCCATGGCTGGACTCTTGGCCTGGATAAGGTGCTTTGCCAGCGATGGCAGCGTTGTTGGTGCTCCTCGAACCACTCCTCAGCTCTGGTCCGACGGTGATTTGTTTTAAAGTCTGGCATCACAAAACCACGTGAAGGGATACCCATCAGTTGGAACAGTTCTCCCGCTATCTCAAACTCTCCTCTTAGAGAATAGCAATTGGCCAGGTCCAGCGCGTGGAACAGGAGCTCGTCGCGAAATAGGAGCTCGTCGCGAAGCTGGCCCACGTCGTGAATCTTTTGCCCCGAGAAAACCACACCAAAACCAGAACTACGAGACCAGTCCTCAATGGTTTGGATGAGGGAGTGGAACTTTTGGTTAAGATCCTCCCTGAGAATGGAAGATGCTGCGTTGTGGATGCGCCGAAGTCGTTGTACCACACATAGAATACGGCTTGGAGCGGAGTCTAATCGGTTCTCAGCAGACAGTAGCAACTTGAAATAACCAGCCACAACTAATTGCAAGACTGCCTGCTCATGCTCTAGATAGCATTGCCTCTTCACAACACGTGAAAAGGGCAATATTCCTTCCAGTAGGTGCGTGAAGTCCGGATAAAGGACACCTCCGAGAAACCCCCAAGCGTTGATAATCACACGTTTGTAAAGGAGAACGGCGGCAGAGTGCTGTTGCTTTTCGATGCAATTCCTGGCGAGTGTCGCAATCCTTTTCATTTCCCAGTAAGACAAAGACCCCTCGGATAGCTCTTCTGGCTCTGAGGGAGATCCCTGAAGATATGTGAACAAGGATAACAATTGAGAGATAGTAAGATCAAGCCCGAATCCATCTTTGAAACATTCATCAATTGCCTCGCCCAGCGCGGAGAGGTTCGCCTCCTCAAGAGTAATTCCTGCTGGGTCCATATTGGGTGCCTCGTTAGCTGCAAGATACTTATCGCCAATGATCGGAGAGTCATCATCCCGTATCACAGATGCCACGAAACGTCCCTGGTTCTGGACATCGCCTTTCTCTTGAAGCCCAACAGGAACTGATAGTGGAGCGTTACTCGATAACCGATCGTGCTCCTCTCCCTGACCATGTTCGTTTGCAGCTGCGTTCTGATTCCCTGTGATGGATGACAGCGATGACTCAAGACCATCGGAGTTGAAGATATCGATAGCGGGAAATAATTCACCTGCAGAGGTAACAATTCGTGGAAGGCCTTGCGACCAAATGTATCCTTCTGCAACTTCGCTGCGACCGTCATCGATGGAGTTGGATGCAAAACCGCTCAGTCCAAGACTACCACCCTCATCCGTCGACAATAGCCGGGAGTCCATCTTTGTATCTTCGGCACTTGCGCCACTGATATGGTCAGCGCTTGAATGAGGAGATTTTAACCGAGTGGACAAGTCAGAAGTAGAAAAATCCAAGTCTTCGAAATTGTCATCCAGCTCTGCAATTTCATCCAACTCGATCGTAGAATCCATATTCATATCGAAGTGTGGGGTACAGTACGTCACAGGTCCTGGTGTCTCTATTAAGTAAGATAACATTAGCACTGATTTAACTGGCCTGGGAGGAGTGTCTTACGAGCACTAGGGGAGGCAGGCCCAGATTCCCTAATAATCTTCCTCCTTTTGAAGTTGTCAATCTTCTCAGCTGGCATCTGCAACCCGTTGTAAAAGACCGCAGTGTCTTTCCCTGCCCTCTTGCGATTGTCCACTTTAGCAACAACGATCTTCATTTCGTTCTCGCTCAAGTGCTTCTCGAAACTCCATTCCTTGAGCTTAGCCTTCCATTTTCGTGGACTGAGCAGTCGGATTAGATATTGGATCCAGTGTAAGAATATGGGGGTGAGGTTTACGATGCCTTGAAGTTGTGAGCTTGCTCGATCTTGAGCATCGTTTGCGGAAGCGTGTTTTTCTCCATCATATACACCGTCCATATTTCTTGCTTGAGCGACTCCCACTTCTGGTCATTGCGTGACAGAACAGCTCCCTTCTGAGGCTCTCGAAGGGGATCCATAGCTTCTTCTCGGCCTGGGATATCGAGGTCCATGATTGACGTCTGATCCTCCATGAGGCTTGCAAGATTGTGATCTTAGATTCTGTGTAAATAGACTTCAAAGCCCAGTGAAGAGGAATAGGGACGAGCGATGCAAGAACCGGCTCGAAGAGGGGAAAGAACCAGATTATATAATTGACAAGCTTTCGAGATTGTGTAACAAGGCTGCGGCTGGGGGGAAAGAGCACGAATGGGTGAAGCGAGCCCTGATTGGTTGACAAAGGTGCAAACCGATACCCTTGCTCATAACTACGCCACAAATGCGCCTAAAACCAAGCAGCCTCTCCCCGTCGGGGACGAAGGTGCAAAAGCAAGGGTATCAGTCAGAACAATCCAGCTCGAGTCAAAAATTTCCTCAGCCAACTCACCATCAAACATCGACTTCTGGGGCGTCTTGGAGGCCTTGCTCCGGTTTGAACCTGTCAGGCGACCAAATTGCTAGGCCAGAAGCTTCATGGACAAGGCTCGTTAGCACTTCAATGCAACAGTTCCAAGCCTAAATATCGGATCTTCCATAAACACAACATATGTACAATTATCTGCCCTTGTCTACAAATCCTTGCGGAAAACCTCTGTTGACCAGGGCTCACTCGTCAAATTTGTTAACCCAGCAATATTCTCGCATGTCTTCCTTCCACTCATCGGACCAGGGGACGGGATCTTCACGCCTCCCTTGTCATATATCCGCCCAGAATCCTTTCCAACATCCGCACCACTCTTGAAATTCTTATCCTCGCCGGTCAATGCACCCGTTCCTGGCTCTACCTCCTCGCCCGCATTCGCTTGCAGGGCCTTCAGTAACGTGACCATGCTTTCGGGTGTAAGGTCTTCGTAGTAATCATCATTGATTTGAACCATGGGTGCGTTGACGCAGGCGCCGAGGCATTCGACCTCGACGAAAGTGAAGAGTCCGTCCTTGGTGGTTTGTCCTGCCTTAATGCCGAGATGGTCTGAAATAGCCTTCACAATCGCGTCACTTCCGCAGCCGCCGAGCTGGCATGGGGTCTGGTAATTCCAGAGTCAGCAGCTGATAGAGAACAGTCCGAATGCCAGAGAATGCTTACTGTTGTGCAAGCCTGCAAGTGGTACTTCCCAACAGGATCTCGATTGTACATAGTATAGAAGGTGGCAACCTCATACACACGCATTGGCGGCATCTCCAGCAACCGTGCGACCTCATTCATCACGCTCAAGCTGCAGAATCCATGCTGTCGTTGCCCGAGATCCAGCAGGGGCATCACGGCTGCCTTTTTGTATTGAGGTGGATAGCGTTTCAGGATCTCATCGATGAGCTTGTTGTTCTGCTCTGTGAACTTGAAGGGAACGCTGGCGTTGTTCTGGGGGGTATCTCGATGCTAGAATCGAAGCTGTCAGTGGCTGCACGGCTGCTCTGGAGAAGCTTCGAGCTGAAGGGCGACGTACGACCTGCAGAGCATCGCTGGCAGCTCTCGGGCTCGCTCTGAAAGCCCGGCATTGCGATCGCGAAGCTATCCGTGCGGGCCGGAAGGCCGCCCTGAAGACATAGGGAGTGAGTTTCGATGCCATTGTCGCGGTCGAGAGGCGCAATGGCTGCTGTTCGAGGTTGCAGAGAGGTTGTCGTGATGATGATGCATTTGAAATGAAGAAGTGTGATTGGTGAGCCAATTCACTGACCACGTGACTAGTCCCTTACTTCAGTTTTAACGTCAGATACACATTTCTTCAGGAAACAACTCAAGTGAGTTTGAAGGGCTATCCACTTCCAAACCGACCGAAGGCTTGACAGCTCCATTATGTTGTCTTGTACTTCTCACCCGTGAAGTCTCCTTTCCCCAGCCAAGACTGACATAGCGCATTGCCCACAAAAGTTTGGGAAATTCAACTCGCGGTTTAAAGTCCCAATATTCGGGCCTATGCATCTGTCAGAAATCTGGCATCTGGGTACTGGTCTCATGAATGATCGTTAATCTCCTCTGTGACCTTTTGCGCTTAATGAAGCGCAGAAGTTGAACTCTCTGATGCCTTCACGCTTCTATCAGCCAAATGTTTTGTAAGAGCATACGCCATTGCTCGTCGTACACCTAAGCGAATACGTGACTACCCCTCACCAAAACCCACACTTCACCGCTTCTTTTCCCACAAACTACCATTTTTCTTCTTTAATTATTGTACAAGCAATGGAAGACTCAGACTCAGACTCAGAAATCTCAAATATCCTCTCTCCGTCTGTTCTTAAGGACCACCAACCCAATGAGAACTGGAGAACTCCTGTTCGTGCTACCGTTCGCTCGCTCCGCCGGCAAGGGAAGAGCTATGGCCAAATCAGGAAGGCCACAGGCCTTACCAGGTCCACAATTCAGCATATTATCAAGGGTCCAACCTCTCGTACGACGCGAAAAGGCCTTGCCACCAAGCGCCCCGCTCTTAAACAAGCCGATGTAAAGCGTATTTTCCGATTCGTTTCCCAGTCTTGGACCAATCGCACCAAGTCTTGGGGACGAATTAAGCACGAGCTCAAATTAGAAGCCTCGATTACTACGATTCGCCGGATTATGAAGGAGCATGGATATCGTCGTTATGTCGCTTGCCGTCGTCCCTTTATTTCCAAGCAACAAGCTGCGAGACGACTCGCATTTGCGATAAAATACCGGTGGTAGGGTATAGCAGATTGGAAAAAGGTTATATGGAGCGATGAGGCTACATTTGAGACTGGAAAGAGAGGGAGAATTTGGGTCACACGTCGGCCGGATGAGAAGAATCACCCAGATTGTATACAATCTATATACAGGAGTGGAAGAGTGAGCGTAATGGTTTGGGGAGCGATTGGCTAGGATTGGAAATCCCCGCTTATTTTCTTGGTAAAGGAGGAAGGAAGGAAGGGAATTTGCAGTCAAGCTTACTTGAACCAAGTCCTGAATCCTGTTGTTTTTCCTTGGCTTGACTCCTTAACAGCGAAGCAAAAGGAGGAGTTCTTGTTTATGGAAGACGGGGCAAAAATCCACAAGGGTGCGGCAAAGCTACCCCGCAAGTTGCGTGGATTGCGTGGGTTTAATTGGCCTCCCTCTTCTCCCGATTTGAATCCAATTGAGAAGGTATGGCGATGGATGAAAAATGAGATTACAAAGTTGGAAACTATTCCTACTTCAATTGAGGATATAAAGGAGGTTTTACAAGAGCTATGGAGCGAAGTTGATCCAACGGATTGGCGATATTTGACAGAGAGGCTCACTTGTAAGCTAGAAGACGTAATTGCTAGTAAGGGAATGGCTACTATACACTAAAGCCTTAATAAATATAGTTCTTTAATTAAAATTAAAAATTGTGGTGAAGCACCAGAAGTGTGGGCTAAAAAATCGCGATTTTGGTGGGGTAGGTGGGGTAAATCACGTGTACGACGAGCAATGGCGTATGCTCTTACTAATCTGCTTTGTAGCCCCGTACACTTGCGTTGGGATTGAATCTCCTCGAAGAAGAAATCTACTTAAGTAATAGTCGTTTTCGAAAGTAATCTACTTCGTAGACAAGAGGTCGGAAGCATATCAACGAGAGAAGAATTGGAGTTGATTTGAGTCTTTTGTTAGCATTGCCTAAGTTCACTTCTGGGGACGGAACGAGGCACGGATCACTGGTATCACTTCCCGCCTTTCGTTATGCACTCTCGCTTTCCAACTGTCTCTACAAATTGGACATCTCTCTCGTCTAACTCTGCTTCTCACAGCAACATCCATAATCCAACTATCGACCAATCTCCATCAACTTCACCCCCAAACTATTTAAATGCAAGCCCCCTTCATCCTCTTCGTCGTTTTCTATTTTCTCGCCTCCCCCTCCGTCACCGCTCTGCCTGAACCCAACCCCACCGCTGCGTCAAACACCCAACTTCCTCCCACTAACCCGACCTCCTCTCGCTAGACACCTTCTCCGAATTCAATTTCGACAAGCGCTATCTGTGGTGACCCACCGAGACCGGGTGAGTCGCCTTGCCATAATGCTTCTACGACATTGAAGGGTGGCTTGGGAATGACTGGAGATGGTTTGGTTGTTCTGGGTGCTTTCGTCCCGTGAGGAGAGGTCGGGAATTTAGATTTGGGGGAAAGGGGAGCTCGTCGAGGTAGATTTCATGGGTCCTTGAGACGCCGAAGCTGGGTTCACTGCGCTTGGGTTTGTTACTGGGCTGCGGTGTCACATACGACAGGACAGCTTGGGTGTTTGCTGGAGAAAATGGTGCTAGGGGGTGAGGGGAGAATATCTGAGAAAGGAGATTTGGGGAAGGGAGGGCTTGCATACAGGGAGAAAAGTCCTTGAAATTTAAGTTGTTGCTTTGTTGAGATTTTCGAATTGCTCTGCAGCAGCAAGAGTAATTGTCCAGCTTTTCAAACTACCCCACAATGTTGCTTTAAAGTCCCACCTATCAATTACGATCCCTTCCCACATTCAATTAAATCCCAATCTATACAGCATCTTGATATATTCATGGGGATCCGATCTAGACCCTGCAATTGCGGAGAAATCGAGAAAGATCTCCGACGAAGAAACACCAGCCACGCGTCAAGCCACACCAGCCACCACTAAAAGTTGGCAGACTCGCTTGCCCTGAACGACATGCCAACTTTCTTCATCCTTCCCTGCTTGCATCTTCCCATTCCACTGAACTGCCGAGATTGAGCAGCAAGGCACACATCCAGGCTGGCCTATTGTCGTCATTTTTGAACAGCAGGCTGACCGATACAGGAGATCCTCTCCGAATTTCGATTCCCAAACCTGGTTGAGGTTGACCGCCAAGCTCGTACCCTTCACCAGCTATTGGGTACGAATTGTCACCTGCTGTTCTTCCCCTCACCGGTTGCATGGAACTCAGGGCCGTGATAACCCAATGATCTGCCATACTTCAAGCAGTTTATACACATGATTGAGGTGGGCTGTCAGATCATTGCTGCTTCTTCGCTGTCCGCTGCTTGCTTCACGCCCTGGATTTTGATGACGATGAACCCTGTTTGCTGGCTCTCTCTAATACGTTAACGCGTACATGGATTATATGTTTCATCTATTCTGCAGCCACAGTTGGTCCTCCGACGCCACAAATTCAAGGAAAAAGAGGCTCCTCCCACACACCCCGGTCACCATGACTTCACTGATGGGATGATAGTTTTCCACGTTGGAGGACAAGGTGTTGCGGGTGCAAAGCCAGTCGCTTTAGCCTTGGAGTCGCACAAGAAAAGTCTTGGGGGTTGTCATCTCCTGTTTGCAGGATTGGATGCGTCACGGTTGGCAGCAGCACAGCGATGTGGGGTGACCCGTCGGCGTCTTCATAAGTCTCCTGTCTCTTCCAATTCACCTTGGCTTTTTTTACTCGCAAAACAACGTGTGACGTATTGCCTCGGAAATCAGATAAAGTAGTCCTTTCCTCTCCTTAGCAGCCTTCCTTTCCTCAACCACCAGACAACCGATAACTCACCCAACCACATCAATCAACCGACACCGCAAGTGCAACACCACCATAATGCTTCTCATCGACATCTTCTCGCTCTGCCTCCGCATTGGAGAGCTTGCCTTCACCGCCGTAGTCGCTGGCTTGACAGGTCAATACCTGCACCAGCACAAAGGAGCCCGAGCATGGGACGAGAAGCGCTTCATCTATACCGAAGTCATTGCCGCCATCGGCATTCTCTACTCTCTTCTCTTCCTCCTGCCATTCATGGCTAGCTTCATCCACTGGCCCATGGACTTCCTCCTCTTCGCGGGAACCATGATCGCCTTTGCTCTACTTGCTCACGTATGCTCCTTCTCTCCATGCCACATCCAAAATCAAGATAACTAATGTAGAATCAGTATGACAACAACTGCGGCTCTATCTGGAACTGGAATGGAATCACTGGAGGCAACACCTGCGACAAGTTCAGAGCTGACCTTGCATTCCTGTTCTTGGCTTCCATCTTCTTCCTCGTTTCTGCTCTTCTCGTAAGTCCCCCAATCTCCCCCTCCTATCTGCCTCCGAAAGCACCCGCTGACGAAGTTGTAGGGCATTTATGTCATGCACCGCCATGCTCGGACAACACACGTCGACAAGACCTCCACCCGCAGACGTCGCTGGTATAGCCGTCGCTACTAGATTGCCTCTCTCGCTCCCACAAAACGCTCTCCCCTCTTCTATCTTGAGAATCCAAAGCTACGAAAGATTGAGGAAATTTTCATATGTTTTGGACTTGGCTTGGCTTCTAGATCATTGGGCAACGGATCTGCTATTGGGCATTCGGATTGAGCAATGCAGATTGTAAGATATGACCGTCGAGGGTTTATTTGGGATTCGGTGATAGGTTTCTCTGCGATACGAGCGAGCGATGATACCAAATTGCGAATTCTGCATTCTTTGCGATTTGATATCTGGGAATAAGATAGGCATCTGGTGCTAGGATGATAGGACAATGAACAAATTGAAGAAAGAGAAAAGATCAATGTACTTTCGTGCTAAGCTGCAACTTTCATGCAGTTGCGTGTGTGCGTTCGTGCCTGGGTGCGTTCACAGCTCGACCCGTTTCTCTCGCATACATTAGTGATTCCCGGGGAGCTAAGGGTGTGCAGGGGTTGAGCCGATAACGTAGATGTGCAACGAAAACAGAAGACTGAGCTGTAATTGGGCACTGAGGATATGTAGATGTGCAACGAAATCCCTAAGCCTGAACTAGAGACAAGACCAAGCTATCATTGGCCGGTACGAGGTATAGACGACAACGTCAAGGAGCAGCAAAAACATGTCAAAGTAGAGGGAGTTTTGGAAAGTGCAAAAGAACTTCTAGAATTTAGTAGGGATGCCCGCCTACTGCCCTACATAATCCTACACTCTATAGCTCATCCTTCACGTCATTTCCCACAGGGCCTTCAGGCCTGCCACTATCCTTCCTTAAATCAACCCCATTCTTCTTCTTCCACTTCTCCCATGTTGCCCAGAAATCCTTCTCCATGCCCTTCTCCATCTGATCTGGCAAAACAACCGTATATTCCACCAATAGATCCCCGAACTCCGTTTTATGGTACACGCTATCCCCGTCCTCATGCCATTTCGGCATTCCTTCTCCGGCCACCCTCTCTACTTGTCCTGGCTGGATTACTTGTCCGCGAGTTCGGGAGAGAGAAACGATGTGTCCATCGAGATGTGTGAGGTTTCGAGTCCAGGATCCAAGCCACGCCTCTCTGAGAGACAGGACTTCCTTCCAGTACAAGTCATCCCCCTTCCGCCTGAAGAATGTCCCATCAACCCTCAACTCGTTATCCTCATCGAGATTCGCCTCCTTTTCCATAAGAGTAACATGCAGATCGCCCGCGACATAATCGGGGCTCTCGTCCGCATCATTCTCATACTTAATCCGCATCCCCTTCGGCGCTCCCTTCTCTACGTTCAATTGGAACGTATTGACTTTCCGCACAACCCGTGAGCCACTGCACACAGGGCATTTATGCTTGATCGTCTTCCCCTGCCCGCCACACGCATCGCACGTAACCTGCACCTGCTGGAAAATACCCGGCGCAAGCTGGTGCTTCTTGATCTGCACACCATGCCCATTACAAGCATGACAGGTATCCACCTGTCCATCTTCACTTCCACTGCCCTCGCACTCCTCACAAATCATCTGTTTCTCCAATTGGAATTCGGTGGTATGTCCATTGTAGAAATCCTTCAACGGAACACCGACTCGAACTTCCATGTCCGGGCCTCGTCTCTGGCCTCCTCCATGCCCGA
This sequence comes from Hyaloscypha bicolor E, assembly GCF_002865645.1. Classification (NCBI taxonomy): domain Eukaryota; kingdom Fungi; phylum Ascomycota; class Leotiomycetes; order Helotiales; family Hyaloscyphaceae; genus Hyaloscypha; species Hyaloscypha bicolor. The sequence goes on along the minus strand of NW_020194619.1, from coordinate 2,211,556 downwards.
AATGTCCTCCGCCGCCGAAGAACCGCGAGAACAGGTCGAAGGGGTCGTGGTGGTGGCCGCCGCCGCCTTGTTGTCGCTGCTTGAGGCCCTCGTGTCCGTATTGGTCGTAGATCTTGCGGGATTCGGGGTCAGAGAGGGCTTCATACGCTTCTGCTACCTCGACGAATTTTTGCTTGGCGGTGGCATCCCCACTGCTGGTCTGTTAGTTCGAGCTTTGATTTGGAGACATTGGAGCCATACGGGTTCTTATCGGGGTGGTATTTTTTGCTCAGGGTTCGGTAGGCTCTTTTGATGTCTTTCTCTGAAGCATGCTTGTCGATTCCTAGAAGCTGGGCAAGAGTGGGTTAGCATTGAGTTTAGTGGGGGGTTTGGGAGGAATGCTTACTTTGTAGAAATCTTCTGCACAAATTGCAAGCTGTAAGAGGCACAGTAGTACCAGAAATGCTGAGGGTAGCCACATGTCTGTCCTGCGCCGGCAATGCGCCCGCCTGGGAGAATACTGAAGCCCAGAAACGCAATTGTTCAAATGAAGACAAGCATGTGAAGGAATGAATGAGAGACTGGGAAGAGAATTGGATCTGTCGATGGAGGGAAACCTCTTGTCAAAGGGGAGGAATGAGGTATGAAGGAGGGCCAGATTTATTTCAAGGGCGGAACAAGATACTGCCACGCTGGTCTCAACTCATCGGCGAAATTGGTAGCGAGCTGCCAGGGGCTCGACAGCCTTGTGGTAGATAAAAGCGGCAGCACCAGGACCCAATGTCCTAAATCCAATTGGTTGATTATCTGGGATTTTGAGTGCGCGGATTTTGAAAACCTAGCACTTGTAGGAATTAGGAAGGGAATAAGATATAAATATGAGATGGCTCTGGCCATTAGGAGGATTGCAAGTATTTGAAATGTCCAACTTGACTTTGTGGCAATGAAAACGAGTGCCGCTTTTTGGTCGGCCAAGCCGCAGGTGGGCTGGAAAAATACGGCAGCCGACGTGCGGCTGCAGACGATTAGCCGCAAGGCTCACTGAAGGCAATGAACCACGAAAAAAATCTACAAATACTCTTGCCCACATCACTGCTCTCTTCTCCCACCAAGTATGTCCCCAAACACCTACCATCCCAAAGCTCTGCTAATCATTGATAGCCTTACCTCCACGTTCCTTTTTCGAGTCACGAAATCTCAAAGATGTCTGGCAAAAAGTACGCGCTTCTTCCTATGGAAGAAGATGAGGTCGGCCCCGCCAAAGTCGTAGAAAAGAAGAAGGAAAAGCGACGTCACGGCGAGAAATCTTCTTCATCACGACGAGAGAAGCACCGAGACAGAAGTCGTGACCGTTCTCCACACCGCGAATCAGAACACAGATCCAAAACCATTCGCAGACGAGATGCAAACGAAGCAGACTTCGAGGACCGGTGGGGAGATGAGGAATATGTTTCTGAGGAGGAGCCTGAGTTCCAGGAATCGGCGCCGAAGAGGGTAAAGACTTCACACAGCGATGATGACGATATTGATGACGAAGAGCGGGAGAGGAGGAAGGACCAGGCTGAGAAGGAAGCTTTCGCCAAACGGTTACGTGACAAGGACGCCGACAAGACCAAGAAAATCGTCGAGGACCGTTCGTCAACAAAAGAGGGGAACATTTTGGCCCAACGAAGAGCCCTGGCAGAAGATGCTGCCGCAAGGAGCGCCGCTCTGCCCGACCTTCGAGAACGATCCCGCCAAGAGTATCTCAAGAAGAGAGAGGCGGAACGGTTAGCGTTGTTGCGGAAGCAAGTGGCAGAAGAGACTGAAGAACTGCGAAGTGGTGCACGACTTTCCGAGAAGGAGAAGGCGGAATTCGCGAAGAATCGGGAGGTTCTACGAATTGCGGAAGAGAGGTTGCGGATCGATGATCATCTAGATGGCTATGCGATGCCCGAAGATTACATTACGGAAAAGGGGAAAATCGACAGAAAGAAAAAGGAAGATGCCATGTACAAGCGATATGTTGAAAAGGACGAGTATGGACAGGAGAAGTTTGTAACCGAGCACGAGGAATGGGAGAGGGAACAGGCCTCGAAGGCCAAGGCTCAGATTCAAAGTACTGAAAGGACTGACCAAGGCGAATATGATTACGTCTTAGATGAAGAACAAGGGATAAAATGGGTTATGGACTCGAGGTTACCTGGAGAAGGAAAAGGGATGAGCAAGGAAGAAAGATTCTTGGCAGCCCAGCTCGACGCTGCCGAGAAGAGAGCTCTGTCCATGGATGAGACGCGGAAGAGTTTGCCAATATACGCATATCGGGATGAATTACTTGCAGCTCTCGAGGAGTATCAGATTCTGGTTATTGTCGGAGAAACTGGTTCGGGGAAGACGACACAGCTTCCACAGTACCTCCACGAAGCGGGCTATACCAAGGGCGGGCTCAAAGTTGGCTGTACTCAACCCCGTCGAGTTGCTGCTATGTCTGTGGCTGCTCGTGTTGCGGATGAGATGGGAGTGAAGCTTGGGAATGAGGTCGGATACGCCATCCGATTCGAGGACAATACCTCCGATAAAACAGTGCTCAAGTACATGACCGATGGTATGCTGTTACGAGAGTTCATGACGGAGCCGGACCTCGGGGGCTACTCTGCCATTATCATCGACGAGGCTCACGAGCGAGGAGTCAACACCGATATCCTCTTAGCTCTTCTCAAAGATTTGGCCCGAGAACGTCCAGAGCTCAAAGTGTTAATATCGTCTGCAACAATGAATGCAAAGGGCTTCTCGGACTACTTTGACGGTGCTAACATTTTCAATATTCCTGGCCGCCGCTATCCAGGCAAGTTTTCCGTTCCATTTCAGAAAATAAGCATACTAATCCTTTCACAGTGGACATTCACTACACACCACAGCCCGAAGCCAACTACCTCGCCGCAGCTATCACCACGATCTTCCAGATCCACACTTCACAGCCGAAAGGCGACATTTTGGTCTTTCTAACGGGCCAGGACGAAATCGACTCGGCAGAACAAAATATCACCGAAATTGCACGGAAACTTGGATCCCGTGTTCCAGAGCTCGTTATTTGTCCAATTTATGCTAACCTCCCATCCGAGCTGCAGAGCAAGATCTTCGAACCGACTCCAGAGGGTGCAAGGAAAGTTGTGCTAGCAACCAATATCGCCGAAACCAGTTTAACCATCGACGGAATTGTTTACGTTATCGACCCCGGATTTGTGAAAGAAAACGTCTATAATCCGAGCACAGGAATGTCGAAACTCGTTGCAGTTCCTTGCTCGAGAGCATCGGCAAATCAAAGATCTGGCCGTGCTGGTCGCGTTGGCCCAGGCAAGTGCTTCCGTTTGTACACAAAATGGGCATTCATGAATGAAATGGATGAGAGTACCACCCCAGAAATCCAGAGAGTGAATCTCAACAGCGTGGTGCTGATGCTGATGTCTCTGGGTATCAATGACCTACTTGATTTCGACTTTATGGATCCCCCGCCTACCGAGACTTTGATTGGAGCACTGAATCAACTTTTTGCGCTGCAAGCTCTGAACCACAAGGGAGAATTGACGGCCCTGGGGCGAAGAATGTCCGAGTTACCAATCGATGTGATGCTGTCGAAGGCCTTACTTTCGGCCGACAAGCTTCAGTGTGTTGAGGAAGTGCTTTCCATAATCTCTATTCTCGGGGAAACATCAGCACTGTTCTTCAGACCGAAGGACAAGAAGATCCACGCAGATAGTGCTCGAGCACGCTTCACTATCAAGGAAGGAGGAGACCACCTCACGCTCCTCAATGTCTGGAATCAGTGGGTTGATAGCGATTTCAGTCCTATCTGGTGCAAGGAAAATTTCATCGATGCGAGGAGCATGAAGAGAGCAAGAGATATCAGAGACCAGCTTGCCAAGCTATGCGATCGCGTGGAGGTTTCCATGTCGACTTGTGGCTCATCCAATATCGAGCCGATCCAGAAAGCACTCACAGCGGGATTCTTTGCCAACGCGGCACGGTTACAGAGAGGGGGCGATAGTTATCGGACGGTCAAAACGAATACCACGGTGTACATACATCCTTCGAGTGTGCTGGTGGCAAGTGGTGATGCTCCGCCGAAGATGATCATCTATTACGAGCTGGTCGAGACTTCGAAATCCTATGCCAGAAACGTAATGCCAATCAAAGCGGAATGGCTGCATGAGGCTGCTCCACATTTCCACAAGAAAAAGGATTTGGAGGACATGGATGAGAAGAAGATGCCGAAAGATAGGAGCAAGATATAATTGGGTGTGTAGATAGATCCCAAAATATCGAACACGGATTTGGATGCATGAGCTACTTTGGATTTGATGGGGCGAGTGAGTTGTGATACAGGTATGTGGCGAGATGGCCCAAAGCTAGACGAATAGTAAGGCTGGACTCAAGGTGGGACCTTCCTCTTCCAGCGCCAATTTATCCATGCCTCAGATTGGTTTTCTGGGGGCCGGCTATCAAATTCTAGGCGGCACTCGCGGCACAAATTCACTCCGCACAGATATAAATTTCTCACGTCTCACATCTTTCTTCTTCCCTTTTTATTTTCCTCGTTCGCTCACTTTGATTTTCCCACACCTCACCAAGACAGCCCAACCGCATATCGGTAGTCCGAAACTCACCCACAACATCCTCGTCTCGATCTCTCATCACAACGGTACAGCCAGCACCATGGTATCCCCATCCAAAGCCCTCGATATCTTCCGCCGCCTCATCGGCCCCTTCCACCTCCTCCTAGTCTCCCTGTCCTTCCTCCCCGGCACCATCATATCTCTCCTGCATCCGCTGCAACTTCGCACTCTTCTCTCGCCAAGACGTCTTCAGTCGGCGTGGTTCGCACGTTTCTGGAGCCGCGTCGGGACGGACATCCGCACCAACCTCAGGCCCCGCGTCGGCCCCCTCATCGCGCAAGCGCACGGTGTGGTGCTTGATATCGGGCCTGGAAGTGGAGAGTGGCTTTCTTGTTTTGATAAGAGTAAGGTGGAGAGGATCTACGGGGTTGAGCCGAATGTGGGTTGTCATGGGAAGCTGAGGGAGAAGGTTAAGGAGGCGGGGCTGGAGGGCGTTTATGTCGTTGTTCCTGTGGGCGTGGAGGAGATTGGGAAATGGATTAAGAAAGGAGGGGAGGGGAAAAGTGGATTGGGGAAGGGAGATGTGGATAGTGTTGTTACAGTTTTCTGTTTGTGTAGTGTGAGTCAGCCGAAGAGGATGATTGGGGAGTTGTGTGGATATTTGAAGGATGGGGGAAATTGGATTGTCTTTGAGCATGTTGTTACGAAGGAGAAGGGATTTATTGCTTGGTATCAAGGTGAGTCCTCTATTGTCAGAGACTGGGCTGAATGCTGATGAGATCGTTCTAGCGTTTGTGGATTTGTTCTGGCCGCATTTCATCGGTGGCTGCTCGATCACGAGGGACACTGTTAGATGGTTGAAGGAAGCTGGAAGCTGGTCGAAGGTGGATTTGGTGCAGCCGGAGGATGAGCCACCTTATCAAATTATTCCTCATATTATGGGTGTGTTGACGAAGTGAAGGGATGCAAAGGGAAAGGGAAGAATATCAGAATGCGCAAACGGGGGTGGAAGCAATTAACAAATGTTATTTCTTTGGATGGACAGGGTCTCGAGAAAGGGTTTGATTCATCGGAGCCGATTTTTGAAGTTGTATTTCATTGTTTAGAAATTTATTGTTTTCATCTGGGGAATTCTGGAAAGGGGGGAAGTCAAAATTGGCTTTTGCAACCTCAGGCACCATTTTTGCTCCACCTCAAAAAATAGTGACCAGGGTGAATCCCGTGGATTCACTAACCATCAACCACCTCAACCGTGTTATATCGTCTCCGCGACACGCCGTACCCGATGCCTCTTACAAATTATCTACAACGATACCTCCATCCGAATCGCAAACCGTGATGGCGACATTCGGGGACTTCGACGCCTTCTCAGCCCCTCCAGAAGCTCGTGGTACCCCGCAAAATCCCATTCCGACACAGTTGACAGCTTCAGCTCCAAAGCCCGAAGATGAAGATGAATGGGAGTACGAGTATTCTACTACTGAGATGGAGGTCTATCCTACCTTCCGCTATCACATGGATGAATAGACTAACAATCCCTGCAGACATACTACGTGACTCTCGATCTCACCAACCCAGCTCACCCGCCGAGGCGTAAGCCTGCCCCGAAGCTGGGACACGCAAGCACAAGGGTGCGGTGGATCAATCCTGTGTCATTAATGAAGGATGAGGACGAGGTACCGCGGATAAACCACGAGCGTCGCAAGAGGACGAGAGAGGACCGAATGTACAGGTTAGGAAGTCAAGGTTTGGAGGATAAGGGATATGAGTACGAACATGGAGACGACGAAGACGATGACGACCTATCCGATCCAGTTAACGAAGGGGGGGACCGGGCAGGGCCGGGCAATGACGGTATCGAGGCTATGGAAGTCGAGCGAGAAAGAGGAGAGCCAGAGGTCGATGATCTGGAAGCGGCTGGCTTTCGACTAGACCCAGAAGACGTTATATCTGACGCCGACGAGGAAGAAAAGAACGACGAGAAGGAGTTCAACAAGGTCCAAATCTGTGAATTACACTCCCAGAGACCTTTTGTCCTATTCCGAGGCAAGTACTATGACTGCCAATGGGCCTCAAATATTGGCACAGAGATGCTCTTCACGAAGCACGACCCAGACGATCTTAATCCTCTTCCCAGCCTGCGCACCCTCCAAGGGGATGTTGACCTCCTGGCTGCCTCTTCCGCACGCATCATGTCCAAGGAAGTCAACCTAGTCCCCAAGGTTCAAGAATCGCAGAAGATTCGCCATCCTGGCCTGAAAGCGAAAGATCTCGCAATCGAAGTAGGTCAAGGAGCCGGAAGAGAGCGCAAAGAGCAGGCGAAATTCCTAGAAGAACTCATCAACACGAAGCTGGGGATGGGAGAGCTCGATGCAGTGACAGTGGACGCGATAGGAAGAAAGTCGATCTGGAGATGGAAAGAGTACTTCAAGCAGGAAACCGAGAGCCTGAAGAAGGGAGGGAAGGATGCTGCAGAGGCGGCGACGAAGCTGCGGGCACTTGAGGAAGAGGTTAAGCGGAGAGAGGCGAGTAAGGGCGGCCAGAAGAGGAAGGGGGTTCCGGGTGGTGCGCCAAAGCCGCAAAGGGGGAGATCTGCGCTCGGGAAATTGCGTGAGCCGACTCCTGCAAACTTTGGCACGCCGGGTTCTGGGTTGGGGAGTATGGCTCCTTCATCACCAGGCGACTTTGATAGTGACGAGACTGAGGATTCTGATTTGGATGATGAGGATAACGAGCTAGAGGACAGTGAAGAAGGGGATAGCGAGGGGTTGGATAGTGAGGAGGACACTGAGCGAGAGGACTCTGAGGGAGAAGACACTGAGCAAGGGGATAGCGATGAAGGGGGCAGCGGTGGAGAGCAGTCTTCTGATGAAGAAGGCTTCTCTGAAGAGGGCGAGAACGACGAAGATGACGAGGATACTAATATGTATGGTTGATACGGTTGATACCCGAGACTGACACAACAAGTCTCTAGATATTTGCTCTCACGAGCTCTTACGAATACACTTGCAATTTTTCAGCAGCTAGGGCTTCCATAACATACGAATTTAACGGCTTTACAACGATTCTCAGGGCTGAGTGGCCTTCAAAGGACAAGTGTTTGTTGTCACGTGATTATATTGTGAAAGCTTGAGAGGCCCTCGAGAGGGAGTGCTAAAGCTCTAGTAAGTTCTTTGGCTTATGAGTCATTTATAAGCCAGTGGCGGGCATACAAGCTCATAGAAGTCAAAAGCGCGTTTATTGCTACCTTATTATTAATTATTATTATAAGTCCAACTCTTTTAGAAATCATTAGAAACAACTAGCCCTTATTAGGTTTAAACCGTATTAAATGCTTATTAATCAATATTATTAACACTGGAGAGCTCTTTGTACGGACTTCAGCTGCCTGATCTCATAGGATAGTATGGGGTAGCTTGGCTGCATCGGGTGGGGGCTTTGCACTGTAGTTACTTGGCCTGGCTTGGGTTCCGCATCTGTGCTTCTTACATTTTCTGCTTACTGCGATGGTTTTCCTAGCTACAACAATATGGGGTGGTCTCTTCAATAAAAGCTGCATTCTATTCCTCAATTCCCTGGCAGCGCTGTGCATGCTTCCATTAATGTTCACCCCAGTGGAGAGTCCGAAACACGAACTTTACTCTGCGTAAAACTATCATTCTGTCTATTGCTCTCTAGATGGCAAAATTTGCACGTCCTACCCTGTATGAGCCTGCTCTTCATTCACTAACAAACTAACTCTTAGAGTACAGCCTCTACCCTACTTGCCAGAAAGCTCGTTCAAGTTGAATAGCTCAATGTTCTTCGCTTGATCTCCAATCTGAATATTAATTATCCCAATTGGTGCCCCGAACTCACTCCGCTTCTCGGTTGCAGCCTGAAAAGCGGTTTGCGTTGGCTGGGTCGTGATTTGGTGGTTGTTAATGACTGAGTATGCAGTGGACTTCCCAAAGAACCCGTACCGGAGCTCATGATATGTCTGAACAGCCTGGTGAATAGCACCATGGCAGAACTTAATCAGGTCATATTGTGGGAGGAGCTTGGTATCCGTACCCGTAAATGTTACAAAGAGATTTAAATATCTTTTGTCATGGACGAGGCTGAGGTCAAGCTTGTGTGTTCCTTGGATATTATAGTTGAATTCTCCCACCCCCTCTTTTCCATTCTTGCTAGGGTCGAACTTTGTAACCTCCTTGCAGATTGGCTGAGCTAGTGTCGGTGGTTAAAAGTGAGCGTGCAAGCAAAGTCTGCATCGTAAGAGATATGACCAGAAGATGGCAGGCGAAACTAGCCTAAGGGATTGTAGGGAGGGGCGGGCTTGATAACTATGTATATTAGACTAAGGTGTAGATAGAAAGAGATAGCTGAGAGTATATAATAAAAAGATTCGGCGAGGTAGATGTCAGGCTTTGAAATAAGTATGAAACTGAAGGGTGACTTGTATGAAGAATGTATGCTACTCTGTAGATGCTGCTGCTAGCTCCTGGGCATGCGCCCCTTATATATTTGGTTCTGACTTCCAACTCTTAGCAAATTTTATAGACTATAGTTAGTGAAACACGGAGAAGGGGTGAGCTGTCCTTCTGCTAGGCTCTCTTGGTAGAGTATTCAAATCTCGAAATCCTTTGCCAAGACTTGTGAGAGCTTAATATGGCTGGCGGATCATAGTGCGTTATAGCATGGACCTATAATATTAGTTGGGCATCCTTAAAAGGGCTAGTAGCAAGAGATACTAACACGGGACAGAGTAAGGAGGGACTATATCCGTGACTTAGCCGTGGCCAGCGCTTGACGACCCCTCTCAGCCACGTTAGTGGTCTAGCCAAGGGCAGCACTTACTGTAACAATCCGCCTCGGCCACATCCGTGGTCGAGTCAAGGCCAGCGCTTAACAACACCTCTCAGTCACCTCTGTCCTTTACCGAGTCAGTCTTTCTTTCCATTTCTTACAGGCCGTTGTTTAAGTCTTAATCTAGCCAAGTCACCGCATAATTACTAGCACGCCCTCTTCCACCCACGACGCAAAATCTTGTCCTGCTCTTACACAATTCGATTAATGATACTTAACCAGGCCTATATTTATATTTTCTTATTTTCTTCAACTCCTTTATTAGTTACTCATGCTACACCTCTCCCTAAACGGTATCCCCCAGTAGCCTTTCTGTTGAAATTGGTACGCTACCATAGCTAGCTTACCAGTCCTTCCAGCACTAGGTTCAACCACTAATTTAGAGTTCTTCACTCTCATTTGTCATGCGTCACTCGCCGAGCTTACCAAGCTTACTAGTATATCGTCATTTTGATTACCTTTGATTTATCAGCTGATTGATAATATATCGGAGAAAGCGGGCTCGGCATCACCGGTATCGCCGAAAGGTAATGGGAATAAATCCCTTACTTTGGACACTTTTTCCTCTGTTTCTAGAACTCACTCTTCGGTATCTAGTCATTCTGCAGTCTGTCAACCTTCAATAAATCGATTACTTTACAATACTTTCGGCAGGCTATTGAAGCAATGGCGGGCTTGTTTGTAACGGAGGCCGAAGAAGCATTCCCCAAAAGTAAGCTATATCTGCTAAGTTTAATTCTTACTTAAAACCCCTCTCTCTCTTTCTGATAAATTTTAACGACTAGGCAGCCCCAAATATACTTGGCGAGGGAGATGCAGTTGGGCTTCTCAATATTCAAATAGGGCCTTAGAGTCGGAATATGACGAGTACAAGTAATAAGACGGGTAGAATCATATCAAAGGGCAGGGTTGCCGAAGCAGCTCGTGGAAGTGAGATGTAGGGCAAAGAGTCTACCAGTTAAGAGAACCCTAGTTATGTTAGTGAGGCCAGTTTGCTTGGTTAGTTGTTCTTACTTTTTGCCTACTTTGAGGAAGCAAGGGATGGTCTGCATGTGATAGTATGGTGGGCGTAAATTGCTCTTCAATTTGTTAGATTATTACAAGTCAAAGAATCCGTAATAGAAGCAATGATTATTTACGAAGATCACGGCATAAAGTGACGGGATTACAGGGCATTTGGACCCTTGCACCCCTCAGGACACAATTTAGTGGCTTGATCCCGCTGTAAGGCCCTATGGCTCCAGGCCAAATGCCCCAAGCAGATCTCAAGAGGCGCTATAAGATATTCGTAAGGTATGAGATGTCCTTAGGGGTAAATAGTGCTTGGACGCGAAATAGGTAGTTACTATAAGGCTCTTTAGCGAGATGTTCCTTGTAAGTACAGGGGAGAAGCCCTAAAAAGGCGTGGTACCCCTAGCTCCCGCTTTCTAGCGTGCTTTTAGGGCAATGGCCTAGAATTATAGGGTAATTTAGTGACCGAGTGCGCTAAAAAATATAAAAAAAGACACTGAAGTGCTGTAAAGCACAAATGCCCTGTAATCGCGTCACTTTATGCCGTGATCTTCGTATAAACGACAATCCTACTACTTCCTTTGCTCGTATTTTGAGTTCTAATCTGCATACACCTCTTTTCTGATTCACGTTCTATGTTTTCTTAACCTTTTTAAATTGTGACTATTTTGCTCCTTGTGTTTTGGCTACATGTTTATTACTTGCATCTCATAGGGTCTTAGGGACCAGGCGGTAAGATCCCTTCATATTAAGCACAATCCTTTTATTAGAAGGCCAGTTGCGATCCTACACTTGGAAGGCCAAGTCTACCCCTTGTGTTGGAAGGCTAGTTGCAATCCTACAGTTGAAGGCCAAGTCTACTCCCTGTATTAAGAAGCTATGCCCAATCCTACAGTTAGAGGTCTATAATTACCATCCAGCTGGACGCTTTGCTCAATCCTATAGTTGGTATCAAAATAGCTCTTCATTTATATTAAATATATAAACTAATAGAAAGAGTACTGAGTTCCCGTTAATTTCATCAAGTTTCTCCTTTCTACTTCCCCTACAATCATCGAAAAGCAAAGCAACATTTGCCAAGTTTTACTCTCTATCTTCTATGCAAATATCGCCCACAATTGGTTCATTATCTATATATATACAAATATGCGGCCAATTACTTTCCTGAAAGGGTTCCTTGCCTCCTTACTGGTGGCATCAGCTATCGAGGCTGGTAGGCCAAAATGTTCGGCCTCGAACTGCGCTAGTATTAAAAGAGATCTTATCTCTCGGTTTCAAAGAGAAGAATCCCCTGTCGAAGGGACTATTCTCCACACCCGGGCAGAGCTCCCTAAGGTCGAGCAAAACGGTATCGAGGCCTATGTTATCGCGGCCGTGGATAAACTTTCAGCAGGCGATAAGATCTACGATGATCGTTCTAAGTCGCAGGGCAGCACCTCGCTATGGCGCCCCTTCGTGAGAGGGAATGGCAATTGGGCTAGCTCCTTCAAAACCGGTCTCAAGTTCATGACTGGCTGTACCGCAGTCGTCATTGTCGGGCCACGTGGGGTCTACGCAGCTCATTTCTTCGAAGATATTGCAATGGACCCTAGCATTGCAGACAAATATGCAGCAAACCTACTGGACCATGGCTCAAAGTCATTTGAGCCGATCAAAAACCATTTCAATGATCTTACGGGTTCGCCAGCGCCACCGGCTGCAGGACAGCAGAGAGATCCTTTCCCCCAAGTATTTATCATGAACCCAGTTAGGTCCCGAGAGGCACCTGTCGAATCGGACCCCAAAAATAAAGCTCCAGTTGATACTAGACCTGCTTCAGACATTGGATTTCGCATTGGCGAGCGAGAATATGACACGGCGTATTCGGATATCTATGCAAAAATTCGTGCAATCTGGCCCGGAATCAATACTATCCACGAAATTTCTTATTACGCACTCAATAAAGACAATACGAAGCAAAATAAGAAGACTCCCAATATACTTCCGGACAGCCAGATGCTAAGAAAAAAGGCGTTGCTGGGAAGATTCTTTTCGAATATGGTCGTAGTAAAGACAATGGAGGGGAAGTTCGGCTTTTCATTGAGAATATCAGATATCTCGAGACACGCCTAGTCTAAGTATGGCATGAATACGATCTTATAGGGGAACACGTCATTACGCAAGGGAAGGCCGAGTATGCTTTGAGATATAGTAGAGGGTTATTTTTAGATCTTAGCTAAGCGCGCGCGTCGACAATTTCATAACTCAGCTAGCCTGGTCTTTATAACCGTTCTCCTTGCACCTGCCAACTTCTCCTCCTATATCTAAACAGACAAAATTACACAAGTACTTAATTATGTCAAAGACCAATTCTTCTGAACCCCAGGCACTACTAGCCCCTCAAACTACAGTGGGAGGCCCTCCGCCACCGCCGCCGCCTTATTCTGGGAAGATCCCAGTACCCCCACCGCCAGGGACTGCCCCTCAAACCAGGCTAGTACCCCCACCGCCACCTCTTCCGGGCTCTGCTCCTGTCATACCAGGCTTATCGCGCGGGTATCGTACCCCGGCGAAAGACCTGACTGAAGCATGTCGTTCTGGAGATTTAGATCGAGTACAAGCCCTGTTTGCCGAATTTGAGGATACTGAAAGGGATGCTGATGACAATGACTTTGGCTTTCAACAACACCTTGGACTTAATCTGATAATCGCAATATCAAGAGGATATGTCGACATTGTTGCCTACTTGCTAGACCATGGAGCAGACATGAGCAACTCACCAGATTTAGCAACCCAGCACAAGGATCCGAGTATCGCAATTTCGGTCTTTAATACTCTCTTTGATCATGGGTTGGACCTTAAGCTCTATCCAGACATACTCCAGTAATAACCTTCCTAGCAGAGCCTTCAATATTATATACTAATAGGAGATAGTTCCATAGTTGAAAACGCAACTCTACTCAAGTACTTGCTCTCAAAAGGGGCAGACCCCAACGGCCTTGACGACTTCGAAATGGTCCCTCTCCAATTTTGCCAAAGCTGTATATCAATCAGAACCTTACTCGACCACGGTGCAGATATCTCACGTAGTAATCTACTACATGAGGCAACTAGTATTTCGGATGATACAGAGTGTATAACTCAGATGGAATATATACTTAGGAGAGGAGCGGATATTAATGCCCGAGCTGTATATCTAGGGACGTATGAGCCAGGCACTCGTCAATATAATAACGGGATGAGACGAACGGGGAATGAAGGTACTGCTTTGCACTGGGCTGTCCGCGGCTTTAAGACTCGCCGAGAAGTCGATTTGTTCCCTAGGGTAAAGTGGCTCTTAGAACGAGGGGCGGATAGGGAGATTAAGGATAATGATGGCCTTCGACCAGTGGACTATACACCCAATCAAGCCATGATAGATCTTTTAGGTATAAACGAAGGGCTATAGTATTAATAGAATCTGCATTTGTAATAGAAACATTATCTTAATAGTTCTCTAGTAAAGGTAAAGAGAAGATCTGTTGGAATGGACATTTATTGACAATAGTAGCTGGCCCTTCAAGTCAAGGACTTGGGGGCATATATATATATGGTAGCGTGATTTGTCAGGTAACGCATGACAAATCAGCTGACGTACAGAAATGAGAAATTGGTAAGCTGACATTGACATGGCTTTCAATAAGGTCCCTTTCTTAAACTAGATTTATAACAAGTATATTTAGATTAATTTATTTATAATCTTTAAATAAATCTAATATAATATTCATCTGGTTCCTTATATAACCTGCTATAATACTCTCTAAGAGTTCTATTTATAATTACAAAATAAACTTGACCCCAAGTTCGTTTATTTCTTTATATAACTCACTTGTATATTATAAGCCAAAATGGATATAATTACTCAAGCTTAAACAAACAAATTATATAATTAAAACTAATACTCTAGATACTACTAAGCCAATTAATTACAAATAAATACTTTTTATTATTGCATCTTTGTGACGGCTAGTGTCACATGGTTAGTTTCAGCCAAAGGGGTTGGTTTCAGCTAAGGTTCCAAGCTATGGTTCAAACCAAGCTCGCTTCCAAAGCTCGGCGTTTCAGTGGTCTTGGCCATACCTACTTATCCACTGCCACATGTCACTCCTTTCCTCCTTAGCTTTAAATTCTCAAGACATAGGAAATCATTGATCTTTGAGCCTCGTTTCATTGCTCTGTTCCTGCCGTTACAATCTTTATATATTGGTTTATAATAAATATTTGAAGTTGGGTACTTCGTCATTAATTTCGAGGTAGTTTGCTTAATCTTCCGTATTGAATTTCGAACGTAAAGCTTAACCCTTTTCGGAATTTCAGATAGAAAACTAGGCGTTTTCGAGGCTAGTATATGCAACCCCTGTCTGGAACAAAACGTAGTTGAACATCAACCTCTAAAGGACCCACTCAATACAGACCTATAAGATTACAGAAACGATGTCTACTTCTGCCCAATCTACTCAAGGCCGCAAGCCAAAATACAGCTCTCAAGTAGAGCAGCGACAAGCTAGAAACGTAAGGGACAGAGAGAAATACCGCCAAAAGCACTCATGAACCATGCTATAGCATTCCAGAATGTCTTCCAAGCAGCTCCTAGGCCGGTCCTAAATATACAAAACCCAATACAGCTCAATGATTTTCCTCCCGCTAGCCCCCATGACTTCCAGTCCCCAGCAGGTTATAATAATGGATTCGTTCCTCTGCAAATTAACGATAAGTTTAAAGGACTTCTTCCATTGCCGAGTCCATCTCTAAGTTCAGCCTCTATGGACATATCAGAGGTTGAATCTTGCAAATTGAACGTACAAGAGCTTATTCAAGAGGTAAAAGACGCCGAATTTCCGGACATTAATGACCTTTACCAAATATAGACCAATTAGAAGTCAAGAAACTCGCCGTCCGACTAGCCAATCAACTTATCCAGTTTCAAGAATACTGCTATAACTGCTATAAGCATTTCAATAAAGAACATAATAACGAGCATGAAACGCACTATATCCCGCAGACTTTTCTTAGTGAGTCTGCAGATGAAGTATTATCTGAGTATCCCGACATACTGGGTTCAAATCAAATTGCACCTCACGATAATGATCTGGCTGGATTAATTACAGTTGCACAAAAGCGCTAGATATTTAGTGGAATCTATCCGGATGGTCCTAAGGAAGCCCCCGCACATATTTGTCTCCAGGAAGAGGTTATACCATGTCAGATAGCCGAAGTGACGTTTGATGTCGAGAGCATTACTGGATTTTGTCCTAGTCTAGGAATTGCAAAGGGTGGTATGCAGTGGAATGTTATGCAAATGCCGGTTTCCGACCTCCAATCCGGTTTATACTTGGCTCGCAGGCGAGTCCAGTTTTTTGATAGCCACGGGCACTTCCAATCCGTCCGGAGACTAGTTTATGATACCCCACACTACATGCTAGGCTGGTTAATTAGCTTTGAAGATGTCTCACTCTATCTCCTCTTCCCCCGTCTCTACCGAGAAGGTCAGTAGAGTAGCCGCCTGCTTAATAATCACTTCCAGACGTGGATAGATCAGGTTCTCCTCCCTGATATATACCGTTATTATAATAGCGCTTAACGTCAATACTACCCTTCAAGCTATTATCATGGAAAGTATAACTCGACTGCCCGTGGAATTAAAGGCCTGTCCCGGAAGGTGGACGCTATATCTCGTGAGTAGCTCATTATGCATTTCGTCCTGCCAGACCAATTGCATGCGGTTTGGGAGACAATTCAAGAGACCATTAAGTAGCCTGGTCTATAGTAATTCAAAGATGTGACCAGCTTTCTGCATGCAAAGAATCTGAAGACGTTAACTAAAGATTCTACCTGGGAAGGCATAATGACTCGTTTGCAGAAGTATTGGGGGGATATAGTTAATGAGGCTTATATGTCTGCTGACTTTTACTTTAACGTCAGCAAAGAGACCTGTCCAAGATAGACCTACCTGTCGACCCAAGATATTAGCAATTCACTGCCTGCAGAGATACTCCTTTGGAAGAAGTATTGTTTAGAGAGTTACTATAACTGGTATCGGAATAGCGAGAAGTCATATCTCTGCAATCAGACGCTATACCCAATTGTTATGCTTAGAGATACCATATCTATGGGAGTCGAACCAGGCGCCAATTCGCAGCTTCGTTCCGGGGGTCTATTATACAAACAGTTTTGTAGCAGTATAAAAGAGGTATTTGCGGCTGGGAACTAATATCCTTTCACTAATAATGCTATTGAAATACTCGCCTTAGATCCGCAGTTACGGAAGACCTAGCAGCATATTGGGGCTGGCCTTAGTCATGATCCTATTACCCTAATGAAGGCATATCTCTATGCTAAAGCTCGGTGTCACTATGGGATCCAAGGATTAATGCAGAAATTATTTGGGGTTCGAGCAGAATACCGAATCTTAGTAGCCCTCTTTCATGCTATAGATTATCGATTTGAGATATTGAATTTGCGACAGCAAAGAATTGCTCCCACTGGCAATGAGCTGCCGTACGTCATGCATTTGACTGCGACGGTGCTGTCTTGGTACCGGTGGAATATTAACAAGTTCTATGTCGGGTTTGAGATGGTATATAGCTTAAGTGGGCGTTAGTGGGTGACGTGGGAGCATACGCGGATAATATTAATGTTTTTTTTCGCTGTCTTTGGTTCTCTTACGGAAACGGGCATCCAAAAGAAGCGGCTGGCTGCTGGCGGGATATTCGGTGCGCACCTAGCAGCGATGCACCAGATGGGATTTAAAAGACAGTATGGGTACCTATGGTTTTTAGAGAAGATCGACCAGGAGACTATGACTTTTAAGGCGCCTTATGGACAGTATATGCTCTTTAATAACCCGTCTATATAATACACATACCACGCGCGGTACGGCCAGATCCGCGATATTTAAGAGGACTTTATTCCGGTGAATAAAATCCAGTAGCTGATGCAGTAATTCGAGGGAATCCCTGAATGCTATAAGTTTCTCGAGGAAGCTCTCTAGCAAGTTTGCTTTTATGCGTTCCAAAAGGACGTCTTGAGTAGAGTATAAGTAGGACATATTTTGGCTGAGTAGAGTATGAGTAGGACCCACTACTCTACTCTACTCATTTGACACACTGAGTACACACCCTAGTGTTTCCGTACGAAAACCACTCAATTCCTCTACGAGAGAACCACCCCTAGAACCTACTTTCAGCGTACCATACCTGTCAATGGTCTGAAAACTCGGTTTCTCCTTCAGCATCGAGCTCGTGCGTCAGAACCATACTTACACCAAACACTTCAACACCATGACCGCTGTAGCCACTCCCACCCCAGTCATACTCGATGAGGACGCAGACTACATCCCATGGATCGAACTTATCAAGAAGGCTGCTGAGAAACACCAGCTTTGAGCTGACATCAACCCGTCTGTTCCAACTGACATCTTATAGCACTCTAATACTGTATTAGTTTGCAAGAGGCATACTTGCTTATTCTCTCCTGTTAAAGATTTCTTAATCCTCATAAAATGTTATATTAATAGTAAAAATGAGTTGACAACACGTTCCATCCGAACTATTTTGCTGTCAAATCCCAATCTACTTCAAAAACGCCAGCTATTAACACTGGATTCTAAGGTCCTTCACTCAATAGTTCACAGCTCACAGCAGACCCCCCAGCTTATCTCAAGATTCAAGATGGTACTCTGCTCCACAAGAAAGGGAGCGAGCCGAACCGTTTGAGGTCGTCATGCCAGCTATAGTTAGCTGGAGAGGCGCCTCTCCACCTTGGTGCTTCTTAAATAGCCCTCGCTCTCCAATAGCTCCCTCAACTGGCCTACCATTATACCACTGTCAGAACCCACCCCTTTGGCCCTCTCTAAACTCAGCAATTTCTGCTCCCTCTCCACTATATAAAGGCCACCCGCGCGTCTAAGATGCGAAGCACAGTAGCATCCCGACCACAAGCATTGCGCAGCCGCTGCCTTAGAGTTGTGGAATGCTCCAATTTAACACCTAGAGATTGGTTTGGCGCCGAGGGAAAAACATTTGTTTCTGCGGTTTAAGCCATTCGCGAGATTTGGTTCTGACAGAGAAGAATCCGGGAGACATTCTTTGGGTTAGATTGATGGTTAGATTGACAGCGTATTTCATCTGACCTTTCTTGTTGTCAAACCCTCACTTGGTCGAGTCAACACCAAGCACCTACTCATCACGGCTGAGCCTGCGACCGATTTTGGTAACGATGTCTCGAAACCCTATCTATCTCTTACTCTCTTTGGCGTAAAGGGGAAGCCAGGCCATGACCACCGCGCATCTTCTCATGTTGTTTGATTTCCGGTCGACTTGCTCAGAGGCCCAACGGCTTTTTATATATCACTTGCCCCTCTTTTCCTGCACGAAAAATCCTTAGGACCCTTCCAACTGAAACGTCACCCCAAAGTGATTAGCAAACGGCAAATACCGCAAGATCACAGAGACAGCGGAAGAACAACGGTACTTTGAAGTTTATATATTTATATTTTGTTGAGATCTCGATAGCCATACAGTCTCACATCGTACACAGATAGCTATCTATGTATACAAGAAGTGGAGTCGATGCATTTTACTCGCGTGCACGACGATAAACTTCAGGCCAGCTCAGATGTCCCGTCTATGCGTTTTGCCAATTTTGTCTCCCCCCTCCTCCCCCCATGCATCTTTATATTACCCTAGAAAGAGTATGCGCCAGAAAGAGAGACAGACAAGACAGGAAGGGCAAACGACAAGACGAAACAGACCATGAGCAAACAGACCAAACGCCATGCTACTGGTATATCAACTCCCAAAAACAAAGACAGACAGGTATATGTAAAGAAAACAAGCAAGCATCCAATCTAGAATCATCCAATCATACACATACAGTCTGCACTTGCAGCTCTAAGCCACAAAGCTGGGTATCCTCAACCCTCCCCTTCGTCAACATGAATCCTAAACCCCGCCTTCGTGGCACTCCACAACGGCGCTTCAGCCTGCACCTGCCGCTGCGGTTGCGTGGACGGATACTCACTCGGGGTACTCTCAGTCCCACCGTCATCCCCATCCTCATCCTCCTCATCCCCAAATCCCGCCCTCTGCCTCTCGCCAGAATGGAAGCTTGAATCCTGGACACCCTCCCACTCCTCATGCTGGCCCATACCCAATTCAACACTCCCCTCGTCGGATACATTATCAGAGTCATAATCGCTCAAAGCCCGCTCCTCGTACCCCGTCTCATCCTCCTCAAAGCCCGTCAATTCTTCAGTCGTGCTCCCTCCACCTTGGTGCTCATGCTCGCGCGCCTCATCTGCACTATTATCCTCGTCTTCGTAGATGCCTATCCCGCTTCCGCTGCGCGGTCGCTCGATGTACGGTGCGTTGGAATGCGGCGTTGCGTAGGCGAAGGGCGTCATGCCCCTTTCTTTCTCTCTTTTGTCACCTCGTTGACCACCACCTCCACCTTGAGCTTGGGCAAGCTCGTCGTGGAAAGTGAATGGGGAGGGAGGACCGACGGACCATCGTGGTGTATCTACTGCGCGGGAGGGTGAGCGGGTACGGCGGCGTTTGAGATTCGAGTTGAGAGTGAGGTTTAAGTTGGAGGTTGAGGCGGAAGGACGGGTTGGCGAGACAGAGGTCGAGTGCTCGAAGGATGCGATGCGGCGTTTACTTGATTGGATTTGCGAATTGGATAGCTTGAGGGCGATGGTTGTCGCCGTTGGCATCGAGGTCGTGCGAGCGTGTATCGGACGGAAAGGGTTCCTCTCCTTCAGTGGGGAGAATGATGGGTTCGTAGGCGGCGCGATGGAGGTTGGTGTTGTCGATGCTCGAGGTGAGATCGGCGCAGATGAGAAATGGTCAGATGGAGAAGCGGGCTCGAATTCTTCGGCTTCTTGCGGCGGGGAGCGGATGCCGAGGGAGGAGAAGGAGGAGTGGATGCTCTCTTGGGGCGGATCGAGACGCTCGTCGTATTCCCAGCAGGGCTCGTGGGCGTCTGCCTCGGGGGTGTGGGAGAAGGAGGGGCGGTCAGGGTAGACTCGGGGGAGTTGACGGAGCTTTTGCCAGGTCCAGTCAGCGTTGTCATGCCCGAGGTGTTGGATGTAGCTGTCACGGTGGGTGACATAGAGACGGGGTTTCGTCTTGTGTCTCATTACAACGCTTGAGGTCAGGAAAGGTGTCGTCCACAGAGCAGGTGTGACCATCTCGGATGGGTTCAAGAATCGAAGACATGAATCCTTGTGCAACTTTCGAAGTGGGATCCATGAATAGTGAAGCCCAAGATATTTCTTCAAGGTCTTGGGTACCGCGCCAGCGTTTTGGTCCTCACGTTGAGTGTAAGGATCCTCGGCGAGAATATCAGGAAGATCTCCAAACGCCGTCAACATGGCAGATTGGACATCCCTGGCATCAGGCCCGAAAACCTGGATCGCCTTGACAAGTCCTCTGCTGCGAAGCCTTTCATCAACTCGTGACCGAAGAGCGCAAGCCTTAGCCATCAACCAAGTAGTATCTTCCTGGTCACCGAGATTCATGGCCGAGTTCTCCCAGGCAGAAGCCTGATCATGAGCAGTGAGACACGCCTGTGCTGCAGCCATCGAATGTTGCGTCTGGGTCCACTCATCCATCGCCGTGCTGTTTAACCTGGACCGTTGAGTCATGCTGTGCTGTGATGACCAGGTGCCCATGAGTTGAGTCCCAAAGGGTAGGAAGACGACTTCCACTTCCCAGGGTCGGGAGTGTGAAGGCAGAGCCGAGGCTTGAAGTTCGGCGACTTGAGCCTCAAGAGCCTCGACTCGAGAGACGTCGAAACCATCAATAATAGCGGCTGCAATCATCGCGGATGAGGTGACTGATGCCCCAGAATTGAAAGAAGTATTAATAACCTGTCGGCTACCGACACTGCTGGCGTCGTTAATTGCAGCTTGGCCTTTCTCTAGCTCCACAACTCGTTCCTCGAGGTCGCAGACCCTGTTATCAATGCGTTCATCAGTTTCCTGGAGTTCCTCGATGGCAGCATTTGAGAATGATGCATTCTCCAGTAGATCCAGGCGTTGTTCATGATTTTCAATCTTTCTTGGATAATCTGCTAGATGGCTGACAATATGCTTGAGTCGAGGAACCAGATACCCTTCCTGGGTCTGGTTTGGCGCAGTGAGGGAATCTAGTTCAACAGGGACTGAACCAGATTGCTTGATATGTACCTGAGACGGTAGGTCTTCCTTGGTGATTGGCCGCAAAGCTACGGCAGTCTGAGGCTTGTCCTCCATAAGCTTGTCGAGAGCATCCTTCACGCTTTCAACGTTCTTGCCGAAATCAATATCGGTGTAAGGGCCCTGGGACGCTCTCGCACTTGGAGTTGCCACTTCAGTGAGGCTCTGGAGAAATCCATTCCCATGGGCGTCCTCGTAGATCTGCATTTTCCTGCCACCAACCTCTGCAATTTTTTCTGCAGCTGTGGTGGTATGCTCCGGTATGCGATCCAAGGTCCCGAGTCCAAGTCCTCCAAATGGTCGATGCAATGCAGCCTGGCTGCCAGAAGCCATAGATCCATTGTCGGATGGTAACAAGCACTGAGACGGGATAGCTGGTAAGCCACCCAAGGAAGATCCAGAATGTATATACCGGCTCCACTGAAGTGTATCCGGGATATTGAGTTCCTGCGGGAGCTGGAGAGCTGAACGTTGATCCTGAATATCGCCCTGTCCAACCTCTTGTGGAGTCCGCGGCATAGTCGACAGCCTCGGTGTCCTATCTGTCATTGTAACATCGCCCGATACCTGTAATTGTCCTTCGGGAGCAGCATCATGAAAGCAAGCATGATGCTCACACATACAAAACCCCGACCTCCCCCTCCCATCCCTCTGCGACCCCGCCTTATCCCAAAACCGCCTGCACCCACAGCGCGGGGCATTTCCCCCAACGTTCAAATTCGTAAAATTGCATCTCCCGCTTGGAAGCCCCTCTTCCTCATCATGATGTACATTCGTATTCGCATATCGGTTCAAGAGTGGAGTGTTGGGGACAGTAGGTGGTTCAGCCATGGACAGTCAGATCAATGGTTTGCGGACAGACAGACGTCAGGTCCGGATCGCAGGTCAGGTCAGGTCGGGGAAGAGGACGAGGGTTGGAGCCTCTCTCAGGTCCGTATCGCATTGAGGGCGTTCGCGGTCGCAGTCTTGGTCGAGGTCGGGGTCAAGGCCGAATTATCTAAGGCGGTGCGCTGGCAGGCCGGCGGCTACAGCATCCAGGTGGCCGCAACGCGACCTCGAGCATTGAAGTATCGCGATTGCCCTATCAAACAAAGACGGAGACTCGTAATTGGATTTCAGACGCGCGCTCGGGGACGACAAAGCAGACGACGCGTCGCAGGCGTGTAGTATTATAGTGCTTGCATTGCAGACCTGAGGCCCGTCAGTTGGGGTCCTGGCCTCCATTTTATATTCCCAGGCAGCGAGGGCACTAACCTCCGTATTCACAGCAAACGAAACTCCTCTCAACGCAATGAAATTCGTAAGTCGTTAATTTGATGAAAGGATGATGGATTTATAGGAAATGGGTTGGAGGAAGGAGAATAGGCAGGGAGCTTCGACGGAGCAGCCGCACGTCTAGCTGCTAGGTCGCGTGGGGAGGAGGGGGGACAAAAGGAATAAGAGAAGATTGAGCTTCGATTCGAGGAAACGTGAGGTTCGAGATGACTCCTCTCGATCCTTGCTATCGCTGCCCATTGGCGCTGCACTAGCAGGGAGACGCATCCGATTCGTTTTAGAGTTGTTGTGTTTGACTCGTTTGCTCGGAGTATTTTTGGCTTGTGATGCAGGTGTGCCTAGAAGACGAGGCGGTGCATCCGGCTCGGGTCGCCTTCCGCTACCTCGAGTTTTGATTGGCAGAGAGCGGGGAATTGGAACAGGCAGGGGGCTGTGGACAAGCTGTGTTGAGGTGACGAAGAAGTCACACTGACAATTGCCTTACAGTTGCCTTCGCAGAAAATTATTGAAGGTGGGTTGCGGATGAAGGCGTGCTTGAGACTATGACTCGAAATTTGGTGGTACTTTTTAGCCTGGACGCCTTGTTTGGGATTGGGCAATTGGGGTTGGAGGAGGGGTGGGGGAGTTGCGAAGCTTGGTTGCCTTCGGTGTTATTGGGCAATTAGAGTTGGGACAGAATTTGAGGAGGGGTAGCAGGAGATGTGATGGATCATTGAGATGATTGGGGATATAATATTACTTTCATTGAACCTAGTCTGCTCAATACATTATTCCTTAGCCCGAACTCACCTAGCAATTGAAAATGTGGAACCTTATTTATAAGCACAGAGGCTCCCTATGGCCATCGAAAGGCGAAATCCATTGTCAGTAGCCTTTGCTGTTAGAAGGCAACACTGAAGATCTAAATAGTACACTCTTGCGAGCAACTGGTAACTGCAAACAAGTGAGAAATTAGCTTTTGAAGCTTTGTGTACCACAGAACCTGCACTAGACCCCCTAAGTTACCGCGAGTTCTCCGAAATCATTGAGGATCGTCATGGCTGATGTGCTCAGGACGAAACAGTGGATAAACCTGGAGTACATACGACCAGACCGCGAATTTGGCGATGAACGTAAACAACGATCTTCCCCATAGCTACTAAACTGTTGAAAACACATGCCTGCCGTCTTTCCTTATTGATAAGGGACGTCAAAGAATTAAGTTGGGATCAAACTTCTTGCCTTTTCCTTAGCCGACCACTTGACTATGAAAGTCTTGTCTTGGCACTTGCCACATATCTACTGTAGAACCGAACGAAATTCGAAGACTCATAGAAAACTACTCCAGGCAGCAATTTAAATGGCGTCGTTCCTGGGGAATTAGAGTACCGCACGCAAATCAAGAAATCGAGCCTTCGGTATTATCCCCAGCGGTCCCACAACTCCTTCATACGCCACATCCTGCACACTTCCCCAGTTCCCATTTCCTCGTCCGGTCCAACCACATCCCACCTTCCGCCTTCTCATCCCCCCGTATTATCAACCCCATATCTTCCATTCAATGCTGTGGACGCGCAGCTCTACGCTTAGCGAGCGCTCGAGAAATGCACAGGGCGAGCAGACCAGCAGCGACGACGAACACAACGCAGAAGACGACCATGACACCTGCTTCGCGGGCGGCCCAGTTCTTTCGCTTCATGAGGACGTGGTTGACGGCATCGCGAGCTTCGAGAGGTGTGAGGGCGGCCATTTTTTGGACTGTGGAGTAGTTAGCCGGATACCATTAACGGTTTTAGGCATTCGGGAATGTGATGGGGGAAATGCAGGTAAAAGGTAAGCAAGTATTGCTAGCAAAATTTCGGAGGAAGTGCCTGTGTACAGTTTGAAGAGAAATTGGTTGACGCGGTCTTGTGTTGCGCGTGAATTGAGCCTCGGTGAGGGGTATCTGGTGGGATGGAGCTTACAATTGTGTAGCTTCTTTCTTCGAAATACTTGACAAGATGGACGAATAGCTGCAGAGAAGAAAGCTCTCGAAAGTGTCTATGTTTTCTCTTTATTAGCTTCGCGTTCTGTTGAGGCGTTTGATAAGTCCAGCTTTCAAGGTCCCGCAATCACTCGTACCGAGCTGCAAATTGTGCAAGAAAGTCGTCAGAGGGGAAGAAAAAGCTTCCCTAGGAAAGACTCGACGGTGGTTCTCGTTCTGGAGGGAAATCAAGAGTTTTGACGTCTTGTATGCTGTCGAGATGGCCGTTTGTTGCGATCATTGAGCGATCAAAGTGACCTGACCTGCCCCCCCCCGCGTGTTGATAAGACCTCGTCACCTTACATGTGCCCATCTTCCTCTTTCTCAATCGTGTTGAAGAAACCAATTGGTACTTACAGAGCAACTTCCACGTATCCAAAGAACGATTGTACAAAGATGCGACGTCGACAGAGAGGGACGATCGAGGTTGTGGACGTTGTTCAACTTGCGGAGAGCTCGAAAAGCGGGAAAGCGCGCTAGTGGGATGCGCTTGTCTGCTTCGGGACTGGGTCACGTCAATCAATGTTTTTCGGCCCCGTGCCAAACGAAACTTAATACGTTGATTGGCGAAATTGTCTGGGGGTGGGGCTGTCGGATTTAGCGATGTGGAGTTTGACTTTCGAGGCAGAGGGAGCTTCATCTTTCATCAACGATTTTCAGTATTCTTCATCTTCATCTTCATCTTCACCTTCGTCTGGACGTTTTTCTTCGCCTGCCCTTGGAAACATGTGATAATTAGAGATGCTTGAACATTGGCGCCAAGCCAGATCTACAAGTCTTCAGCCAGCCAAGTGGACGAATGGTCTTGTCTTTCTTGTCGCCAATGGACGTGTTCTACCTCTCAGAGGAAGTGGCACTCTTCGGCATCCAGCGTAGATCGGCAATTTTCAGAACGTCTTGACATCCTCCAACCTCTTCCCAAGAACCTTGCACGAACTTGGGAGGAATGCCCGGTTCCCACGCGTCTAAGGTCGATAGTTTGTCCAAACGCGGACCTTCTCCTGTTCCCATGTTTTCTATATCGCCGTGTTTCGCATCCGTGAAGGATGATTTGATTCTTTTCGTTGAAAGCCAAGCACGTCCGGGGTCAGTGCTCATGGGGTGAGGGTTTGTCAGCCAGAGGGTTTTCGCGTGCTCATTCCCCCATTCAATGAGAGATTGGCCGTTCTTACCATTTCAATATATTGTGTCCTAATGGCTCTGGACTTCTTCGGCTCCTCGACCACACACCTGCCTCAAGCTGACGATCTGAGATCCGCATTGGTGGGGGCCGCTGATTCTTGGCAAGCTGATCTGAATGGCTAGCCCTCGAAAGCAAACCTATGTGGGGGCTATCATTTCTACGTTTCCCTGCTCGCGAGGCTGAGAGAACAATTTGTGTGATGCTTCTTCTTCACAGAGAATGGCTTGAGAGTCCGTTCGTCTCCCCGCCTTGTTCTTTTAATCCTCAGTACCTGCGTCACGTGTAGCTCCTCACATGACGTCAATATCAGCTTATATCGCCACCTCGAAAACGCATACAACTGCTCAGGACAAGAATTTTGAACCTTCAGCTAATGTTGACACTCGACCAAACAGTTGAGACGACACATGGATTTTTTCGCACGTGATGTACTCACTATCTTCGACTTTGAAAGTCTCTGGAGGAGCTTGGGAAAAGAAAGGTTCAGAACTAGGAATATGCTGGAATTATCAAAAAAATTATTGCTTTTGGCTGGCAGAATACTTACATGCACACTCGGCAGAGTCAGAAAACCCATCGAATGGCAGCAGCAACCGATACACCCTCTTCAAAATTGGATGGACCAAAGAGAAGGCCTCGCTGTGCTTCAGGAACGCGGCCTACCTCCGTACCTGACGCCCTTGAGTCACGAAACGACGCGGAAAGCAGATACGAGCAATCGGACACCGGAACAAGCAGATCAAAGCCGGTCTACTTGATTATGGTGACAAGTAAATTGGAGTTCGGACGGGAAAATTCGAAAGCTTACCCGGAACAGTCGTGAGGCTGCGTGTGGAGTGCTTGTTTCGATGTGATCCAGTTCGGCTGCCAGTATCAGAGCAAGGATTGGCATGAACGATAATGGGGGGGTGGGGGTGACAGTGATGCTGTGATATTCTTGGATCACTGCAAGGCTTGACCGAGAAGGCTGATAGGAAGCCTCCTTTTGACATGCAGAAAGCTGGCAACTTTTCACCATAAATTAAGCCTCAAAGAGGCTCGATTACATGGTTCCGTTCCCAATCGTCAGGAACCGGCCCCGCTTACGTAGTGGCGATTACCTGAATCCCCCTGTTATCCATGATCATGCAGTATCAACGATAGAGAATTGAGCAAAATACCTCAGGTTTGCGATCATGCCAATATCAGCCCTGAGTTCCCTCTCCTGTCTCGTCCACACGTGTGTTGTAGTGATCGTTCACTCGCTAAACTGGCTGCTGGCGTTTCCACACCGCCTGCGCGTCCTGGGATGCTCTCGGTGTTGCTTGCTGCAGCCTGCAAGGCTCTCGGTCCCCAGTCCTGCTAGGAAGTGATCTCTCAAAGAGCTCCGGCAACCAGCATCAACACCAGCAGCATCGATCGATACGCATCTCCCGTCGAAGGCCCAGGCATCACTACGGTCGACGCCCGGAGGTCTCCACCGAAGGCGCTTGGTTGCAGTCTGCACTCTGTAGAGATGTTGGATAGTGTAGCGTGGTGTGCGGGCTCCAGGTGCACCGTGGACTAGTTCTATTTACCAAGGTAGCACGCTTTCAAATCATCGATTCCATGACTCTATGATTGCCCAGAACTCTCTAGCCCCCCCTCCACTGGCCCCCACTAACTCCAGCTGCTGCCAATCGCTGCCTGTCATGCGCCTTGCGAGAGCAGCCATTTTGAGCTTCCCTTCCTCCCTTGTTCCTCAGTTGCACCCGAACCACCGGCTCGTGTCGCGCGTCCACGACTCCACGGCCGTTTCTCTGCACCAGGGCGCGATTGCGTGCTGGCCCACGGAAAGGTCCAAAATACACCAGCCTCAACAGGGGCAAGCTTGGAGATCTACAGGGATAGCTCGGCTGAAGAGTGCAGACCCATCGAAACCCGCTGCCCAAGTCCGATGGCCGAGATATACCCTGGGTGCTGGTGTCATGGAAACGTCCCGCTCCTCGACTTTTAATCTGATTGATATCCATTAGA
The DNA here is from genome assembly GCF_002865645.1 of Hyaloscypha bicolor E. Classification (NCBI taxonomy): domain Eukaryota; kingdom Fungi; phylum Ascomycota; class Leotiomycetes; order Helotiales; family Hyaloscyphaceae; genus Hyaloscypha; species Hyaloscypha bicolor. The sequence goes on along the minus strand of NW_020194619.1, from coordinate 2,183,456 downwards.
TAAACCCCCCTCACTCGGTATACACTTGTGCCCTTATCCACCGCTCTCCTACATGACCTGGTCACTCTCATGGCGCCTGCCAGCAGCGTTTTCAGAATGATCCGTAAACGCAGATTCAATTTTCGTTCCATCTGAGCTGCTCCTACGAAACATTGAAGACTGCGTGGAAGAAACCACGGCACCAGCCCTCCCAGAAATAGACACCAACAACTTGGCGAAAGGGCTATAGAAGATATAAACTCCTGTGGTCGGTCTGACTCTTCTGCTTGCTGCTCATGCTGGCCTTGCTAACTCAGTCTCAAGATCTTTACTTCATTTCGTTTCTAAACTCCGAGTGCTAAGCTCACCAGAGCTATCCATACATATATATTGGACGCGAGCTCAGCCTCGTTTTCGTCCGCATCTTTTCAATACATACACATCTTATACTTCATCACACCATGGCGCTGGACCACCCAGTACAGAACAGCGAGGTCTACCTCCTGGGCTCCTGCCACGCCCCTCACATCCCGCCGCCCTCTCCTCCTTCACCCGCTACACCATGCGAAGAGCTTTCCTCCGGCTTGGATGGCCTAATGTCCATCACACCCCCGGATCCAGTCAACTCCTGTCCAACCTTCGGACAACGCCTCTCGAACGCAGTTCACGTCCTGGGCACTGAGGCTACCGCCCTCTCCTGCCTCACACGCCTGTATGAGACGGACCCTGTCGCCCGCGGCGGCTTCAACTCTGCCGTCTCAGCGATCACGCGCTTCAAGGGCGACAAAGGTAAGCTTGTCATCTGCGGCGTCGGGAAGAGCGGACACATCGCCAAAAAGCTCGTAGCAACAATGAACAGCCTCAAGATCCACGCCACCTATCTCCATCCTACGGAAGCTCTGCACGGAGACTTAGGCAAAGTTGGAAAGTACGACACGATCCTGCTTATCACTTTCTCTGGCAAGACGCCAGAGTTGCTTTCCCTGCTTCCGCATTTCGACACCTCGTTGCCGCTAATTGTCTTGACGTCCCACACTCACCCCTCAACCTGCGAGATCGCTAAGCATCGCCCAGATACGATTTTGCTTCCAGCACCAATCCACAAATCCGAGACAGATTCATTTGGCTTTAATGCGCCTACGACAAGCACAACGATGGCGCTTGCACTCGGCGATGCCCTCGCGGTTGTCATCTCAAACGAGCTACACATCAACGTGCAAGCCGTATTCTCGCAGAACCACCCCGGAGGCGCCATCGGCCAAGCTATCCCCAAGAAACTCTCCGATCTCGTCATCCCCTTGACTGATATCTGGGATGTCGGCAACAGCGTTGACGTAGTAACAGGCGCACACGTCTTGATGAGCGCGTATAAGAGCAAGACGCATTGGGTCAGGGCCGGTATGGATGTTGTCATCCCGCCCAGGAGAATCAAGAGGCTGGGCACGGGTGATATGGATGAGCCGGCGATGTGTATCCCGGGCCTGGCGGTGCCGTGTCGGGAGTGGATTGAGATTCCGGGGCAGACGGAACTCGCCCAGGCGAAGGAGTTTGTTAAGGCGAAGAGGAGAGAGGGGGATAGCAGGTTCAGCGATGATTCGATTTTGGTTGCGGTGGTGGAGAGCGAGAGGCTGGGTGTTATGGAGGCGGGGGAGTTGATGGGTTGAGATTTTCTTATGTTCTCTCTCTCTCTCCCACTTCCTCTCTCGCTTCTATCACAGCTCTCATCTCATCGCGATTGAATTGAGAACGCATTTTCTGGGCTTGTGTTAAACTTTTAAGGCGTTCACAGCATTCGGCGGCGAAGTGGCTAGAGCAGCCAACTTCAAATCATGTATCTCTTTCTGTTTCGGATTTCATCTCGTCCCATGGAGGCAAGACTTGTGCATTATGTTGGAGGAAAGAGTCATTTGATTTTGGGCAACGAAACAGCATTGGAATGGGTATGGGCTAGATGGAAGGGTGGATAGAATAGATCTGCCGTTTGAATGAATCATGATTGTATTGCTTGCTTGCTTGCTGTGGCACAGCATTCGCTCCCACAACTTTACTCTCCCTCCCTGAAATACCAGCGTGCTTTTGCGCAGATTGCCGTGGACAGTTCTAATTTGCTGTACTAGTACTCCTTTCCTTGGATTCCTTTCCCCTATCTTGGCCCCTTTCCCTCGCTATTTCACTCCGAAGTGGGTCAAGACAGGAGTTCCACTCTCCACGCCACTCCCGCCCCCACCCTCTCTTTCCTGCACCTCCCTTCCCTGCCCGTCAGAGACAAAACGAAACTAGTCCCCCAATCGAAATCTCCATATAATCCGGGCCTAGAGCCTCAACTCGGCAATCATCCATCTTGTCACCACTTTGCAGCCTCCCTGGACCACGCGTCCGGAGATCAAACGTTTCTACCCACTCTCTCGGCCCGTTGACCTCTGAACTTCCCAGCTCCATGCATGTACGACCTCCACTCCCCAGCCTCAGCTGCTCGAAGGAAGATAAGAGATGACAAGAGATCTACAGTCTCAGAGTGCGAATCGGTTCTCCACAGCTGCGAAAAGAACTTGGCTTCACTTGCCAGTGGGTGGAGAACAGGAGTATGAGAGGGAGCATCAAACACTGGATAAACGCCAAGAACTTCATATCCACTTCACTCATGATTAAGTCTAATTTTGGAATTTGGAAGGGGCTGGAAATGAGCATCACGTGCCAGTGATAAGCGGGTGAAACGGCGGGAATTCGAGCGGACTCTTCTTGTCTTACCGGCGATCGACCTTCTCAGTTTTTCATGGACTCGATATCAATAATGTTCAAGGATACTGTATGTTCTTTGGCAGAGCTTATTTCCACACACTCCCTGGGAAGCGAAAGGAGGACAATTAGGGGAAGTCTTGGCATCTCACCACGTGCGCGAGGCATTGGAAGCTGCCGTCTCTCTCCAGCACAACTCCAACCTCCGAGATCATCGATCTTCATTTCCTGTTATTTCGGAGTTGGGAGATATCAGTGATATAACCTCCCTCTACTCCTCTCATCTCCTTACCTTCCACCTTTTCCTTCTCATCGCGCTCTCCCTTTCGCGTCAAAAATTTTCTCTTGCGAAGAGTCCAAGCCACACCCGCGATTTGGAATCACCACCAGGCATCTGCTTACCTTACAAATCTTCACCACGCAAACCACTCTACACAGCCTCAAAACTTCACCATGCGTTCTCTCATCCCCTTCTTCGTTTTGATTTTGCTGGGTGTGAAAGCGCATCCCCACGTCTCAAATCCGCACCAAGTCCTCTTTCCAAATCAACGCAATGTTGACATCGACTTGTTGAATGAGGGAGCAGGGTTTCGGAGATCAGTGCATACCACCGAGCTCATGGCTCTCGCTACTGCCGGGGCGGGCCGAGGTGGCCCTGCGTGATACAGTAATTTGATAATGGTTAAGGTTTGGACGTGAGATGTTTGACGTCATGACAGCTGGAGCTGGAGGTTGTGGCTGTGGCTGTGAGCAGGCGATTTGAATTGATTACAATGCATACGTCGGACCTCATCACCCACCCATCCCATATAAACAGCTCTTCACCACTACTCGCCACTCCTCACTCCTCACCCATCACACCAGATTCCAATCTACATCAAGAAAAAGAAGAGAGAAAGCAAGCAAGACACAATGGAACCGAAAGAACCACCACCACCATACCAAGAGGCCTCGTCCTCGTCCTCGAAACCAGCACACCTCGAGGTCCCGCACAAGTCAAGAAACGGCATCCCACCACACATCCGGCGCTCCATGGAAGACGAAGCCCGTCCCCTCCCCACCGGTTGGGTGCGGCAACTCGACGCCAAGACACAACATCAGTTCTTCGTAAACACCACCACTTCGCCTCCCAGTTCGATCTGGCACCATCCATACGACGACGACGCCTATCTGTCATCATTGACGGAGGAAGAGCGGGAGCGGGTTAAGGGTCTGCATCGCGTGCCCACGCACGCCGATATCGAAGCCGAGAGCTCCGGCAACGATGATGATCATCTTCATCACGTGGGGTCAGGGGTGGGAAGAGAGGAGGAGCCGAAGGGAGTGCACAAGTTAGGCAGGAGGATGAAAGACAAGATCACCAATTCTACACATCAAGAAAGGGAAGCGCGACGGCGGCAGAGAGAGGAGGAGGAAAGGCAGGCTTATAAGCAGCATTTGCATGTTCGGGAGCAGATGGCGAGGGCGGCGGAGACGGGCACTCCGCAGTTGCTGGGGAAGGATAAGGAGGGGAGGGATGTGTATGTTGAGCCGCCTGCTTATGGTGGTGGTTATGGGGGGTACAGTGGTGGGGGGTATGGCGGAGGGTATGGGTATAGTCCGTATGCACGGGGAGGTGGGCCGTATGCGGATCCTAATGCGAGGTTTATCAGCCCGCAGGCACCGTATGCGAGGCCTTATGGAGGTGGGTATGGAGGCGGGTATGGGTTGCCCCTGCTAGGGTTGGGAGGAGGGTTACTTTTGGGGGGTTTGTTGTTCTAAGTAAAGTGTCTGGAGATGTGCATTGGAGTTGGGGAGTTTGAATAAACTTTTGTATCAGTATTAGAATGATAGGAGTTGCAAGAAGAGATGTAAAGTCTAGATTTCATTCATGCAAGCCATCGTTTACCGACAAATATACAGTTTAATCATAACCATGCGTGTGCAGCCTTCTCATCATCATCTCATCATCTATCTCATCTATACCCTCTACCGTCCTCATCCCCTTGTATCAACTCTATGCCAGTACATCCCAGCCTGTGTATCTCCTCCCTAATATCACCGTCCAAACCCTCCCCCCGAATCTCTCCCTTCACTCCTACTCAAAGCCCAGACCTCACAGCTTCGCCTTCTCCCCAACCGTGCCAACCTTAAGCCGCTCACTATACTTCTTCAACACCCCCTCATTATGGTATTTCCAGAACTGCTTCGAGGCGTCCTTACCCGCGACCCGCTTCAACATCTTAGCACCACCAGGATGTTCGTCTACAAACCCTATCCACCACCAACATTAGCACGAGCGCAGCGAGAACGGGGGTTTGGGGGCTTGCCCCCATGATTGACCGAAAAATAGGAAGGAAGGGGAAAGGGGACAAACCGGCAACATCGTACACGTTCTCGTCGATTATGATGTACATGCCGCTCTCGGCATCTTTGTGTGTCGCTACGTCGGCGACGGAGAAGGATTTCGACATCTTGGTTCCCTCCTGGTGTCTATTCTCCGCTCTCAATGGATTAGAAATCGCGGCTCGATTTGTTGTTGACTTTTGTGACGGGAGTGGGATGATGGGTTGGAGGTGAGGAACTCTGGTTTGAGGCGATGATGATGGCAGGTGAGAGGAGAGGTGGTTAGAAGAGGAGAATTGAGTTGGAATTAGAAGTGGTATGGCGAGGAAATGAAGGAGGTGGTGGAGAGGAAGAGGTGAGATTGGGAAAGAAAGTAATCGGAAGTCGCGCGGCCCAGGATTTGGACCTCGGCTTGGGGTCAGCGGGGATTGAGGGGTTGTGATTGGTTGGGAGATGGGTTGACAGCAACGTCAACGTCAACTTTTCCATCATAGGCCTCTAATAAACGTCATTTGGCAAGTTCTGGGACTTGTTGCTCGCCTCACTTGCTTACCTCCCTTTCGCAACCCTATTCACTGCTGGAGCCTCGCTGTGGAAGTAGAGGCGGCCACTATTTTGCACTATCCTCGATAATTCCTGCTTAGTTTAATTTCTGTACCTAATCTTCGGATGATATTTGCTGTCAGAAGAACACTTGCTGGAACGATTGAAGTTTCCAGTGCCGAGGAGTGAACCCCTTTGTTAGGACTTGACAAACTCAGCTAGATGGCTGCTGTGCTGTGACAACTCGCTCGAAGATGCCTCGGCTTACACTTACTTACCTATACCCGCAGCCTCCTCTGCTGGGCCACAGTCACAGTTCTCTTCAAACCATGGTGGATTAAGCAATTCTTTCTAAATGGTCGACCGTTGAATATTGGCCAGCTAAGAAGAGGAAATTTGAACTGATTTCAAACATTTCTTCTCTCGAACTCAGTTACTTACTAAGCACCATGTAGGGACTGGGCAAGGGCCACCCGGAAAGAAAAAGATGGTTCAAAGAGGTTGATTGGCTCACCTAATCAAGAAATTCGAGGAAAATCGCCTACCGCTACCTTGGAACAGACAATTCCTGAGCTGGAAATGTGCACATATGTAATCCCTTCGCCGTTGTTTGGTATTCAACCACCATTGAGTTTACTTTTCGCGGATGTTCGAGCCGCAAACAATCTCGAAGTGCTATTTGGCGGAGTCTGCACTATGGCGATGAGAGGTAGACTTGCGCTTCGTTTTCGCGGAGCGTTAGGAAGACAATGGCGGAAAATCCGATGCTGACAGCAAATACCGACGGTGATAATGATCGGATGGTACTATTGAAACTGGATCTTTGTGTCTTTGAAACTAGAAGCTGTCTGCATGTTTCTTCAAGAGAAGTGAAAGAAAGAAAACAGTTTTGTTGGCTGGAATAAAGTTCTGACAGCTGTGGGGTATTACCACGGAGGCAAGATGAGCTCGGATTGTTGCCTTGATAACTGGGAAGGGGAGGGGTATATATACTTGGTTGTACCCAAGCTTGCTCGCTGTCCTCAAGTTCTTGGTGATTCGGGTTGTCGAGCGGACTTTCCAGTGCAAAACTATCTCCCTTGAATAGTCCTCCCGCAACTATCTCTTAGCACGAGGCAGCAAATAATGATCCGTAACCCCTTTCAAATATCGAGTGTGGAAGGCTTGATAGTGAGTAGTATAAATCCACCCACCTGGTAAGTAAGTATGGTTCTGCCAACCCTCCGCCAACCTCCGACCTCCTCCCACAGACCAAGCTGACTGGCAGTTGATGACGGGTCTTGTCTCTGCACCAACTTCGGCTTCAAATTTGAATATCGCCAAAATACCACTTGAGGATTCCATAACATAACAACTTTTTGGTGTGGGCAGGGTCTCCGTCATCAACGAACCCATGCAAGATCTCGACTAACGGTCATGTGTCAGCTCCAGTTCTCAGCTTAGTGAAGTTGAACCACCCAGCAAGCCGGCTGATGATTTCCAATGCATGACCCAAAGATACGGTCTCTGGCTGAAGGGTCCGTGACTTCTGTCCTCACTGCTGCATTGTCAGACATGTTTCTGCTGTCCCTGGGCTGACAGATTTGCAGCGAGAATGAAGCCATGGGAGCAAAGCAGGTCTCCAAAGATCATATGGTTCAAAAGCGAAGATCCCGAAAGTACCTACAGGGTACCAAAACATTCAGGTACATTGAAGTGCAGTAAGGTGATCCTGAATTATCTGCCGTCTTCCAATCTCTGCTTTGATCTCATGTGTATGCCGGTATCGACCGCTGACAGCGGGATGATACTTGGCAATAAAACGATAGCTAACAATGAAACGATCTGGAGCCTCTTCCAGAGCTTCAGAAGCCAGAAACCCACACACTGGGCGGTTTCTTATTCATCCATCTTCCCCTTTTAGTCATCCAGGAGGACACCTTAGTCAAAGATTGAAGGCTGTTTTGCGCAATTTCTGTAAGGAAAGGAAATGCATGAGATTTCCTGGATGGAGGACTGACTCTTCACATAAAGTTGTCTGATAGAACAAAAGTAAATTCATTCGGGTCCTTGTCCTCAGCCGTTTTGGTACTTTGAAGAATTTGACATTGTCGTTGATCATTCTGGAACATTCATTCAGTTTTGGGAAATGCAGTCAGAGTGGAGTCTCAATGTTCCCGGCAAGTTTGGTACATTCGTACATTCAGGACAGAGATCTGACTTCCTGGTCTTGACTGAGCCTTCAGTTCAGTTGGAGATGAAAATCAAAGCAGAACGACATTATCTTGAATGAACACTTGACGCATAAACGAGTCTCCAGCCCTCGATTCTACGAGAACTGAATTTTAACCTCGAACACCATTTTTTCGCGGATTTGGTGGTCAAAATAGATGTGACAAGATCAACCACGTGGCAGGTGCACGCGCTGGCTGCACGCTGCTCGAAGGGATCACAGACACCACTTGACTGCCTCCTCTCTCGACTCCATCACAGGCAATCGCCGTCCTGCGCCCCCAAGGCTTCCGTCGCTGCTGCTCGATTCCCATCGAGAACCACACTCATCCAATGGACGTCCCACGCCATGTCATTCTTCAACCGTAAGAAAACTCAAAATTGCGCGGACGCGGCCTCTCATCCGCCTCAACCGAGCCTGAAAACCAGGCATCATCGAAGGACTTGCAACCATCTCCACTGCCAACGCAAAGGACCAAGCAAGCCAACACCGGCTGTTCTGCCCGCAGGCAACGTCGCCTGACCCGAAGCGGTCGAGCGAAACAAAGGAAAGAAGATTGCGCCTGCGGATATGAGACGTCGGGACCGCGCTAGCCATGTTACGAGGCTACCTGAACGTGACGTTGTCCTCGCCTCTTGAGCTTGGGCAGGTTTTTTGCAAGGTGAAGAAGACGAATTTTTCGAATTTTTACATTATCAAGACACGATAGACGCTCGAGAAACCATCAGTTTGACGGATCTGTTGAAAGGAGAAGAGAGCTTTTGATCTAGATTTCTTAACGGAGCAATATCAGATGGCTTTCTCGTGGAAGTACCCACAGCATGCTCATCCATCGTACTGGGGACCTGTGACGGCGCAAGCAAAGTAAGACCCCTTTTCACGGAATACATTCAAAAGAGGAATGCTAATACCCCGTTTAAATAGCTTTTGCGAAGAGGTAAGCTTGTCCCCGTTGAGAGAGAGGGTGGGATGTTGCTTTGGGAGAGTGGGACTGATATCTTCGTCCAGGACTACATTCTCACCGGATACATCGCAGAAGTCATCAATACGGCGTCTAATCTCACCTATCGTACGCCTTCTCTCTTATCCCACCCTTTATCTTCGGCTTCCTCATATTTTGCTCAAAAATATCAGATCACGTGATACGACTATGGTCTTCGTCACGAGACTTAAAAAGCCAAAGAGGAAGAACTGTTTACTAACTTGAATACCTAGTCCTCTATGCCTACCACGGCATAAAGTCAAATGCAAATCACAAAGATGCAATCTTTCGAAACCTCCCCTATCTCGGCATAGCAGGCGTAGGCATCGGCTCTTCAATCTTCCACGCAACACTCAAGAACTACACACAATGGTGTACTTACCCCCTTTTCTCACCTCCCCTCCATTCTCCACTTATATCTCTACAACCATACTAACAAAAACCCAGGTGACGACCTCTCCATGCTCATCGCCACAGCCACCGTCCTCCACCGCGTCTTCACCTTCGACAAATCCCTCTCCGTCACCGTTTCCTCTGGCCTCCTTATCACCCTCTTCATGGCCACCTTCAGCACCTGGCACTGCATCACCGACGAGCTGACCATGCACTCCGTGCTCTTCGGCCTCATGATCGCAACCATCGGCCTCAAGACCCGCTCCATCATCTCTGCCCGCGTCTCCAACCCACTCATCAAAGCCCAAGTCTTCAAACTCTGCACTTGGGGCTCCGTGATCTTTGTCACAGGGTTCGCGATCTGGAATGTCGATAATGCGATCTGTGGGAAGCTGACAGCGTGGAAGAGGGCCGTGGGGATGCCGTGGAGCTTTGCGTTGGAGTTGCATGGCTGGTGGCATGTTTTTACGGGGGCCGGGGCATACATTTTTATTGCGCTTGTGGAGTACCTCACTTCTGAAGATGCGGGAAAACCGCTGGGGGGACGCTTCGCGTTTCCGGTTGCGTGGTTGGTTGATGGAGAGGCGGGGAAGGAGAAGGTTGAGGCGAATGGGAACGGGCATGCGAATGGGTTTGCGAAGGCAAACGGAGCTGTGAAGGTAAACAGATCGAATGGGAAGGCGAATGGGAACGTAAATGGGAATGCGAAGGCCAATGGGATGGCGCACGAGAATGGGAATGCGAAGAAGTCTCTCTAGCTGAGAGTGCGAAGCGGGACACCGAAATTGTTGTTTGATTCCTTGATATCTTTTCTTGTTTACTAGAAGCGAATGTTTTCCCGAGTAGAACTAGAACTCACAATTTGGAAGGCTAGTCTTAATGGAAGTCATTGTCTCAAATACTCCTGGAATATTGAAACTCTTCCCAGGATGTGCAAATTTGGTGAATGTCCCAACACTCTTGGTACAATGAAATCTGACATGGTCTCTGATGAAGAAAGTTAATGGGCAATGTTGGCTGGGACATTGAAAGCTACGCAAGTGGTCTACTAGCAGTATATAAGCCCCCACCTGCCGTCTCTTCTTTCCTTTTCGCGGATATCTGGGACGACATGGATGGTGCACATATTGTATGGGAACTCTGTGCAGAGGCTTGAGACAGAGGTTGGACCTTGTCAGTTTTGTGAATGAAATTTTGTCAGCCTCCACCCAGTGGATAGATGGTTGCCAGGATTGGGAGTAGAGGAAGGAGGGTTGGGAAGTTGACAGCAGCTAGATGATGGTTCGGATGAAAAGGGAAGGAAGGATGAAGTTTTGTTGTCATACTTTGGGGATATTTAGTGGATTGAGGATATGAAGTGAGGGCTTTGAATTCATCGTTTCAACTACCATTGACAAGGAAGGGAACTGACGTTCATAGACCTAGATGCTAGCCCAAATACATGTCTATTGGTATCGTCCGCAGCGAAGTAGTCAGGGCATTGTTCACCATCCTCGTTTCGTCACAGCAATGATCTTCAAGTTGTACAAAGAAGCCAGTGCGCCTTAAATAGGCTAGAACATCCGTGTCTCGAGCAAAACTGTGCTCACGTGAAATAGCTTGTAAGAGACCATTGGAGGGGTAAACAGCGCACTAGCGCTTTTCTATAGATTGAGAAGTGTCCAAGATTAAGTCTACTCATAGGAAATCTTTACCCACGACAACTCCAAGCTCCGAACTCCGTATAGAACATGCTCACTCATGATTCATACCCGCCTGGTTACCTGAAAAGGGAACTCCAGATATCAGGGCCTCCTGTAGCTGCTTGGAACTCTTTCGAATATCCTAATGTGACTCCACACTCGCTCTCACTCCTTGCCTCTTCGGCACTGGGCAGCCATTTTGTCATTGCATCAATCCTGGTCGAGTCCTTCTCCAAGTCAGTACAGAGATCTTTTTCTAGATAAGAGATGCTTACCGAAGGATGAGTAGACAACCACTGCGGAATAGAATTTCCCGCTGCTCTCTGAAATTTCTCCATTCTCTCCCAAACTTTCACTGCTTCATTCGGATCATAACAGCTCTTCGCCATCATCAGCAACCCAATATAATCGGCTTCGCTCTCCTGTCTCCTTGATGCCGGTCTCATCATCCCCAAATCCATTAGAATATCTCCAATGAACCTTCCTATGCCACCCGTGTAGCCTGCATAGTCGAGGAATATGAAGACCCAGCGGACGGGCTCTAATAACACGTAACGGCTCATGTTCTCCGCTGCATGCTGGGCGAGATTGTGTGATATTTCGTGGCCAAGGATTGCAGCTAGGCCGTCATCGTTTTTGGCAATGGGAAGGATACCGCTATAGACGAAGACTTTTCCGCCCGGGATAACAAACGCATTGGCTTCTATTAAATAATTAGCACAGAATCGATGCCTCAACATGCGAGGCATGCAGTGCTCACCGTCAGATTGTATGACATGAACCTCCCACTAACAAAACTCCAAAGTCAGCCATTGCTGTTTCCACCACGGTGTCTCCCGGGGAGTCCTACATCGACATGCTCCAGCCCACTCGCAGGAATCAGTTTCGTCATAACCCTCTCTACCATTCTCGTCCTCGGATCCCAAGCTGGCAGTATTGCATCCTTATCCTGTTGCATAATCATCCTATACATCATTTTCCCCTCCTCCTTCACCCTCTCCTCACTATAACAGTTGAACCTCCTCCTCCCAGAAACAGGCACCGTCTCCAAGTTCGAAACATAGAAGTAAACTCCTCCACTAAAAAGTACGACGGCTATCAATGTTGTTCCCGGATGCCGGAAGCCGTTGCGTATTTGCTCCTCGGATATGAGAGGCCTTGCGCGTTCGACTTCCTCAGGATTGTATCTGATATGCTTGATTCGGGGGGGTCTGGGGCCTCTGCCGGACGCGAATCGAAAGGTGTTCAGAGGTGTGGGTTGCTGGAACACGCGGGGGAAGGGAGTTCGAGGGAGAGGACGTGGTAATATTCGTGGCAGAGCTCGAAAGGAGCTTCGCAGGATGCTTCGTGATAACATCTTGACGTTGAAATTCGAGGGAACCCCCTCGTGCGTTGCACCAGAGTAAGGCGAAGGAGGTGAAGCTGGTGGAGGCTGCAGTGAAGCGCGGCAACTCTCAGCCTTCCCAAAAATACAAGCACCGAATACGGGTCCACGGGAAATTCCCCGTACTAAAGCCCCCCTGTAATTTTAGCCTGGAAATGCCCAGAACGCCACGCTCGCATGCCCATCAGGGTGTCTAACAGTATGTCACTAGCCGCTTCAAATATCACTCCATTTCCTTGAAAGTTCCCACCTTCTTCTTCCCCAAACACATCAATTCCCATTTCACAATCATCGCAAAAATGATGGAAACAGCTGCCACCGCAGCAAAAGTCGTTCACGGCCTCTTCCAAAACACACATCCCATCACAGCAAAATGGGAGAAAATCGAAGCCCCGCCATTGCCCCGCTCCTCGCACAGCATCTCCGTCATTGCAGGACGAGCATACATTTTCGGTGGTGAAATCACACCCAGAGAACCAGTCGACAATGATACGCACGTTATCACTCTGCTATCCGGCAGTGTCTCTTCTGCAGACTACAAAAAGATTCTCGCGAAGCCTGAGATAGCTGGAGGAGAGGTGCCGGAGAAGAGAGTCGGACATACTGCTGCTGTTATTGGCGAGCGGATATTTATCTTTGGTGGCAGGGGAGGAAAGGATATGAAGCCTTTGCAAGAGAATGGCAGAGTTTGGGTTTACGATACGCGGTCCGATGCGTGGACTTACTTGGACCCGATGCCAGGCACGCCTTACCCGGAAGCACGATCATACCATTCGAGTGTTGCGATTGAGAAGCCAGAGCCGCCAACTACGAGTGTTAAGGTCAATAATGCTACGGAAGAACCAAAAGCTGGCAAGATTGCTGCGGCTGCGCAGACGGATGAGGAGATGGGTGGTCATGGCACTTTCTTCGTGCATGCTGGGTGCCCTGCTAGTGGACGGACGAACGATCTTTGGGGATTCGATGTTAGGAGTCGGACTTGGAAGGAGTTTCCTGCCGGGCCGGGAAAACCGAGGGGTGGAACTGCTATCGCTGTGTCGAAGAGCAGAATATACAGATATGGAGGCTTCAATGGACAGGGCGAGGAGGGTGGCTACCTCGATATTCTGGAATTGGGTCTGGATACTTTCAATGATAAGGGTGGACAGGGAGAGCTCAGCGTTTCAGCTAAGGGGCTATGGCAGACACTGAATTTCCAGGAAGAAAGCATGAAGTTCCCCGGAAACAGAAGTGTGGCTGGACTGCAAACCATCACCACGGGTATGGGTCGAGAATACTTGGTGTTGTTTCTTGGAGAGCGAGATCCCAGCAGCCAGGGCCATGAGGGAGCTGGGAAATTCTGGGGTGATGTTTGGGCTTTCCAATGTCCTCCTCAAGGCATGACCGCGGCGAGCTTCAAGGATGCTACATGGCAAGCTCTTGGACGGGAAACAGGCGAGGGTTTGTGGAGTGAAGTGGTTGTTTCTGATGCTGAAGGAAAGGAGGGTGATGATGTCCGGAAATTGGTACCAGGAGAGCGAGGTTGGTTTCCCAGCTCGAGTTTAGGGGACTTGGATCCGAGCAGTATTGTGCTTTGGGGTGGTCTGAATGGTAAGAACGAGAGAGAAGATAATGGCTGGATTCTGAGAATCGAATGAGTAGAAGGGGCGATGACTGGACAAAAATCAGAAGAATCTTTCCTGGAGGAAGAACACAAATAATGAATTATGTAGCAACAAGGAAAGTTCCCACTCTTGAATATGTCCTTTCCATCGGTGCTCGCCTAATCGAGAAAACGGGAGCTATCTCCAACCATTCTCCTCCACTCTTGCCCCGCCCATCATCAACAACAAACCTTACAAAGCCCGACCGTACCTGCAACGTTCTCTTCATCCAGATCTAAAACACGATCTCAAGAGTCTGTTGCAGGTACACTCCCAATTGCTACCCTCTCTTCCTCAACTAACCCCACCCACTCTGCAGCCCCGCCTCGACATAACTCACCTCCTCATCTCAATCAACATGGCCTCCGAAGCAGCTCTCACCCCCGAAGCAGCACGCTCCATCGCACCACACCTCTTCCCTGCTCGAACCCCAATTACAAAAGCGCAGATAGAAGCCGGAATCAACGTGTGCCTTGACATCCAGCGACGCGCCGTGACGTTCGGGAAGCGGCCTTTTGCGGCCTGTTTGCTAGGGTCAGATAACGAGACCGTACTGCTGATGCATCAAAGTATTGATCAAGTGAACCATGCCGAAGTATATCTTCCTCGCTCCCAGCATCCTTCGGTTTCAGAAGAGAAAACAGAGACTGACAATGAAGCAGAGCTCCTTAGCCAGATTAGCATACTCCCACTATTCCAAAGCCTACCTCTGGCAATGCACCCTCGTGTCGACCTGGGAGCCATGCGCCATGTGCTCCTCCACTATCTATTGGGCACATATTGGAAGAGTGGTGTATGCAGCGAGCAATGAGCAATTGGCGCAGTTGACGGGCCCCGGGAATAAGGAGAATTTCACGATGAACTGGCATACGAGGGATATTTTGCTGGGACAGCAAAAGGATGTTGAGATTATTGGGCCCGTGGAGGGAATGGATAAAACGGTTGTGGAGGAGAGTGATGTTTATTGGAAGACGACGAGGTAGTAGGAGGTGAGGGAGACTGAATTGTGACGGAGTCAGTTCTGCTTTGCTGTATTTCGTGTTATTTTGATGTTGAATGGTTTATTGTTTTCTATAACTGCTGGCTGGGAAGTCCCTGGAATTTCAAATTTTCAAGAATTTGTTTTCACTGGCTGGTGTTGGTTGGGAAGTCCCTCGAACAGCAGCTTTGAATGAGAACGTTCTAAGAGACAAGTCGCATTCGAGCCTATTTTAGGGCTAAGTGCGTGATTCATCCTTTGAATGGTTTTCGAACTTTGGTACAGGGGATGACCAGCCAGATGGACAAGCGAGCCCCCTTGGCACCTGGAACACCTTGCTAAAAATCACTACCTACAGAGACAAAACAACTCGACTCTTATTGGTGCTCACGTACTCGCCAAAATCGGTCACTCTTTCCTCCCAAGTTCCCGGTTGTGAGTTCGGGGCTTACCTTTACGTGCCTGGATTCTCCGGCCACGTTCCGGTAAGCTGACATGGGGTCGTCTCCCTGGAAATGCATTTCCACATGATGCCGTACTTTTGCGGCCTATAGAGTGTTCTCCTTGTCGGAAATTATGTGCCGTACACCTGCATGTACTCGTATGATGAGCCTGCAGGAAGTAACCAGCACAGTATGGCGGATTGTACAGAAATCACCAGAACAATCGTTTCGAATCTCATATTATATATATATATATATATAAGTCCTTGCCACTCACTTTCAATTTCATTATATATCATCTCCTCGCTCGTCGCAGCGTTCCAAATTCGAGCTGATATCAAATATTCGAACTCAATAGTCACATCATTGAATTCACTTTCTTCTCAATGTTCGGGTATAACTCTTCAACCCTGCTTGCCCCGCCATTCGGGAGACGTCCAGCGAGAGTCGCAAGGAATTGCTATTTACTCGTATACGCTTTTAATCACTAAATTATAGTCTAGGCCCTGAATATTAATAATCAATTTTTTCGTGGGGTGCGGCACAGCATTTAATCATGAAAATCCGTTTCGGGTTTCTCTCTTGGGCTAGTGATCCTTGCAGTTATATGCAAAAACTCCCTGTTTTAGCGTATTTTTGACTCCTGCTCT
The DNA here is from genome assembly GCF_002865645.1 of Hyaloscypha bicolor E. Lineage (NCBI taxonomy): Eukaryota > Fungi > Ascomycota > Leotiomycetes > Helotiales > Hyaloscyphaceae > Hyaloscypha > Hyaloscypha bicolor. Next base: position 2,167,505 of record NW_020194619.1, on the reverse strand, counting down.
TTTCTAAAACTGCAAATTGACTTTTACTAAAACCACAAACTTCTTATAAAAAGTAAATATTTAGAATGGCCTTCTTTTAAATATCTTAAATATTTGTTAGACCAAGAGTTTAAAGCGAGTATTTTAATAATTTTAAGGGTTTAAAGTAAATAAATTTGGTGTTCCTCGTTCTCGCCTAAATATCGGTTGTGCGAGGCCTGCCAGGCTAAGTCAAAGTAATTTTTGATAGCAAAAGGGCTAAAAATCTACTTAGAAAACTAACTTAAGAGTTTTTTTTTGAAATTAATAAAGATTCTAATAGAGGACTTAAAGAGAAAAAGTCCTATAATAAGATTATAAAATTAAAGGTAAAAATATATGATTTTCGAGTACTTTTTACACGGCTTTTGAGCCTGGCACAAATAAAATTTAAAATAAAAACGAGGAATACCAAGATTCCTTTTATTAAGTCTTATAGAATTAATTAAGAACCTACTTGAAACCTTATAAAAAGTATATATTCAGACTCTTTAAAGTAATACGAATTTTCATACCTACCTTTTATTAATAGAAGTTTTAAATAGTCAAGTTTTATTACTTAGGAAAACATTTGCGAGAAAAAGTATGATTTTGCCAAAAATGCGCTAAAACAGGGAGTTTTTGCACATGACTGTGTGCTTTCCGTATCCGGCTGTGTCCCCGCACTAATAGATTTTCGTGGATGTTGTGTAGCCTCAGATCCACCATTTCCCCGCACTTCGAGATAAGGAACCACCAACGACGCTCCTTCTCATCCTAGCTTGCTGATCCATTCCACTCCTTTGAAATCGCATAGCACATCCAGGATCTTGATACTTGAGCATCTTTGTCCTCCCAGCAACATGGAGACGGCTTCAACAGCGGACGATGCGGCTGGTCCGCCGTTGCAGGCCCCTGTAGCGCCTTCGACTTCTCTAGCCGAAATCCCTGGTCTCGATGTAAGTCTGATATCTACATTGGCTGCTCGCTATCTTATTATGACTAGATAGATAGTCAAGCCAGTATGGGGGATAGCGATTCCGCCATTGGAAGCATGGAGTACGATATCCCGCATTCACACAAGGTGTTTATATCAAGAATGTCTGTGCTGATTTGTGACCAAGGTCTTCGACGCAGTCACTCAGGGATAGCATCTATGAATACGTGGAAGAGAATGGGCGGAGATTTCATAAATACAAGCAAGGAAGTGAATACCCTCCTCGGTTTCAAGATTGCATTTCATAGGTAGCTGACATGGAATCAGATTACTTACTTCCGAACGATGAGGTGAGCAAGACTAATGTCTAACACTCTGTGACTTTTATTAACTAGAGACTTAAAATTAAGACAGAGCAAGACAGACTAGGTAAGTGAAATATATACTCTGACGGAAAATGGTTCTAATTATTACAGACCTCCAGCACCACTTGTTCACCCTGACGTTCGATGGCAAGTTACACATCGCCCCCATCGAGGAACTGAAGGGTGGAATTCACAATGTTCTGGATATCGGAACTGGTACCGGTATCTGGGCGATTGACTTCGGTACAAGATCCCTCCTCCATCACTTAATATCAACAAACCGCTGACTTTAGATGCACAGCGGCGACTTACCCATCCGCAAACGTGGTCGGCACAGACCTGAGCCCCATTCAACCAAACTTGTCAGCGCTCCTCTTTTCTTAACTCACTCTCGCTCACCCACTACACACCCTAATGTTTCTTGCACATTCCTTCCCTAACCCGCCCCGAAGCGTCCCGGCCAACTGCAGTTTCGAGGTCGACGATGCAGAAGACGAATGGGTCTTCCCCCAAAAGTTCGACTACATCCACGGCCGCGCCCTGATGTCCTGCTTCAAAAACCACAAGACAGTCTGGGAACATGCCTTCAAAGCACTACGTCCAGGTGGAATTCTCGAACTCCAGGACCTGCAGATGCCGTTGCGTTACGTCGACTCCACAGGCGAGGGAACAGCCATGAAGCTATGGAACGAGCGCTTCATGGCTGGTGCGCTCGTTCTTGGCCGTGACTTCACAAAAGTCGCGAAGTACAAGGCAGTCTTGGAGGAAGTGGGCTTCGCAGACGTGGTAGAGAAGCTGTATTATTGGCCCGTTGGGACGTGGGCCAGGGGCAAGAAGATGAAGACTTTGGGGGCGTGGTACAGAGAGGATTGTCTCGCGGGACTGCATGCAGCGAGCGCGCTTATCTTTACGAGGGCCCTGAAGATGACGCCTGATGCGGTGGAGTTGTTTTTGGTGGATGTGAGGAGGGATATGAGGGACAATCGGATTCACGCTTATGTTCCTGTGTAAGTGTCCTGGATAAGCAGAGGGACGGAATAGTGCTGACTTCGTGCCAACTAGATACGTTGTTTATGGAAGAAAGCCACAATAGGAGTTGGCTTGACGAACTTGTCGCCGCTGTTGGCTGAGTAGCCGTAGAGGCTATCTGGTTAAAGATGATAACATCATTATTGGGCCAGTCTCTGTGCACGCTTCTACTCCGCTATATTAAGTGTGTAATCAAAAAAGGATGTAAGCTCTACCCCAGCTAGCCTTTGGATAACTCGCGAAATCTCTTAGAACATGGCGCGATGTAACTAACAGGACATGTTTTGTTACATTTCCTCAATGTGATCGCTGTGTCGAGATCTCAGGGGCAACCTCGCTTATTTCGATCAGAAAGACTTCACCCATCCACGCATGCACTTTAACATCTTTCATAGAGTAATATACAAACAGAGTCGGAAGGCTTCTAAGTCTGCAATGAATCATTTTTAGTGATTCTTTTCTTTTAGAAAGCATGATATCTTAAAGTGTTCTCTGGTTGGAATAGGGAACCTGCCAAGCGCTAAAAGTGGGGACTCGGCTGTGCAAGCCTCCTGAAAACTTCGAGTCACTGCTCTTCGACTCATCCTCACTCATTCATGCATTCATGAGCAAATTGTGCATGGAAGATGTCGAATAATCCACTGGATTGAGGGTCCACGTCCATTGACCAACTGTTGGTTGTGTATCCCGGGCGAGATAGACTCAAGCCGGTCACCACATCGCATGCACTCTTTTCTCGCAAAGTGGTCTCGACCTCTGCCGATGTTGGCGTAGTGGCGCCACAAGGAGCTGTCAGTTCAACCTTGGCAGCAATATATAACAACGTTAGTTATTTCTCGATTTCAAGGTGTAAAAGGCATCTTGTTTTCTAGTCTCTTTTCAAACCACTCAACATGTTCACGAATAATTCCTTCGACGTTCAGGTCACGTCCTCGACGAATATATTTCCCGAATCAACTCAAGGGGGTGGTATCTTTGTTCCATTGTCAATCTTCGACAATGCTTCTACTAGTTTCGCTCGTTGCGCGGCAGCTTGGTTTTACGATCCTCCTTCCAGTCCAGCATCGGTACTGTCCGCTTCCCACTTGCAAATCTCTCTTTCGAAAACTCTGAATTATTACCGCCAATGGTGTGGACGCCTCTCATATGCTACACCAAAGCCCAATGGCAGCCACAACCACCGCTATCAACGAATTTGGGTTACATACAATACATCAACAGATATCGGGATCCCTTTCGTCACCGCCAAATCTCCCAAAAGTCTTTCGAAATTTCTACCCAGTATCTCGACTCGCAGATTTTCACTGAAAGCATGGGATGCATCTCAACTTCCAGCTGCCGAACTCCTTCCCAAGTCGAAACTATCGGTTTCAGAAGACAGGGACGCTCCGAATGTGATCATCCAATTCACAACTTTTGCCTGCGGAAGCACAGCAGTGGCGATAGAAATTACCCACTGCTTCGCTGATGCTGTGTCCCTATCTCGCTTCGCCAAAGACTGGTCTCATATGAGCAGTTGCATGTTCAGAAACGAACACCTTCCAGCACTCACTCCCATCTTTGACCCACAACGCCTCGACTCTTTCGCAGCAGGCGACATCGACACCTTTTCTCCCGATCCCTCCATCGTCACCAAAGCCCGTTCACTCCCACAACACAGATACGACTGGCATCTCCAAGTCCAAGGCCAGCCCTGGCCAACCCACACACCCGCCGATTTCGACACTTCCCTCACTCTATCACCAAGCACACCAATCCCATGGCACCAATGGGACACGAAGGCCACTATCTCGCACCACGTCCTTCACTTCTCAGCACAAGAAATCCTAAACATTTACTCGCTCGCCACCTCCCCTTCTTCCGGTACACTCGTCAAAATCTCCAAACACGATGCGCTCTTAGCACATATCTGGAGCCACATCACCCTCGCACGCCAAATCCCAGAAAACACAATAGTGTATCTAGACATGACGTTTGGTCTCCGACCACGCGTCTCGCCTCCTCTGCCAGACTCTTTCCTCGGGAGTCCGATTACACATGCCGCTATCCCTTCCACCGTTGCCTCTTCACCTCCATCAATTTCTTCTCTTGCACAAATGATCCGGAAAACACTTGCAATTTTCACACCCGAAGCAGTGGCAAACCATCTCCATGACGTAGCATTCGAAGTTGCGCCCCAGAGGCTATGGAGGGCGTGTCTCGGTAGAGAGCATGTATTGCTGACGACCTGGGTGCATGCTGGTGTTTACGAAGTTAATTTTGGAGGTGGAGGGCCGCGGCATGTGGAGGCGGTGATGCCGAGTTGTGATGGGCTTGTTGAGGTTATGGAAGCGAGTGATGTGAGGAGGGAGGGTGGGGAGAGGGCGGATTGGATTAGTGAGGGTGTAGATGTTAGTGTTTATCTTGAGGCTGAGACTATGAAGCGGTTGCTTTTGGATGGAGATTTGTGGGGTGGTAATTGAGTGTAGATTCCAGGTCTATGTACAGTAAATGGAGAGTAGAAAGGAGGTAAGTGAAATATATGAAAAATGTAGAATAAAACACAAATTTATGGAGTTGAAAACCCTAGCGCTCTAATCTAGACCCAGGAAAATGTGAAGTCTCTGTGCGTTCTACAAGTGGACGTTGTTCATGAGTCTCAACCTAGGACTTTCATTTCGGGTTGAAATCCAGGATAGAACTCTCGTGGCTTAGGTCATATCCATTCCACCAGGTACCAGCGCCCCAATGCTCAGAGGACATTTCGCACTGCATGGTATGAGAGTTGCGATCAAAGTCGCTATCGTTGCCTGTCATGCCTGATCCGCCGTCTGCAACCGGTTGTGAATGGGAAACCTTAAGAGCTTCAGGAAGTTCCTTTTCGGAGCGTTCGAACCAAGGATTGAAGTTGGCCACGCTTTGCAATAGCTGTGAAGAAGGATCGTAACTGAGAACGTCGGCCTGGCTTCGGGTAGTGCCCGGCTCGGTGATTAGTGTCGAAGGATCTAAGACCTCGTGGGCAGTTCGAACCTCAAGGCCATTCCGATAGGCGTCCTCCACCAGTCTTTCGGAGTCGCTTTCAAGTATTGTTTCACAGTACTCCAGCTTCAGCTTGAGCAGCAAGGTGTTCCTGGCACGCCAATTGAAACGTGCAGCAACGTTGTAATTCCCGACTTGGCCGGAAACAAACTTCTCCCATCGCGAATGTATTTCTTCCCGTCGTAACAAATTTCGAAAAAGCGTGTTGTACTGCCATTCGTCTTCAGACATGCGATCTTCCAAATGCTCAGCAACATGGTCCCGCCATTCATCCCAGGAGTGCAGCAAGCGGTCACAAAATTGACGCCCGCAAGCAAAAGCTCGTTTGCTATATCTCAATTTCGTGGCGGTACCGGAATGTTTGCAACGATTGCGATGGCAGTGCTGAACCGAATGATGTTGAATGAAGTTGCAAAGCTGATCGAAGACTTGGTGACAGTCAGGGCATTCCCATGCCTTTTTATCTGGTTTGTGGAAGTCATTCATGTGCTTCCTCCAATCTGATCTCCTCCCAAACGATTTCCCGTTGTGCTCATCAAATACGCAGAACCATCGGCTTTCCGATTGCTTCAGAACAGGAGTCATCTCCAGGGAGGCTGCATTTCGAGGCTCCATGGCGTGTTCCTTCTCCTCCGGACATGGAGAAGTTAGGTCATTCACACTACCTCCAGTTTCATGAAAATGAGCAGAGACACCACCGAGATCTTGGCAAAGCGAAGACATGCTGGAGGAGGAAGAAACCAGTGTACTGGGCAACGTTTGGAATATGCCAGTAGAACTCGCCCCCATGTGAGCGGAGGATATTGAGGACAAGCTTCCTGAACCAGAGAATGGAGAAGCAACTCTTGGTTCTATTCAAACTTTTAGTCAAGTTGGATTTCCTACTTCGGTCTATTCGTGAACTCACCACACGACACTTCCCGAATGATCCAGAGGACGATTTGAGGGGGATACTTTGTAATCAAAGCTCGGGCATGATTCCAATCATCGAATGGAATGTTGCAGGTTGGCGAAGGAGGTACAAGGAAGTTATGCCCGGGTGGTGCGCTCGTCAGCCGGGGTTTGGGTGCCACTTGCATAGGCGCGACGTCGGAATGACAGGAGTGAAGATATATATATTCACTCGAAACCCGTCGACAAACAGACAATATTCCTCAAAGCCTAGTAGCCTATCAGAAAATTATGAGAGAGAAGCGCAATTTTTGAAAAGGCAAGACTGTCTAGCAAGAGGGAAACCTGACTTGTGACCCCCTCAAGAACCCCCGGACTAGCAAAAGGTATATATACTGCACCTTGCATTGAGAGCCTCACCCACCGCCGTCTGACAACTCGCACAGAGCACAACAAATACGCCCAGCCATAGCTCAAACCGCGCGCGCAGCTGTGCCCTTACTCATGAGTTGAAATTTGGCCAGGGATTGTCGAACTCCGGCAAGATATTTCTGCAAAGAAATTCGGCAGATGTTTTATTTTCTGCTTGCCGTGTGGTTAAAATTAAACGCCGCCTGATTCATCATGGTTACCTACGGACATAAGTCGGGAAAATGTAAACGTCACCCCCTCGCCCCCCGCGGGTCCCGGGTGTCGATTGGGGCCAGGGTGTTTAGAGACCTTAAGTTAGATTTTTTAATATAAGTATAAGCTAGCATATTATAAGGCTCATAATATAATCACGTGCTTCTTGACTTATAATAAAAGGATTTCTAAAAATAGAATTTTAATTTAGAGGAATTTATATACTAACTAATGAAGCTCTAGTTTTTAAGCCCTATAATGCCCTATAAATTAATGGCTTATAGGGCTCTCATGTTTAGCTTTAGGGACTTGTTCGCTAAATTCCTAGGCTTTCTTAAGCTTACCTTTAGGCTATAAAATATATACTTTTTAACTTCTTTAATTTAAAGAACTATTACTGTCACGATAAGGTGGTTGTTGCAGTGGTGGTAAAGAGCTTGAATTGAGCTGAAGGCTGTGTGCGCGGCTAAAAGCACTGGCTACACGCTAAGTCACGTGCAGTGGCACCACGTGACTGGTGCCACGTAACAATTACTAATTTATATTTGAATAGCCCTTAATTAGCACTATGAGAAAATAAATAAAGTTTTAAATTCTATTAATTCCTTATAAAATAGAATAAAATTAAAGAGAAAGCTAGATTTTTGGTGTTCCTGTCGGAGCGCCTCTACTATGGGTTAGTGGCCCCCAAATTTAACATTTTCCCCATAAGTCTTGCAACTACCAGGGTCGGCGCCACTTCTCGCTTACGAGCCTGCTGACAAAAGTCTGTGGTTTTAGCGTATTTCGCTAACAAAACAGCCCTGAAAAGGATTTCAATAATTATAATTTACATCGCAATTTTGTAGACTAAGTTCTTAAAATTAAATATACCTTCTTTTATTGAATACTCTCGAGTCTTAAGATAGTATTATTAATAGTTATCTAATTATCGTGGAGTGAAGTTGATGACTTTGGTTTGGCGAGCCTGAAAAAATCGCTAAAACCACAGACTTTTGTCAGCAGGCTCGTTAAGTGGCAGGACCGCTGCACGGCAGCCAGGAAGAGCTGTAACTACAGGGCCTTGCAGGCGTTCCAGGGCCAAAATATAGCGCATGGGCCCTATAAACATTGCTAAACCTACTCTCCCTATAGGCTATCGAGCCCCTAATTTTTGTTGCTAGGTCATCTACATGTGGCGTCCTGAAGCTTGGCACTCATCCTTGCCGGTTGCAAGACTTATGGCCGCGACCTCCGTAATCAGCGGCACACCAGCTGCAATTTGTTAATCACGGGATAAGATCATGTGATAATTTGCACAAGGTATCCTGTATCAAATGTAAAAAAGCTGCCAATAATTGCTTGATAATATCTCGAGCACCTAGAAGTAACTATGTCTGCAGGAAAATCCTTTAGCACTAGCTCCTTCACTCACTTCATTTGCTGCTGAATGTCTTCGTCTGCATCAGGTCTTGATCTCTCTCGCATACTGTAGTTCCACAAGAAGAAAAGGATTAGAGGCAGGAGTCTCTCTTACGCGGTGAATGGCACAATGGCATAAATCACCACAAAGCTAGAATAATGAAGAAAACGAACAGTCCCCACAAACACTACAAATGCCATGCGAGCATCCACCCCCCCAAATGTTCTGTCCTACACCGGCGTCGTGCTCTGGGTACAGCCGTATGCGAAACTACAGTTCCCTGCCGAATTTTAAGCGAACCTTAACAAACCACAATTTGCGATTCCACCCCCAGACCCTATGCAGCTAATTCCAATTAAATTATAAGCCCTTTTAGAAATATACTAGGGAGCATATAAGAACCAATTTAAGACAAGGTATACTTGTTCTAGATATAGTTCTTAAGTTATTTGTAATAGTATGTCTTGTCCCTAACATTTACCTTATATAATGAATTTGGTATATTTTTCTAGTAAATCGCCCACTTCGCCAGCATTTCTTTATTAAGCTATAAGCCCTAATAATAATATAACAGGGAACACTTAGAAACTAATTTAAGCTAAGGCGCACGTGTTCTAGAGGTATAGTTCTTGAGTTGTTTAAAAACGGGCTGGTTGAATAGAAAATCGAGGGGCTAAGCGAGGGTCTGAGAAATGCAAGGCTTAAAACTCAGAATTTTTAGCCTCCTTTAATAACTTGAGAACTATACTTCTAGAACACGTGCACCTTGGCTTAAATTAGTCCTTACGTATTCCCTGTTACATTTCTAGAAGGGCTTAAAATTTAAATAATATTTCCTAGGATAGTTGGTAAAAACCGTGGTTTGCGCAAATCGCGTTTTGTTAACGAGTAAGGTTCGCTTAAAATTCGACAGGGAACTGTAGTTTCGCATACGGCTGTATCATAACGATGGAGAATACTGCGGAGATGTTGTGCTCTGAAATGAAGTTGTAACCCAGCTATTCCATGCTGGTTACCCTTTGGTGCTATCCCGCAACTCCTTGGACTTGGCTTTACTGCTGTTGTGAAAATAGAGGGAGGGTAGATTGGATTAGTGAGGGGTTTAGTGTTAGTGTTTATCTTAAGGCTGGGGCTATGAAACGGTTGCTTTTGGATGGGGTTTTGTGGGGTGGTAAGTGAGTGTATAAGCAGGTAGGTGCAGCATGTGAAGATATATTCTCATGACGTCCATGGGCACATAAAATGGACTAGATGATTCTCTGTTGGGGTATTTCCTTGAGTGACCTGGTGAGTCCCGCTAGAAAGTTAGTTGAAGAAATTGTACTGACAGAAACCTGTGACTTCTACTTTCTTTGGGATTAAGTACCCTATTAGATCGGTGCTGTTCCTAACCTTGTTAAATGGGTACTTCGCTTGGCCTTTAGATGGCTAGATGCATAACGCCTGCATATCTTAGCTCCGACTTGACTCTTGAGGAAAACATCATTGTGATCAAGCTCCGACGAGGAAGACAACTGCTGCTGCATATCCTCGCTCGTTTCTAGGAACGACATGTGCACAGCGCCCAAATTGGAACCTGGTAATAATGAGCCGGTCGGCGAGATACCTGCAATAAGCGAATTGGAGGCGGATTGTGTAATGCCTATGAGATAGTACAAAGTGTTGGAAACTTGTGCCTGAGGCTGACAGTAGCGATTCAGGGCATTCAGCTAAACATTGGTTTCCAGCCAGGCTTGGCAGAAATACCTAATTTCCGGTATCGATACGTATCGATGCCAGAATCGTAAGGTATCGATACTATCGATACCGAATCGATTCTTAGTAATACTTTGCCCTATTTCTAAGGCCCCAGCTAATTTTGGTGCCATCGTCTGAACTATACCAAATAACTACGTGAATCATAGCTTCATATGATGCAATATAGCTTAATCTGAGTCATTTATGCTCCCATTTTTAATTTTCGATAATCCAGATACCTTTAAAATAAGCTCTCAGCTCCCAACCCTCTCTCCAATTTATACATACTTTCCATATACCCTCCATTCTACCTACCCCCACATATACATATACACACATATATATACATATACTAGTCAAGATGGCAGCTCAAGCTCAGCAAGATCTGGTAATCTGGACTCGTCTTAATGGCTATAATAACGTACATTACTTCCTTCGTATGGGAGGTAATGAACTAGAGCCATCTGTCATTACTGGTAGCCCTTAATAGCGAAATACCTTCAATATCGCCAATCCTGCCCCCTCAGATATCGCAATCAAGGGTCCCTATACTCCTGATACCTTTAATGTCCCGCTTCTTCCTGAGGTTATTAATGCAATCTTGACTCAACGAGTATAAATTACTTCTTTATACTTTATACGATCTATACTAAATAATATAGTAGCCAAGTTAATATCCGTACTCCTTGTACTGCTTGCCAAAATGGTCAAGGCATTTTTGAGGAGTACTTAAGGGTTCCTGGAGGAGAGTGGTATAGAGCATATGGTAACTGTATTCGTTGTGGTTATGCGACCCATTGCAGTATACGAGATATTGATGATAATGGGGGAGAGGGTAATAGTAGAGGATAACCCAAACCCCCTCAAATTATACGAAGTGGCCGGGTTTCAAAGCCTGGACGTTACCCTGGCCAGAGTATCCCTTCTATTACAAATAAATAGATAGGACTACTCTCTTTATATCATACGATTGCCTGGCTTTTATATAATACCCAATAGACTGTATTAAGCTCTTAATATTTGCCCTTTTTTGATTTTTCCCTAGCTAGTTTCAAGGAAAGTATTTAGAATTCCACTCTTTTTCCAATACTTTAAGCACTCTCGTATCTCAATAGTCTCTGCCTCCATTTTTGCCCTATCCCAGCCTACCGTACGTCGACCCCCTGAAAATACTCTCTCTGGCTCATTACTCATTAGTGGAATAGAGAGGATATTAATAGCCATAAGAGAGAGCCTTGGCCAGCGTTGCCTCTATATATCCTGATACCACTAAGCAAGGGCCCCCTGTTTACCAGGATCATGCAATGCTAGTAAGTTATAGTCCTCAAACTCGTCTTGACTTACAGGCCGAGCTATTGCCCGGAGAGATATAGAAATTCAATCAAAAGTATCTAGTTCTAATATCTCATAAGACGAGCTATCGTATGAAAAAGCTGGAGGAGTAGGTATAATTATAGCCCTTTCCCTATACTTCTCCCAGAGCTTTTTAACCTTGACTAGAACTGGTTTAGACCATTTCTTTGGCCAGTATATCTCAATATACCTCGTACGATTACGAGGATTTAAAATCAATACGGTAGCATAAACTGGAGACATATCGGTCTTTATATAATAATTATCCAGAACCTTGTATACTGCCTTAATTCGGCAAAGAAAGTCTTTTCCCTCTGGATCTCTACTCTTCTGATATTTGGCCTATTAGAATTAGTATAGTCATATAATAGAAAAGGAAAACTTATATTCTCTTCTTGGAGATATTTAATTAAAATATCTATTATAAAAAGGGTAGAATCAAGAGAAGTCGAGCCCTCAGTAGCAAGAGTAGCTCGTATAAAAGGAGTAAGGAACTCCTTAATCGTACGAAGCTTTTTCCAATCTTTGGAAGTCAAGATATCCTCCTCAAGCTCCTTCTCATGATCTTGACAATACCTTTCTACTATAGGCCGTAAGTTGAGTAATACAAGAAGCATCTTATACCAGCTATTCCATCTCATACGATTATCCATTGGAATTAGCCTTCCTGTAAGCATACGGAACTTCTCTGTTCTTCTAGCTGATCCACGAATATAAACTATAATATTATATACTTGGCCAAGGGGATCTATTAGCCTGAATTGGGCCCTTATTGCCTCTGTCACATTAAAGGCTTCAGCTTGCTCTTGCTTATCGTACGAATCAAGCTTCTCCAAGCTAACCTGATTCGTAAATAAGAAGGCTTATATAATCAGATTAATAATATGGCCCAGATAGCGAATACGCCAGTAATCTGCTTCCTAATTCAAGCCAAGCATATCCTTTAGCTCCTTTTGAACCATATGACAAAGAACATTATTCGTAGAAGCATTATTGCTTATAATAGCTCCAAGCTTATTAATAATGCCGTAATTTTGAAGAACTGGCCAAAAAACTGCCATTTGAGCCTCTGAGCTATGGCCAGAAACCTTCTTTAAAGCGAGAAGGGCCTTTTGTTACTTTCCATCATATATAGTAAAGTGGCCACAGATCGCAAGTAAAAGCCATCGATTTGGAGAAGTCCAGATATCAAGAGAGATATGGATAAGTGAGAGTATAGCCTGGAGTACTTGTCGTACGGTATTCTAATGTTTTCCCCAAGCTTCTTTAATTAAGCTAGCAATTCCTGAATGAGAAGTCGTAATTTTGCCCGTAATAGCTCGGTTCAGTAGTTGGCAAAAGGTATGGAACTCTGGCCATTCAACGAGAGCGTAAGACAAATTCCGTACGATAATGAGAGAAATCAAAGCTTCAGTAATAATTGAGCTATTGAGATGGGCTTCCAGGATCTCGGTATCAAGCTCCTCTCTCTCGCTCGTTCCAGTAGCTTGTTGGTAATATTGCTTCAATTGCAAATTAACCGCCACTTAGTTCTTGCTCAAAACCTTCTCAACAATAATCTGGTGATGGCCTTTCAAGTGCTTCTTCATATTCTGAGTAATAGAAGTACCATATGGCGATTTTTCTGAATCAGTACAATGAGCGCAATAAAGATAAGCTTGGTTCTCCTCCTCAGTGGGAGAACGACAGTACTCCCAAGCAGGAGACCTCCATTTTGTATGATTCTGGGAAGTCGAAATTGATTCTGCTGAAGCGGAAGCTAAAAAGGAAGAGTCTAGTTCAGATGGAGAAGACATTTTGAGAGTATAATCTGAATGGAATCGTAATGTGAGGTGAGAGAAGTAAAGAGAGTAAAAATTGAAGGGTGCGGGGTAGAAAGCGGTATAAGAATCGATTCGGTATCGATACGTATCGATATTAGTAATACCTGAGTAATACCATCCAGTATCGATACCGAATCGATGCCTCAGGTATCGTTGCCAAGCCTGTTTCCAGCTAAATAAGGGTTTTTAGGGGTAATAGGGGTTATTTGGATGTCTATAAAGGCCTTAGATCACTGTAAAATGGATAGTCGTCTGAGGAGCATTGCATGCCCCCCTTTTGTTTGCCACTTCAACAGGAAGTTTACCAAAACACTGCTAACGCATTTGAACAAGATATTCATATATTTGCTCATTCTTGCATGCTGATCTACTCCAAGGCGCCGCCAATGCATGCAGAAGCGCGAAAGAGAAGCACTAGAAGCGTCGAGCATCTTCCAAGTGTTTCTGTACGTCGACCTCCTTTCTTCGTAGCTTGGCGTCCAATGGATTTTGGTATTCAGCAGCCAAACTTCGTGCTAGACTAGCTGTATATCCTTGATCATCCATAAGACGTCACTCGTCCATCTCTCGCTGCCAATGTTGCCGGTAGTAAACATCTTCTTGTATTCGCCCCTCTGCATCTTGACGGGGTGGATATCTTTCCTGACCTGGGTATTGTTGTTGCTTGTACTGTGTCGATAGAGGAGTACCAAGACGATCGGGGGCATGCACATAGTTTTGCTCAACCGGAGGAGGTGTCCGGCTCCTCTGATACGCGAAGCTATTGCCTCGAGACCGATGCAGAGGACGCGGAGTATACTGAGTCGGGGGCGTGTACACGCGAGGAATCGCAGAATAAAGGGGATCCTTCAATATGGGTTGTGAAGGGGTTGCGTTATTGTCGCCAAAGGTACTGAGACCAATCGATCCACTTTCTTGTAATGGTCGTCCATATTCTTGTCTCGGAACATAAAGTGCTTGTTCCATTTCCCAGTCATGCTGGTTCTGATGAGACATCGAAGTCCTAGGGTCGGCTGCTGCATGTTCTGCAGTCAAGTCTATGATCTTACTGGGTGGAGACTTGTTGCTCGTAGGCGAAGGTGGTCGGGAGGGGGCCCAGCGGGGTTTAGAGAATGGTCGATATGCGCCAGTGTCATCAGAGGCGTGTATGTTGAACGATATTCCAGCATTATTTTGAGTACCCTCCCGATCGCTGCTGAACTCCGCTTCATTCCATTGGTACTTGTTTCTAGATATATTATTGTCAAAGTATTCGCGCATGGCTTGCTCGACATTGTTGTTATTTCCCTTCAGTCGCAATATTACTTCTGATTCAGGTATATTAGGGAGCAAGCTCAGTAAAGTATCAATATCGGCACGGGATGGTCGGAAGAGTGTAATTTGGCGTTTGGGTTGTTCTTGAACTTGGTCCCGAGCTGTTTCTTCCGCATGTTTTCGTTTCTTCAGAGCTCTGACCTCATCAAGAAGGCTCGCCCCATTATCAACATGAGCGTGATATTTTCGGGTGTGTCGATTGAGTTGAGGTCGAGTAGCAAAGCCCATCTCAGAATAAGCACAGGTAGGTGCATCGCAACGGTACTCTCGACGGTGCTGGGCTTCGTGCTTTTCTCGCTCTTGGCAGGATCCAAAACCGTCTGTAGATCGTTCGCAATGCGGATATCTGCAAGTAAATGCCGAATCTCCATATATGTCTCGAAATTCTTGCAGTTCCTCTTCACTGACGGACGATGACGAGGGAAAGGCTGGGCTCAGGAGTGCCTCCAAAGCCAATTGGTATTGATGCCGGGTAGAGCTCAACCAAGAGGGATCTGAGTCACGTATTTCGAGTGACAAAGCTGGGGTAGAGTTATAATGAGGTCATATTGAGCGAGAGAAATTTACCTTCGATAGACTTTTGTGTCCAGTCTCGGTTTCTCAAGTTATCTCGAAACACTTCCAAGCTAGAAACGAATTTGCTCAAACCAGGAAAAATCTCGAGGGAATTATGTTGTCGGGCGGGAGCTTGTTTGCTCTTAGAACTTCCTACCGTAGTCGATTGTGTCAATTCTCCAGGCAGCTCTGCTTTGTTGTACTTGACAATTTCCTCCACTTGTTGGACGAAATATTCTGGAATTTCCAAGTTCTGAGCGATAACCAGATCCATGTAAGCCTGAATGTGCTTGTACCAAAATTGGTTTGCGTATATTTGCAGCCCATGCAGCCCTTGAAGAACCCAGAGCATTCTCTCGTCTTCCATACTGTGTTGCGGAAGTAGCCGAAAGCTTGTGTTGAGGTATGCGATGCAGGAAAACCCAATGTTTAGATGCGCCTCCTCGGGTCTGATGAAAGGCCGTCCATGTCTGAAAGCTACTTTCATAATATATCTGCGAGGCAATCAGTAGAGAAGTAATATGGCGAATAAATGCCGTATATTGGGACTTACTCTTGTGCGGAAAAGTGGACAAATGTCAGGGTATTATAAGGACCATCTTCGATCAATGGTCTACAAAGGTCCATGACCCTTCTGGGAAGCTTGGTGTTCCTGTCAAGAGATTCTCGATCCGTACGAATGCTGACTCCGTCTAAGATTTCGTGTATCTTCAGTCGCCGGTAGGAACACGACATCCATTCAAGAATTCTGATCGAGAGCGACCGAGTATGAGGAGGAACTTCCTCAGCTATCATACGATCAAGTATCCGACCGTATCTAAGACTCGGGTTAGTCTTCAAGGCATACATTCCTTGTGTTCAGTTCCAACTTACGCCTCTTTCAGTCCATGAGGCAAGCTTCGTGCACACTCGTCGAGGTCTCTTCTGCTATAGCATTGCTCGAGGTCTTTCATGATAAGTTTCACCCAAAGAAACATCCCTGGAAATGTATCAGATATGGTTGATGAGTCGGACAGGATGGAAGGCTCACCATCTGCCTTTTCTGCGAGCAATCGAGCGATATTTTCGAAAAAGTCTGGCTCAAGTTCTACAATGAAGGTGGACTGGAGGATCTGAATTTTATATGTAACATAGCGCTGGATGTCCGATTCCACTTTATCATTCTCGTCGAGGGAGATCGTAGGTTTCTTATCAAGCTCGGTCTTGATATTTGGTTCCTTCCGACTCGAGATTAAGATTTTGCAGTGTAGCCTGGGACCCAGACATGTTGACTGCAGCTCCTTCAACAATATTTTCTGTCCCGCTTTTGAGCATTCGTCTATGCCATCGATAACTATTCGGGTGTATGGGTGAAGTTCCAGTAACTTGGGAACAAGGACTCTAAGCTGAGCAACGCTTGAGCTTAATCCACGAGAAACGAACTCATTCGTGATTAAGGAAGCAAGTTCTGGATGAGCTCTGAGAAGTTGAATAGCTATGGTTCCTAGGATTCGTTCGCTTGGATTGTCCCACGCATCGTCTTGATTGTTACAGAAATAATAGCAAACATTTAGTGTTTTGACTTTTTCGAATAGGTTGATGATGGAGGCACACATGACGCTTTTGCCTGAGGGAAGGTTAGAAAATATTGGAGCATTAAGAAATGCGGACGCACCTGCTCCTGGCTTACCATTCAGCCAAAGTATTGGCTCTGAATCGTCATCTCTAAGCCATGATTTCGTCTCAGGTACTTGTCCAATCCAGTCGAAGGTCCCGGCATGTCTCATTGCAGATCTTCGAGCGAGCTCTGCCTCTTGTCTTTTATCGTCTACTGCCACCCACGATGTTGAGCTTTGCAATTGTAGCAACCGCTTTTGAGAATCGTTATCGTCTAAAATTGCTGAAGCCTGTCGCTGCCTCTCTGCAATATCGTCTAGAATTCGAATTCGGGCCGCCCTATCCTCGACCATATCAACCGAATTTGCCTCCTTGTCAATGAAATCGCGGTGCTTCTCGATAGTATTGATGATACCCTGAAATCTGGCCCGGAAATCCTTCCACAGCGACAGGAAAATAAGATGCCATGCTATGTTGAAGATTAGAAAATCTAGGTGCATTTCGCTGCATGAGAAGTTTACCTCGACGCTGGAAGAATTTATATGCACGTTGGTGAAATTCAAGAATTGCGCCATAAATACCGGCAAGGACAGAATGAAACTCGGGGTTGTCTTTGAAAGTACTTGAGTAGCGATCGAATCGGGGAAGGGCGTTGCCAATCTCGGCGTATGCATCGAGCAAGGCTTCGAAAATGTCACGATGATTGCTTGCAAGCTTATGTCAAAATCAGTGGGTGTAAAGCGAAAGGGTGAGCAGAGTCTCAACGGACCTGCAACACGAGCTTGATTGGAGCCTTTGGTCTGTCAGTTCTCCGTCTTCTTTGTGCCTCAGAATGGCAGGGCGACTGACCCAGATGAACGACAAATATTGAGTCCCATTGCATAGAATCTCAATCACCTTCGCATATTTTTCGAGGGTCTCGAGCAGGGGCTCGATTCGACGTAGATTTTGCGCAGAGTGACGCTTCCGTTGGGCTGTTTGGATATCCTGAATCGCAGCCCAAACGTCTTGGAGCTCAGTGGATTCAAAGGTGTGCCGGTGCTCCAGCGATATTGACCTCTGCAAACTTTGAAAGGCTTGACGGATCGTACTTGTCGGACTTGACATGGTTCATGAGTGCAAAAAGATAAAATGTCAATTTCAAGAAATGAAAGAGGGTTCATCGCGGAAGATTTTGCTCTTGGTTGGGAGGCTTTCACGGCGTTCTGGAAGGGACGCTGGCGTTGGGCGAACTGCGAGGCTTCTGCAGCGGCGCCCACAAGGCTTTGTGTAACAATGGCTGCGTGGACATCAGCAGAAAATTTGCAACTTCAACCATGATACCCATCTGTACGAAGACATTCCGAGCTCTTCTTAGACTCATTGACTATCGCCAATGAGGTGGTTGTGAGAATCACCAGAATGAAAACCCCGAGATGATGGACTTTCAAGGGTCAGGGCTGCCTCGGTCAAAAAACATCTCCGACGCCAGACACCCAAAACGTCGTCGACTCTGCGACAACTCCTTCGAAGAGGTCTTGCCATACCCGCATGCCGTATCCAATCCAGCCCTTGGACATCATGAATATGATTACACCGATCTCGTCGTCGTGGGCGAGGAGGAGACACAGGTGCAGTGCAGCTCGCGATGCGAGAGCAATGTTGAGGCTTCGTCGATAAACGTTACGGATGATGAATTGCTGGAATGTTGCTACGGAATGGTGGGCAGCTGTATGAGTCCTTATTATGTGGCAATTCTAATCACTTTCTCTAGTTGTCTAAAATCTGTGTACGACTTCGACATCCTTCAAACGTGCCATTACCATCCCATCTTCCCGTTACCTTTCGAGCCCCCAACACACTTTCCTCACTGAGCAATGCATCGGCAGAGTTCGAAATACAATCCGATGTCCACTCAAAGATTCTGAGTGAGCTGCATGGTCTGGAAGATGTTACAACACAGATGTATTGCTGTTCAAGTCTCGAGCTGCCACGGCAATCCTTCCCACCCAACGCCAAAAGAAGAAGTGGTAAAATATCTCGGGTATGGCGCTTGAATGTGATCATATATGGAAGTGTGATGGTGGAGGATGTTGTCGGTCAATATCTGTCCAAAAATCGAATGTATCTGCAGGATCCTGTCGATTGTGAACGCAACGTTTTGTACAGAAACCCTCATATGATATCAACGGATGGAGGGATAGTGATGACCGATTCGTTCATGACTCCGCCAATACCAATTGAGGTTGAACGTCTGAGCATTGGGCCTGACTTACTGGCACAATTGATGGCAGAACAGACTTCTCTACCGGAAATGGAACCTCCTTCCACTGTAACTACCGCTTTGTTTCGGTATTGGTATCTCCCCTTTTCAACCCCATATGGCTAACAAGATACGACAGCCACCAAAAACAAGCGTTAACATTTATGGTTCGGCGCGAACAGGGATGGGACTTGAAAAGCACGGGTGATATATGGATAGAAGAGGATAGCGAACCGGGCTGCCGCAGGTGGCATTTTCTCCCCATCTTTGTGGCGTACCTACTGACTTGAGTACAAGTTATCGAAATACAGTTAATGGATGCTCTCGGACTAAACCGCCACCGTGCTTTCGTGGGGGCCTCCTCGCCGACGACATGGGGTTGGGCAAGACCCTCAGCATGATATCTCTGATTGCGACGAATCAATATCTAAAGTCCCCACCCTATGGCAATTCTGCATACGAAAATGAGTTGTGCCATAAACTCAAGGCTACCCTCTTGATTGTGCCTCCGCCTCGTAAGTACATTCGCGATCCCCCCTCCCCCCCGCATTCGTACAGTTGAATTATACTTCCCGGTGTATGATATGATGCATGGCAACAAGCAAATGGAGATAGGTGTATCCAGGCCGGGACTTAGGTGGTTCTAGGGTTCAACAAAAATTTGCATCGGAAAGTCTGAATTCATATACCTGGTAGTGACCGTGGTGCAGACTTGGGCAAGGGTGGATCTCAACTGACGGAACGATAGTGATTCAGGCGTGGCAAAAGCAACTTAATATGTAAGTTTAGCCCCCGAATAATTCCTGACTGATACAAAGGCCCTCCGACCTCTTTCCACTCCTTAAGCTTCTCTGCAGCTTTCTAAAATCATGAAGGCATATTCGACCGGGCACTTTTCATCTACACGTGTACCACGGCCAGAACAGAAAGGAGATTGAGAAGTTGCAACATTGTGATGTTGTAATTACAACTTTCCAAACATTATCTTCGGCTTGGAGGAAGCAAAGGCTTCAAGTTGTGCAGGACCCAATATTCTCGGTCACATGGCATCGAGTTATTCTTGACGAGGGTAAGTACCATTCAACTTTCTCGACTTAAGCTAACCTTAACAGCCCATACCATCCAAAATGCCCAGAGTCAGCTTGCTCAAGCGTGTTGTGCGCTTCAGGCTGAGAGACGGTGGGCAATAACTGGCACCCCGATTCAAAACAAGCTCACCGATTTTTCGAGTATCCTCAAATTCCTTCAAGTATATCCATATGATGATCAGAAGATTTTTGATGAGGAGATATCACACCCATGGCACCTAGCTAACCGGGAAGGCTTCCTAAGGCTCAAAAGTTTGGTGCGAGCTATCACTATCAGTCGGACGAAGACTGTGATCAAATTGCCTGCTCGGGTGGATGAGATTCATCATCTCGAGTTTTCTTCTGAAGAGAGCGATGGGTATAATGCTGCTAAGAAAGAGACCATTGCTTTATTCGAAGAAGCAATCTC
The DNA here is from genome assembly GCF_002865645.1 of Hyaloscypha bicolor E. Taxonomy (NCBI): domain Eukaryota; kingdom Fungi; phylum Ascomycota; class Leotiomycetes; order Helotiales; family Hyaloscyphaceae; genus Hyaloscypha; species Hyaloscypha bicolor. The sequence continues at coordinate 2,147,125 of NW_020194619.1, read as the reverse complement.
TTCTAACAAACAGGGTGGCAAGACCTTCAATGCCTTGACGCGCCTCAACTTCCTACGAATCTTCTGCAACCTTGGCCTTTGGTGCCACAAAAAACCTAACTCTGCAATATTCCCAGCATTCGGAGAGTGCGGAAATTCGTTCACGAAAAGCGACGTGTGCGACTCTTTCTATTCGAATATATTAGATGGTTCTGCGCTGTGTACTCAGTGCGGCCAGGCTCTGCTCGAAGACTTGCTTGAAGGAACGTCGCGTCCTGATTTCGACTGCTCGCCCAACATCACCCGCATGCCCAGTCTCTGCGATAATTGCAAATCTGATTCGAGTTCTCACCAGTCAGGTCTAACACCCTTCTTTCAACGCGAGCAGTCTGATGTTTCTGCGGCGTCAAGTGCTCCTTCAACGCCAAGCAACCAGACACAAACCCTTCTGCCATTGGAGTCGATCCCGACGAAAATCAAAGCTCTTGTGGCCGATTTGTCTACACATTGTCTCACAGAAAAATGGTATGAATTTCTGCCCTTTATTGCCCAATATTCTGATCCCGTTTAGCGTTGTCTTTTCATTCTGGACATCGACTTTAGATCTCGTCCAATATATGCTCGATGAGAGTGAAATTATTTACACGAGGATCGACGGGAAGATGTCTTTGGGGAAGAGAACAGAATGCATGCGCTTGTTTCAGACGGATGACACCGTCCGGGTTATCCTCGTGTCGATTACCTGTGGTGGCGCTGGGTGAGTTCAGTTGCACTCTCCACATTTTCTAATTTGCTGAATCATAGTAGGCTTGACCTGACAGCTGGGTCTCGAGCCTACCTTCTTGAGCCTCACTGGAATCCGATGATCGAGGAGCAGGCTCTCTGCCGTGTTCATCGAGTGGGACAGAAGCGGGAGGTTACCACAGTTCGCTATCTCATACGGGGTTCATTTGAAGAGGTATGTCATCTTCACTTGATGTGATACCCGGTTCAAGAAATCAGTGGAAAGCTGACTCCATGCAGCAAGTTGTGGAAATCCAGAAGCGGAAGAAAAAATTAGCTGAAGTCACATTTGGGTCAGGACAGATGTCCGAGGATGGCATCAACTTAGGAACTCTACTGGCAAGTCGAGTCTCTTGCGTAGCATGAACAATCTAATGCTTCTGCAGTACCTAAAATCTGTTCTCGAATGAATTAGAAGATATGGATTGTCTGGCTGCCATCGTTCGCTGCGAGTGGTCTTGAGCCTGCGATGGGCAAGCTTGGCATATTTCTCACGCTGTGCCCGCGGTTAATGGATTTTTTCATAGCACGAGAAGTCCTGCGATTAGGACCACAACAACAAGTGTTGAGAACTCCATCGACTAGCCGGAGAACAAGTAAACGCCAGAGCTGCAGGCCTAGTCAAGAGGAGACGCTGCAGAATTTCTATCAGCTAGCGCTTACTTACTGTGGATAATAATAGAAAGGATACCTTCCAACATACCGAGCCCTAAAGTAGGGGAGGGTAACTCGAGGCACTCATGCGACGCTGTAAGGGGCTACCTGTGCCCACAGCTAAAATATATATATATATATAAATTTTTATTCGATTTGGTTGACGGAAAGTACGAGGAGCTGCAGGCACAGTCGACGCTGAATACAAAATGGGGAGACTCCCGTGAAGTGGGGCTTACTGGGGCGGCATTTCAGAGAGCACCCAGCGATTTTGTCGGGCTGTACGAAGTACGACACGCTATCTGATTCTGTGTACTTTCCCCTCCACGACTCAAGTATATGATGGCACCTCCGAGACTAGAACATTTGTATCTAATGTCTGAGTGATTGTGGGGTGTATAATATCTATGCATTCCTTCAGCCATGTTAAAGTCGTAGCTTGGAGAATTGATGTGTTATCGTGATCAAGGGTTGACAGCAAGTAGTCACCTGACAGCCAAATGGCCCTCCGATCTGGATGAAGTCGAAAGCATCGCGTTTTGGGGGTCTGTCTTTCAACCAGACGACGAGGTAATATGCGGATTCGAAGTCTGCGAGGCAAGCACATTGTCATCATCACCCCTATCACCACCACCTGAAGCTTCAAGGTGTCAGCAAGAAATTGATTGACAGCAAAAGAGTGTTATGATTACGGCTGAAATAATGACTTGCTGTCAGTGTGTCAAAGGATTATTCAAGTTATTCAAGTTATTCATGAATATTCATGAATAACTTGAATAAAATATGAGTAACGAGCAGCTTAAAAAACTTGAGTAAAATAGAATAATTATTCATGAATAACATGAATAACATGAATAACCATGAATAGTCACGTGTAAGTCACGGGATTATTATAAATTGACATATATTTTAATTTTAAAAAAAGAACTAAGGTGCCTATTAAGCAGGCTTATATAAGGGCACTTAAATACTGATTTTCTTTAATAATGAACTTGAAGTATTACTAAGGTTCAATTTACTTACTAAGTGCTACTACCACCTGATTAGGTAGTGAGGTGGCACTAGGTGCGGCCCCCCCCCCCCCCGGGGGGGCCCCCCCCCCCCCGGGAGCCTTACCTGACTAGGCTAGCCCCATCACGTGTAATAATCACGTGTGTTATTCAAGTTATTCATGAATATTCATGAATAACTTGAGTAATATATGAATAAAATATGAGTAACGGGGTTTATGCTTGAATAGAATATGAGTAACGGCCATTATTCTATTTTACTCTATTCATTTGACACACTGCTTGCTGTGTTTCAGAGAAGCCGATGCCAACCTAAAGAATAAGATACTTTGTTGTCATTTTTGTTGTCTCAGTCACTGGGACCATGTCGTGCTGATGTCGATCAACTTCCAGCCTGCAACAATTTCCACATGATCTGTACTTCCATGCCCACCATGGCAAACTCTCGCTTGTTTTGACGCGTACGCATGATAAGCTGATCAATTCGTGGCTGCCGTAGTCTCCCGTTTTCCAGGAGAAAGTCTGTGCAAGAGAGAAAGAAACCAGGTCTGTCTCTATAGTTAATATAGTCGAATGCAATGGAGATGCAAATTCAATGAACGAGATTTCGTGCGGCTGCCCGTAGGTGATGTAGATGTTCATACACTCTCCCGCATCGGTACCTTGGATGTCGAATCCTTTTTGCCTCAGGGGCTCGCTTACAAAGGGGTGCGGGGTAATTCGCTTCCTAGCCGGGAAAGGCGGCGTGCCTATATATTCGCCTTCCTGTAGAGACGAACATGAAAGTAGGCAGGATACTGGGGTCCGAATCGTTGAAGAACCTCTGCTGGAACGCAATTTCTAATACCAGACTTATCTTCCTTCAGGGACAAACGTCATATTTTCAAGTCTGGATGAGAGATAATTACTGCCTCTAGTCAAAGGTCACGATGTTGTAATTCTGAAAACATCACTTTCATGAGCTTATGCGACTTGTCATTCCCTCCAAGTTCATCATACAGATTGGATAAAATACCACTTCGGAATTCTTGACTTGATTTGATGCATCGTGACAACGTTAGGTCAAGAGAAGAGTTTACATCAATGATTTGACATTCAACTACATAATTCATAAATCCTTCCACTACTCTTACAAATTCCAGCAAAGCAAAAGAGTGAAGAAACCTTCGGATTACACAGATTATCTTCGGGTATCGCAGATCATTTACACACCGGAAAGTTGTTCCTGGTGAGACACAACAATATGTCTCTTCGCACGGTCGTGGGACCTGTCATCATGCAGAATCTGGGGTTCGCCGTGGCGTTCTGCAAATACGGATGGTGGGACTTGCGCTGCGTCGAGTTGTTGTTTTGTGCCCCTGATTCTCAGTGTCAGCAAGGTTGTTCCGAGGAATGAGATGGCGTGATAGTCCAATCAAACGAAAGAGGCAAATGAGGTAGGCAAAAGACAACTTGCTGGGGCCAAGGGTCTTCAGTACCTGTAGAATAATTCCTTACTTATGGGTGGCATTTCCGCCGTATGTCTTTCCACCAGACAGATCGCTGTCAACACGCTGTGGTTTGTTAGCACACATTGTTTCTATGTTAATTGAGAGTATGGGGACAAACCGGGTCGACCTTGTTGAGCATATCGCTGTTGTGTGGCCCTGCAGTGTTTTGTGCAGTTCCAGATCCAGGGGTTGCGTGGGTCCCTGAAGATCCCAAAATACCTCCTGTTGTCGAAGCGCCATGGCGGTTACCAGTGGAACTCAAGTCGCTATCCACACGGGGATCGACCTAAATTTGAGTTAGCATACGAATGAATGAAAGGAAACTTTGACTTCTGAGATGAGGGTCATGTCCTCTAATGTAAGGGGTGGTTCAGAAGCTATGGTAGCTCATAAAAGTATTACTGACCTTGTTGGCTAGGTTTGAATCGTGAGGGCCAGCATTCGTGGAGTGAGAAATTCCACCAGTGGTTCCCGTGTTCGATCCGATGTTGTTACCAACTCCAGTGCCAGAATAGCCTGCAGTTCGCTGTCCTGAGGTTGCACCCATGTTTCGGGAGTCGTCCACTGAAAGATTTGAAGTCAGAAATTGTTTTGATGAAGGAATATCAGGAATTATGTAATGTTCGAGCTTCTGAAAACGGAGGATTTCTTTGATGTCGAGGGAAACCAGATAGAATCTTGAACTTACAATCCGAGTCTACGGTAGGATCGATCTTATTTGCGAGGTTTGAGCTATGAGGGCCTGCAGTGGTGCTTCCTGAAGTGCCTGTCACTCCTGTGCCGGTCCCAGTGTAGCCCCCGGTCGTGCCGTGGCCTGTGTGGGTTGTGCCGTTGATGCCACCAGTTCTCGAGCTATCAACTAGAAGAGACAGAGAAGTCAGCAAATTACTATGAACTAAGATTTGAATCCGGAAGATGGGGAAAATCTTCATACGAGAGAAAAATGAGGGTACGAACGGTCTGAATCAATTCTTGGATCAACAGCGTTGGCTGCGCGGCTCGAATGAGGGCCTGCCGTTCCTTCTGGAACACCTCCATTGTGGTGGGTGGTGGAGGTGGTGGACTTGTCCTTGTCGAGGTGAAGAGCGTGCTTGACTTTATCCATGGTAGACATGTTGATTGGTTTGATTTGGAAGAAGATTTGTGGTTTCAAAAGTGCGATTTGGCAGTTTTTGATTTGAGTGCGTATAAGAGAAGAAAAAGTCCGAAGTTAGGTCGTAATGGATCTTTATATCAAAGCACGAGGCAAAAGAACTCTCCACCAACCACCCAGAAACCTGTTTTCTCGCAAGATCAACTTGCTCAAGATTTTCATAGCGTTACTCGAAACGCAAACCTCACATCAGCATCCTCGAAGCCATCTGGGACACAAGAGCCTTTTTCGTCATAACCCAGCAATGCCCCTGCTTTTTCATGTACAACCCCGCAGATCCCGTTTCCAGTGCCAGGTTTTGGGTGGCGGCCAAGCTTAGTCAATATATTTCCGACCTATCAATTGAGCAGCTTAATACCACGAGATGCCGAAAACTTCTTAGTCTGAAAACGTAATGGGACAATCGTCATAATTGTGGCTGGAACGTCATGGCGGGGTGCTTAATCGGGGATGTGGCTGCAAGGCTCACCAATCGGCTGATATGCGCCGTCGATCTTTCTGCCCGTTGTGGCTGATCTGAAACCGTGATTTTTCCAGAGATGTGGCGGTGCGATAGATATTAGTTCGATCAAATACTTGGTAGGTTGGACCAGGACATCCAGGATCGACACCCTCAACCGCCTTGGAAGTTGATCGATCCAATTCTGTATTCTTGGTGTCCATGTGAGACGTCGCAGAGCCTCTTGTGATGTCAGATGACGTCGAGAGAGTTTAAAGACGGGTCTTTGTCTTCGTGATCTCGAGATCAGTTATGCCGAGCCAAGGAACAGCTAGCCGAGTGGCCGCTTTACTTTCTTCTTCCTTCTTTCTTGGCATTGCATATGATTAAGAGCTTTTGAAATATCATAGATTCCTCTAATATCATCGAAGAGTTTGCAGTCCAGAAACTTGCCGGAAATATGTTTAAACAGACACATCATGCGAGGCTGTAATTAAAACTGAGCGTATCAGCATTGTTACCGCATGAATTTGAACGTGAGGTCTAGTCAACGGCTAATAGTGGACGTTCCCCCGTAGTGCAGGGCCGCCTGACACAGGTTGCGAATGATCTCCCAAATGAGATTCCCGGCCCCTGCAATGTAAGTCATTTGCCCCTTGATGGTCCATTGTTACTCGTCTATGAATGCCAGTCTTCCAATTACACTGCATCGTCCTCTTAGATGATATCTGCTAGCTGGTGAGGTATATGTAACTCGCCTTGTAAATTGTGAACCCTTTGACATCTTTTAAAAAGACAACCGAATTGATGCCACTCAGTCTGACTATAGCCCAAAATATGCTCCAGAAAAGTAACGAGGGTTTCTTGGTGGATATCGTGAGCTCTTGCGGGATGTCGTCCGACCCGGAAAACTTCCCCAGAACGATATAAGAAGCTCTCACTTCTCCACCAAGGTCCACAGGTGTTTTTTACTTCCGGTTGAAAAGGAGGCTGATTGAAAAGTATGAGATCCCTACACTAAATTCCGTTTTGGAAACTCCTCCTTCATTGCCGCTATCCTGGTTCCTCTGGAACCACCTTCCAAATCTCCATGCACCTGTTGACCCGTTGTAGCTATACCAGCTCCTTCGGGCTCATGCTGATTTGCATCTTGGCTATTCTCTCTGCCCCTTGTCTTCATTGCCGCTGAGCATGTTTCCGATACCAGACGTTGCGCTCACATCTATGTTGGGCTGAGATGTGCTCCGTTGTCCTGGCCTGCCATGTCTGTGAAAGTATTAGAGTGTGTTTTGATAAGGAAGGCTTATTGATTTGGCTGGCATTAACAAACTGTACGATAACTAGCTTTGCGGCTGAGCAGTGATCGCGTGCATGATTAGGTTTGACATTACGTGATGGAATTGCTCCTGTGCTCCCTCACGCGGCGGTGATGTCTGCCTTCTTACTGGCTGCAAGACGCCACTGATTCCGTGCCGTCTCAAGTACGTAGTCCCGTTTGTCTTGCCCCCCAAATTGTATTCGAGCTTTTAGTCTCCATTTCTGATTTCTAACGCCGGAATATGTATCGCCAATATCGATCAATTCCCTGTCCAAGCACCCAGACCTTGTCAAACCTTGACAGAACTCTCAAGCGAAGCTCATGGAAGTGGCCCAGAACACTGTCCCTCAATTATTCGCGGAGATAGTAGTTTGTAGAGAGTATTTTGCGCAGATGGAAGTTTTGATCGAGATATAGAGATATTTATGGAGCCTGAGGGTCGAACTTGGATTTTGGCGATATAGAAGGAGGCTTTCCTCCCTTAGCCCCTATGCAGTTGAGAAACATGGGTGGACCGAAGCATAAAAGCAAGGCTAAGAAGAGGGAGACCAAGCAGAAGATAGAGAAAATGTAGAAAGGCAAGGGCAAGGGATAGTATAGTTGCTCTAATGTATGGCAAGCAGAATTTGTCAATACTGAGTATGGATTTCTTCTATATTGCTGACTTGAGAGTTGTGGAATTAACTTGCGACCTGGTGGTTGAAAATACATGAAGAGAACGGTAAAATGACACGAGGAATTTTTGTCAGCTGATGATTTATCCAGCTCTCCAATTAGAAATCCGTGACAACAAGATTAGAGCATGGAACGTGAAATTGAGGGTCGCTGTGTCGAGTCCAACTTCACGGTTTCAAGGCATACCAAATATCTGCCAAAGGCATACTTTTTATCCATACAGGTCGATCTTGGAGTTCTCGGACAAGGGGTCCTGTTTGGTTCGCTGCTTTGCATTCTGAGTGCTTGAACTTTCAAGCCCGTCGGATTACGTCTTCCGTCGTGAAGTGCAGAGGGGGACCTAGGTTAGCAGGGCATCCCTCGTCGTTCTTAAGGGAGGAAGACTGTAGGCAAACCACTGAAAGGGGGGACGGGAGGCGGGTGCATGCTATCGCTCGAATCACGACCTCCTAACTGAGTCACAGGTTCTGGAATTCGGGGCTTCTGTTACTCAGCCCGAGACCTAATCCTGGCGGCGATATTTCTGTCAAGCGGAGTGATTAGTAATGCTCCATCGTTTTCTCAGTTGAGAATGGAGGGCCGAAAGATTTCAAAACTTATGCGTGAAAATGAGAGCTGCAGTATCATTTCATATGCATTGACTGCTTGCGTTTTTGCGGGTTCATAAATAGGTCGTGTCGTATTTGTATCGCGGCATCATGCAGATAATTCGACAATGCCAAGTACGGGAAAGTGGTCCTGTTCCTAACAAATTCTGGAGAGACCTTTGGAAGATAACGAATTTGGCACCTGATTTGGTGTGTGCAGAGCCTCCCACAGAGCGTCGGAGGCCACGGAGGGCTAGGTGAAGTCACACAGCCTGACTCAGTATCCTTGACCTTGCCTTTGGGATCCCCCAGCATGTCGACAATAGGTCATGAAGTCACACTTCTCCACCTAGAAACGCCCATTCCGTAATCTCGCCCCTGTATTTAGAGTTTGACACAAGCCAATTTCTCGGCTAATTTCAGAAAGGCTGCATGGAGGGCTTCCTAGGAGCAGTGAAGCCTTGTGCCCAACCAGAGTGGTTGTCTTACCCCGTTAGCGCCCAAATTTGTGAAGTGGCATTCAGGGATGTCCCACATCAAATCTTCAGTTAAAAGATAGCTTGAAGTCTAGGGAGGTTACTGCGGCAAGTACCGAAAGTCTCCTAAATATATATATGCAGTATATCTAAAGTATTCGCAGATCGATTTTTGATAAGTAGAATAATTTTTGTGGAGAACTTTGTACTTTATAAGCGTTGGGCGACACGATCCTGTGGTGGCCGATGGTGGTTTCAGATGAGCGGTGTAGTGGGCGGCTGGAAAAGGCTGCCGTTTTGGATGTCAAATGCGCAGCTCAGGGGCAATCATTGCTTCGTCCAGAGGGTAGTGAGCAGCTTTGGGAAGTCGGATGAGGCGTACCGTGTGCCAATGGCTTTTTCCGTCGAACTTCATAATTACGAAAATTTTAATATCTAGAGGCTTCCCTGTCACTAGGCTTTCAATGCAAGGAATAACAAGCCTTCGAGTTCGGCATCAAAGTTCTAGCGCTTAGGAGAGAACCTGTGGCGCTCGCACAGTTTGCTGGATTAGCTTACCCGAGCCGCGTTGGCGTCGTACCCCTGCAAGATCCTCGGTGAACTTTCCGAGAAACTTGTGCCTTCAGCAAATCAAGGCTTGACTATCTCACACTAGAACATGTTTCCTCTTCTAGAAGATCAGCTTTGCAGGGGCAAGAAGTTTTAGTCGTCCGCCACACTGCCGCTTACGATCTGGCTGTGGCCTCAAGCTGTATGTATTGTGGTTGATGAATTCTCCGCACTCTGACTTCCTCCCTCTCTCTCTCCCTCTTTTGCGGGTGGCCTGAGTTCCTCCCCATAATTTTGTTCCGTCCAGTCATTCATTTTCAACAATACAATTTGCTCTCCGGCAAGAGAGTCGTTATTGCACTCGCTAAGGGAAGGATCAACTGGAGCTGGACCTTGTTTCGTTTGAACGACAGTTTTTATTGCATATGCGGCATCCAGTCACACTCTTTTGGTAGTGTTACCAGATTTTCACCAGCATGCAAACTGAGCGACGACCGCACTTTCTCTCTATCGCTCAGGTTATTCCTCGCGGTTCTGTTGTGCATGTTCCCAAGCCCATCCTTTGGGGCCTGCGGGCGGCCTGCATCTGATGTCTGGCAATGGCGGGCGTACCATATCGTCTCGATGCTCAGCAATGGCTTCTTGCCGATCAGGTCATGCAAGAGGAGGCAAGCAAGCCGCCAAACTCTAGGTCTCCAGTCAGTGGGGTTATCAAACAGATAAGAAAAACCAGTTTTCTCAATGCTGCCAAGTAAGGTTCCTTCCTGGCTTCAAGCTCTGCCAGACAAGAATAACAATGATCATTTATACAGGGTGCCTACTGGAAATGCGATCAAGAAACGATATGAGACCTATTTCTTAGGTCCAGGAGAACTGGACGGATCTCTAGTGGAACTGGCAGATGCAATGATGGATAAAGCGATATTCAAGGGGCCCAAACTTGGACCTTCCGAGCTCGCCGAGGAGGTCAGGAATACTTATTTTTCGAAGAGGTAAGCCCTTTCTTCGGAATCTCTGAGGGAAGTTACTGATGGTATTTTCGGAAGTCCAAGTGCATTGCACACTCGCGAGGCAATCGAAAATCGGTACAGGACGGTTTTCTTAAAGTGGGAGGAAGCCGACGAGCAGATGAGGTTTGCAGCGCGAACAACATATTCTGCAGGAAAGAAATTCAGGATTGGAGCTGTCGTTTATCACGTCAAGCAGACTTTTTTTTCTGCCGAGTAAGCTTTCCGCTTCATTGCACTATTTGGAATCTAAACAACAATAGCCCTTCAACAACTACAGCCGATATTCAAGACCGCTACTGCAAACGTTGGGTTAATATCAAGAATACTCCTGCATCAGTGGAGTCATATGATGATAGGCGTGTTGCCCAAGAGTGGTCAATACCCGGAAGAGAGGCAACGATATCACGACCGGAAAACCATTCTAACACTACCATGGAACCTGCACAGAGAGACACTTCGAGCCCCCGTCCGCTTGTATCTTCGTCTTCGCCCGAAAACCCCCCTCAGAATTCCTCTACGCCTTTACAACAACATATCGTTGGACCCGCCGATCTGAAGGTACCGCCAAAGCCATTACCATCACCACTGTCTTGCGATCTCCATCCTTCAACACCATTGAGTCTAAAATCTTACAAACGCGCACGAAGAAATAGCTTTGACAGCAATAGTAGCACGTCCGCTTCGGCTTCCGTCAGTCCAGGCAGCTACACAAACTTCTCCCGCCCTCACTTGCAAAAATTCGAAATGCAACTGCGAGATTCAGGTTTCTACTCCTCCAGCAGTGCTAGTGATACGACTTCGCTTATCTCCCGCATGAGTCGCCTGTCCATCGAAGTTAAGCTGTGCGTGATGGACCATACACTGATGGACTCAGGCAAAACATGCCCAATATGTCGATATCCAGAGCCCAGGCCCAAGCCTCTTGTGTATGTGGCACCAGAGTATGCAGCACCGCAGCGTGCAGACGTCATCGATGCAGATGAGATGGATAATGGAATAATGACACAGAATGCAAACGCAAGGACCGGATAATGATGACACGTTGAATGAAGTTTCGTTTTTGGATAAATACCCCTTGGCTCCTTTAGAATTGTTTTCGTCACTTTCAATTTCAATGTGTAGTTTTACTTTCCCGATTCCATGTAGGATTAAAAGCCAGCGATATAGAGTGTTTGGGTTCTTCAGGGAAGAAGAAAACTGTAAAAGATGAAATGATACGACGGGACGGCAAGCAAAATGGAGCATCGAGGTTGATGATTAAATATGTAGAAATAAAAGAAGATATTCACCCAGCTATCTCCATAAACGACCACCTTAGCACTGCAACATTGGACGCGGAAGAGGTCTTGCGCTCAACCCCTTTTCCGAACTGTGCTGTATCATGATTCAACCTACAGGACAACTGCTGACAAATGCTTTGAATGTACGAACCATTCTGAGAACATTCTTATGATATAAGAAAAAAACTCCGTAAGTAGATCCACCAACTGATTGTCTTGGTGCAGCTGGATACATTAAAGTTGGAAGATCACTTGACTAGCCTAACCCCTTCAGAATTGTAGAGCTCAATTGCATTGCGTGGCCGCTGAACAAGGCTCTTGAGTGTACGGAAGAGTATTGGAACATTAATATAGTATTACACTCTAGTCATTTCGACGGAGCAATGCCACAATTGTGGTCTTGGGTATCTCAATTGCAATAAAAACTACACAAACATTCCACCCCAGAAGGAGCACGTGATCGACATGCCCACCCCCTTACTCCAACAACCAGAATTCACTGGCCTGCTTCAGGTCAGCAATGTACCAGACAACCAGGAGCAATGGCCGTTCCAAGATTTCAATGTACCACTTACGCAAAGAACAATGACCTTCGTGCGAATAATATCGGCACGAGACACAAGCTTCACCGAAGAAGCCCGGCACAACGACACACACCTCAAACGGGCCCTTTCCAGCGCCACGACACCTAACACTCGTATATCAGTTTAAATTGTACTAAGCACAGTTTATTGTACCGAACCGATTCCATTATCCCAAATAGAGTCCATTCTACCAAACAGAGCCCATTCTACCAAACAGAGCCCATTCTACCAAACAGAGCCCATTCTACCGAACATAGTTTATTGTACTAAGATTTGGAGCGTTTACGAAAGGCATAAACTTACTTCTCGCAGGCCTGACCTCCAACCCGCTCTTGTCCCACCAAGTACCCCCAACCAGCTTCCTTGTACGAGCTCCGGTTTTCGTCCGGTCCGATTCCGTGGGCGTTCTTGCCCGGTGCCACTTCCACGGCTCGGCAGATTGGCATCGACGCCAGCAGCTTGCCTTTTGCCGAGGCACCAGCCTCGTGGGGCCACCAAAGCAGGGCGTGGTGGTCGTCGGCGGAGAGGGTGGAAGGGGTGGCGGCAGCGGCAGCGGCCGGAGGGTTACGAGGGCGGCGGGGAGCACGGCCGGGGCCACCAGCAGCGACAGCGACAGCAGGGGCAGGGGCGACAGCAAAACGCAACTAGAAGGTCAGACGTTAGCTAAAAGCCCAGACGAGACTGCTACTTGAAAGGTAAAGGAACATCGGACGTTGTTTGAAGAGATCGGCGGAAACCAAGAGCTTTCAAAGATATCAAGTGTAATTCCGGACGACAAAGCAACTTGACATGCCAGGAAACATCAGGCGACATTTCAAGAGATCAGCGGAAAGCAAAGGCATCCGACTGGCAATCGTCTCGACCTCAAAAATTGAGAAAGGAAAGGTTGGATAATATTGTAGGAGACGAGCTGAAACAATAGCCAATAACGGAAACTGAGGTAATCGTCTCAAGTCCAGACAAAGCTGTGCGTCAAGGAAAGGACATGTTTGGATGGCAGTGTGGAGACATTGGCGGAAACTAAAGTCTTCGAATCTTAAGGGCGTCGTGTTCGTAATCGTCCCATTGCAGACAATATTGCTGCTGTCAAGAAAGGAATGTTCAGATAGTGGTTGCAGAACATCAGCGAAAACCCAGCGTCTTTGAAGACTGCTAAGGTTACTGTCCCAAGTTTCGTCGGAGGTTGCAAGCAAGGAACAGACGAAACGTCTTGCACTGACAAGAACATCTCGTCCAGAACAGTGAAAGAGGAGACTCTGCATTAACAATAAAAGTTAGGATAACTTACATTGTCAAGAGGAGATCGACCCTCCAGTGGGCCCAGAGGGTACGAGGGCTCAGCGCCCAAGTCGGTCTCCTTGGTGGTGACCCGGAAATCGTCCTTGTCGTAGGGAGCCATTTCAATACTGGCGATTGGATGAGCTGAGTTTATTTTTGTTTGAAATGTAGTGCTGGAGAGCGGCGGCAATGGCGGAGCGGGAATGGGAGTGGTGCTTGATCAGAAAAGAACTAGAAGCACTGGACGTAAACGACTTTGCTGCAACACTTGGTTGCCGCGGCGGCGAGACGAAACTAGAGAGTGCACCGGCCGCCTACCCAGATAAAATATCTTACCAGGAACACTGAAAGTACCACAACGGACGACAATAAATGGGAGAGGGACCTTTGATTTGTTTTCGTGTTGTGATTGAGAAGGGGGAGATGGGACGATACCGCATAGACCACCACCTTAGCCGAGCCCCTTTTCATCGGGAAGCATTTGCGTGAAGATGCGACGAAAGCTAGTTGACTTCTTAGATGCTTTGATTGACTTGGACGCCTTTTGCTCTTCCTTTTCAGCCAGTTTCTCATTGTTTGCTAGCTGAACCTGTATTCCCCTCTCCTTTTCCGTACGTTTCCGTTCCTCTCGAGCCCCTTCGTCCTTCTTGGCCTTCTCTTCCCTCTGCACTTTTTCCGGACGCTTGTCTTTCTTCTCGTATAATCGACCCAGTTGTTTTGGTTAATCGGTTGTGCGTATTGTGGTACCACAATCTGCTGAAGTCCATGCCCGAATTCGACTTGGTTGATTTGCTTCTTGTTGAATCTGAGTCGCAAGTATGCGGCCCGTGTCCACAAGTACCAAGTCTGCTTCCATAGTCCCTTGCATAATATTTCCTCCGGGATGCCTACATGAACCGCAAATTTATTCATGATACCGGCCAGCTGTGGCTCGATGTCGCTCTTCTGGACAGCCGGCTCTTGGACCAAGGTTTTCAATACCCGATGCATGTTTTCGAGCTGGCCACGGATATCGTCTTCCAAGTCTTCTTCTGTGTTTGATGCATTTTCAGTTGTACAGCATTAACCTTTCGGTGTAGGGCCAAGGGTGTAATGAAAATCGCTTCTTTATTGGTAACTTCTTCCGACATCCATTCATCCTCGTTGAGCTCGAGTTGGATCTGCTATATATTCTCCTGGTTCTCGACCCCTATCGGCTGTGCACCCTTTTGGGTCTCGGCTTGAATCTGCCTAGTAGCCTTTCGGGTTTTAGCTTGAATATGCTCAATAGCCTTTTGGGTCTCGGTCTGAATTTGTTTCACACCGTTCCGGATCTCGGTCTCCTGCAACCTCCGATACCTCTCTTCATGAGAAGCAATTCCATCAGATGCGACGAAAGCAAGCCACAATGCTGCAAGCTCAGAGATCTGGCGCAGCACCCATCGGCAATTTGATGATTCTGTCCCTTGGAGTTTCCAGGGCAGCGAGGACCAATCTCCCAGCTTGGCATCCGGAACAAATCCAAGTGGAGTGGTGGACTGGCAGCTGTCGCTTCACTTTTTCTCAGCCACATGGCTACCAGCTTCTTCGTTCTCAGTGCTGCTGCAAATGTCATGTCTCCTGATACTCCAGGACTTGGATCTTTGTCCTGCTGAAAATCTGGAGAAGGTCGAAAATTCCGGGCCGATGAGGGACTGTTCCGCCGGCACTATGGTTGAATGACTTCCTCTCACCGCATCAATGCTGAAGTCATCGCAGATATTCTTTTCGCTCCAATCCATGAAGTAGAGGAGCCACCACCGGCTGGAAGCTCCTCGGCGAGCAATGAGGGTATGCGTGCTGGTCAACCGATGAAGTTGTGCCTCGTTATATTTATGTCCCATTTCCTTTTTGGCTTTGATCCCTTGTGTTTGGGCTTTTCGCTGGTTAGTAGGAGTAAGCAGTGAATCTCAAATTGAACGAGCAGTGTGCTGTCAACACGAAAAGCTCGAGGTACTCACAAATTTCTGATCTCCTTTAGAGTGATTACTCCTTGAATAAACGTCTCCGGATGAGACCCTATGGTCACTCGCCATGGCCGTGGGTCCCAGGTGTTAAAATTGCAGAAATCAACGAATGAAGGGAGAAGACGTTCGTGTAGAAATATTCACTTTGAAAGTGAGGGTGAAAATCAAATGGTATGTGGTTGAAAACGTGCGGTAAATGCGGATGCCCGCGTCCAACTGCCAAATTCTCGCAAATTCCAAGAGGCTCCAGCGGAATTCTCTGCGCCAATTTCTACCCAATGACCTCGGCTTCACCCGACCAAAACCGGTTCTGCGATTTGTACAATGGCCGTCACCAAGGTGTCCACTGACCTCGGAACAAGTACGCCAATGCCGGAGGATCAACGGAATTGCATCAGGCTAGACAACAGAATTAGGACATTTCACTACTTCCAGGCTTGTATGTTCTTTCAAATCGACACGATCCAATTCATCCCAAGAATTGTTCTCCGGAATAATGACCGGCCTATTGCACAGGACAGACTTCCCAGGTGGA
This sequence comes from Hyaloscypha bicolor E, assembly GCF_002865645.1. Classification (NCBI taxonomy): domain Eukaryota; kingdom Fungi; phylum Ascomycota; class Leotiomycetes; order Helotiales; family Hyaloscyphaceae; genus Hyaloscypha; species Hyaloscypha bicolor. The sequence goes on along the minus strand of NW_020194619.1, from coordinate 2,131,340 downwards.
TGTCTGCTTTGAAAGTAAATACTGAGAGATTTGGCAGCTTGAGTGAAGCAATTTCCGCAGCACCCAGAACCTCGAGCTCAAGAGTGACGTCACACCTAATGGTACCGCCTCGCAAAGAACATGTTATGGCTTCTAGTTCGTATCCGCCTCCATCTAGATTCAGTACTATCGATTCGAGATGAGAGTGTTGCAGGCCATTGATGGCCTCAAAAATCTCGGACAGATGACTCGAGGGCGTAAGCGCAAGTGACGGTAGTGAGGGTGGAAGTCTTTGGCCAGCAGATGCGGACAAGCGGGTGGTATCCGGCTTCGTCGAGCCTGAATTCGCAGCCCAAGCCTGGGCTCTCGATTGCGAGAGCGCTGAGAGTTTTGGAAATGGAGGTAGTTATAGCTTGTAGCGTACTGGCCCAGAGTTGTGCGGTCGACAAAGACATTGTTGAGGTCACCTGAAAGTGGAACTTGCACGAGCTTAGTTCAGTTACAGTTCAGCCATATGTGGGAAATAACCGGCGAAAGCAATCGGATTTTCGAATTTCGACACTCCACTCAGGGCATGCATCGTCAGTTGGATTTACCGATCTCAATTGCCAGGGCAGCATATTTCAGCCCACCTCCCAGCCGGGATCGTGCTCAATTCGAGGTTTCCTGCCATGACTGATTTTGCTTGTCTTGGGGTCCTTCAGAAAGCGTTGTATTGCTCTATTCGAAAGTACAAGGCCCACTGGAATCACAGATTGAGCGCCTCTACTCCTGCAATTGGCCTTCAATTAGCTGTGATTCTGCACACATTACACTCAAGGTGGTGGCGCGAACCAGGCCACCCACAGAGTTTGGCGATCGACGCAAGCACCGAGCCATCTTCCTCCAATATGCAGCGCTATCAAGAGAAATCCCTCCCCCGGAAGGGCATTGAGTGATGCCATAGTGCTGCGATTGAGTGGAAGAATGCTAGAAGTTGGGAGGAAGTTCCTGTGTGTCGTTGTCAAACGGCAAGGGTGTGGGGTCATCATTCTTATGTAAGCGGGGACCCCTCCTAGGTGGCTTTCTTCCCTCTCAGTCTTTGCGAAAACAACTGTATCATACTCTGGTTCTACTGTCAACCTGAATACAGTTTTGTTCACGAAGATGCCTCAGCTGATAGGTGCTGAGGTGCTCGATCAGCGGCGTCCTTTGCATATAGGCACATACAACGTAGCGTTTTGGCAAGTGCCTCGCTCCTTTTTAGCTACAGTTTATTCTGTGCGCATTGGTTGAACTCATGTAAACAGTGTTGCCCATCAATTGTCTAGGGTCTAGATGTTGCTGACAGGGATCGAAAATCATGTTATCCTACAAATTTCGAAGCATTCCAATTCAAACCCTAGACACCGAAAGCAAAAGCCCACGAAGTCAGCACTCCCAAACTTTTACCTGCAATCACCCACAAAATGCTATGAAACGTACGTTGCCTTTAATTCACTCTCATAACTAAGCCCCCCAAAGCTTGCTTAGCCCTGCTAGCAAAAAGAGGGTAAACAAACGACCTCCAAAAAGGCTGAAAGAGGGGAGTAAATGGATCTAGGTGAAATTGGACCAACATCTCATAATAGGACAGCATGACTCTTTTGGTGGAGGAGGTTGGCGGCCGAAGCGTAAGATTCTCGGCCTTGATCTGCGTTTTTGCGTTCATCTTACGCATTTTACCATTGAGCACCAACTCCAGATTCATTTCCTGAGAGGGCTCAGCTTAAAACCTGTACAGGTTAACCTGAAAGGAAAAGTGACGCGAGTATCATCTACGAGAATGACTCGTTTGCTGATCTCTCGCGTAACCTCCATGCTCAAAGACTTGCAAAACGACGACAAAATTCAGAAAGAAAAAAGAAACAAAAACAGAACTATAATGGGGGTCGGCTGGATTCGAACCAACGTCTCACAATTGAAGGGTACAGCAGGATCTAGTCCCACGCCGTCGAGCGGCCCCGCCTCTAGGGCAGATGTCGTGAAGACTTTCTTTCTGTGCGCTTTACCACTAAGCTACAACCCCAATTGAATTATGCAAAATAGTTTTATTTGAAACGATAAAGGTCAACCCAAAAGGTGGGGGAAAAAAGAAGGCTCGCTTGTTAGCTCTCCAGGTCAGGAGCAAAAAAAAAAGGGGGGGGGGCAAAAATTTTTGCAACAAAAAAAAAGCGCCATTCGAAGAGAAACTTAAAAATATGATACGTCGAGTCGGCGGGGTTCGAACCAGCCTCTATAAATTGAACAGACAGAGTACTGGTGATGCCGGATGTTAAATACTAAGGTATAATATCCTCGATCTTGCAGTCCACAACCCCTGATTTGGGTTGCACTATGATCATATTTTGGACTACGAAGGCCAAAGTGGAGAGGAGGTGAATACGTCCGTAGAGCGGAGGCATTGGGTTCTTCGCGGTCGCGAGTCTCAGGAAGGCAGCACAGCAAATCAAGAGCTGGCTTCAGCAGAACGGGCGAAGATCAGTATCTACCACGCACCAAAAGAGTCTCTTGAAGCATGTTCTTGCTCAAACATCAATTCGTCTATGTCTTTCCCACTCTCCGTAACGAGTCCTCCGCGTTTATTACCCCCTCTTGAAACCCAATAGCTTTCGCAAGACTCTTTGCCTCCTCAAACTTCTTCCTCGCTTCCGCGATGTTGCCATCCATCTCTGCAAACTCTCCAAGATTATGTGTAGCTACCGCGCAAGCCATATCACATTCTTCTGTTCGTTCTGGAGGTGTGCATTTAGCTGCTAAAGCGACGGCCCTTTCAGCCCAGGCGCGGGCATTGCTAACGAGTGCTGGTCGAGAGACGGGTGGCTGCCCTGGTGTTGGGGGTGGGGCTTGTTGGGCGAGGGAAATAGAGAGGTTATTCACTGAACTGTCAGTAAAAAACTAGAATAAATATTGGGAGCGACATACTTAACACCGCCGTATGGCAACTCGTAGGTGGCGACAAGGTTAGAGCCTGAAGAAACAATGGCGCAGCAAGGTAATGCTGGTTCTTCTCCTCATACATGTGTCCCAACGCCTCCAAAGTGCCTCCAATCTGGTCTGGATCCATCCACTCCCCCTCCTCCGGCTTTACGCCCTCTTCTTGCCTCCTCTTCTGCTCTTTCAATACCGTCTCCACAGCCCAAACCAACCTCTTCTCCGCAGCCTCTTTATCATCGACATACTGATTCGCATACAGCTCGCCCAGCTTAACACTAACCCCCACCGTCTTCCCCAAAACCCTTGTCCTCTTCCCCTCATTCCCAGGTTTACTTCCCAGCTCCTCCACCCACCGCAAATTATCCCTCCTCACAATCTCCAGAATTTCAATCGCCCGCCGAAACTGCTGCACCTTCTCCATCAACGCCGCAAGTTGGATCTTGACCCCGATAATCTCGTCTGAGAAAGGATCCATGCCAATCTCATCCGCGACCCTTAGCGCTTCTTTGTAATATTTCACTGCGAGTTTCGCATCAAGTGCTTGGTTCGTGTAATACAGCGCTTTTCGTAATTGTTTAGCTACCGGTTCGGGGAACTTGTGGAAGGCTCCGCGGAAGTAGGTGTAGTATAAGTAATTGGTGTATGCGAGGAAGCCCGCACCCGCGAGGATACTGTCTGCTATTAGCTTTCGTCCTGTTTTGCCCTGGGGGTTGGATGTACAAGAAAGTTGCTGCCGCGACGGAGAAAGGGTAGGCTTTGAATAGAACTTTGGAAGCTTGGCTAAAGGTCGCGGTCGATTGGTGTCTTTGCTGTCTCATCTGATGCGATATTGAGTTGCGTGGCAATGGCTTTCGTTGTTGACGTAAACATTGTGAAGCTTGTTTCGAAGCTGGTCGGAACGCGCTCCGGAAGCGTGGCGCGAACATCGTTGGAGCTGTACCAGGTCAATTGCTTCCCGGCGAAGTAGGGTCTAGATTATTGGGAATGTGTTGATCTCAATTCGAGCTGATGAAGCTGTGATATCTGAGCTGCGAGAATATTTTGAAGTCGATGATCGCGACAGCGACCCCTGTTCGGCTGATGTCAAGCCGACGCTAAAATCAACCTCCAGTCCTTGTATTTACCCCACATCCGAGGCAGCACAAAGGTTTACAGCCTCTGAACACCTCTCCAAAGCATTGCAATTCCCTTGCTCAACATTGCGTTTACGGAAAGAGGTAATTCTAAGTAGTTGCGCAGGTCCAACATTCCACAATGGCAACCAAAGGCAAATTCGAGCCCAAGACACCGGTAGTGCTCAACCCACCAAAGGACGACCCTATCACCCCAGAGTTTTTGTCGAGGTGCAATGGCAAGTCTCAATTACTCTCTCATAAAACTTTGGCTGACATCATATCTAGGTATTGACAGCAACCTGTGCTACGTCGCGATCAAAGTAATCTTCCCTTCTTCCTTCATCGAGCCTCGAGCCCACTTCCCCACCAATCGTATCCACATCGACGAGGCTGATAATAAACCAAAAATCAGGGCAAAGTCTTCGACGTAACCGGAAACAAGTCCTACGAGAAAGGCGGCTCTTACCACGGTACCTTCCCCCTCACCCTCCTCCTTTCCCCTGCGAGCCTGCGAGCATCCCGCATTCCCTCCTCCGCCCCCAAGCTCCCTAACAATAAACCCAACACTAATCACTCTCTCTTTCGAAACAGTATTCGCAGGCCACGATGCCTCCCGCGCCCTCGCCCTCACCTCCACAAAACCCGAAGACGTGCGACCCGACTGGGAAGACCTAGACGACAAAGAAAAGCAGACCCTCGATGACTGGATGACATTTTTCAGCAAGCGGTATAACGTCGTCGGTCTTGTAACTTCTCCTCCGTCTGGCTCTACGCCAGCATAGGAGTAGAACGGTCATGTGGCTATTTGATGATGGGACGGGAGGGAGTTCGGCGTACATACTCAAGCAATGCCGCTTCATATTGGGCGGGAGAAAAAGCCGAGACCGGAGCAAGAATAAGTACATCACACCGAATCACATCTTGCCTCGAGCTGCCATACGATCTATTTTTGCCGGAGGCCTCTCCTGCTCCGCTAACCGGGAAGTCCCGTCGTTAGGTACTTGACGGCTATTCTACCCAAAAACTCGGATCCGACGTGGCTGACTGGATCGACATTTGTGCAACGGAGCCATTCTGTCTCTCGCTGAATCTGGAGCAACCTCCTGAATGTCGTGCTATGGCTGTTTTACATAACGTGCTGTGTTACTCCCGCTGGTTATGTTCCCGGTCCATGCCCGCATCGATCGGCAGCCACGAGTGACACGACGTATTGTGAATTCCATTTCTCATGTTTCTAAGGCCGTGCGTCAAGACGCCAGCACTGGATGCTTTTGTTCTAGAGGAAATGCTTTGTTTTGTTCAAGTCGACGAATAGGCTTTGGATTGCCAACTTTCGTTCTTAATGTAACGAGTGCAGTATTACAATACGACAAGGCTCGTACAGGCATGCACACGATATCAATATCTCCCCTAATTGTACTGTAGACCCGCACCCAACTCCGAAAGATAGCCACTCGCAACAATGCACACAATGGCCCCGTCTCTCCCTTTAAATCTTCGTCTCTTCCGAGGTACACGCTCCCCATTCCTCTCCCAATCACAGCCAAACCGACACCGGCTCGTCAGCGGCGTGGAGTCTGGACCTGACCTCGGAAGAGGACATCCTCCCCCTTATCCGAGTGTAACATTCTGGAAGATCTACCGTCCGCCACGTGCGGCCCGCTTCATTGCCGCTGCACGCGTCGCATCAATGCAAGGTTGGCACGCCACGTTCTGCACCCACGTATGCTTGATGACCTTGACGCCAAAGCATTGGTGGTAGGGGTCCGTCCGCGCGAAGTGGCAGTAGGAGAGCAGGCGGCTGGAGTTGTGGCCGCAGACGAATTGGAATTCTTCCCAGTCGCACATGGCGGAAGCGTGCTGTGGAACGTCAACCTTGTTTTCAGATGCCAGGGCGGGAAGGGGGTGCCTACTTTGTGCAGCGTTGTGTTGCCTTGGGGGTATTGCGGCGCGTGGTTGCCACGAGGTTGCGCGTGCGTGGGCGGATGTTGGTTCCAAATTTCAGTTCCGAGAACCCGGTTGACAGAAAGGCTGACGCAATTTCGTTGACTGATAGGGTTCGAGGCTTTTGGGTGTGCCTCGGATTTGGTGTTGAGGCAGTCGTTTGCAAACGGAGTGAAGCAGATCTGAGGAGTGGTCAGAACAAATCCTTTGTGTAGTTGAGGTTTCACTTACAGATAGCTCTTGAGAGACAAGCCCTCCAAATGCGAGTAAGATCGTAGACAACTGATGACAAAGAGTAGATAGAGAAACAGAGCGCTTGACATATGCAGGACCGGGAAACAGCATTATTTATACTTTACGAAGTATCTCGAACAATACGAACGCTTACCGTGACAAAACTGCTGATCTTCATATGCCATCCATATCGGTCATGGGTAGTGTCACCTATCAATCTTTTTCCAAGAACAATTTTCTTATTTGGATAGAGCCTTGGTCTTCATCTATTGAGAAGCAATGGCTTCCGCGGAAATGCATCTTGTGTTGCCACTGCATTAGGGCACAGACATCGCTTGATGCCCCATCCTTGGCAAAATACTGGTAGCGTTCACAAGAGAGCGCGCACTCAGGGGACAAACGGGCAACCTCATTCGAAGAGAGTCAGATAGTTTGCTTTATAGTCAGAGAGATGACGAATGCAAGTTGGAAGCGGCCTTCGGATTGGATGGTAACATCGGAGGGGGGGATACAAAGAAAAAGTAACAAGGGTATTGTTGAGGAGCGGAAAGACTTTTGAAGGCGCGTTGAAGAGCCGGCCTCTGAGATTCCAAGTTTGCTGTCAGAGTCATGAAGAAGTAGTGATTCAAGAAGTGATATCTGATATAATACCGAAACGGCCTGCAGCGTGTGGCATTTGACATGCAGGTAGATCGTAAGCAAACGCCGGGTCATGAGAGTCATGGTTGGTAAAACCAGGTAATCGGAATCAGTGTGCGACATGGTGGCTGAAATGCTCCAAGCGTCTTGTGGCTCGGCTTGCAGAATGGCCGATGGAGAATCCTGAAATTCTGGTGAAGGAGCTAGAGAATCACTTACTGTCGTTCTAGAGCTTCGAGCCGTGCCAGCAAACCGTGCTTGACAAGACAATCATATCTGATAGACATGAGACAAGGGCGACTTTGGCCGTGTTGAAGAAAAAAGTAAGGCGATCGGCTTTGCCTTTGGGTTCTATCTCTACTCATCGAGGAGGGTCGCAGACGGCGCTTTGACAGTGATTCCGGGAAGATTATCCGTCCAATACGACAAACAGCTTCCACGAAGCTTCTCATGCACTACTGAAGATCCTGCGGCTCAGTTGTTCTGGTGCATCGTAACTGGCTGTTGGCTGGAGATTAAGACTAGCCATGCGATGATCTCAACCCAAAGCCTTTAAACTAAATAAACTTTGTAGCTTAGCATCTGGTTGTGCGACTTGACCAAAGATGTCTTCAGCCTGTAGCCCGGTACTGGGAACGATCGGAGATTCCGGCCAGCTGGCTTGAATCCAGGATGAAAGAATGCGAGGAAGCTTCAAGAATCACGCCCGTGCTTGCAAGGATGCAGGATTTGGGGAGAGCGGGATCAGAGGATTGAAGTGGAGGATTGCAGGAGAAGAAGGAAAGAAGTAGAGGGGTGTGGAGAAGGCCCCTGCCGATGTCCTCTCGTTTACATACCACCGCCTCTCATGCAAGTAACTCCATCCAGACACTTTGCTCTGGAGCTGTCCCCGCCTCTGAGCTGCAAGGAGACTTGGTAGTTGGATGCGGCGAACAAGTGTAATTCAGGTTCATATGACGTAAGGGAAAATTTAACTGGATTAAATTATTCTCTCTGCCACTCGAGAATTCAGGGAGAGCGGGTGCGTTTGAATGGACGGTCTCGCCATCCTCGCTTAACTTCGGTAGTACAACAACGAAATACGGACCAGTACAAGCAAAAATATTGACTGCTGAACAAAGAGAAAGAAGACACCAATGCGAAGTCCCTCGAACACTCAAGTGTGAGACCTCTGAAGAAGAAAAAATGAACTTCTCACGTGACAGGTCTCGTGATATTCGATGCCTGAGGACGCAAGGCCAGAAACCGCCCCACCCCACCAGCTGCAAACACGAAATCACGCCGTACATCTGCAGCAAGAAAACGTGGCAATCGCGAGGGCTTCATGATCCTTTCATGTACCCTTCGCACACAAGCCGGGCGTCGGTATGCACACCGATAGATTGGAGATGAAGCTATTGATGCGCGAGAAAGTTTCTCGCGCCGTCTGGGCTTCGGAGTCGCGGTCGTGCGCACGCGGGAGGCAAAGTGAGGCTTTCAAGCGAGAACAGGCAGCAGACTCACCGATGGTCCGCCTCACTTCTCCCTCCCTTTCTTCCTTCTTCCTCACCTCAATCCCATTTCTACCTCCTTGGCCCTCGCAATCTCATGATTCGGCGACTGAACCAGCCGCTGCATTTCTTTCCCGCGTGGTCTTGGAACGGCCTTCCAATCGTGTGTTGCTGTGATCCCCATGTCCTCAGATTCCTGAGCTTTTCCGAACGCGTTCACCGAGCTCCTGGCAGGGGTCGACCCAGCGGAACCCATTTACCTGCGCGATATAGTCTCGAGTCTGCCTTGCCGTGGCCCTGCGAACCAGTGTCCTTCCACTTCCAAAGCAACTCTTCACCATCGAAGTATCGCCCCGCGTTGCGAGGAGTCGGCGACAGCAGCTCTCAGGCACAGCTGTAGGGCAAGTTTCTAGCTGTTCTTATACAATCCAGTTGGGAGGTTTTGATCCGACGTTCCGCTGGCCGACTGTCGCCGAATTGTGACGGGAAACACCACCGGTTTGATCAATCTGACTTTGCTCAAGTTGTGCCGCTCGCTAACACACGTCAGATAGGTACAATGTCAGGTCAATCGAGTCGCCGTGATCGCTCTGTACGATAGAATCCCAGCTCTCCGCCACATTTAGGCTTCCGTTCTGATGGATGTGTTGTTTTAGTACTATCCCCCTATTCCTACCAGAAGTCCTCTGGACCAAGGACAGATGTACGGACCCGCAAGAGAGATGGGGCCCCCTCCCCTGGATTGGCCTCCACAGCCCGTGGAGATGGACCCCTTGAGCAATTCAAGGACTCTACCAAGTCCTCAAGCATCAATGTCTGCCTCCAATGCTTGGGACGCTCTGCTTCAACCTCATCCCTTCGGTGAATTATCCTATGGATCTCCGAACCATGCGAGGCCTCAGCAGCTCCCAATGGACGGCCCGAATCGTGCTTCTCCACCGACCCAATTGCCTTTGGTTCAATGGTATATGGGTAATGACGGACCTTGGATCCCTAAGGGGATATCAGAGATCGTCCCAGACGACAGGTCTCAGTCAAGACATATTGACAACCGAAGTCATCTAGCATACACAGGTCAGTATAAAGCACCCAACCCATCGGACCCAGGATCATTCCAATATTGTGCACCTCATTCGGACTCCGGTTATGGAACCAGGCGTAGTGATGGGAACCCCTCCGTGTTCACCGCCGACGTTCCAGAAAGGGATCAAGACTGCCAGAGTCTTCAAGGACATGTCCCCGACTATCAGGCGTTTCCTGTGCTCAACGATATGCTGCAGCGAGATGTTAGAACTGCTGAACCATCATGGAGTTACCCGACCTCTTCCCCTTCGGACTCATCTAAACTCACCTGCCCAACATGCCGGAAACATGTCAAAACCCAATCCGAATTGAAGTACGGACATCGAAGTCGTTCCCTGATGCATGCTAATGAATTGTAGGAAGCACGACTTACGACACAGAAAGCCATTTACGTGTACAGTCCCAGGATGTCCACGCACCGAAGGATTTAGTACTACGAATGACTTGGAAAGGCATACCAAGAGCAAGCATCCTTCAGCCATGTCGGAAACTGCAATGACCAAGAAGTTCCGCTGTCTTGTGTCCGGATGTAAATCCAAAGAGAAGTCATGGCCACGTTTGGACAACTTCCGGAGTCATCTTAAACGAGTCCATGGAAACCAGTTGAGGCATGATGATGACTTCGACGAGCTCATACGACGGTAAGTGGAGTGGATGCACGCATGTTGAAGAGGGTGCAGGGAACTAATAGGTAACAGCGGTGAATATGTTGAAAGGAATGGCCTTACGATACAGGACAAGGAATCAACTCAACGGCCCAATCTGCCGGAGCCACCCCGCACCATGAAGGCAGATATTCGCGACACACAGTCCGGTCAATTGGCCGAAACAAATTGGAAACCCAAATCCCTTTATCCCGAGGTTATTGAATCGTCTCAGGATTTTATCGCCCCCAAAGGACCCCAACCGGACTTTGATTCCAAGGTGGCTGCAACCAATAAGAGTTCTCCATCCGAGACCCCACAGCAGGAAACCGTCCAACCTTTGGAAGTTTTCCGGACCCAGAGTCGCATTTTGGAAAACAGGATCGATGTGGATAATGTTCTAGTCCCAGTGGGCCAGAGTAATTCGACAATTTCCAAAGTTGAACCTGCAAGTTCCCAAGCGGTTCCAAGAGGGAGTACCACTGGTAAGGCTCCAAGGCAGAATCCAGTGTCAGCCTCAGATGCCACTATTTTGGGGGTAGTCAAACAGGCATTGGCGGGAGCCAAGATTACTGACGTTTCTCCTGATCGTGCAACCCATCAGGATTCGGAACGGAACCACTTGCCCAATGGAAGGTTGTCCTCGCGCGATCAGTGGCCCGCTGGTCCGAGTTCGGCGATGCCGACCTCAAGTGGAGCAAACGGCCGTATTAAACCAACGGATGCCCCCTCCCCTGAAGAGGCAGCCCGGGATTCTGAGGCTCAGAAGAAGGCTCTAGAGGTTCTCAAAGTCATTCGCGAACTTGGTTATATTGTGCAAAAGGACACCACCCATTCTCCAAAACCCCATAACCTTGGATCTGCTGCCAGCAACAGAAGTGAAAACCAAGTCACCTGCCAGACTTGCAAGAGGTTCACCGGTCGTCCTTGCGAATTGAAGTATGTGTTCTCAACATCTTTTATGTGCAGTGCTAACTGTTCAGGAAACACATGAAGCGTCACGAGCGGCCATATGGCTGCACCTTCTTGACCTGCAACAAGACCTTTGGCAGCAAGAATGATTGGAAGCGTCATGAAAATTCTCAGCACTTTCACCTCGAGACTTGGCGATGCGACGAAGAGAGACTTGAAGGCGGCGCATGCGCCAAGGTGTGTTATCGCCGACAGACTTTCCAAGAGCATCTTGTAAAAGCGCATCAGATGGTGCTTGATTCAGACCCCATCAAGGCCAAGCTCGACAACTGTCGAATTGGTCGCAACTGCCAATCGCGCTTTTGGTGCGGTTTCTGTAACAGTCTGGTTGAGTTGAAGAAGAGGGGAGTCGATGCTTGGACCGAGCGCTTCGACCATATTGATGACCACTTCATGGGACGGCACAAGCTGCCAAAACAAAGCATCCAGGATTGGGTCCCCATGGACAGTGACAGGCCCAAAGGAGAGGTTGAGAGCCCGCACTCTCTCGGTTCCCCAGACGAGGACGGGCCTGGGCCTTCTCAATCGGCCACGGGATCTCCAACCGAAAACCCTCCCGAGTCCAAGGCTTCCACGGGCGGATCGCCAGGTATTGCATCCAACCATGAGGAGGGCCATGCAGGTCCAAGTACCAAAAGATGCAGGCCCAGCGGTGGCGATGACCCACTTCCAGCCCAGAAGCGCGTGAAGCACGATACCGTCGTCTACTGTGTAAGAAAGCCCTTTCCCTGAGCAAATCAATATCACCACGGTGGCGCTGATGGGTAGACAATAGTGCCAGTGCAATACGCCCCACAACCCCAGAATCGATCTACGGTGCACGGGCTGTCCGGAGCGGCCCCACGAGTTCTGCAGCAATTGCAATGTGGAGCGCGTCCCGGCGCAGAAAGATCCTAGTGATTTCAAACGCAGATCGTGATATTGGATCTATTTTTACTGATTTCATTCCCTGGTGGAATTCCCCGGATAACCCATGTGGATTTGGTTACCGTTGACTTACGTTTGAGCCGTGAGATGAGTTACGATTCACGACTTTTTTTTGGTTTACGGATGGATTGGTGTACTAAAAGATTCTTGGGTAGAGGTGGGATTTAATGGAGCTGGTGGCTTTCTTCTGGCCTTTCATGGCGTTTGTTGATCTTTTCTCGTATTAATCCTCTAATGCAGCTTACTGCCAGTGATTTACTCTGGATCCGAAACCATGTCAAACATGCATCTTGACAGTCTGAACTTCAAAACCCAGAATACATCAAACCGCCCTCAAGCAATGCGGCTCAGCCGCACCTGATATGTCTGGCCTCCCATTCAGGCCACATTCTCAATATTTGCGTTTCATTTATAGAATCCTTCGCTAAAGCTCACCGAGTTAGGTTTCATCTGAACCGCATGATGGAGGGGTGAGGGGTCCAGTTATTGGCGCACAAGGATATCCAGCCACCATCCACTGAGCCCCTGCAGAATCGGTGTCTGTGAGAGGCATAGCGCGCAGCGGGAGGGACCCCACTTTGGCGGGGCGAAGGGGCAGTGAGGCGAAATCATGGGCTCTCCTTGGGAGACTGACTGACTGCAGACTGCAAACTGCCCAATACCAAACCCGCGAAATCCGGTCTGCACTCGGGGAGCTGATGCGACAGCGCACCTCACACCCTCCTCGAAGGGAAGTGGAAGAAAGGGGAGAATAGCCGCCGGGTTTGAGGAAACGGCCAATCACAGCAAATTGGATAGAGCCGCTTGGGGGCGATACGGCGCTGTGTCCGCTTTGGGAGGGCCGCATTTTGGGGCTGAAATGGAGACTGGTGATCGTCTTGGAGGGGGGTCTCAGGGAAACTCCTTTCTTTTGCGTCCGTCATCTTGATTTCTGGAAGAAGAAGGAGGGATGACACGACCGGTTTCTTTCTGGAACATGGAACATGTCTCTAGTCCCTCGCCCGGCGCAAAAAATGCACATGCACAGGTGAAGACGTGAGTGTGGAGGAGAGGCCGAGTCTGCCTGGTTCCCGCCTTGTCCGCCCTATGGCGTATCGAAGGAATGGAAGGCCTTGATTGGGATTTGTACAACCACCCTGCAAAAAAGCAACGAGCATACCCTCCGTCCACGTCTGCCCACTCCCGCGTGCCCGACGACCTCCCAAACCGCTCAGCGAGAGCGAGAGAGGGCAAATGGGCTCCTCCCTCGCCGGCTGCCGCTCCCTGTCCATTCAGAGGCGCAGCCATGGACCTCCACCAACAGTCAGGGGTTTGCATATGCATTCCTGGCTGCTGGTGCTGGCGCTGCAGTTTGCAGTCGGTCTGCTTGCGGGACTTAGTTTGAGGCTCTTTCTTCCACACCGGGAGGCGCCATGTTTCCAGTCGATCATGGAGGTTGGATGTGCTGGTGAGGGGGCTTGGCCGCCTTTACTTTATGTCGTCGTCCCTCTGCTCGTTTTGTTCGACCACCCTCAAACATCCCACTAACCGCAGCTCCGCCCCTCTCCGAGACTTTGGAACTTGGCTGCTTCGCCCCGAATGCCCCCTCTCACCTGATCCAGCTGATCGGTGACCTCACTCATCCTCGGGAGCGAATTTGTATGTATTGTGCTGCTGGTGCATAAAGACATTGGTTGTCTGTACAAAGAGCGAGTTGTTTGTTTCCAAGTTTTTTGTACGTCTACACAGCATATTCTCGCCATTGATATCCAATCATCTCGGTCACTGATATTGGATACTTAGTGAATCTCACCAGCGGGTTCTTGGAGCAAACACGCCCTCGACCTCGAGCTATATTAGGCGCGCTCGCTTCGGCAAACACCTCCACCACTTCAACTTCCTTCCGCCTTCTACCTCCAGGCTTGCTGAACTCCTCGACATCTACATCATGTCGAACAATTTTGGCTTTGGCTCCATGCCTGGAATGGAGTCCCTCCAGGATTTCTACTCGAGCTCACAGTCCTACCAAGATGACCTGTGCGGGCTCGACAGCTCCTTCGATAACTCCTGGATGGAGAACCTCGATCCCAAGCTCAAAGTCCTGAACCAACCTCAAGCTCCCTTTTCATGGCAAGTTCAACACCATTTCCAGCAACAAAGTCAACTACAACAACCTATGCAACGCTTTATTCAGGAACCAGAGAGAACCTTCTTTTCTGCTGCTCCTCTTGCTACCACACCACAAGGATTCTTTGACATGACGCGTGCAGGAGCTCCTATCTCCACGCTTCCACGCGCTTATCAAAACCGCATGGGTTCCCCGTCACCATCGCAAGGCGCGGTGACCTCGACGTGTAGCAGTGGTTTGAGCCCACCGGCTGAAAACGATTGGCCCCAAGACAACATCTTCTCACCTCAGGTGCGAGGAGAGGAGCTTCAACGGATGTCTCAATTCGGCCATTCACACCAAAATGATTTTCACTTCGAGCAATTCCAATCCCATGGCTCTCACGTCCAGCTCAGCCAGATCCAAGGCTTCTCGGACATGCCTCCAGAGGAAGTTTGCTACGATGGCGACGAGGGATACGACGAGATGGCCATGAAGACCGAGTACAACACTGAAACCGATAACCGCATCTTCAAAGTGGAAGGCGGTCATTCCTCGTACAGATACCCAAGTGACGAAGGCCTCGGCGAATCCATCAAGGACGAAAGCTCCCCACAAAACAGTACTATCCATGTCGAGCACGACGCACTGTCCGACGCAGACGCGGATGCGGACGGAGACATTGACCAGGAGAGCATTATCGGCGTCGTCAACGGCGGCGATGACGATGATGTCGAGTACACGCCCAAGTCTACACGTTCCCGGAAGCGGGTTGCCTCCAACTCTAAGACTATCACCCCTCCCTCCAACAAACGTTCCCGCACCACCATCAAGTCCTCTCCAAACTCCAAAGCGGCCAAGGGACAACTCCAATGCAAATCCTGCGACCACGCGCCTTTCAAGGACGCCGCAGCCCTCCAACGCCACAACGCAGGCACACACACTCGAGCCTTCATCTGCGTCTTCGCCTTCGCCGGCTGCAACAGCACCTTCGCCTCCAAGAACGAGTGGAAGCGGCACGTCTCGTCTCAACACCTGAACCTCTCCGCCTGGATCTGCGAGCTGCAAGGATGTGCCAAAGTCCTCTCTAACCCCAAGGTCGGCGGCCCGCCCGTCAAAGGCAGCGAGTTCAACCGCAAGGACCTGTTCACGCAGCACCTCCGGCGCATGCACACCCCGTTCACGGTCAAGCGCCAGCAGAAGAAGAACCCCGAATGGGAGGAGAAGCTGAAGGAGCTTGCAGTGTCTTGCTCGCGGGTTAAGAGGCAGCCGCCGCAGCGGTTGGCGTGTCCGTTGGCCGCGTGCGGCGCCGTGTTTGAGGGGCAAACGTGCTGGGATGATCGCATGGAGCATGTGGGAAAGCATTTGGAGAAGGTGGCTACCATGGCGAAGAGCGCTGAGGTGAGGCAGGAGAATGATGCGTTGCTTGTTCAGTGGGCGCTGAGGGAGGGGATCATTGAGACGAAGCAGGGCGGAAGTGGATACCGCCTTTGCTCAGGTGGCAGAGAGACTAGGGTCGGTGATGAGGATGCGGAGGGCGAGGAGGAGTGAGCATCTGCGGAAGAATGAGCATCCAGGGGCAGCGAGCTTGCGAGCATGTCGTCTCTTCCTCTTTTTTCATTTTTAGGTCTTCTCTCCCTTTTTGGGCTTGATTGCACACCACTTTACTTTACGTTACGTTACGTTACGTTTACTGTCGGACCACGGATTCACGAACAGAATGGATGGATGATACCATGGGATACATACAACCCTCCAGAAAGGAGCTTCACGGTCATTTCCTTAATCTGTCTGTCTTGTTCAACGACAGACCTTCGTACATTTTTCATGAAGTTATGATTTCACGGCGTTCAACGGCACTGGCTTGCAACTAATGGCGTTCTACTCAGCCGATAGATCGAGGATACTGCAGATGGAGATACAAAAAATTAAAGTTTCATTGTAATATCAAAACCTTTTCCTCACCTTGTGACCCTAGACCGCTGCAAACCCTCTCGATTCAATCCTGGTGTCTTCCTCCGCTTCCCCCATTCTCCCCTCCCCATCCCTCTCTTCCCAATCCCCATCTTTGGTTGCTGGGTGACGCTTCCCACGTGACGCTTCCAAGCCCCCTTTTTCAACCAAGCGCGCCACCAAAAGGCGCAGCACTGGCTCAGCTATGCTTCGCTCGCGACCGCAGCACTGCGCAAACATTCAGCCGGCCGCGCAACCTAATCTGATTTCTCACGCTCACCTTTGCACTGCCCGCGAAGGCAAATTGATTTGGTGTCGCTCATGCACACCCTGGTGCATTGCCCTTGAGAGCAACCTAATTTGGAGTTGCCGTCCTGTGTGCGCGTTTTCTGGAATAATGCACTAGCGATGGCGCCGCTCTGTTGTCCTGCAGATGGCGTTGGGGCTGTACATGTGCAGTGTGACCGGAGTCTCGAGACGGGAGTTCGCACCGTGGTTCGCATCGGGCGCATCCGAGTCATTGGCCGACTCGACACCACCCACGACTCACGAGGGCGTTGGGCGGGAAAGAAGGCAGGGGCCATAACGGCATTCACCGCGCCCCCTCTCGTCTCACTTCATCTCGACGTCAAACGAGAGCAAAATCTCCGGTGAATGAACTCGGCAAGCAACTAGACTCGAGACGCGAGAAAAAGCAAACGCTTACCTCGAGAACTTGGAGAGACAGCAAAGGCGGGAGGGCTGAGTCACGTGTTCGTGCGCCGAAACGACTCCTCACTTCCTCCGGCAGCTGAGTCATTTGTTGACTCCCCTCTGATGACTGTCACTTTTTCGAAACGACACTGAATCTTTCGAGGATCACATAGACCTCGGAAGACACTAAAGTCAAAACAAGATAACGGAAAAGAGAAAAGAGTAAAGAAAGAGAACCGAAAAGGAAGGAAGGAAAGGGAAGAGAAGGAGAGGAGAAGATGGCATTAACTAAGGCAATGAAGCAGCTTCTCGCTGTTCTGGGGTCGAAACGGCAATCAAAAACTTCTTCTCCACTTCCGCCCCCGCAACCAACACCAGAGAGCCAAAATCCAGTTCTACTCCCAGTTCGAGAAACGGAAACCCCCTCGCCAGACACCAAGTCCGCGGTTGCCGTCCCGGCCAACACACCACCAAAGGAGGTGGAGGAGAAGAAAGAGCTCAGTGAGGGCCGAAAGGGTGGTTCGGCGATAGAAAGCCTGCCAACCGAGCTTCGGATAGCGATCCTAGAAGCGGTAACGGAGGTGAGGAGTCTGGATGCGCTTCTTCGCGCCTCCCCAGGTTGCTGGCGCGCATTCCACGGCCCGAGGATAAAAATCCTCAAAGGATTGCTCCAGCATGAGCTACGCCCTTCTCTCCTCCTCGAGGCGCGGACGGTCGTGGAAGCAACGAAGGTCCCTCGAGATGGGGAGAGGCTGACATCTCTCCGGCACTTCATGACGGGGTATAAAGAGTTGAAAGCAAGACTCGCATCCTCTGGCAATGCGTCTGGAGAGTTGCCGCCGAGCGAGGTGGAGATTGCGGATGGGGATGTGATTGAGATGGCGAATCGGGAGCTACTGATTCAGATCTTGACGGTCCATTTCTGCAAAGATGCATTGCGTCCGGTATCAGCGAGCAAGCGCTCAGCGCCAATTCCTCGCGCTCATCTTGAGATCTCGGAGACGGAGAGGCATAGGATCCAGCGAGCGATGTATAGGTTTGAGATTTTCGTCGCGTTGTTTGCGGATAAAGATTTTGGGAAGCCGTATAGAGGGCATGGGGTTGGGGAGCAGGAGATGGCGGATTTGTATTTTGGGGGTGAGGGGATGAAGGATTGGGAGGCTGAGGAGTTGGCTTGTGTGCGGGATTGGATAGTCCGCGTTTATAGGAGAGTGCTGGAGGAGACGAAAGAACTCGTCTGGGAGATGAACGTTGAGAGTGAGAGGCAGGAACTGAGATGTTTCATGAAAGAAGGAAAACAGTTGGAGGCTCGAGCTGAGAAACAGGTTTTGGCACGCCGTGGGTTTTCCTCCCTTTCCCCCTTTCTTATTTTTGAAGATTGAATGGAAAGCTAAATTTGGGGGAACAGATCAATACTGGGAACCCGAACAATGTGAAGCCTTGATGATGATGGGCCTTCCATTCCTTGCGAAAGCGCTCAAAGCAGCTTCAACGAAGGAGAAATTCGAACTCCTGAAACCCCACCTCATCCATTCTTTCATGTACGCGCCGACCTTCTTGACGAAGGCGCTCGAAGGCACTCCCGACTCCGGGCCTCCCCTTGCCTATATCCAAGTACACCACCGAAGACCAAGGGTCCAATTCGATGGCGATATTGAAGATGGACCGAATGCGGCGTGGGTGCGGAGTAAGCGGAGTGAAAGAGAGGCGCAGGGACAGTGGTTTGAGAGTCGCGGCGAAAGGTGGAGGGAGTGGGGTTACTGTTTGTGGGATGAGGAGAGGCTGAAAGGCTGGGGGTGTGGGGAGTGGAATTGGAGGAATGGGGCGAGGAGGGAGAGGGGACGGTGGGTTTGCGAGGAGGTGGTGAGGCTGAGTGGGAGGGTGTTGCCGAAGTGGGTTTGGGTTGTTGATGGAGACGAGTGAGGAGGGAGTGAGAGCGCGTGAGTAAGAGCGTTGTTTCTGTCCGGACCAGAAGAAAGGGAAAGTAATATAAGAAAACTCAAATATCGAAAGCCGTTTGGAGTGGCAGACTTACGGGTGTGTTCAAGATGTTTAAGTCCTGAAAATGACTACCCCGTCACCAGGCTAGCGGAACACTTTCACTTCTGATAAAATCGATCACAAACCATTACAGTGCCTCACGCTTCTCCAAAACCCGAACAAAGACAGGAATGGAACATATTATCAACGTTTCAAAATCAAAAGTTCGAGCATTTAAAAGTGGAGCAGTCCAGGCGTAGCACCATGGTCGGTCCGACACAACAGCGACAAAATAAAAGAAAGTCCACTATAATACTAATTGACATAAATTGTATTAATTAGAATTATTATATATCTTATTATAGTTAATTCTCTATTCTCTGATTATTAATATCTTTAATATTATAAGAGTTATAAAGTACGGAATTATTTTAAATTAGCTCACATAGAAATATTCGTGTTTTATATAATTAAAAATCACGACTTGTATAATATACAAGGTTACACGGGATTAAAATCATAGACCTTTAATACTTTATACTCTTGTAACGGCTGGCATAATTGCATATTCTGCCGCAAATATCAAACGAGAGGAAACGCGCCTGAAACGGGCAAGAAAGCTAGAGATTGGCAAAGGACTACTAAAGGTCGAGGCATTCCCTTCTCCTTTACTCTCTAGTATAGTATTTTCAATACATGAGATTCTCTGAACTTTGTGCTTCGACCATTGCATTGATCCCGCCGTCACAACTCTCATTAGTAGCAACTCTTAAAATTTAAGCTTCTATTATATATGATAAGCTTATAGAAGCCTAAGGGCCTTATAAGTCTAAGTTTAATATATTATTTACTTAAGCGTACCTGGCTTTCCCGAAATATTTTGGTGTTTTGTATAGTTAAAAATAAAAATAAAGTATAATTCGTTTATATACTTTGAAATTTATTTACTAATTAACCACAAATCCTATCAAAAATCGGATTAATATATTTTATTCACCTAATTCTCTTATATAATTATATTGCTTAGTATTAATTACTTCAAGTTATGGTTAAAAAGTTATTATAGGCGTAAAAGGCGGACCGTTTTGTTGTTGTTTTGTCGGACCGAATATAGCGCCTGTCTCGGCAGCGGGTCTGGACGCAACAATCAGCTGATTTTCCACATCCCGATGACACCCGAATTTGCCTCACCATAAAAGAGATTAAACGTCGACTTCTGTCGTCTCTTTCATTTGTTGTTCCTCCTTTACGAAATATGCGATTAATTCAGTTCAAGATTTTGCGTGCTGAGGTCGATTGAAGGAGGTTCCATTCACGCCATCCACTCCACTCAGAATCCATTCTTTCTTGCCTTGGAATTGAGAACAGATACCTCGGTACGTCAGATCTAGGGACTCCCTCATTCAAAATTGGCCCACTGATCAAGGTGGGAACGTAGACACGTGATCGATCCATTTTCATTTTCGTTTGCATCTTCACCCGATAATAAATTAATCACGCGCTACAATGCTGATCGCGCGCCGCTTCTCGCTCACCAACTTCTTCGTCGCTACCACGGCGCTCGGATTCCAGGTGTTTGTGCTGTATCCTTGGCATAAGAGGCTGGATGACGATTTTCAGGAGCTGAAGGCCGAGGCGGTTAGGGCGTTGAGGGAGGGAGAGGAGGCGAGGTTGAGGGAGTTGACGCAGATCAAGGAGGAGATTAAGGCGTTAGAGAAGAGGAGTGGTTGGGGTTGGAGGTGAGGTATTGGGGATTGTGGGTTGTGGGTTGAGATTTGGGAGGGTTGGGGAGAGGAGGGGCTGAGAGGAGAACTTCATCCAAGGAGAAAATGATATGAGCCGGCAGCCAGAGATTTGTGTTTGCTGAGATGTCAGGAGAGAGAATTATGGCGAATGTTTATTTAAACAGTGGGGTTGATTATCAGACTGTCAAGGAATGATTAGACAAGATAGAGGCTCAGGTCACTCCTCATCATCCACGGAAGGAGTCCAATGGGTATCCTGTTATTAGAAATAGAAGTAAACAATAAATTCTGTTAGGAATTCGAAATTGTATCAGATCTTGGAGAGTTAGTGGTTTGCACTCATCAAAATTAGTTGAAGAAGAGAAACATATCCGGACAATAAAACTCAGCGAAGAAGCCCCCCTTTTAGGTTCTACCCCGCCAACTTCCCCTTCGCTTAGAAGCGTCGGAGATCAAGACTTTTACGCAATAAACACCACACATACAAGTGAAATTTCTGTCTCTTGTGGAGTTTCTCTCTTCGAGGCTTGTTCTTTGTGAGCCATAGGGTGAATGATATGAGCAATCAAGAACGAGGATTTGTAGTCTATGTTTTTTTTGTCCTTGACTATATTGCAACCGTTCTCCATGTTTGATCACTGTTCGCCAAGTCTCGATATTCTTGTACCGCTGGCCCCATCTACGCTAGTAAAGACGATACTTGGCTGATAAAATCATCCAGTTCTTCCGCCTCCTTCTCTTCTCGGATTTGCGCAGATCGTATTTGTGATCCAGATGAGCGTGGTGAAAACGTGTACCCGGGAAGCTCTGTTCTTCGACTATCTGGTCCAGTTTTATAATACTTGGTGGCAGTTTGGCGTGCAGTAGTGCTTAAGTCAGAAGTCAGGCTCCCATTATATTGTTTGAGGCGCACCTTGGGTTCTGGATTGGTGGAATATATGGAGCAGAAGTGAGTTTGTCGAGCTTAGAATCACCAACTGCGGGCTGAAGTCGAGCCAAGTCCGCCTTGGACCAGTTGTTGGGTTTCACGAATCCAATGAATGAATAGGCAGCGTTGTTTGGCAGAAGATCCCAATGTGCGATTGGTACCTAGGTAGGGCAAGAAGTACCAGGGCGGAGCAACTCTTGTAGATTCCTTCAATGGTGACGTTCTGGACCCCATCCGGTATTGTTTTTAACCAGTTGCACCAAGTCCGAATTCTCTTTTCGTCGTCTTCGTCTTCTTTTTCAAGGAAGAAGTCATCTTCAAAGTGGACTGCGAGTTATACTCGGAGTGAGTCCTCCGGCCTCGGTGATTCGGACACTGTTATTGGCTGGGTTGACTGGGCTGAGGAATCGATTTGAGATGAATGTGCCGAGTGAAGTATCTCATTTGATACTGATGGCTGTGTTTCTGCTGTGCCTTTGGGCTCTTCCGCCAGGACGGAAAGCTCACCGGCGTCTGCTCCTGCTCGCACCTGCGGTCTGCTTGTCTGGATCAACTACCTTGTCCTTGTTGGCTACCGAGGTAAGAGATAACTTAGATGGAAGCCGAGCTAGAATAATACTCCTGTATGGCGATTCATTAGTAAGAAAGCAATAAACTGGCGTTCTCCTTTTGTGGCATTCGTACTTCGCCCGACCATTCTCATCCGTCCACACATTACCGTTTTCGTCCCTTAAAAGACTTGGCTTCCAATTTTTCAGAGAGCTGATCACTTTACTATGTAGTTCAGCGACAGAGATTGGTGGGCCAACAAACGACTCTTCGAGTTCCCGAATAAGGGCATTTGTGAACGAGTGTGGCCCAATGGCAGGAGCATGGGTCTCGAAGCCATATGCAGCGATCAATTCTGTGACTCCTTGGCCAGAGATATTGACTGCAGGATGCGCTGAATGGCAGCTGTCGTAAAGCAGGAAGATATCTGACTCTGCCTCTTCAAGTAATTGTTGCACGCCCCCAGAGGGCAATATTGGGGATCCGGGCTTGTCGGTTCTGTTCTTCTCAGCAGTTTCTCAAGACTATATATAGTATGCTGTACACACGCCGCCCAGATTGGTGCCTCGTTGATTTGGTGGCTCAAGCGAGCATGCCCAGCGTAGTAAACAATCAGTAGAGTATCATACGCATCCATTTCAAGGAAGCGGAGACCTGGGAAATCGTAGCCTTCCCGGGCTTCTTGCGCGGGATCCGAAATTCTTGGACGTCAAAGTAATAAAGATTACCAAAAACGTATCCCAGACGCTTGATTTCCTGCTTAACCCCTAGATTGTCGTCCTCCCAGCTCAACAGCAGCACGTGTAAGTCTTGATACTGGCTCTTCTGCCAGGTTGGCCATGCTGCATTGGCTATCTGAAGGTCGTCTGCAAACTTTTCAATACTTGGTATGTGCTCCTCTACGAAGGAGACATCGTGAGTATTTAATTTGATGAATCAATTTGCTTCAAGTTCAGCGTTGGAATCCTCAGAAGGGACCTGCAAGCTATCGCGAGGCTCAGAAGACGCCTTGTCGTCCGGCTCGTGAGAGCCACTTTCGGCGCCCGGGGAAGCCTTGAAAAAGTAAAGTCAGAACCGAGAAAAATATGGAAAGGTCATTGTGCATCGCCAACAGGGGGATGTATGGCAAACTAACAGTTGGGCAGCAGAGATGCTTAGGACCAATGCTCGAGAGACTCCTGGTATTTTCCGGCATTTTGTTCTATGTCATAGAGTCGAGGGGGTGATTACCTCCCCGTTATCAAATAGATCAAGTGATGCAGGAAACAGCGAGCCGCGGTAATCGGTTTCGAGGTTTGATGGAAAGCTTGAAGGACATGGCTCTGAATGGAGTGCAGCCTTAAATACAGGACTAGCCTGGAATATCGGTGAGCAAAATGGCTACCGATCATTTTGGGGAATGCAGGCAGGGGTGCCCAGTAGCGGAACGTTGACCCGCGACTGGAGTCGTAGGGTGGATTTGCACTACGGGGCTCCTTTAACAGGCTTGGAGACTTGAAGAGTTTCAGACGTTTATCTTACATTCTTGATGCCCTCTTTCTAAATATTAACGTGCTGAGTTTAATGTACCCTTCACCGAGCGAGACGGGGCCTCAGCCGGACTGTCGAATTGTCCCCTGACGCTAGACCTTAGCGACCCAGCCCCCCTTTCCCCCGCGCCCAATAGATACAATCGTTATCCCAGTTGTTACAGAATGACAATCACAATCATACGGATTTGGAAAAAAAAAACCGAATTTTGAGAAGCGATATGTACAGCCAACTGGGAACATTTTCAATATTTCTATTTTATCCAGAAGAGGGCTGACTTCAGCGGACAAACGGTTCCGTGAAGCTGCGCCACCGCCACGTCTCATGGAAGGGTTTGGGTTATCGGGATTGAGTAGGCTGCTTCAATCGGGAATGTGTAAAACGACACCCCCCCGGGTGTCGATTGGGGGCCACCTAACCCAAAGTAGAGGCGCTCGGACAGGAACACCAAAAATCTAGTTTCTCTTTAGTTTAATATAACTTTATAATTAATATAATTTAATACTTGTTTTATTTACTTATAGCGCTAACTAAAAGCCATTGGCCTGCGACGATTCAGTACTTCCACGCAGTGCAGGCTGGAAACCAAGGGCTTTTCATGCTCTTGGGCTAAGACTGAATTAACGAATGGTATTTTGACATACTGAGAGCGTATCTAATGCGTTAATTAATATCCCTCAGGACAGTATATCGTCGACTCGCCCTCAAGATCCAAACACGACTATATAAGTACGAAGCAATTGAATCTACAAGCTTGGTTAGGCTCTGGATAGGAACTAGAGTTTATGGATATAAGTAGAAGCGATTACAGAAGTAGTAGGCTTTACTTATATTGACAAAACGTATCCATAACAAGTCGACGAATATATATACTAATTTGAAACTAGAGGGCCTTTTCTCTAGATACACTTACAAATTTATTTTCTCTCGATATATGCGAGCCATATATTATATTAGGTCGAGAATATAACCCGTAAACGGTCCTTTATTACAAGGCAAATTAAAATATAATATTCAAGTTAATATTACAAGTATAATATCTAGGGCCTGGAAGGCAGAGTTAGACTGTCTCTATTCCGACGATTCAAAGCTAAAGAAAGAAGAGGATCTCGAAGGAGCCTCGGATCTAAATAATTGCAAGCTATATACGGGCCTATATACTAAGCTTAAGCTCGGGGTTATATATAACCATTAGGTAACTATAAATACTATACTCAGATACCAGATACCTTACTAGTTCTAGTCTAACCTCTACTAGTACCGTATATTATAATAACCGTAATATTACCCCCCCCTCTCGAAGTAAGCTTATCTCCGAGCTTTGAAAGTCCCTATCGAATTCTCAAGTTACAGATTAAATATTAAAGGCCAGGGCCTTTTATATATAACTTTAAAGGATTTCTGTCTGTATTATATAGTTCTGGCAGTATATTATTCTTAGTATAGTCCAACTAATAAAGGAGGTTCTGGGGCAGTTCTAGCTATTCAGGATTCTTGTTATAGAAGCTCTAAAGAGCCAGGATACTATTACTTAATAAGGATATAGAATACTATTCCGGATCTGGATTCTATTCTTTCTATTAGACCCGGTGCTTTAGCTTTCTATAAAGTAGCTTTACTACTAGTATCTCTTGAACTTTATACTTTATTTCTCTATCTTATAGTTCTAATAGCAGAAGCTCCGGATTTACTTATCCGGAAAGAGGATTACCTGGATCTTTATATAGCTTCTCTATATAAAATACCGGATATATTCTTATTAATTCTGGTAGTTTGAGCCTAAAGAAATACCCTACTTATTCCAGAATCTCATATAGTTTTTCTATTTAATAGAATAGCTTATAGCTCGGATAATTATTTTTCTAGTATTTAGTAGTAATTTATATCTTATCTTCTATTCTAAAGTCTACTAGTTAGTAATACTTATTAGCTTAAATAGTATAATATTCTTATACTTATATTATATTCTCCTATATTCTTTACTATAATTTATAGAACTATATTACTAGAGCCTTTACCTCTTATTTATTTAGCTTTTCTTTTAAAATATCTAATTATATTTGGGTTTCCTAGTTAAATAAGATCTGTAATTTATAGTTCTTTTCTATAAGAAACGGGAACTGGCCTATAGTTTTATAGACTAGAGCTATTTACTAGTAATTAATTATTACTACCTATTCGTTTTAATTATTCTAGTAGTAGTTTATATAGGGATATAGCTATTAGTTAAAATACTAATTAATAATCTCGATCTAGCTATTTATTTAGAAATAGTAAGTAGTTAATAACTTAAGCTTTATACTAATATATTTATAGAACTTGCTTTAGAAATCTAATATAAACTAGAGCCTTTAATTAGATACTATAATTTCCGGAATACTAACTTAGTAGACTATATAGATAAGAAAAAGAAGTACTAATTCTTTAGTTATAACTATATCTCAAATAGAAATTATAATAGAGTATTTATCTAAATAGTTAATAAAAATTACTACTATATTATATTTATTTCTATTCTTTAGGTACTTCTTAAAATCTACTAATATATATTACTAGAATTAGTTAAAGACTAGTAATAAATATAAGAGATCTGGCTTCTTATTTCTGAAAATATAGAATTATTAGTAGATATAATAATTATCTCTATACTAATTAATATCCGTTTCCTGACTTGACTAGTAATAGCAGGCCTAAAGAAGCTATTAAAGCTTAGCTTTTCCTGAATATCTTATTAGAGGCTATATATATATCTTCTAAATAAGAATAGTATATAAAAATATCTCAGATATTATTATATTATTAAATATAAATAGTTTACTATATTATAAAAAGAGGCTACTTTATAATATTCAAGTATCTTTCTTCTTATTTCTTGCCTTATTCTATAGTTCTTCTAGCTCCGGTAACTCTCGATTTTTATTTAATAGCTTATCTATAAGCTAGATACTATTATACTAGGTTTCTTTCTAAGCCGGATTTACTAAAGCCTTAATTAGGGCTAACTAGAGATCCTATATAACTTCATTATTAATCTTTTATTATAGGAGAAGAATTTGGGTTTAATAGGCTACTATTACCTTATTCTAGGTAATTATATTCTTATACTTCCTATTTAGGGCATTTGCTTATTTATTTAATTTGCCTGCCTAATATATAAGCTTAAAATAGTAATAGAAAAGATATTCTATCTAATAAGCTTGTTTTACTAAAAGCTTTTTTATAGTTATAAAGTATTCGAGAGCTCGGTAGTCTAAGTAAATTATAAAGAGTACTTTCTATAAGCCTTCTAGCTCCGCTTGCTATTTAGTTAAAAAGAGAATAATAGTAAATATCTCTTTATTATAAATATTATAGTTTAGCTCTAGTAGCTATATAGTTTTAGAGAAGAATACTACTAGATACTAGAGTTCTATCTAGAGATCTTATTATAAGAGAATACCGGCTATAACTTTATTTAATATATTTGTTTTAATTATAATAAAGAGATTAGAGTTATAGTAATATAGAATTAGTACTAAGAATATAGCTTATTTTAGCTTAGTAAAATCTTCTTAATACTAATTTATTTACTTGAATAGAACTTCCTTATATATTAGAGCTATTAGAGGCTTTACTATATAGCTATATTCTGTAATAAAATACTAATAAAAATTATAAAAGTTTAGAAAACCTTATATTTTTTTTAACTATTATTAGTAGTTACTAGTTCTTAATAACTACTATTTTATCTGAATTTATTTTAATACTTTTAGTAGAGATAATAAAGTCTAAATACTTTATATAAATAACTTTAAACTCTGATTTCTTAATATTTATTTAGAGGCTAATATTCTATAGCTACTAAAGAATCTTTTATATATAGTCTTTATATTTTAGAAAATTATTCAAGTAAATCAGAATATTATTTAAATAAGCTATATAAAAAATATTATTTATATATCTCTAATATATAGTAGAGCTATTAGTTAGGCCTTTTTAAAGAACTTTATACTTATAGGCCCTATATCTTATATAGAATATTATAAGTTCTTCTAATTCTAGGTCTATTTAGATCTAATAGAATACTTACTAAATATCTAGCTTTATATAGATCTTAGCTTAAGCTAGCTATATAAGAATCTCGTAAATAAGTAAAAGAGAATAATAATTTTTCTATATTAAGTTATTTAGCTTATAATAGTTAATATAGAATTAAAAAGTTCTATTAGTCTTCTTTATAAAGAAAATCGGAAATATAAAAAAGAACTAGCTTAACTTAATAAAGCTCTATTAAAAGTTCTCTTTAAGGAAATACTTAATCTTCTATAGCTTATAAGTCGACTATTAATAAAGCAGGAAATACCCTAAGCTTTCTGGGCCTTTAGGGTTATTAATCTAAATCTTATAATTATATAATTAATATAGAGATAAGATATTTAATACTTCCTTTAAGAAAACATCTATAAAATCTTTAAATTCCTCTAGTAAGACTCTTACTAGCTACTATAGCTCTGTTTCTTCTGGCTATTACTTACCCGAAATAAACTCATTCTCTTATTATAATTCTAGCTCTTTATTAATCTCGAAAAATAATATTATAAAGAAAAGGTTCTTCTTTTTCTATAGATTTATCTAGAAAGCAGCTAGTAAAATACCTATAATATTAACTATAGGCCTTAACTAGATTTTATAGCTTTCCTTTAGATAATATAGTTTTAATATTTCTATCTCTAGCTTAAAAGAAACTTCTATATTTCCTAAAGCCACTTGTATTTTTCTATAATATTAAACTTAATTCTTTTACTATATATAGCTTTCTAAGCCCAACTTAAAAAGGAAATAAAGGAATTTCTTCTTTATAATTTAAGGTCTCTAGAACTTATTTATAGCTATAGCTTTATTTCTTCTATTTATATTTTTTTAGTACTAATTACTTTTCCTAGATTTCAAGTTTTTATATATAGTAATTAGAATCTTATCCTAACCCTTCTTTCTAGACTAATTATCTAGCTAAATTAATCTTCTATTCTTATAATTAATTAGAATACTAGTATTTATAAACTATTATTATTCCAAAATTATATTATATTTACCTAGTCCTATAACTAATATAAATACTAGAACTTTCTATTTATTAATTAAGAATATAAGCTTAATATAGTAAATAATAAATATAGCCTATTTATTATTAAATTCTTTTATATTATAGAATAATATTAATTAAATAGGCTTAATATCTAGAAATTATTTAATTATTTTTATAAACTTAAAATTAATAAAAGTATATCTATTTACTCTGGTATTAATTATTATAATTCTATATTTTATCTAGCTTAGTATCTAGTATTTAATATCTAAGCCTAATATCTGGTATTTAGTATCTAGGTATCTAGTATCTGGGGTTATATAATAGTTATATATAATAAAGCTAAGAGAAGCTATATTCTGGGAAATTTAGAATACTAAGCCTTATTAGGCCAAGCTATAAGCAAAGAACTATAAATACTTAAAGAACCTTAGCTCAAGACTCTCTTTTCTTCTTAGCTTAGTTTTCTTAATAAATAATTCTCCTATAAGTGCCTTATCTATAAGCTCTCTTTATAGGTCTATAATATTAAACTAAACTTATTTTTTACCTGGAAAGGCTTTAGAATATTTTCTCTAAAATAATTATTTATTTCTAAAAAATAATTTCCTATATATGAATTATATATATCTAATATCTTTAATATAGCCTCTTATATTAATAGTTCTTCTAAGAGTCTTTATCTATATCCTATAATTCTATCTCTTATTTCCGGTACTAAAAATACCTCTAAAATAGAATCTTCTATTTTAAGAGAATTACTTATTCTATCTAATATTTATTCTAATATACTTATATTATAATAAGCCTAAATCAAGATTTAGATAAATACTCAGACTAACTATATAATCCTAAATAGCTTAGCTACTAGCCTAGCTTACTTATTTAATATAGAGGAACTTCCTCGAGAATATTTTATTAGTAGAAGTTATATTTCAGATAATATTTGCTTCTAATTTAAGTATTATAATATAGTACCCAACTTCCTAGTTTCTTTTATTAAATAAATATATCCGGCTAAAAAAGTTCCTAAATATAGTAAGTTCTATTCTATAAAGGTTCCGGATTCCTTAAAGCTTAGTAATAATAAAAACCCAATCTATAACTATTAGTAAGTTCAGATTATTAGTAAATTCAAAGTTAATACAAACTATTATATAAATAAAAATATTCATATATATTATATTTTTAATTATATAAAAAATAATATCTAATATTACTTATATATTTAATATAAGCCTAATATTACTAACTCTTTTAAGATAGCTATAGAAATAATTAACTATTTTAGTAAATACTTTATTAATTTTTACTATATATATAAAGCTAGATATAAATATAAGAAGCTATAAATAAATAAGATTTAGATCTTTTATAAGTTTAAGACCAAGTTTATTTATTTAGTAAATAAAGCTTAAATTCATTTATAGAACTGTTTTAATAAGCTATATAATAAGCTAATACTTCCTCTTTAAGAATAACTCATAAGCTAGTATTATTCTATTTATATACTTTATAATCTATATTATATAGCCTTATTAATTAATTCTGAAATAAAGATATTATAAACCTATAAAAGTTTTAGAAAGTATATTAAGGCTCGAATTATTATTACTTTTCTAACTTCTATTACTTCTAAGCTCTATATAATAACTTCTTATATCTTTATACTAACTCAAATACTTCTAACTATTAGTAAGCCTGCTATTAAAAGAGAAAGCATTCCTGCTTTAACCTTAACTTACTTTAATTACTTTTAGACTAGTTATATAGTATAGTATAATAGGCTATATTCTCTAAAAATTATATTATTTTAGTAGTTTTAAGGTTTTAGTTATATAGTAAAGGCTATAGCCTTTTATATCTAACTTATAGAAATTATATAAGAAAGCTAGTTTTTCTATAATTCTAAAGAATAATTCCTTTTTAGTATTTAATTAATTAAACTTTTATATACTATATTTATTTATACTTTATTATTTATATCTTTATTTTTATTATTTTACTATTAAGTTATATTTTATACTCTAGTATATTTTATATAGGTTTTTATCTTATTATAGTTTCTCTCTTATATATTTTATAATAAGTAATATAAAGAAGATTAAAACTTTATAATTAAGGTAATATTCTTATAAAGTTCTAAGAGATTTCTATAAAGCAGATTATTAGCTTAGTAAATTCGAGAAGAAAAGAGCTATTATAATACCTTAAGTTTAAGGCTAAAATATTAAAGATATATAAGTATTAATTTTAGTATCTTATATTAATTTCCGATATATCTAGTAACTTAAATACAGGTTAGCTATAAGATATAATTACTAGTATAATATATAGAAATAGTAGAAATAGAGGCTAATTATAAAAGAAAAAGAAGTAGAGAAAATAAAATAAGAAATATTATACTAAAATAGTATAAGTCAGACCTTAGTTAGAAATAGACTTTAATATATAGAAATGAAATTATATTATTAATTTATATATTATTTTTAGTTATAATAAAAGTCAGAATTAAAGTAGCTTTAATCTTAGTAATAAAGCTTACTTCTAAATCCGAAGAAAATATCTAAAATAAAAAATATTCTTAATTTCAAGTAAAATAGTAAATAGAAATTAGAAATAAGAATTAAAAAAAAATCGGAAATAAGAAATTATATAAATAATCTAAAGAAGTTTCTAAAGAAAGAAAAAGATATTGAGTAAAGAAAATTCAGAAAATTCAGAAAATTCAGAAAAATCAGAAAAATTAGTAAAATTAGTAAAATTATTTTTATTATTATTTTTAATAATACTATTAAATATATTTAGTTTAATAAAATTAAAATAAGATATTATAGGTATTAAACTAATAAAATAGAAAAGAAAGTATAAGTAATAGAAATAAGACGAGAAAAGCTATTGCCTTATTATTACTAATATTAAAGTTTAAATCTTAATTATATCTATTATTATTAACCGGTTTCTTCCAAATTCCGGTTTCTAAACTAAAAGATATATTTAAATAAAAAGTTAGTTCTTTAGAAATCTTATTAGTAAAAGTCTCAGATATAAAAACTCTATAATTAATTATAAAAGAAATTATTGAGATTAATATAGCTAAGAATAAATATATACTAGTACCGGATTTAAATCTATTATTTATAGAAGCTTATAAAGTACTATAGTTTTAAGAAAATAATATTTTTATATTTTTGAAATAATATATAAATATATATAAGAACTATTATATTTCTAATAATATTAAAAAAGAGAGAATTATCTATTATATCTCTTATTATAGTAAGAATTACTAAATTGGGGCTAGTATAATTACTCTACTTAGTCAGGATCTATATACTTACTTCCTAAAACTTTATACTTTACTTAAGCTCTTTTCTAGCTAGTTTAATAAAC
The DNA here is from genome assembly GCF_002865645.1 of Hyaloscypha bicolor E. Classification (NCBI taxonomy): domain Eukaryota; kingdom Fungi; phylum Ascomycota; class Leotiomycetes; order Helotiales; family Hyaloscyphaceae; genus Hyaloscypha; species Hyaloscypha bicolor. Next base: position 2,099,436 of record NW_020194619.1, on the reverse strand, counting down.
TTTTTTACTATTTAATATAATTCCCTACTTTATAATCTTTATATATATTAGTTATAAGCCCGGCCTCATACTAATAAGCTTTCTAATTAGTATACTATAGAGAGTATTCAAGAGCTTATTTAATTTATTCTTTGAAAAACCATACTTTAGTTTATATTTCTATTATTAACTAATTAATAGAAACCATTCCTATAGTTTCTATAGTTTCTAAAGCTTAATTATAATTATATTAGAAGCTATAGTAAAGATTATTATCCTAAAAAACTATAGTTCCTGGGCAGACTAGTTTAATACTCTCTATAGAATAGCTAGTAATAAGGGTATCTGAAATAAGATTAACTCATTTAATAATAAAGTAATTAAAACAAATATAGTAGCTTCTTTCAGGCCTCCTCCTATAATTAATAAGCTTATACTAAAGGAAATAGAGGATTACTATACTAGATACCAAGTTAATATGGAAAATTAGAATAAAGATACTTAACCTATAATTAAGAAAGAATCGAAACTAGTATCTCTATAGCCTATAATATTCGGGGATATTAGAGATTACTATTCGGTATTCTTATAGGACTATAAGATCAAGAAACTAGACTAGACAAATAAGCTAGTATACTACTATATAATCAGGTAATGGCTCTATTAAATAGTTAATATAGAGATCCTTATAAACTCTATATTAGGCCTTAAAGAAAGTAAGTAGAGCTTTATTTATAAGGTTCTCAAGGCTTTATTAATGAAATACGGTTCTATAGATATAGTATAAATTACTACTATTTAAAGAATATATAGCTCGGTCCTATTACAAGTAAGTAAAGGAGAAGTAAGCCCAAAATACTAGTTTACTAATTGGGAGAAGGTATTTAATAGAGCTAGAACTCTCAAAATTGCCGAAATTAAAGATACTCTAGTAATAATCGAGTTCTTAATAGCCCTCTAGCAGAAACTCATACTAACCTGGATAATAGAATAGTTTAGTAATCTATATAGTAAAGATAAACTGGGGCTTCTAATCCTTATACTCAAATAGTATAGCCAGGTATTTAATTAGATTATTTTGGAAAACCAAAATGCCAAGTATTTAGAAGCTCCTATAATCTTTATTATACTCGGAAATCGAACTAGTAAAGAATCGGATAGTAAACCCGATTTAGATAAGAATAAGTACTATAAATGCCCTTATAAGGGTTCCAAAACCTATAAGTATAAGTAGAACCCACTTAGTTATACTACTATAGAAATTATAATTACTAGATTAAGTAAAACTTGAATAAAATTCAAGTCTAATAAGAAATAGATCAGAAAAATCCGGGATAGGATTTTAACCGAGTATTAGAAGAATCTGAAACCTTAGCTAAAAGAGAAATATAATATGAAAATTACTAGTAGATAAGCTATAGAGAAGTTAATATCTGGTACTAGTTTAAAAAGGAGCCTAAAATATCCGGAATCCAGTTTCCTGAGAACTTTAATATTACTTTAGTAGATCCTATACTTATAATCCAGAGCCTAGGCCAGGGGATCTATATAATACTTGATTTCTCAAAATATCCGCTCTCTTAAAATACCTTACTAGATAACTATAGTATTATATACCTGGTTAATAGCAAGAATCTAATTAATTCTAGTACTTTTATTAAGGCGAAAATTAATAATTATATAAAAGCAAGAATAACTAGTCTTCTAATTATTAGATATAATACTTATATAATTAAAAATATAGTTAATAGACCTATAGAACTATATACTAAAAATCTAATTCTCTATAATATTATAGTTATTAAAGGATTTTATATAAATATTATTTCCGAAGCTTGCCTAATAAAAAAGAAAGCTTAGTATTATAGATATAATCTTATAATTAGATTAGGAGATTATAAAGAGAATATAGTATTAATATAATTAAAATATAGGTTTAATTTAGTTTTCCTTAAATATAAGCCACTTTCTACTTATTCTAATATTCTATTTGAAATTCCTACTAGTACTAATAGTATACTTATATTTCTAATATTCGAATATTTAATTAGAATTTAATATAAGAGATTAAAGGAATATCTCAAGTCAAGAAATAATTCAGAAGAAAAATAGTATATAAAAATAAGGTATTTAGCCTATAAAACTCTATAAAAGCTTATTAATTATATATATAATATGAAAATTAATAGACTAATAAGAATTATATATAAATTTTATATTTAAGTATATATTAGGTAAGTAATCTTATATAGGCCAATTAAAAAAAAATCTATTTAATTATTTTAGAGAATCTTATAGGACTTATTTAATTACCTAAATAGCTATAATAGTTCGAACTAGATTCTAATAATTAAGAATGAATTTAGTAGAAAGCTCTTTAAATACCTTTTATAGAATAAAGGGGGTTTAGTAGTATTTAATATAATTAGGGATTTTGAATAGTAAATATATAAGTAATATAACCTTTTAATTACTTATATTAAGTATAATTAGAAGAAAGCAGTTATTTCAATCTAAAGAATATTAGCTTATTAGATCTAGATAAAGGAAAAAAGTATTAAAATCGAGCTTTCTTCTTTATATATATATAAACCGAATAGTAATATTAAATAAATAGGGCAGGAGATTATAAATAAGGCTATTATAATATACTTAATAGCTAATTTGCCTGAAAAGCTATAGCCAGAGAGTTCTATAACTATAATTTACCTATATAATTAGAGCCCCTTATATATAAACTACTAGAGAATACCAAATAAAGTACTTAATTCATAGTTCTATAATTATTTCTATTAGTATAATCCAGAGCTTATAGCTCGAATAATAGTCGATCTCAGGTCTAATTAGAATAGGATCTATATATATGATTCTAGGATATATCTAATAATTAAGGATTATAAAACAAAACGAAATAAGAGAATATTTAAGGTTATACTATACGAGTATATTAGATATTTAGTTAGATATATTATATCTAATATTTATAAAATCTGGATTCCTATATTTAATAAAGTAATTATTATATATAATATTATATTTAATAAGAATATATTTTATAAAAAGAATTATAAATATACTAAAGGCTATAATATAGAGATTATAAAAGATATAATAGAACTACTCCTAGAGAATAAAATTCAGGATACTAAATTAATCTTTGAAAATAAAGAATTATAGTATAATAGCTTATTAGAATAAACAAAAAATAAGCCTAAACTAGAGAATAATAAGTAAATGAACTAATAATTAGAAGAGCCTATAAGTATATTAATTAGTTATAATTCAGGAGTAAAGAACTCTATAGTTTTATTAGAAATAGAACTTATAATTCTATAAAGTATTTCAGAGCCAGAAAGTATATTAGAGCCTAGAAGTAATAGAAATAAAGGTACTAAACTCTTAAAAAGGCTTAGTACTATAAAGAGAGATATAATAGAATATATCGGAACTATTAGGGAAGTATATTAAACTAATAAAAGCAGGAAAAAATCTCTTTAGGACTAGTAATAAAGCCTACTAATAGCTCTTATAAGCGAAACAGGAAGCTTACCTATAAAATAAGTAGATAGCTTAATAGAAATAAAAGGATTCTTTATAGAAGAAGTAAATAGTTCAGCTAAAGTAAAAGATTAAATAATAAAACCAAAGAGAAAATAGATAAAGAAGCCAATTATTAAAACTAGAAATAGGCTAATTCAAATATACTTATATAAGAGAAATAATTAGAATAGAGATCCAGGTAGAACTAGTAGTAGTATAATTATTATAGTAAATATACTACTATAAATAATAGATAGATCAAATTAGATTAACTATTTAGAGTCTCTTTTAGGATCTCTCTAGCCTAATTAGCTAGAGAATTATAAGAAGGAATTCGATTATAAGACTATATATACTATAATTATAATAGTAGTTTAATTAAAAATATATCTAGAATAGAATATTCCGGATAATATAATAATAAGAAAAATTCATATTAATAATCTTTTAAAGGCTCTAAAGATATAGAATAATCTAGAGAAGTATCTAGCTAGGAAGTATTTCAAATCGGATACTAAACTAGAGATTAATAACTTTAAAGTTTGAAATTACTAAAGGATTATTTCTAGTAATAAAGTAAATATATCTCTAATTCCTTTAAAATAGGTATTTATATATAAAATCGATTCCGATAAATATATTACTCGATATTACTTAAGGCTAGTAGTTTATAGAAATCTCTAAGAGAAGGTATTATTCCTATCTATATATATTACTATACTTATAATAAGGTCTTTTCAAGTAGTTAGTATAATTATAACTTATTTTAATCTAGAAATAAAGTAATTTAATATTATAAATATATTTATTAATACGGAAAGAGATTTTAATAGACCTATAGTAGTATATAAGCTACTAGATAGTTTTAAGGTACCAGGATATATAATAGAGGTAAATCGAGCTCTATATAAGCTATAAGACTCTCCTATTCTATAATATAAGTACTAGATAAATACTCTTAAGAGAATTGGATTCTCTGGACTTAATAAAGAATCCTGTATTTATATAGATTATAAGGTTTTTATTATTTTCTATATAAATGACTTTTAAGTACTTTATTATAAGAATAATAAAGTATATACTTAATTAATTATTACTTAAATTAAGATAATTTACGAGCTTTATAATATACGGGATATAAAATAGTTTCTAGGGATTTATATAATTAGAGATCAGAAGACTAAAAAGCTCTAGCTAGTTTATAATATCTATATTAAGAAAATTACTAAGAAGTTTAAAGTAATAAATAAGAAATATTCTAGTATTCTATTATCTGGAATCGATTTTTAGAAATATAGTAATTAAGTTTATCTATATTAAATTAAAATATATTAGGAGAAGGTTAGATTATTACTTTATACTATAATTATAATAAGGCCGAATATAGCTTTTACTATTTTAGTATTCTCTTAGTTCTTAATAAACCCTATTCCAGAATACTTTATAGCTATAGATTGGATTCTTTAATACCTGTTTAGAATCCGGTTTCTAGTAATTTAGTATAATAGGAAATATAGAAAGATATAGCTATAGATTATATCTAATACTTTATATATAGATAATCTGGATATATAATAATTGAGTTATAGGTATATAATTTTTTTATTTAGAGGTTTAATATTATAAAAAGCCGTTTAATAGAGTTCTATAACTACTTCTTTAACCGAATTAGAAATATATAAAGTTACTTATATAGTAAGAGAGACTATAGCTCTCTAGAGGCTATTTAGGGATCTAAGCTTAGATCTTGGAGAGCTCTAAATTATATTCTATAATAATAAATAAACTATTTGATTAATTATTAGAAAAAACGAAAGAATTACTATAAAGTTCTATTATATTAATATTCAGAGTATAGTAAAGGCGTATTTCAAGTTATATACTTTTAAATAAGTAGTATACCTATAAATATACTTATGAAAAATCTATTCCGATTTAAATTCGAGAACTTTAGAGCTTTATTAAATCTTTAGAATATTAGAATAAGAATTAAAACAATTAAATAATATAAAAAGAGGCTTTTATTTATATCTTTTATTTATAAAATCTATTAAAATAATAGAGCTTAAAAGCCAATAGCAGGAAATCTAAAAGTACTTTACTATAGTATTAATAAACTTATATAGAAGGCCCTTTACTCGATTGGACTACTCCTTATTTCTTTTAATAGTCTTTTAAACCTTAATAGAAGAGCTCTTATTACTATTCTCTTTATTAGATTTGGTAATCTTAAGTATAGTATAAATAGAATACCTAAAAGCAGATAAATACTTTAAAATAGTTAGAATTTATAAAAGAGAATTAAGAAAAGAAGCTTATAGTATCTTTAGTAATCGGAAGTTCTATAAGAAAGAACTATATAATAGGGATATAAGAGATTAGAATAGCTAAATAAAAATAACTAGAAGTATACTTCTAGTAATAAGAACCTTGGCTAATAGTATTATAGTAAGAACTATTACTCTTGCCCTTTAGAATAGATAAGACTATATTAAGTCAAAACGAGCTTTAGAATAGTATAGAGAACTTATAATAACCTATATAAGAGATCTTTCTGAGACTAGTATAAATAGGATAAGAAATATAAGGCTTTAGTATAAACTTCTTTATTTTTAGTAAAAGAATACTAGGAGTATTAGAAGATACTATAGGGATCTAAACCTCGATATTCTATTAAAAGTGAGCTTTATATTAATAGTCAAAAACTATACTTATAGTAGACTTGTAAGCTATTTGATATTATCCAAAGTTAGTAAAAGGTAAAGTAAGAATGTATTTTGGATTGAAAATACTTTGAATTTATAAGCCGGAATTAACTTAATAGTAGTACGAAAAGAGATAGAAGCCATATTTATAATAATCAGAAGCTTGGGAAGGGATCTCTAGAAGAATATTAAAGAAGAGTATTTGATTAGAGGCTCTAGAGTTAGTAAAAAGGGGGGGTTTATATAGGAATCTCCTGGAATTCGGTAATTTGGAGAAATAATATATACTAAGCCTATTCGGATCAGAATATTAATATAACTCTATAAAACCCATATATTAAATGAATTTTACTATTTCAAAGTTTTCTAATTAGGCAAAACAGGTAGAATATAGTATTATGCCTTCCTGGGGGATATATTATAGTAAGAATTACTGAATTAGGGCTAGTATAATTACTTTATTTAGTCAGGATCTATATACTTACTTCCTGAAGCTTTATACTTCACTTAAACTCTTTTCTAGCTAGTTTAATAAACTCTTTTCTAGCTAGTTTAATAAACTCTTTTACTATCTAATACAACTCTCTACTTTGTAATCTTTATATATATTATCTCTTCTATTTATAAGAATTATATTAAGGCTATATTAGAGTATTATACTAATAATTTAGAAGATTACTAGAAAACCAAGTTCTTTAAGATCTTACTAAAGGAATTCCGAAAGTATAACTAGAAAATATTTAAAATTAGTTATAACTTTCTTAATTAGATTATTATATAAGCCTAGAATAAAGAGATCTCTTTTAACTCTTATATTAATATATTTAATAAAGTATTAAAGAAGTTACTAAAGAAAAAAAAGATAAATAAAATTATTTAGTACTAAGAATTTATAAGAGAATTATTTATTCTAGTAAAAGATTATATTTTTAAAAATATAAACTTTAAGTCTATAAATATTTCTATTTATAAATATAATAAAATATATAAGAAGATAGTAATATTCTATTAATATAAAGAAAAGAAATATTATTTTAATATTACTAATAATTTAGATATATCTAGATTTAGATAAAAATACTTAGATATAATAGTTTATAATATAATTCTTAAATCAGAAAATAATTACTCTTTACTAGTCTTTTCTATTATATTTCCTGAAACTATTATAAATATAAATAAGAAGAGAATCTAGCCTATAGCTAATTATATAAAACTTATTAAAAGTAGCAAATTCAAAAAAAATAATATTAATTAACTAGTAAAAAGTTTAGAAAAACTATTTATTATTATTATAACTTAAAAGAACCTATAAAAATAACTTAATATAGCTACTATTATAATTCGGGAAGATATTTATAGCCTATTTATATAATCTAGCTAACTATAATAAGTATAATAGTATTAATAGTCTAATAGATATAATTCGGATCTTTAGAAAAAATATACTAGAAATTAAAGTAAAAGTTATAGAAAATACTATAGTAGCTATAATAGTTAAGCTAGAATAAGTAGAAGATCTAAATAATTATATTCTAAAGAAAATTAGTCTTAAATATAATTAGAAAATACTACTTAAATTAATATAGCCTATAAGATAGATTTAGAACTAAGAGAATAAATTTACTATAGGTACTATAATAGAAATAAGAATAATAATATTAATTTAGAATATATTTATATTTCTTAGTTTTATTACCTATTAATAGAATAATTTATAAACTATAAATATACTTACTAATTTAATAAAAGATAGTATAAAAAGCTATTTAAGCCTAAATAAAAAAGTATTTTCTTTTTTCTTACTAGTAAATACTAGTAATTTAACTAAATTATTTTCTAAGTCTAAAAAGAAGAATTTAATTATAACTTAAATACTTAACCTAAAAATATTTAAAAATTAATAGGAAATATCTAGTTTACTAGATAAGAAAAAGAAAAGAGAACTTATTAACTAGAATTTATATATAGAAATAAGTAAGTTATATCTAGAGAATCTAAATAGCTACTTTATCTTAAAGGAAATTATATTAGAATTACTAATACTTCAGGTTCTAGAATTAATAAATAGTATTAAGATTTAGTTATAAATAGTATTTCTATTAATACTATAATTAATTTCTTATTAAAAAGAAAGAAAAAAGAAATAGAAATAGCTAAAAAGGTTTTCCGAAAATAAGCCAGAGCTAAAGAAAAGCTATTCTATATAAGAGGCCAGAAGAATACTATTTTAAGAAATAATAAATAAGGAAATAGCCTAGCTAAAAATATAGATATTAATAGTTCTGGAAATAAATAAAATAAATTAGAAATCTAGTATACTTTTAATTATAATAAGTATAGGATTTCTGAAGTTAATAATATTCTAATAAAACTACTAAAGAAAATAACTATTCTATTTCTAAAAACTTAGAAGGAAATAAAAATATTTATTAATATTTTGAAAATACTAGATATAGCTATTATATTTCAGAACTAATAAATTAAAAATAATACATTCTATCTTACTATCTTATAAATAAGAAATACTATTATATTAAATATAGTTAAATAGACTAGAAGATCTATAGAACTAGTAACTATAACCTATATAATAGATAGAATATTTAAAGAATTAGAAATACTAGCTCTAATACTTAATACTAATAGAATTATTTGATTTAAAGATAATAGTATTAATATTTAAATATTACTAGCTTATAAATATATTATATAATTTCTATATCTCTAATTTATATTTTAAGAACTTTAAGAAAATATTAAATATAAAGAAATAATTAATACTAGAACTAAAATTAATATTTTCCCTAAAAAGATTTCTAGAAATATTAGTAAAGTAATATATAATACTATAAATTATTAAATATCTATTATTACTAGAACTAAATTTGGATTTATAGAAATAGTAAAGCTTAGAGCTAAGATTATAAATAAAATAAAATATAAAGATATATTCTTTCTAATTAAAGAAGCTCTAAAAATTCTATTTAATTAATTATTCTTAGTAAAAATAAAGATAAATATTATATATAGAAGTAATAGTTTATAGAATAGAAGATTTATTAATTCTAGAAATAACTAAAATATCTATATTATTATAATTATTCTATTTTTAAAGAATACCAGAAAGTAAAAGAAAGTAATAGTTTAAGAGTACTAAACTTCCAGAATTAAGAAATTAAGTAATATAGAATAGAAAACTAAAGACAAAAAGAAAAATAGAGTTTAATATTATAACTAGTAATAATATTAGAAAAAATAAAAAAATACCGGAATTTTCTATAGATTTTTTTATTTTAAATTTAGAAGTTTAAAAGATTAATAATATTTTTAGAGAAACTAAAGTAAAAAAGGCTCTAATTAAAGTATTATTAAGAGTAATTCCGGATTTAATAGAAAAAGAAGTAAAAAGAGTATTAAATAAAGATATTTCTAAAGAAGAAATAGAATAGTATTTTCTAATAATAAAGAAATATAGAACCTAAAACTAAGAAATATAGAACCTAAAACTAGAAAGAATTCTGAAATATATAGGAGCTTAAGAAAGATATATTAAAATACTAGATAAAAAGATACTCTTTATATCTAACTAAAAAGAAACTAAATAGAAAGGTTATAAATTCCGGAAATTAGATAAAAAAAATACTAGAGAAAATAGCTATAGCTTTTAAAGAAAAATATAATAACTATAATCTATTTCTAGTTATAGAAATATATAAAATAAAGAATAAGAAGATTTAACTAGTAAATACTAATAATAGAACTAAAGAAAGCTCTAGTAAATATTCGAACTAGTTTAAAAGATTTAAGGCTAGAAAATATCTATAGAAATATACTAGAAAATATAAGAATTATTTTTTACTAAAAATAATAGCTATTTTAAAAGATTTATAATTTATTCCGAAATATTTTAAATAATTAGATATTAGTAACTAGCTCTAGGAAAAGAAACTGGCTATATTTCGAGAATTAATAATTAACTAAAAAAATACTATTATATTTAATTAAAAAGAAATAGAAAAAGTTTATAAGAATATTAGTCTATTTATTCTAATTAAAACTATTAAATATAAAGCCTAATAAGAAAAGAATTTCTTATATTTTAAAGCTCTAGTACTAGTAATAGTAAAAATACTATTAGAATATCTAAATTATAGAATTCTTAAGAAATATAATAGATTTTACTAAAATCTATAGTTTTTAGTTATAAAAAAGATTACTAGAACTTATAGACTAATTAATACTATTATAAAGATAAATTTAGTAACTTTATAAGATATTAACCTATTTTTATTTACTAATAAGATTTTAGAGAAATTTATTAGATATACTTATATTTCTTTAATTAATTTCTTTTCCGGATATAATTAACTTATACTAGATATTTATTATAGAGATTTAACTATATTTATAATATTTCTAGGGCTATTAAAAATAACTATACTATTTTAGTAAGCTACTAATTTTATTATATAGTTTATATAAGTTATTATAACTATTCTAGAGAATCTGTTTTCTAAAATTACTATATTATTTATTAATAATATTAGAATTAAGAGATCTTATATAGACTATAATAAATAGCTTATTTTATCTAGTATTTAGTATTTTATATTCAAATATCTTTAAAACCTAAATATAACCTTAAATAGAATTAAATAAGCTAGAGCTAATATTAGAGAAAAGTTATAGTTCTATTATAATAATATAGTTATTATTAGCTTTATTTATAGAGTATTTAGAAAAAGCCTTTTAAGTTTAGGAATTATTAAGATCTTAAAATAGAAATATTATAATAGTATAATAGAAAGCAAGATATTTATTAGAATTATTATTTATTACTATATTTAAATTAAAGGCTTTATAATTATTACTAAACCTATTTATTACTTAATAAGAAAAGATATAATATAGAACTAAAATAATAAATAAAAGTAAGCTATATAAATTCTTTAAAAAAAGCTTATTACTACTTTAATACTTTATAAGTTATATTATAATCTATTAGAAGATTAGAAAATAATTATATTAGTAGTAAATACTAGTCTAAATAAATAGAATAGAACTTTTAGTTAATATAATAATAAAAAGAAAAAGAGAATTATATAATATAAGTTTGAAATCTGGTATAATACTAAATAGAAATATAATATTATTAAAAGAGAATATTAAGAACTAGTAAAATATCTATAGAAAGTATAATTCTAGCTATATAAAGTATATTATATTCTTGAACTAGATACTAATATACTTATTATATAGCTAAGTAAAGTAGCTATAAATCTTTCTGGAACACTAGTTATTTACTAGCTAATATAAATTTAATTATTTAACTTTAAAGTCAAGTACATTAAAGAAATTAACTATATTACTACTAATAGATTATTAAGATATCTATAGTAAAAAGGCAATACTAAAGATAATAAGAATATTAATAAATAGTTAGTAATAGAGCTTAATATTATTAGAATAGTATTTATTAGATAGAAAGTTTAATTAAAGAAAGCAGTTCTAGTTTAGTTATATAATATTATTTTAAGGAATTAGACTTCTAAAACTTTTACTAGATATTTAGATAGTAGTATCTAATTACTAGAGATTAATAATTAAAGTATTACTATATCTGAAAGCAAATTAGTAATATTAAAAAATAATAATATCCGGAAGTTATATAATAAAGGCTATAGCCTTTTATATATAATTTCTAGTAAAATAGTAAATAATAATACTAACTCTTATACTTTATTTAATAACCTAACTATTTTACTAGATCTCTTAAATAATAGCTATTTTAAATAATACTAGAATATTATATAATATCTTATAATATTCTCTAGACTAGAAGAAATATCTAAAGCCAGTTTCGAAAGTTAAGTAAAGAAGCTTTAAATTATAGTATAAGAGATTAATTACTATAAAAAGTTATATTTAAAGTATATTTATCTTAGCTTATTATTAATAATTAAAGATAAAAGAAAATTATTATTAAAGAGCTATATAATAAGATTAGATATACTAGAAAGATAAGCACTTTTTACTTAGTAACTAGCTACTATTACTAGAAAAATTACTATAACTATATATAAAAATATATTAGTATTTATAAAGTCTATTAATATAAGAGTAAAAAAAAATTAAAAAAAGCTCTATATCTAATAAAAGCTATATTTCTTTTCTATTACTTTGAAATTAATATAATTAAACTACTAGATTATAAAGAATATAACTTATTAGTTATTACTAGAAATAACTTCTTAAAATAGATTAAAGCTAGATCTTTAAAGAATTTAATTAGTAAGAAAATTACTAAGTTTAGTTAGGAAGAAGTTATTTACAAATATAGTTTATTTAGATAGCTTAAAATAAATAGTAAATTAGAATTTAAAGAAGTAGTAATTTAAGAACTTAATAAGCTAGAAATTAATTAAATTATTATTTTGGCTTATAATTTTAAAGAAAATAGTATAATTAAAAGAGAATATTAACTAATTATTCAAGTATTTATTATATTTATAATAGATAGAAAAAAGCCTTAAATAGATTTATTACTATATATTTTATTTACTAACCGAATTACTATATATAGACTAACTAGATTTATTTCTTTTTATATAGTTTATAATAAAGAAGCTATATTATTTATAGAAATATATTTTCTAATCTAGAGAATATTTAAATAAAATAAAGTTTATAATAGAGAAATACTTCTAAAAATATATATAAAGCAAATATAAATAAAAAATAAAAATATTAAAGAAGCTAGAATAAAGAAAAATAGAAAATACTAAAAAAGAAAAAAATAATTTAATATTATTTACTAGATTTATTTAAAGCTTATTTCCGAAAAGAATCTAATTCTTATATATAATATTAAATTAATAAATTAAAATAAGTCAAGAAATATAAAGCTACTATATTACTAGCTTAGCCTATATAGAGTAAGATATATAGATTAACTAAAAGAATACTATATACTAGAAAAGCTTAATAATACTATATTTTAAAAAATATATACTAGAAATTAACTTAAGTAATTTATTAAAAGAAATAGATTTTAATACTTTCTTAAAAATAAAGTTAATAATAAGTATATACTTATAAATAAATATTTTAAGATAGATATAGAACTAGAAAAGAAAGTAGTTATAAAATACTATAAGTAAAATAGTACTTAAAAGATTAAGAAAGCTACTAGTATTATTATATATATTCCAGAATTACTAGAATTAGAAAGAGTAAAGTATATTTCCTTTATAGAAAACTAGAAGAAAGTATCTAATAATAAAAGCTTTTCTTAACCTGAAATAAAGCTTATTACTTTTAATTCTTTATATATCTTTTAATTTTTTCTTTTAATTATTATTTATAATCTTTAGAAAATATTATTATTAAATTACTATTCTGGAAATTAGATAAGCCTTACTATTACTTATTTCTTACTATTATCTAATTATTACTACTAGATAGTATTCTTAATATAAGATTCTATTACTAGATTTTGGGAATTAAATATAAAGTATTTCTTTTAGTATAAAAATAAGTAAGAAATTAAGAGATTATTTTATAGATTCTTAATTCTGAATTATAATATTTTCCAGAAAGTTCTTATAATATAGATAGTAATTATATATAAAGAAAAGAAGAAAAAAGAAGAAAAGAAGCCTTTTATATTTTTTTTACTAAACTAGAAATCTTTTAAAAGCTTTACTTGCTTTTTTAACTAGCTATTCTTATAGCTTATATTAGTCTAAAACTTAATTATAATATTTATAGATCTTGATTTTAACTTAAACTACTATTATAAGTTTATTTATAATATCTAAATAAACTTTCTAATTAGAAGTTATATATAGATAGAATAGCTAAATTAAAAGCTTTATAAGAGAAAAGAGAAGCCTTATTAAATCTAATAGCTATTTCCGAAAGTACTTAATAATATATAATTCTGGAAATCTCTCGGATATTAAATAAATTAGATCTGCCTATTTAAAGCCTATTTTATATCTAGCTTATTTTATATTAAAGAACTTACCTTTTCTTTTATATAGTTATAGCTATACTTAAAATATATACTAAAACTTAGTTAATATATTATATATTTCTATTTCTATATAAAAAGAACTTCTTTTATATAAAACCTATTTTCTAACTATAATACTATTTTATTACTAGAAAGTAGTTACTTCTTTAAAAAGCTAGTATAATTTAATAATTCTTACTATTAATTTATTTCTTATTATTAAATATTATCTAAATAATTAAGAAAATACCTTTAATTTTATATTCTTAATACTAATTTAGAATATTTGATTTTTCTATATTCTATATTAACTTTAATATTAATTATTTCAAACTTAATAATAGTACTATAAACTCTATTTATATTATCTTATAATTTCCGAAATCTTTAATATTATCTTTATAAATATAAATATTACTTTAAAGTTCTAACTAACTAAATAGTTTTATATTATATAAAGTTAACTTTAATAAATATTAAATAAATATAATTAGTTTTTAGAAGAAATATAAATTAGTTTTAGAAGAAATAATATCTTATTTTAAATTATTACTTAATTCTATTATTTTAACTTCTTTTCTATTAGTATAGCTATTTCTTTAGGAGTTATATATATAGTTACGGGATACAGGATACGGGATATAGGTAATAAGACATGGGTAATAGGATATAGGATATAGGATATAGTTATATAACCTCGTATTTCATTAGTAATTCAACCGGTAGCTAGTTCCTATTAGGCTTAATAAATTTAGGGATTATATATTAATACTATAATACTATAATTATTACTTCTAAATAATAACTTTACTAACTTATATAAATAGTATTTCATAATTATATAATAGTACTATATATTTCTAGTAAACTAATACTAATTAGTTTATATATATAGATTAGATAGTAAGAAGAATTAAGCTATACTTATTTAAGATTCGGTTCTTTGGGAGTAAAGCTATTATTCTATATTAAAGAGGGAATAACTATTAATTATCTTTACCTATAATTCGGTTCTATAGAAAGAAAAAGATATTTAATCTTACTAAGGCCCAACTAAGCTATATTAAAAAGGGGAAATAATAGTTACCTTTACCTATAATTCGGTTCTATAGGGAGAAAAGATACTAATTCTTACTAACTACTAAATAGTTAGCTATTTAATTATCTAACTCTCCTATAAAACTACTTTCTTTATAAAAAATCACTCTCCTTATAACTACCTAAATATCTAGGGCTCTTGAGTTTCAGAACTATTAAGTTCTCCCGGAATCTCGATATTTTATTTCTTAAATTTCACTTCCTAAATTTCTTATTATAAATAAAAATTTTATCTCGAATATAATAATTCCTACTTACCTATCTTATAAACTACTTTTCTTTTTACGAATCTATTCTTCTTATAAATTACTATACCTCAAACTAGGTATAAGCCTATAGAATATATAATAGTAGAACCTATTATAGCAGATAATTCCTTTATTAGATCTATCTAATCCAATTATTCTATTCTTATAGGAACTAATAATTTCAAGGAAATAGTAATGAAATAGAGACATAGAATTAATCTAGATATTACTATAGTATATAAGATATCTGAGTTCTTAAATACTAAGCTATTTTAATATATTCTCTATAAAATAGTTAATAATAATCTTTGGGAGCTATTTAAATATAACTTTAAGAACTTTACTTATTAAAGGAACTTTAATAAACTTGAATTCCCGGAGATACTATATCTATATAAGGTCCTTTAGTATAATAGTATATATATATATAATAGAATACTAGTATTCTTATTATTATAACTATCCTGCTTTCTATTATTAAGAAAGATATATAGTATATCTAGATAAATAAGGATCTATTAATAGCTAGACTAGACCTTATTAAGAAACTAATCCTATTAGGTTTTATTACTCTTATAAAGAACAAGTATCTAGAACCTATTATCTTTAATATTCCTATACTATTACCTTTTCTACTACTTCCTTTATCTCTATATCCTATATTTCTACCAGATTTATATACTAGTATAAAAGCTCTAGAAGCAAATAGTATATTTCTACTAGCTCTATTACTTCTACTAGCTCTATTACTTCTACTAGCTCTATTACTCCTACTAGCTCTATTATTCCTACTAGCCCTATTACTTCTACTAGCCCTATTACTTCTACTAGCCCTATTACTACTACTATAACCATATTTAAATACTTTCTAATTACCTTTAATTATAAGACTTATTAGGGAAGTTACTAAGATTTATACTAAAAAGTAAAAGTATAATAAATCTAATAGTAATTTTAATTATAAACTTACTATTTTCCTTAATATCTACTAATATATAGAACTTTTATAAGAGGTACTAATACAAGCTTTTCCTATTATACTAAAGGAACTAGCTCAAGACTACTTCTATAGTAACTAGTTCTCTTAATATATATATAAAGAAGCTTATATTAATATTTATAACTTCTTTAAAGGCCCTGAATTTAAATATTAAAATTTAGATATATGAAATACTATTATATTAGCTTCTATAATAGCTAAATTCCCGGAAAAAACAACCTTTAAAACTATTTAACTACTAATTAATAAACTATATTAACTATAATATAGTTTTATACCTAATTTATAAAATACCGAATTTCTTTATAATAAAATTATTATTTCTTACTAAGGCTCCCGGACATATAAATATATAATCTTAGACCCTTCTATAAATCTCGGCTAGCTTATTAATAAGCTCTAGTTATTTATTATTATATATAAGAGCAAATAATAAGCTAATCCCGAAACCTTTTTTACTAATTAATAATACTATTCTTAGAACTCTCTAAGCTATTATTTTTTTTGGAAATTATTAATATAAATCCAGTTATAACTTCGAAACCTATAATAACTACTTTAAGTTCTATAATTATAATAATTATATCCCGAAGTTGTATTTTATATATAAGAAACCCGAATACTACTTATAGAAATATATATTAGAGAAATAAAAGGCTAAGAAGGCTTGATTTAAAAATAGAAATATCTATTAGTTCAGATCCCGAAATACTTATAACTTTAATAAATACTTTAGTAGTATTTATATATAGTATATTACTAAAGCTAAAGATAAAAAGAGTAATAAAAGTAGTAAAAATAAACTAGTAAATAATACTTTTAAGGCTTTATTAGTAGAAATAAATAAAGAAGAGAAATATTACTCAGATTTTTACTTTATTTTAGTTAAGAGCATTTTAGCTATTTCTACTACTTCTATTTTACTAATAACTATAGCTAATATCCTTATAAATAATCTTACTTCTCTTTTCCTTATATATTAGATAATAAGCAAAAACTATATATTAGAGCCTATTAAACCCTTAATAGAAGATATCTAGACTTTTATAATTAATAATATATTAAAATATAATACTAACTACTTTTATAAAGTTATAATTAATACTAGAGCCTCTAGATATTTAATTACTAGTTCTAACTAATTTCAAGCTTTATTATAAACTAATAATAGTATTAAACTTAATAAAATTACTAAAGATTAAGTTAATATCTAGTTTAAAATCGGATTTATATTTTCTATTAGATTTATAATAGTAAGTATACTAATTAGATAAATATAATTCTATATTATATTTTTAAAAACTTTATTTTTATTTAGTTTAGCTAATATAAATAAGCTAGAGGTCTACTTTAATAATCTTACTAATTATTTTATTATTTTTACTAGAAAATATATATTTATAATATAATATTTTAGATATTCTTTCCTGCTTTAGAATATTATACTATAAAACTTTATTTTCAAATTCTTTACTTATAATTCCTACTTATAAAGATTAAATTATAATATTTATACTATTATTTTAGTTATTTATTTATTAGTAAGCTCCGAAATATACTAGAATAAACAGGCTATAATATTAATATAAAAGCCCTTAAATATCTTATAAAATATTATAAGTAATACTAGAAATATAGCTAATTATTTAAATAATTCAAGTTTAATCTAAGAAATAATATTAGCTTTAACTATTCTATTATTATTAATATTTTCTATATTTCTAGTAAGCCTATACTTTATATTATTAATAAAGGTACTTAATATTAAGCCGGCTAATAGTTCTAAAATATTAATATAATATATATCTGAAATATACTTAAATAATACTAAATTAATAACTATTTAGGCTCTTCTAATTAGATTATAGTAGATACTAGAAAGTAGTTTACTAGTAAGAAGTTTATTTAGCTTGTAAATACTATAGGAATTAAGATTAAGATTATTTCTATAAAAGCTTATAACTTTATTAGAATTATAAAATACTATTATAGCCTAATTTAATATATTTATCTTATTATTATAGCTAAAATTAATAGAATTAATAAAGATACTATATTCTAAATAGCTTTTAAGGCTATTAATAACTTTATAAGACCTAATAATATTATTTTAATTCTTTTAGTTTATAGTATTTTATCTTAAATAACCGAATATAATACTTTATTATTTACTATATTATAGTAATTAGTAGTATTTAAGAAGGTAATAGTAGAAATTTAGAAGCTTTAAGCTAGATATTAAATTACAAATACTTTAAATACCCGAAATAGCTCTAGTATTACTAATATTTATAAACTATTCCTGAATTTGAATATTCTTATTTAGTATAAAAGAAATACTAGTTAATCTAGTAATTGAAATAAATTATATAAGCTAGTAGCTATTAATAGAAAGAACTATATACTAGCTCTACTATATAGTAATACTACCTTTTATTTAATTTCCGTAAAGCCCTTTTATATAGGGGATATTAAGGTTATTACTAATAGCCCCGAATCTAAACCTGTTTTCGAATCTAATAATAAAGCTAAAAGTAATATAGCTATAATTTCTTCTGCTATTCCTATTATTCTATTAAAGTATAGCAGAGAATACCTTTATAAGATTCCGGATATTATAGTATTTCTATAGGATAATAAACTATATAAGAATTTCTATTAAATTAAAGTTACTAGCCTTTTAGAAAAGAATATATTTAAGGTTATTTCTAGATTTCAGGTATTAAAGGAAGTATATATCTTTAACTCCCGGTTTATTAATAAGATTAAAAATAAAAATATAGAGAAAGAGCTTAAGAAGTTAAAACTAATTATCTAAGCCTATAATAATAGTAAGAAATATATAGTATTAATATAATTATTACTACTATAATAATAGATATTATAGAATTATATTTATATAATATCTTATAAGCTTATATCTAATTAATAACTTTACTTAATTATAATTTCTATATTAACTCATTTTATAAGCTTACTAAAAAGCTAAATCTAAAGAATAATTCTATTCTAAAAGTTATAAAACTATTATATAGTATACCGGAAACTAGAAATTACTAGTTTAAAACTTACTATTTCTATTATATTAATAAGCTTTCTATAGAATAGTTAACTTATAATTCTTGCCTCTTTTATAGTAAGTAATCCTTCGGAATTATTAGCCTTTAAACTAATAATACCTTATTTATTAGAACTAATAATTTTGTAAAAGTAAAGTAACTAAAGCTTTATAAGACTAAGTTCTTAACTAAGAAATATAAATCCCTTACTTTTAACTATAATCTCAAGTTTAATAAAAGTATTATTTATATAACTACTACTAGAATTACTCTTATATAAAAATATTAATATAAAAACCTCCGAATTATTTCTATAAAAAATATTACTATTATAAGTAATAGGGGTACTATTTATTAAAATCTTTTTATTAAGAACTAATATATTATTTAATATACTAGAGAAATATATATTATATTAGTCTATTAACTAGAAGCTTTATATAATCTATTAATTACTACTTAAGCTATAAAACTCTCGGAAACTAATATAAAGGCATTTAATAAGTATATTTAATAGTAAATTAAGAATATTACTAGAGAACTAAGATTTATAAAACTAGTAAAAGAATTCTTATATTTAATTATTTTTATAAATACTTTATTTACAAATAATAAAGATATCTTCTTTTAAATCGGATCTATTCTAGTTCTAGTAAATAGAACTAGATATACTAATATTATTTACTAGTTCTCTACTAAATATAAAAGAGTTACTAGAAGTATTCTAGCTTCGGAACTCTATAGTATAGCTTACGGTTTTAATATAGGCACTTTAGTTAAATCTATAATTAATAAAGTACTAGAAATAGAATTACTACTAGTTATTTATACGGATTCGAAGTTATTATATAAATGCCTTATTAAATTAGGTACTATTCGAGAGAAATACCTAATAATTAATATAATATACCTTTACTAAATATATAAATAATAAGAGATTATAGAAGTCAAGTAAATTAAAAGAGAATCGAATTCTACCGACTTTATAATAAAATTAAAGCTATTAAATACCCTTAAGTACCTTATTAATATAAATACTATATAGTTAGATATAAAGAAATAAGTCAAATATAAATAGAGCAGGAAATAGATATATAGGATAGAAGAATATATATAGAGATTTCTTTAGTATCTAGTATCTAAGTATCTAGTACTAGACCGAATTAGGGAATATAAATATATGGGATAAGAGAATATTATAAGAGAGGAAGTTACGTGCAAAAGGCTATAGCCTTTAATATATAACTAAAACCTTAAAAAGTAATATAGATATGTAAAGTATTTGGGAGATCTAATACTAGACCAAATTAGAGAATTTATATATAATTAGAGAAAAGTACTATTTTTCTGTTTTTCGCGTTTTTTTAGAAAGGTTTTAGTATTAGTATAACTATAGTTCTTAATAGTTATATAATATAGTTATATAATATAAAAGTAACTAGAGATAATAAGATATAAATAATAAGTAATAATTATATAACCTTATATTATATAGGTGACTTAACTAGTAGCTAGTTCCTATTAGGCTTAGCAGATTTAGGAATTATATATTAATACTATAATACTATAATTCTTACTTCTAAATAATAACTTTACTAACTTTAATATAAATAGTATTTTATAAATATATAATAGTATTATATATTTCTAGTAAACTAATAAATAATAAATCTATTAATATAGCTCAGATTTTATAAGGTATTAAATAAGTATTCTATTTATCTAATTACTTATTTTTAGCTAGCCTAATATTATACTTCTGGAAATATTAATTATAATTAATATAAAGGTAATACTAAAGATCTAGCTATTATTAAAGCTTTAAATAACAAATTCTATTTTAGTAAAAAGTATTAGAATATTAGCTATATTTTTCTTATAAACTATAAAAAGGCTATTATCTTTAGTAAGAAGTTTTTTAAAGATATTAATTATTTCTTTATTTCTAATAATTTTAAGCCGGAAGTAATAAAAGAAATAAGTAAATATTTATTAAAGGTAATAGAAAAAAAGACTTCAAATATAATCTATTTAACTAAATAAATAAATGCCTTTTAGCTAGATAATTTACAAGTCTGAAATTATAGGTAAATAATAATTCTCGAATAATATAGAAACCAAAAAATAGCTTAATAATAATTTACTATTTAATAGACCTTTTATTATAATTCTAATAAATCTAGTTACTATTAAAAATAGAATATATAAAAATGAAGTCTTTTATAAGATTATTAAAGCCTCTTATCTAGAGCTTTCTTCTTCTATTAAAAGTTAATTTAAAAATACTACAAATAATATAAAATTTAAAAAAGCTATTTATTTGAAATATATTAGTATAATTTATAATATAGTTTACTATAATAAGCCTTCTTAATATCTAGTAATAAAGGCAGAAATTAAGTAATAATTAAAGGCAGATACTAATTAATATAGAGAGCTATATCGGATTTAGTATAAAAATATAGCTAAGTAAATTTGAATTGCTTTTAAGTAAGTTTGGAAGTATAAAATAAGACTATTTAAAAGTAATAAGTTTTATTTTAGATATATTAAAAAGAAATTAGATTAGCTAATAGAGAAGAATTCTAATTATTTTATTATTTCGGACTCTAAATAGGATTTTTCTATTAGTTTTAGTATTTAGGGAATTGAATATAGTATAATAGACTATACTTTTTAAAAATTATATTATTTTAGTAGTTTTATGGTTTTAGTTATATAGTAAAAGCAATAGCCTTTTATATATAACTTATAGAAATTATATAAGAAAGCTGGTTTTTCTATAGTTCTAGAGAATAATTACTTCTTAGTATTTAATTAATTAAGCTTTTATATATTATATATTATTTATACTTTACTATTTATACTTTTAATTTTATTATTTTACTATTAAGTTATATTTTATACTCTAATATACTTTATATAGGTTTTTGTCTTATTATAGTTTCCCTTCTATAATAGGCTATATAGAAATATTAATTTAAATAGAAGAAAACTTATTAATAGAAAAGCAGTTAAGGCAGGAGTTTAATTTATTAGTAGAAGATTCAATTATAGGAGAATAGAGTAATAAAAGCTCTTTAAAAGGCAAAAGAGTTATTAAAACAGGCTCTATAGAAGCCAGAAAAGAAATTAATAGTATTACTAATTAATAACTATTAAAAGTATTTCAGATTAAGTCTGAGATTTACTAATAAAGCTTATCTAATAAAACAATATTAGAAAAAGTAAAAGAGATAGAAAAGGCTATTATAATATTTATATAAGCTATATTTCGATTTAATAATTATTTATATAATACGGAAATATTAAAAGAATAGTATTATTATAATAGGTAAGAACTCTAATTCAAATAATAATAATTATTATATAAATAATAATAACTAAAAATCGATTTATTTATTAAAAGAATACTTAATTAAAAAATTAAATTAAAAGGCATTACTATTACTTATTATATTAAATATAAAAGAAAAAGAGATATAATATAAGTAACTAAAGCTAAATATAATAAATATAATTATATAAGCCAAGTATTTATAACTAGCCTATAGTTACTATATAATATTATAGCTTAATTAAATTTATAATAATTAATATAAAGATATAAAGCTTTTATTAAGCCTTATTTAATATTTATAAAATATATTTTATAAATATAAATATAATATTTCTAATTAGATTTTTAATAGATTTTATAAGGATTTATATAAGACTATATTATTTATATTACTAAAATTAGGAAGTTTTAAAGCTTTATTAGAATTAAAAATCTCTGAAAATTTTTCGTATTTATTATTCCGGAAATATATAAGTATTTCTAAAGTTTTTTTCTAGAAAGTATTAATTTAATATATTAAAACCTTCTATTTAGTATTACTAGAACTATATAATAAAATAGAAATCTAATAAGTATTATATATATATATATAAAGCCTATTATCTAAAATAGTTATATTTACTTTTAATTAAAAATAAAACTTGAAATATTAACTTAAGATATAAATTAAGTTTCTTATTAAATTCTTTTAATATTATTAAGCTATATAAATATATATATTTCTTATTTCTGAATATAGTTTATATATTATATAAGAGTTATTTTATAAAATACTATATTAAAAATAAGGCTATAGAAGCTAATATTCTTATATTTATAAAATTAGTTCTTAAAATTTTTTTTATTATAATTAAAATTATTAATATTTAATATTCGGTTTTTTCTTTTTCTTATTTTTTAGAAAAGCTTTTTCTAAAATACTTTTTTATAATAATAATATTAATCTATTTTTATAAATCTCTTAATTCTTTTATAGTTTTAGTTTTATTAGAATTTTATTAAGCCTATTTATTATATTTAAAATATTTTATATTTTCTAAAAAGTATTTTTTATAATTATAAGTCTAATAAATTATATCTAAAATAGAACTAGTATTTTAATAAGACCTAGAAGAAATTAAAGTATTATTTAAAGATTTCTTATATAATTCTCGAAACTTGTTTTTCCTTTTTTAATAGCCTTATAAATTAGAATTTACTAAATTAGAATTCTTAAAAATATCTTATTAATAAATTTAAAATACTTGAAATATATTAGCTAAATAGACTTTAAATTACTTTTAATAAACTTTATATAATAATAGGCTTTATTTTATTATAGTTTTTTTTTAATATTATTAAGTTTGTTTTTAAGAATATTTATAATAAAGTTAATTTTAGAAAAATATTTATTATAAGTTTAATATTAGATTCTAAAAACTATATTTTTTTAAAGGAAAATACAAATACTTTTTATTTCTTAAAGAACTTTCTATAATATAAATTAAATATCCGGATTTTAAAAAGTTTTTCTTAATTTAAATATATTTTTAGAATATTATATAATACTTTTTAATAAATAGTATTAAGATTATTTTTAAGATTTATTATATTAGAAAAGAAAATAGATTCTAGTTTTATTTTAGAGAATTCTCTAAAAAAAAATTACTAAAAAAAAACTTATAAATAAAGTTTCTATAAAATATAATAAATTATAAAATATTTCGAAAAATATTTTAATATTACTTTAACTATAAAATATATTAATTAATTATATTTACTAATTCTTCCTTTTATTAAAATACTTTAATTTTAATATATAAGTTTTATTTTATAGTTTAAATAATAATAATCTAAATATTTATCTTAGTATTTTAATTATTACCGGAATTATTTTCATTATTATTACTAGCTTTCGAAATCTTTTAAAGAACTTTATTAAAAGTATTAGATAAGCCTTTATTATTATTTATAATAGAATTAATTTAATTAACTTTTTTTATAAAAATAAATTTAATAAAAAGTTATATATTTTATAAATTTTAAAATATAATTATTTATTAAATTATTTCATTCAAAAATAAAAAAATTGGCTTATAAAATATTTACTAGTAAATAATAAAATAATAGAATAAATTAGTGAATTATAAAACTATAATATTAAATTTAATATAGAACTAATTTCTATCTCTTTTATAAAATTCAGGAAAGCCTCTTTTAAATAAAAGCTTCTAATATATATATATATATTTAATAATTAATAAGTTTAAAGCCTATAATAGAAATAGTAATATAATTATAATATTAAAGAGCTATTAATTTCTTTAATTAATACGAGTAATATTCGAGGTTTATTATATATCTTTAAATTATATATAACCCTATATATATTATAGCTTCCGGAATAATATAAAAGCTTCTAAAAAGTATTTTGTTTAATTAAAGCAAAGAAGTTACTATTTATTTAAAGCTAAGAAATTAAAAGAAATTAATAAAAAAGAATTCGTTATATTATAAGGCCTATATTAAAAATCAGGGGCTATATATTCTATAATTTACTTTTAAATAGAAATATAATAATTAAGCTTTATTTTAATAGATTATAAGATCCAGTTTTATATTTCTAAATAGTATTTCTATATATCTTTTATTTAAAATTAAACTTTTACTAATTAATAAATCTTTAATTAAATTATAATAACCTATAATATTATATCTTTAAATAAGAATTAGATTAAGTCTCTAAATAAGAAAAACTATAATACTTGAATTATTAATACGAGAATAAAGCTATAGTAAAAGAAGCTATAAATAATTTACTAGACTTCTTTTTTTACTAGTATTTTTATAGCAATAAAAGAGAAATATATTAATATTATAAATATCCTTATTTTAATACTTTTTAAATTTATTAAAATTAAGCTAATAAAGGCTAAATAGAATAATAGATATCTCTTATAGAAAACTAGCTATTTTTTCTATAACTTAATTTAATAAAAAGTAGTACTAATTTAGAAAACTTTATTACTTAAATTAAAGTCCTTAATAAAAAGATTAATTTTATAAAAATGAAGTTTATTACTAATTATTATATTTTCCTTATTCTTATATTTGAACTTCTTTTAGTATATAATATACTAGTATAGATTTAAAATATAATATTAAATAGATTTATAGAAGAAAAAATAATTAGAATACTATAAGCTAAAGATTAGAGATTATTAAAAAGAGAGAATAGTATAATAAGATATATAGCTATAAGGGAAATTAAAAGAAAGACTAAAAGAGAGCTTATATAAGAAGAAAATAGTAAATATTTCTTTTTCTGGCCTATTTACCTAAAGTATAAATAGTAATATTCTGGAATCTATTAATCTGAAATAACTTGTAATATTTAGATTATGAGTATTATAATAGAAAATAATAAAAAGAAAATAGAAGCCAGAATTAGAATTAGTTTTCTACTATACTAGTAATTTAAGATATAAAGGAAGCTATTAGAGGATTTATTTCAGTTTTTAATTTGAAATAATTAGTTAGTTATTTAGTTAATTAGTTAGTTAGTTATTTAATTAGTTTAGTTAAAATAAAGGTACTTACTCCTAAATAAAAGTATTAAAAATCAGGGGCTATATATTCTATAGTTTACTTTTAAGTAAGAATATAATTTTTAAAGTTTTAAAGAAGCTAGAGCTTTCCTAAAAAAATATAATAATTAAGCTTTATTTTAATAGTCTATTATATAATATATTTCGAAATAAGCTTCTAATATTATATAAAACGCTTATAAAACTACTAAATAAGAAATTTATTCAAATAAATTACTTTTTTACTATTATTTTTATTCTTTTTATATAAAAATTCAATAAAGAATTATAGTTTTATATAAATTACTAAAACCTAAATAAGCTTATAAAATAGTAAAAAAATAAAATAGCTTATAAAGCTGTTATAATATAGGACCCCCCCCCCCCCCCCCCTTAGTGCGCCCTGTGCGTGCCGATATCACGTATTCAGGGGCTTAGCTCCTGGGCATGTTTCACCCCTATATAAGCTCCCAGGAGCACCTAATTTATGCTCCTCAGAGAGCGTATTTTTTGCCCGCGTTAGTTATGAGCCCGGCCTGCGATATCCCTTGGGGATAACTTCTACTGCGCAATTGGCAAGTGTCTCTCTCCGCTACCTGAATAAGGAAGCGTACGATTAATTATCGAAGCTCACGATTCGACGAGCTTACGAAAAAGCCCTGCGCTCGAGCACAGGCCATATGGTGGGAGGCCTTCGCTGGTTCTCCTTC
The DNA here is from genome assembly GCF_002865645.1 of Hyaloscypha bicolor E. Classification (NCBI taxonomy): domain Eukaryota; kingdom Fungi; phylum Ascomycota; class Leotiomycetes; order Helotiales; family Hyaloscyphaceae; genus Hyaloscypha; species Hyaloscypha bicolor. Next base: position 2,072,171 of record NW_020194619.1, on the reverse strand, counting down.
CACACCTCACTCTGTCGGGGATGCCTTCGCAGGCTTCCTGACACACCTCACCTCGTCAGGAGTGCCTTTGCAGGCTCCCTGGCACACTCTACAAGCAGCTCACGATCAAAGAGCTAGCTCCTCCCTCACTGCTTAATTCGACGAGCGCACGAAAGCCTTACGTACGAGCGTAAGCATACGAACCTCTCGCTCGATTCAAAGAGCACGAAAGCCCGGTACGAGCCGGCATACCTCTCTTACGACGAGCCCTCCATATATACCCTGACGACCCATGGTTAAAGCGTTAACGGATACTCGGCTCGTTAGCTTATAGGGAGCTTTTGGATCTGCATACTACGTACGGCTGGCTAGTATATAGTAGTCGACGAGATAGCAGTGCAGCTTGTGATATTAAAGTATAAGCAATATTTGTCCTCGCCAGACAAGTCCAAATTGCAACTTGGGCACGAGCTTAGCAAGGGATTTGCTAGCGTGGAATTCACGTTAAAGTAGGTCTGAACATGAGATCTCACGAGTTAGCTACCGCAAGTCAGAATTATGGGGAATATAGTTTGTGGGCATTATAAGTTGGATAAGACAAAGAGAAGGGGAAAGAGAAGAAGGGAGAGAGAGTAGTGGTGGGAGAGAGTGGTGGTGGGAATGGGAGAGCCCCTGAGAATGCCAGAGCTCTTGGCTAAGTACGAAAAACTAGCCAGAGCAAAGCAAGGAAATTAAGGGAACGGGGCTCTCCTTTTTAGATTATCTGCCAGTTGGGCAAGACTAGCTCTTCAGCTATCTCTTTTTGTATTTACTTTACTTCTGGCAGCCTACCTTCAGGCCATGGTAGCTATTGAAAGCTCCTCAAGGCCTGGGGGGTGTGTTGTAGCACAGGACCCCCCCCTTGGTGCGTGCCGATATCACGTGTTCAGGGGCTTAGCTCCTGGGCATGTTTCGCCCCTATATAAGCTCCCAGGAGCACCCAATTTATGCTCCTCAGAGAGCGCATTTTTTGCCTGTGTCAAAAGCTTAATATTATAATAATCTTTTATAAGATTTATATTAGTAAAAAAAATAGTCTTCTATATAAAATATAGACTTTATAAATAGTTAGTAATTTCTTTTAATTTAATAAATGCCTCAAATATATTTCAGAAATATATTAATTAAATTCTTAAGAATTTTCTAAATAAGTTCTATTTTACTTATATAAATAATATTATAATTTATTTATTAAAATTAAAGAAAAAGTATTATAAATATATATAAAAAATTCTCTAATAACTTTAAAAAATAGATCTATAATTAGATATTAATAAGTATAAATTTGAGATTAAATTAATAAAATATTTGAGATTTATTATAAAGGCCAGAAAAGGCATTTATATAAATCTAGTAAAAATTATAGCTATTTTAAATTAGGAAGTCACGAAATTAGTAAAATATATATAAAGTTTCCTAGAATTTACTAATTTCTATTAATACTTTATTCGAGAATTTTCAGAAAGTATTTAATTACTATTTAATCTTATATATAAAAACCGAATATTCTTATAAATAAATAAAATAGAAACTACTTTTCAAAAGCTTAAAAAGATATTTATTTTAGTTCTAATACTAATATAATTTAATTATAACCGGAAAATAATTTTCGAACTAGATTTCTCTAAATAGAATATAAATAATATTCTTATATAAATTAATAAAGAAAGTATTCTATACTTCTATATATTTTTCTTAAAAACTTTTTTTAATAAAATATAATTATAAGATCTATAATAAGGAAATACTTATAATTATTTATTATTTTTTTAAAAAAAATATAAAGCTAAAAAATATTTACTAATTCGAGATTTAAATAAATTATAAAACCCTAAAATATTTTATAATAGTATAAAAATTTACTAAATAGTAAATAAAATAGTTTCTAATTCTTTTATAATATAATTTCAAAATCTTATATATTTTTAAGGCAAAAATAAAATCTTTTTAGTAAAAAAATAAATAATTATTAATAGTCTAGAATATTATAATTATTAAAACTAGGAATCCTTAATAATTTTCCTAGAAATATAATTCTTATAATATTAATATAAATAAAAAAAAATAGTTTAAGAAATAGTTTATTTAATTTTCTAAGCTTGGCCTAGAAAATTAAAACCAAGAAAAAAATATCTAGCCAGAAAACTAGTAAAATATAGAAGCCTAACTTATAGATATAAATTAGTAAAAAAAATAAAAGAAATAGAATAATTCTTTTTTTAAAATAAAAAGTTTTTTTAAGTCGGATTTAAAAAGCTAAAAATAAGATAAAAGCTATAATAATAATAGATAAATAAAGTAATAAATAAGAAATAATATTTAAAATATATTATAGAAGTATTAGTATAAAGAGAAATATAAAAAGAACTTATAATAATTATATAAGCTTTATAAAGATCCTAAACTTTAAAAGTCAAGTCTTAAATAATTATAAGTATTATATTAAAAATAATAATAAAATAAATGCCTTAAATATAAGGGAATTATAATATTTCTTTAAAAGTTAATAAAATATTTAAATATATTAAAAAAAAACTTACTTTTAGAATATTAATCTAAGTTATATTCTTATTAGTATTCTTGAAATATAAGAAAGAATTTCGGAGCTTATTAAGCTTCTTTTATAGCTAAATAATATAGCTAATATATAACTATTACTATATTTCCTTTTACCAAATTAGTAATCTATTTAGCTATTACCAGAATTCTATATCTATTATTAATTTTAATATTCTCTCAAATATATATTTTTTAGTCTATAATTTATTAAAATATATGTCCTTTATAAACCAAAGCAATTATCTTCTAAGTAGATCAAAGTTTTATTTCATTTTATTTGCTAGTGGTTTTATAATATAAAACTTAAAAATAAGGGCCTTTTTAATGTTCTTTCAGTTAAGCAAGGTGCAATCGTAGTGGCAGCTGAAGGAATATGTGGGCGTCGTCGAATATGGCAATCCTAACCGAACTGGCCAGTCCCAAGATTTCTTACAGGAGATGGGCAGCCTCTTTTAGGCATTCTGCATGGAATCAATGTTGTTAAATCCCTCAAAGGGCCTCCCACCACCGCTGCGCTTTTTGCTCTTGCTTTTGCTTCTCCTTCTTGTTTCCTGTTGACAAGGACGCTGGTATGATTATAAACATTTATGTATTGATCCACGCTTGAGTAAATCGATCACTGCATTCAGTTTGGATATTCGACTGTGTCCGACAGCTCGCAAGACATCGGAGAGTTCGAGAAGCTGCTCGTATTTATCGAGGGCCACTTCGCGTCGCTATCACACCTCACGCAGCTAAATTCCTCGACAAATACACTTTTTACGAACCAAATTACTCTAGTGTGGCCCAATTGCAAATGGGGAAAACCGACGTTGAAACCGGCCCGGACAATGCCATTCCTCAGACACCCACTCATAACGGCGAAGCCAATGTCCGTCGTGCAGGGTCATTAAAATTGGTGATAAAACTGATGGTAGGTGGTATAAAACTGGTGGAAGGTGGTATCAAGGATTACTACTTGCCCGTGTTCTTGGGGATGTTCGGAGTTTTCGCTTTGCAAGCCGCTGAAGTAGCGAATGATCAATCGCTTGTTGCAAACCAGTTAGCTCTTCTATCGCTCTGTTCTGGAAATTCGGTAATATTATTTAATTTATTTTGTGAAAGCATCCACTACTAATATTAAGACGTAGTCAATCAATCAGTGTGAAGCTCTTCTTACACAAACCGACTTATACTTACCCGCCATTATTAACACATTATATGACATCCGTCGACCACCCTCAACAGTCATGACGGTTAGCGCACGGACCAGCAAATTTGGAGTTGCTGGTAGTAGGTCAATTGGGATTATCTATGCGGTTATGTTGATATCGGTTAGCCTACTTGTTCTCTGCAAAGCCTGGGGAGGAATCAATTCAACAGCTCAAACTGAGGAAAAGCCAAGCGACTCACTCGCACAAGGATATGCTCTAATCGAAGGGCAGGTAGCGGAGGGGGCAGCCTCAAATGCTCGTGCATGATCTACAATTTTGGGGGATAATAAAGGGGGGATTTCGTTAAAAGGAACATCATGTGAATCCCATAATTTTCGACATTGTTCTCCTAATAATATTCGATAACGGTTATAATGCTGTCCCACCTTTCACTTGATTAGGCAAGTGCTATACTAGGGAACATAATAACATTATTCTAGAGTCTAGATATACGTATATGACGGCGTACGAAAAGTATCGAAAGCAGCTTTCTCATAAATCCTAGGCCAAATCTGTCGGCCATTTGCTGTGAAAACAGGGCCTTCTCTGCACTCACCGTCGTACCACAATTGAGGAAGTCGAATAAATTTGCCTCGAGCTTTCGAATTATAGTCTGCGCCCATTATCTCTTTTTCAAGCTTATTAGAATACTCCACCATGCTCTGGGAAGTGGAACCTTCTGGCCATTCCAAATAGATGAATAGATCGTAAAGGCCACTAAGACATTCTAGAGGCTTTGTAAAGAGCTTGTAATTCCGCCTCAACGCTCTCTGATATGCTTCGTTACCACGAAATGGCATTGAATCACTCATGAAGAGATCCAAGGCAAGTTCTTTGGTATTACATTGACTGGAAAGGGAAACGAGGGAATTCTTCCAATCGACCAATAGCTGATGGCTCTCTGAGGCCAAGAGAGATTTAAATGGGGGAAATGCAACGCCTAGAGAACGTAAGAGTGGTATAGCGTGCGGCGGCAGCCTCTGAAGAAAGCTTGTGAGCGCGGGCATAGCCATATTGCAAGAACCCAAGTCGTCCAGTCGTCCACCTTGGGGAAGGATGATAAAGGGATTTCGCTGGTAGAAGATCGACATGGCAATATCGTACACTTGATGACTAACAAGGAAGATGGACAGGGGTAACCTCCAGCAGGTGCACGTAGAAGAGTAGGCACCATGATAAAATGAGCACGCACAACAATCCAGCGTTGCTGTACATTTCTTACAGCAGTCAAAAGGCACCAATCCCTTGTCAGATCGCCACTCCAAGTCATATGGTGCAACGAGCTCTGAGTGATGGAGAATGCTTGTCAAAATCTCCGGTGGGAGTTGGTACGGCCTTTGCTTGTTGTCCTGTGCCTTTTCTTGTGATTGGCCAACAAGGAGCTGAGTGGCAGTTTGTCTTGCGAGAGCGGAAAGTTCCCAGCCCGGACTCTGGCTCAGACGAATGGAGCAAGCTCTGACTTTCGGAAGGCTAGAAAGTGACTCCAAGTGGACTTTCGCTGTCAACACATCCCCAGTATCGCAAACCAAATCCAGGCGTAGCACACCTGGCCGGCAATGGGCAGCCATTCTGCCAACCACTTGTTGCCATTCTCTTAAAATGGCTGCATGCTGCCTCGCTCGCTTTTGTAGAGGTTTATCGTGGATTCCGAGGGTTCGACATAGCGGATGACATGGGAGCAGGCCTGGAAACTCTGTGCCCTCACAATCTTGCATACGGAGACTAGGTCCGTAGACACATTCGCAATTATTCAGGCGGACCGTTATAGAGCGGAGGCACGACAGGGCATTTGTGCTTAGATTTCGTAGAGGTTTCAAACCCCACAAGTCGCTTCGGCTGATGGTAAACGTGTTCTCGGAGTAGAGAATGCGCATCACCTCCTCCGAAACGGAGCGCGATACGTAGAGGAGGGAGAACGGCAACGGAGAGCACTGACAGCCAGGTATGCAATCTAGCACGTACTGTTTCCCCATAAATCTTCTCGATTTGTAGACGCAGGCAGAGTCGATAGCAATTTTGCCGCCATTACAATAGTAGTCGGCGCGGGGACCTTCTTGATTGAAGTTGATGGGGCAAAAGCGGACGAGCTCAGCAAGAAGATAGATGCGGCGACGAACTTTTCCGGGGAGGTCTAGAAATGACACGCCGGATGATGATATTCCGGGTTGTTGTGGGCGCTGCAGGTAATGGTCCAGTTTTCGTTGAGGCATGATCTATCTCGGTATGGTGCGTGAAGTCTTGAACGAGGCACAATTCTGCGCCAGCGAGTTGAGGAAGATAATACAATTCGAATTCGTCTGTTATCTGTTCTGTTGTGAGAGGAGAGGTGCCATAATATCTAATCTATTAATAGGGAATCCTGAATCTTGAATCCTTCCGGACACGACATGAACGCGTTAGTCATGTTGCAGGGACGGTCCCGGCTTACTAAGCGGGGCTATTGACGGCTTATTGAGGGAGAGCAGAGCCTCCCACGATGAGAACGATGAAGGCGAACACGGGAACGTTGTCGCTACTGGAACTTTGTTACTTGGATATTGCACATTGTTTATTTGACAGAGGCAATTGGTATTAGAGACTCTTTTGCCTCGATACACATAGTCAATAGCCCTATTAATGTCGTGTAACCCTTTAATAATTTGTTATTGTACTTGACCCTAGTAAACAGAACTTTGAGAGAACCGTGAATTCTATTGCCTATAACCCTCCCTAGTCTCTTATACTCGAAGACTTGCAATTAATACGAAATGGTAATATTTCCTTTTAATACTATAGGAAGTATTATAAAGTCCTTTAATACTATTATAATTAAGTACGAGTATTATACTCTCACTTTGCTATTTATTATTTAATAATCAAGTATATCTAGAATCAGAATTAAGTATTAAATATCTTTAATTAAAGCTACTAAAATTAAGGTAATAGCTTTCAAGTAATTAATATAAATTAACCCTTAATTATTTCAAATAATATTATAGTAATTATCTTTAAACTATAATTAACTAGTTCTCTTATAACTTGAACTAATAATTATTAAGTTTCGTAGTTATAGTCTTTAAAACTTTCCAGAAATAATTATATTTCTTAATATATATAAATTTGTATTTCTAAAACTAAAATAATAATTAAAGAATAATTAAATAAATAAAGATATAAGACTTTTAATATTTTTATAAATCTTCTTAGATAAAAGAATTAGTAAAGCAAGATTAATTTCTAAATAGTATTATCTTAACTTTATTATTAAGAAACTAGTTTTAAAATATAATTATAGCAAATATTATATTTAATAAAACTAATAGTATTATAATTAGTATATTAAATAAGTAAAGTAAAGTAGAGTAGTAAGTTCTACTTATACTTTACTTAACTAATTATAGTACTACTTATATTCTACTTATACTTTATTTAAGCTACTTATAAATAGTATAAGTAGTATAAGTAAGTACTCACGTAATAGTTATACGTAATGAGCTAGCCTAATTAGGTAAGCCTCTATCTAGTATCAAGTTTCTATTTAATTAGGTAATAGTATTACTTAGTAAGCGAACTAAAGATTAGAGGGAAATTAAGATTCTAAGAAGTATAACTAGTTTATTATTATAGAAAATTAATATTTAGCTAGTCTTATATAAGCCCTAGCTTACCTTTACTAGGGCTATTTAATAAATATCTTTATTATTTAATTATTATTAAATAAACCTTAGTTTATTATTATTATATAATAGTTACTTATAATTACTTATAAATATATACTTTATTCTATTTAAATTTTTAGGATATTATATTACTTATATTCTATTTATACTACTTATAAGTAATATAAGTAGTATAATATAGTACGGCAGGCTATACTCGTTAAAAATTATATTATTTTAGGAGTTTTGAGGTTTAGGTTATATAGTAAAGGCTATAGCCTTTTATATATAACTTGCAGAAATTATATAAGAAAGCTAGTTTTTCTATAAACTTAGAGAATAATCCTTTATAAGTATTTAATTAATTAAGCTTTTATATACTATATACTATTTATACTTTACTATCTATACTTTTGAATTATTATTTTATTATTAAGTTATATTTTGTATTCTAGTATACTTTATATGAGTTTTTATCTTATTATAGTTTCCTTCTCATATATTTTATAGTAAGTAATATAAGGAGAATAGAAACTTTATAGTTAAGGTAATACTTTTATAAAGTTCTAAGAAGTATTTATAAGGCGGATTATTAGTTTAGTAAATTAGGAGAGAAAAAGGGCTATAGTAATACCTTGAGCCTAAGACCGAAATATTAAGAATATATAAGTATTAATTTTAGTATCTTATATTAATTTCCGATATATCTAGTAACTTAAATACAGGTTAGCTATAAGATATAGTTACTAGTATAATATATAAAAGTAATAAGAATAGAGACTAATTATAGAAAGAAAAAGAGTAAAGGAAATAGAATAAGAAATATTATACTAAGATAGTATAAGTCAGATCTTAGTTAGAAATAGACTTTAGTATATAGAAATAAGATTATATTATTAATTTATATATTATTTTTAGTTATAATAAAAGTCGGAATTAAAATAGTTTTAATCTTAGTAATAAAGCTTATTTCTAAGTTTAAAAAGAATACCTAAAATAGGAAATATCCTTAATTTCAAATAAGATAGTAAATAGAAATCAGAAAGAATTAAAAGGAAATCGGAAATAAGAAATTATATAGATAAATTAAAGAAGCCTCTAGAGAAAAGAGAGATTACTAAGTAGAAATAATAAGAAGAATTCAGGGAAATTAGAGAAAATAATAGAATTAGAGAAATCGTTTTTATTATTTTTATTTTTATTATATTTATTAATAGTACTATAAAATATATTTAGTTTAGCTAAATTAAGGGAAAATACTATAGGTATTAAGTTAAAGAAATAGGAAAGAAAATATAAGAAATAGAAATAAGACTAGAAAAGCTATTATCTTATTATTACTAATATTAAAATTCAAATCTTAACTATATCTATTATTATTAACCGGTTTCTTTCTAATTCCGGTTCCTAAATTAAAAGATATACTTAAACGGGAAGTTAGTTCTTTAGGAACCTTATTAGTAAAAGTCTCAAATACGGAAACTCTATAATTAATTATAAAAGAAATTATTAAGATTAATATAGTTAAAAATAAATATATACTAGTACTAGATTTAAACCTGCTATTTATAGGAGCTCCTGAAATACTATAGTTTTAGAGAAGTAATATTTCTATATTCTTGGAATAGTATATAGATATATATAAGAACTATTATATTACTAATAATACTAAAAAAGAGAGAATTATTTATTATATCTCTTCTATTTATAAGAATTAGATTAAGGCTATATCGGAGTATTATACTAATAATCCAGGAAATTACTAGAAAACCAAGTTCTTTAAGGCCTTACTAAAAGAATTCCGAAAGTATAACTAGGAAATACTTAAAATTAGCTATAACTTTCTTAATTAGATTATTATATAAGCCTAGAATAAAGGAATCTCTTCCAAGTCTTATATTAATATATTTAATAAAATATTAAAGAAATTACTAAAAAGAAAAGAAATAGATAAAATTACTTAGTACTAAGAGTTTATAAGAGAATTATCTATTTTAGTAAGGAATTATATTTTTAAGAATATATATTTCGAGCCTATAAATATTTCTATTTATAAATATAGTAAGATATATAAGAAAGTAGTAATATCCTATTAATATAAAAAAAAGAAATACTATTTTAATATTACTAATAATCTAGATATATCTAGATTTAGATAAGAATACTTAAATATAGTAATCTATAATATAGTTCTTAAACTAGAAAATAATTATTCTTTACTAGTTTCTCCTATTATATTTCTTAAAGCTATTATAAATATAAGTAAAAAGAGAATCCAGTTTATAGCTAATTATATAAAACTTACTAAAAATAATAAATTCAAAAAAGATAATATTAACTAGCTAGTAAGAAGTCTAGAAAAACTATCTATTATTACTATAACTCAAAAGAACCTATAGAAATAATTCAATATAATTACTATTATAATTCGGGAAAATATTTATAGTCTATTTATATAGTCTAGCTAACTATAATAAATATAATAGTATTAATAATCTAATAGGTATAATTTAAGTCTTTAGAGAAAATATACTAGAAGTTATAATAGAGATTATAGAGAATACTATAATAGCTATAGTAATTAAACTAGAATAGATAAAGAATTTAGATAACTATATTCTAGAGAAAGTTAGTCTCAAATATAATTAAAAAATACTATTTAAGTTAATATAGCCTATAATATAGACCTAGAACTAAGAGAACGAATTTACTATAGGTACTATAATAGAAATAAGAATAATAATATTAATTTAAAATATATTTATATCTTTTAGTTCTATTATTTATTAATAAAAGAATTTATAAACTATAGATATACTTACTAATTTAATAGAAGATAATATAAAGAACTATTTAAGTCTAAATAAGAAAGTATTTCCTTTTTCCTTACTAGTAAGTACTAGTAATTTAACTAAATTATTTCCCAAGTCTAAAGAGGAGAATTTAACTATAACTTAAATACTTAATCCAAAAATATCTAGAAATTAATAAGAGATATCTAGTTTACTAGGCAAGAAAGAGAAAAGGAAACTAGCTAACCGGAATCTATATATAGAAATAAGTAAGTTATATCTAGAGAATCTAAATAGCCGCTTTATCTTAGAGAAAATTATATTAGAATTACTAATATTTTAGGTTCTAGAATTAATAAATAATACTAAGATTTAACTATAAATAGTATTTTTATTAATACTATAATAAGTTCCTTATTAAAAAAAAAGAGAAAAGAAATAGAAATAGCCAAAAAAGTTTTCTAAAAATAAGCTAGAATAGAAGAAAAGCTACTTTATATAAGAGACTAAAAGAATACTATTCCAAAAAGTAATAAATAAAGAAATAATCTAGCTAAAAATATAGATATTAATATTTCCGGAGATAAATAAAATAAATTAGAGACCTAATATACTTTTAATTATAATAAATATAAAATTCCTGAAGTTAATAATATTCTAATAAGACTACTAAAGAAAATAATTATTTTACTTCCGAAAACTTAGAAAAGAATAAAAATATTTATTAATATCTTAAAAATACCAGATCTAGCTACTATATTTTAGAACTAATAAATTAAGAATAATACTTTCTATTTTACTATCTTATAAATAAGAAATACTATTATATTAAGTATAATTAAATATATTAGGAGATCTATAGAACTAGTAGCTGCGACTTATATAATAGATAGAATATTTAAGAGATTAGAAATACTAGTTCAGATATCTAATACTAATAGAATTATTTAATTTAAAGATAATAGTATTAATATTCAGATATTACTAGCTTATAAATATATTATACGAATTTTATATCTCTAATTTATACTTCGAGAACTTTAAGAAAGTATTAAATATAAAGAAATAATTAATACTAGAACTAAAGTTAATATTTTCCCTAAAAAAATCTCTAGAAGTATTAGTAGAATAGTATATAATATTATAGATTATTAAATATCTACTATTACTAGAATAGAATTTGGATTTATAGGAATAATAAAGTTTAGAACTAAGATTATAAATAAAATAAAATATAAAGATATATTCTTTCTAGTTAAAGAAACTCTAAAGATTCTATTTAATTAACTATTCTTAGTAAAGATAAAGATAAATATTATATATAGAAGTAATAGTTTATAGAATAGAAGGTTTATTAACCCTAAAGATAACTAGAATACTTATATTATTATAATTATTCCACTTTTAAAAAATACCGGAAAATAGAAGAAAGTAATAATTCAAGAGTATTAAGCTTCCAGAATCAAGGAATTAAGTAATATAGAATAGGAAACTAAAAGTAAAGAGGAAAAATAGAGTCTAATATTATAACTAGTAATAATATTAGAAGAAATAGAAAGATACCGGAATTTCCTATAAATTCTTTTATTTTGAATTTAGGAATTTAGGAAATTAATAATATTTTTAGAAAAACTAAAATAGAAAAGGCTCTAATTAGAGTATTATTAAGAATAGTTCCGGAATTAATAGAAAAAGAAGTAAAAAGAGTATTAAGTAAAGATATTTCTAAAGAAAATATAAAATAGTATTTTCTAATAATAAAGAAATATATTTCCGAAACTAAGAAATATTAAACCCAAAACTAGAAAGAATTCTGAAATATATAAGAACTTAAGAAAGATATATTAAAATACTAGACGAAAAAGTACTTTCTATATCTAACTAGGAAGGAACTAAATAAAAAGATTATAAATTCCGGAAATTAGATAAAAAGAATACTAGAAAAAATAACTATAGCTTTTAAAGAAAAAAATAATAATTATAGCCTATTTCTAGTTATAGGAATATATAAAATAAAGAATAAGAAGGTTTGACTAGTAAATACTAATAATAGAACTAGAGAAGGCTCTAATAAATATCCGGACTAGTTTAAGAAATCTAAAGCTAGAGAATACCTATAGAAATATACTAGGAAATATAAGAACTATTTTTTACTAAGGATATTAGCTATTCTAAGAGATTTATAACTTATTCCAGAATATCTTAAATAATTAGATATTAGTAACTAGTTCTAGAAAGAGGAACTAGCTATATTTTAAGAATTAATAATTAATTAAGAAAATATAATTATATTTAATTAGAAAGAAATAAAAAAAGTCTATAAGAATATTAGTTTATTTATTCTAATTAAGACTATTAAATATAAAGCCTAGTAAGAAAAGAATTTCCTATATTCCAAAGCTCTAGTACTAATAGTAATAAAAATATTATTAGAATACCTAAATTATAAAGTTTTTAAGAAATATAATAGACTTTACTAAAATTTATAGTTCTTAATTATAAAGAAGGTTATTAGGACTTATAGACTAATTAATACTACTATAAAAATGAATTTAGTAATCTTATAAAATACTAATCTATTCCTATTTATTAATAAGATCTTAGAGAAATTTACTAGATATATTTATATTTCTTTAATTAATTTCTTTTCCGGATATAATTAATTTATACTAGATATTTAGAATAGAGATTTAATTATATTTATAATACTTTTGAGACTATTAAAAATAATTATATTACTTTAGGAAACTACTAATTCCGTTATATAGTTTATATAGGTTATTATAACTATTCTAGAAAATCTATTTCCTAAAATTACTATACTATTTATTAATAATATTAGAGTTAAGAAACCTTATATAAACTATAATAAATAGCTTATTTTACCTGAAATTCGATATTTTATATTTAAATATCTTTAAAACCTAAATATAATCTTAAATAAAATTAAATAAACCGGAACTAGTATTAGAGAAAAATTATAGTTCTATTATAATAATATAGTTATTATTAGCTTTATTTATAAAATACTTGAAAGAAGTTCTTTGAATTTAGGAATTATTAAGATCTTGAAATAGAAATATTATAATAGTATAACTAAAAGTAAAGTATTTATTAGAATTATTATTTATTATTATATTTAGATTAAAGGCTTTATAATTATTACTGAATTTATTTATTACTTAATAAAAAAGAATATAATATAGAACTGGGATAATAAATAAAAGTAAACTATATAAATTCTTTAAGAAAAGCTTATTATTATTCTAATATTCTATAAGTTATATTATAATTTATTAGAAGATTAGGGAATAATTATATTAGTAGTAAATACTAGCCTAGATAAATAAAATAGAACTCTTGGCTAATATAATAATAAAGGGAAAAAGAGAATTATATAATATAAATCTGGAATCTAAAATAATACTAAATAGAAATATAATATTACTAAGAGAAAATACTAAGAACTAATAAAATATCTATAAAAAGTATAATTCTGGCTATATAGAATTTATTTTATTCTTAAACTAGATACTAATATACTTGTTATATAACTAAATAAAGCAGCTATAGATCTTCCTAGAACTCTAGTTATTTACTAGCTAATATGAATTCAATTATTTGATTTTAAAATCAAGTATATTAAGGGAACTAAATATACTACTACTAATAGATTATTAAAATATCTATAATAAGAAGGTAATACCGAAAATAATAAGAATATTAATAAATAATTAGTAATAGAACTTAATACTATTAGAATAGTATAATAGGTATATATAATAGTATATAGACAGGTATTAGATATTATAGATCTAGTTTCCTATTTTAGGTAAAGCTTATAATTAGAATCATATATATAATTAGAATTATATGGATTATATAGGATTATATTTCCTAGTTAAGTAAAGTATTTCGCAGGCTTGGCTAAGTACTAGGGAATATATAGGGAGATGCTTCTAGCTTTAAAAAGAGGTATTAATTAGTTTTTTATTAGAATTAATTCTTGAAATTAGTTATATTTATAAGTATTACTTTATAGTTTATTTACCTTGACTACTTGTATATTACCTTATTATTACATGCCTTATATTCTAATTAATTTAATCTTCGGAAAGTAGTTTGTTATAAGGTAGTCAAGCTATTAATAGATAAAATATTAATAGCTAGAGTATTAATTAGAAGAAGTGCCTCTGCTATTACTAGGGCAACCCAACCGGGTATCCAGGGGAGTGTCTAGTCAAGCACTTTTTATACTGCCTAATTAGGAGAAGGAAATAGAACTCAGATACCCCTAGAACTAGTAAATAGGATAATAATAACGGAGAAATTAGCGGCGGCTTGCTATTATATTACTGAGTTAGAAATAGAGATATAATAGAGAGAAGATCTAGAGGAGCTAGAAGCTCAGATCCGTTATCTTAAAAACATTTGGATATCCGGTATAGAACCCGTTATACTCCCGGTAGTACCCTTGGTTTAGAGGGCTCCAAAAACCCGAGAACTATCTACTTACCGGGGAAAGAGTATTAAAGAAGCCCAGGACTTTTTCTATTAGGCAGAATTAAAGTAGTATAAAGATAGCGGAATTACCTAGGCTACTAATATAGTAAAGGTTATATATTATACTTCCTGTTTTAAGGATATAGCCAGGAATATCTGGAAGTATAAGGAGTAATTAGTAGGTATTAATATTATGAATTAGGAAACCTTTATTAAATTTATAAAGGATTCTATCTTGGATCTAGAGAACTATAATAATAATACTCTTACTAAGTTTAAGGATACTAAATAATAGCCAGGCCAGAGTATCTAAAGCTTTATATCTTACTTGGATAGCCTATTAGATAACTTAGGATATACGGATTTACTATAAAAGCGGAACGACTTATTTAGTAATTTGAGGTAGGAGATTCGGGATAAGATTAATTATTAAAGAAATACTTTATGAGAAAGAGAGAAGCTTATTTCTATAGCTATAAGAATTAAGAATAATTTAAACCTATTTACTTAACGGGAATATAATAATAAGCTAATAGAATAGTAAAAGGAAAGAAATAAGAGAAAAGAGAAAAGAGATAATAAAAGGAAATAGAAAAGAAGTATATTCTTATTATAAGGTTTATAAAACCGGAATAGTAAAGATATAGTAATAAGATCTAATATAGTACCTATATTAGGATTTATAAGACCGGATATAATTTGCTTTACTTACTAAAAGGAGGGTTACTATATTATTACTTACTCTAATTAAGAGAAACCAACTTGCTATAATTATAATAAGTCTGGCTATAAAATATATAAGTATCTAGAACTAAAGAAGCCGGGAAACGGGTATACCCTATAGTAGTTATACTTATTTATACTATAGAAGGCAAGGCTCCTAAAACGAGGATAGTAATTAAGATTACTATTAAGATAATAAAAGATAGGCAAAAAGTTAGAGTATTAGTAAACTCGGGTATAGAGGCTAATTATATAAAGAAGAAATTAGCTTTAAATATAGGTATTCTATTAATATTAAGGGTAATTCCCTTATTTTTACTAGAGGAAAAAAGAATCTATTTATATAAAGATTATATTTTTGGGGTTATTACTAAGGATATATTAGGGAACTAAAAGAAGGCCAATATATACTTTATATTATATGATTTTAATCTAAACTATATTAATATAATACTTGAATTTCTATAGCTTTACTAGGTTAATTCCCTAATTTCTTTTAGGGAAGTAATATAGAGATACTAGATTTAATTATAGAAAGTTAAAGTTCTAAATACTAGGAAGTTTACTAAAGTAGTAAAGTATAAGATATATATTTTTCTATTAATTACCTATTTTATAATAAATAGCCAAAGAATTATTATTATTATTATTAATAAGATAGTTATATTTTCCAAGAAATATTAGGATCTTTTCTAAGTATTCTTTATAGAGGCTATAGGTATATTACCCGATTATTATATAATAGAATATTATATAGATCTGGAACCAGGGTCCTAATTACTATATAGTTCTATATATATTTTATTAGAAAGGAAGCTTAAAGTTTTTCGGGAATATCTTAATACTAGCCTAAAGAAGAAATAAATCCGTTATTTTACTAGCCTAGCTAGTATTCTAATTATATTTATTTTAAAGAAAGAAGGCGGCTTATATTTATATATTAATTACCGGGATCTAAATAGGATTATTATTAAGAACCGAATACTATTACTATTTATTAGTAAGACTATAAATAGGCTTTATAGAATAAAGATATATATAAAGCTAGACTTAAAGAATACTTACTATTAGTTATAAATACGGGAGAGTAATAAGTAGAAAATAGTATTCTAAATATATTATAGATATTTTAAGTACTATATTATATTCTTTAAACTATCTAATATTCCGGTAATATTCCAGGTATATATTAACTATATACTAGTAGGCCTTATAGATATTATTTATATAGTTTATCTGGATAATATTTTAATTTATTTAGAGAACTTAGAATAATATATAGTAATAGTCTAATATATACTCGAGTAATTATAATAATACTAGCTCTTTATAAACTTGGTAAAATACGAGTTTAATATAGAGAAAATAGAGTTCTTGGGGTTTATAATTAGTTCAGATAGTATAGAAATAAAAGCTAGTAGGATTATAGCTATTAGGAAATAGCCGGCTCTAAAAAATAATATCCGAGAAGTTCAAGTATTTCTGGGTTTTATTAATTTCTACTAGAGGTTTATTTATAAATACTTTAGGGTAGCGAAAGAATTAACTAATTTATTAAAAACTAGTAGAAACCTATAATATTATTTTAGTTAGATAGATAAGGTAAATAGGGCTTTTAAGAAGTTATAAATTGCATTTATAATAATACTAATTCTTTATTATTTTGACCTAGCCTTAAAGATTTATATAGAAATAAATACTTTAGGATTTGTAGTTATAAGTATGATTTCCTAGCTCTTTAGTAAGGAGGCAGAAGCCAGGTAGTACTTTATTACCTTTTATTTAAAGAAGATAACTATAATTAAGAATAGGTATAAGATATATAATTCTGAATTCTTGGCTATTATTCTAGTATTTCATATCTAGTAGTATTATCTAATATATATCTAATATATTATTATTATTAAAACAGATTATAATAACTTAAAATACTTTATAACTAAAAGAAAACTAAATAGTTAATAGATAAGATAGGTAGAGAAGCTAGCTATTTTCGACTTTATCTTAGAGTACTAGCCGGGGTATAGTAATCCTGCTAATAGGCTATTAAGAAGGCCAGATTTTATAATAAATATAAATAAAAATACTTTATTACCTATACTTTATAATAAGCTATAGAATATAGAATAGAGAGCCTTATAAGTAATAGTAATAAGATACTATACTATTCCTATAATGCCGTAATTTAAGGCCTAGGAAAGAAGAAATAAGTATTTTTTAATTAGTGAGATATTAAGAAATTCCGAAAGAGAAGTTTATTTTAGTAATAGAGTAATACTAGAAATATTACTACTTGAGCCTTTACTAGTATAGCTAGTTATAAATAGTATATATTATAGATTCTAGCTATATAAGTAGCTGGATTTGAAATAGTATATAAGAAAAGTAAAGAGATATTATTTAAACTACTATTATAGTACTAAAGGCTTAATTTATTAGTATAATACTAGTAGTATAAATAGTTCTTAAAGGAGACTTTTACTAAAGCTATTAAGATTTGAGAACTTGATATATCTGGGTTATTAAGATATCGGGATACTATTTATATATTAAATAAGCTAGCTTTTAAAGAAGAATTACTATAAGCTAATTATAATAATTTTATAGGTAGGTATTTTAGTATTAGTAAAATACTAGAGATCTTTTAGAGAAAGTATCTCTAGTAAAGTATAAAAAAGAATATAAAAGACTATATTAGAACTTGCCCTATATATTAATAGACTAAGATAAAGAAATATCTGTTATATAATATACTTAGTTTATTTCTGCTTTCTTTTAAGCTATAATAAGAAATTACTATAGACTTTATTATAGGGCTATTTCCTTTTAGGTTTTATAGTAAAGTATATAATTCTATATTTGTTATTATTAATAAATATATAAAAATAGTATAATATATTCTAATTACTAAGGAAATCTCGGTTCCTGAGTTAGTAACGCTATTTATATATTATATTATTAAAGACTTCGGTATATCTATAAGTATAATCTTTAATAAAGAATCTGTTTTTATAAATAAGTTTTAGTTAAGTCTATACTTTTACTTAAAGGTTTAATAATAGCTAAGTATAGTATTCTATTTATAAACTAATAAATAAATAGAGAATCTAAACTAAACTCTAAAATAGTACTTGAGGTATTATACTAGCTACTAGTAAAATAACTGAGTAGTAAAGCTTGCTTTTATAGAATTTATATATAATAACTCTATATATTTAATAATAAGAATTTCTTTATTTTATATATTATATAGATTTTATTTTAGTATTAAATTATATATTAAGAATAATATTCTAGAAAGAGAAATACCGGTAGTATAGGAAAGAATATAGAAGATTTAAGTAGAACGGGAGGTATTAGAGAAATAATAATAAGAAGTAGTAAATATATAGAAAAAGTACTATAATAAGAAATATATTAATAAGGAATTTAATATATATAATAAAGTTATATTTTATATAAAGAATATTTAATAGCTATAACCTAGTATAAAGCTAGTAAATAGATATCTCGGCCTTTTTAAAGTTCTAGAAATTATAAGAATATATAAATAAATATATTACTTGGAATTACTATTATTATATTAGATCTATAATATTTTCTATATTTCTTTCTTAAAATTATAGTACCTATAAGCTAGTATTATAGTAGAACTAGAACCGGTCGAGATTAAGAGTAAAGAAGAATTCGAGATAGAATTTATTATAGCTTATAAAAAGAGTAAAAAAAGAAAGAAAGTATTTTATTTATTAGAAAAGCTATTTACTAATAGATAATATATAAGAACTATTAAGTAATCTAGAGAATATAGCTTAAGAATTACAAGAATACTTGGAAAAAAGTAATATTATAATATTATTAGCTAAATAAAGATATAAAAGATAAATGCTTTTATTAGGAAACTATTAAAAACTATATATTTATTTTTGAAAAAACTATATGAAAATTATTAAGAATTCCAAAAACTCTAATTTCTGTATTTTATAAATATTCTATTCTTATAACTACTCTTTACTATTCTTATTAGGATTCTTATTAGGATTCTTTCGAGAAATAAGTAGTAAATTAGCCTATAAAGCTATTAGCTATTAGTAAGAAATAAGGAAGAAGTAAGCTTACTTAATACTAAAGAATATTAATTATACTATTAAGAGTACTTTATACTTATACCAAGCTAGTAAGAATTACTTAATCTATTCCTTGAATTATTAGGGAAATCCGTTAGCCTCGAATAATAGCTTTAATACGAGAAGTATATATTATTAAGTATAGAAAAAAAGTAGTAATAGCCTTTTTTCTTTTGGGTAAAGAATAAGAAAGACGCTTATATATATTAATAGCTTAAAAAAGACAGTTTAACTATACTATATATATTTGAGGAACCTTAAATAGTATTAGAATAGGGAATAAATAAAGGAAATTATAACTTATAGGATTATATTTCTTATTCTTAGAGTAGTAGTAATTATATATTAAGTAATTATTATTTTTAATATAAGTAAGATCGGGAAACTTAGTAATATTCTTGGAATATTAAAGATAATAAAGGCAAATTAAGAATATAGGAATATTAGCCAAATAGGTAATAATAGGCTAATAAGTACTAAGAGAAGTATTTATCTTAATAAATAAAGAAGTAAAAGAGGAAATTAGAAAAGAACTTAAATAAAGCTTAAATAAAGCTTAAATAAAGCTTAAAAGAGCTTAAAGAAGGCTTAAAGAAGAAAGGTAAGAGATAAGAAGAAGCTAGATATAGTATTATAATTAAGGAAAGAAAAGTTAGTTAGTAGAAAAAAAGAGGCCTTTTTATAATATTCTTTCCTTAAATAGTAATTATAAATTCGGAACCGGCTCTATACTAGAAATATCTAGAAAATTCTAAAGAAGGAATTTATAAATAAACTAGAAGATCGGATTAACTTTTCCAAGCTCTTGGGCCTATAAAGTAATAATTTATTTGCAAATAGAGGCTAAATTAGGATTTACGAACTAATTAGAAGACCGGAAGAGCTTCCTACCTAATAGTATATATTATATCTATACTACCTTTATAAGAGGGAATTACTAGAGGCAATTTGCGGATTAGCTAAGTAAGGTTAGTAAACTATATCCTTAAGTTTATTACCTAATATAATAATAGAGTAATTATAGGGAGTCTTTAGAAAAGACTAATAGCCGGAAAGGTTTTAGGGAATTATTTATAAAGCTATTTATAGTTCTCTCAGGTCTCTTGGGAATAAGAGCCTAGAGAAGAAGTTAATATAATAGATATATATAATAGTATATAAATAGGTATTAAATATTATAGATCTAGTTTCCTATTTTAGGTAAAGCTTATAATCGGAATTATATATATAATCGGAATTATATGAATTATATAAGATTGTGTTTCCTAGTTAAGTAAAGTGCTTTGCAGGCTTAGCTAAGTACTAGGGAATATATAAGAAGACGCTCCTAGCTTTGGAAAGAAGTATTAATTAGTCTTTTATTAGAATTGATTTTTGGAATTAGTTATACTTGCAAGCGTTACTCTATAGCTTACTTACCTTAACTATTTATATATTACCCTCCTATTATATGTCTTATAAATAGTATTTATTAGATAGAAAATTCAAATAAAAAAAGCAGTTCTGGTTTAGTTATATAATATTATTTTAAGAAATTAGATTCTTAAAACCTTTACTAGATATTTAGATAATAGTATTTAGTTACTAGAGATTAATAATTAAAGCCTTACTATATCTAGAAATAAATTAGTAATATTAAAAAGTAATAAAATCCGGAAGTTATATAGTAAAGGCTATAGCCTTTTATATATAACTACTAGTAAAATAGTAAATAATAATACTAACTCCTATATTTTATTTAATAATCCGGCTATTTTACTAAATTTCTTAGATAATAGCTATTCCGAATAATACTAGAATATTATATAATATCTTATAATACTTTCTAAACTAGAAGAAATATCTAGAACCGAGTTTCGAAAGCTAAATAGGAAAGCTTTGAATTATAATATAAGAGATTAATTACTATAGAAAGTTATATCTAAAGTATACCTATTTTGACTTATTATTAATAATTAAGAATAAAGAGAAATTATTATTAAAGAGCTATATAATAAAATTAGATATATTAGAAAAGAAAATATCTTTTATTTAATAGCTAGCTACTATTACTAGGAAGATTACTATAACTATATATGAAAGTATATTAATATCTATAAAGTCTATTAGTATAAGAATAAAAGAAAATAAAAAGAAGTTCTATATTTAATAAAAGCTATATTTCTTTTCTATTACCTTAGGATTAATATAGTTAAACTACTAGACTATAAAGGATATAACTCATTAGTTATTACTAGAAATAACTTCTTAGAATAGATTAAAGCTAGATCTTTAAAGAATTTAACTAGTAAAAAGATTACTAAGTTTATTTGAGAAGAAATTATTTATAGATATGGTTTATTTAAATAGTTTAAGGTAAATAATAGATCGGAATTCAAAGAAATAGTAATTTAGGAACTTAATAAGCTAGGAATTAATAGAATTATTATTTTGGTTTATAATTCCAAAGAAAATAATATAATTAAAAGAAGATATTAATTAATTATTTAAATACTTATAGTACTTATAATAAGTAAAAAGAAGCCTTAGGTAGATTTACTACTATATATTCTATTTACTAACCGAGTTACTATATATAAACTAACTAGATTCATTTTCTTTTATATAATCTATAATAGGAAAGTAGTATTACTTATAGAAATATACTTTCTAATCTAGAGAATACTTAGATAAAACAAAGTCTATAATAGAAAAATACTTCTGGAAATATATATAAAATAAATATAGATAAGAAATAAAGATATTAAAGAAGCCAGAATAAAAAAGAATAAATAATACTAAGAGAGAAAGAAGTAATTTAATACTATTTACTAGATTTATTTAAAGTCTATTTCTAAAAAGAATCTAGTTCTTATATATAATATTAAATTAATAGATTAAAATAAGTTAAGGAATATAAAGCTACTATATTACTAGTTTAGCCTATATAAAGTAAGGTATATAAATTAACTAAAAGAATACTATATACTAAAAGAACTTAATAGTATTATATTCCGAAAAATATATATCAGAAATCGGTTTAAATAGTTTATTAAAAGAAATAAATTCTAGTATTTCCCTAAAAATAAAGTTAATAATAAGTATATACTTATAAATAAATATTTCAAAATAAATATAGAACTAGAAAGAAAAGTAGTTATAGAATACTATAAATAAAATAGTATTTAAAAGATTAAGAAAGCTACTAGTATTATTATATATATTCTAGAATTACTAGAATTAGAAAGAATAAAGTATATCTCTTTTATAAAAAACTAAAAGAAAGTATCTAATAATAAAAGCTTTTCTTAATCTGAAATAAAGTTTATTATTTTTAATTCTTTATATATCTTTTAAATTTTCCTTCTAATTATTATTTATAACCTTTAAAGAATATTATTATTAAACTATTATTCTAGAAATTAGATAAGCTTTATTATTATATATTTCTTACTATTATCTAATTATTATTACTAGATAGTATTCTATTATTAGATCTTGGGAATTAAATATAAAAGATCTCTTTTAGTATAAAAATAAATAAAGAATTAAGAGATTACTTTATAAATTCTTGATTTTAAACTATAGTAATAAATAGTAATTATATTTAGAATTAGGGAAAGAAAAAAAGAAGAAATATAGCCTTTTATATATATCTTACTAAAATAGGAATCTTTTAGAAGCTTTATTTACCTTTTTAACTAGCTATTTTTATAGTTTATACCGGTCTAAAGCTTGACTATAATAACTATAGATCTCGACTTTAACTTAAACTACTATTATAAGTTTCCTTATAATACTTAAATAAACTTCCTAATTAGAAGTTATATATAAATAAAATAGCTAAACTAGAAGTCCTATAAGAGGAAAGGGAAATCTTATTAAATCTAATAGTTATTTCCAAAGATATTTAATAATATATAATTCTGGGAATCTATTAGATATTAGATAAACTAGATCTGCTTATTTAAAGCCTATCTTGCCTTAGAAAACCCACTTCTTCTTTAATATAACTATAGCTACTTTTAAAACTTATACTAAGGCTTAGTTAGTATATTATATATTTTTATTTCTATATAAAGAGAACTTCTTTTATATGGAATTTATTTCTTAATTAAAATACTATTTTATTACCGGAAACTAATTACTTTTTTAAAAAGCTAGTATAATTTACTAATTCTTATTATTAATCTATTTCTTATTATTAAATATTATTTAAATAATTCCTATATTCTTAATATTAATTCGAAATACCTAATCTTTCTATATTTTATATTAACTTTAATATTAACTATTCCAAATTTAATAATAATACTATAAACTTTATTTATATTATTTTATAGTTCTCTTTTCTATATATTTTAATATTTTTAGTATTAATTTTATTAATATAGATATTATTTTAAAATCCCAAATAACTAAATAGTTTTATATTATTTAAAGTTAATTCTAATAAGTACTAAATAAATACAATTAGCTTTTAGAAGAGATACGAATTAGTTTTAGAAGAAATAATATCTTATTCTAAGTTATTTTTTAATTCTATTATTCTAATTCCTTTTTTATTAATACTTATTTTATATTTTCCCTAATATTTTTAGTATACTTATATATCTTATCTTTTATAAATTTCCTATATTATTTCTCTTCTTTTATACTATTTTTTTAAATTAATAGAGATATTTCTATATAAATAGAAAGTTAGAATATACCTATATTATAAAATTTTTATTATTTCTTTTTATATTTTAATATTTTAGATACTACTATTATATTTATATTTCTATTATATTACCTTCTTATTTTCCTATTATTACTATTTAGTTTAATCTACTTTAGTTATTTCCTTAATTATATTTCCTTAAATATATATATTTATATATTTTTTTATAATAGAAATCTAATTCTATATTTTACCTTTTATAATTATTTCTAATTTATAATTATATTACCTCAAATATATCTAATTATTATACCTACTTTCCCTATTATATATACTACTATTTTAGTTTTGTTTTTCTTACTAGAAAAAAAGAAAAACTCAAATATATATAATACTTTTATATAATTCAAGATTATTTCAATTTACTTTTTATTTTGAAATATACTTAAAAGAAATTCTTATAACCTCGAAAACCTTTAATTCTATAACCTATAACTATTATACTAATAATATCTTTATAACTAATTAAGAATAATAAAATAATTAAAGTATAGATTTCTTAAGTTAATAAAATATAATAGCTAATTCTTATAAGCCATAGTATTATTAAAAGCTTATAAATTAATAGTATTAAAGTTTAGAGTATTAAAGAAGCTTAAGTAATTATAGAAGGCCTACTAATACTAGAAAAAATAGCTATAATTACTGAATTTAATACAAATATCCTAGATAAGCTAAGTAATATATATAATAAATTCTTGAAATAGAAAACCTTTATTAGAAATAAAACTAGACTAGAATTAACTAAAAAGGAACTAAAGAACTATTAAGCTAATAATAGGGAATTCGAGAATATTATTAAAGGCATTTCTAAAAATAGATAAGAGAAGCTTAATAAGATTAAGACTATAATAAATAGTCTAGAAACCAAGAATTAGAATAGAATTATACTATATAATAAAACCTTTAGCTAATATATTAATAATATCTATAATAACTATTACGGATATAGTATTTAGGGCTTGGAAAGCAAGATAGAAGGTCCCTTATAAAAATAATTCAAAGCTAAAAAAGGAAAAACTAGAATATAGGAAGCTTTAAGGAAATATATATACCCTATAGTATACTAGTCCCGAAGGGGCTTAGCCTTCTAAATATCTCTAGTATATTTCAAGTATATTTCCCTAGTAAGGCGGCCATATTACATGCGTCTAGAAAATATCTAATATCTAGAAATCGTGATATTACTTCTTCTTTTAAAATAAGCTCGTCCCCGAGCTTTATAAAAGCCATTAATTCATCTAATCTCGTACTATTCTCTTTCCTAAAGTAAACTAGTATCTCAGATATAAATGTTATATACGAAAGGCTAGTACCTTTAATACGTGATTTAGGAGAGTTTATTATTATTTCCGTATAGTTCTAGATAAGTCTCGTTTTTTATATAATCTAGCTAGTATTATAGGTTTTATAGAGGTTCTAGTATATTAATATTATTATTATAAAAACTCTATAAAACCAGGGGGCTATTACTTAGTATTAAAGCTAGATATTACTCTAGATCTTCGTCCCAACTAACCTACTAGATTCTATACTTTAGCTTATTTCTTACTAGCTTAACTATAATAATCCGTTTAATACCGTACTTTTATTTGCTATTCTCTAGTACTAATAGGAGCAGTTCCGGGTTCGCTTAACTTAGTAAAGAATTCTAGGAATTCTTTTATAGCTTCTCTATATGAAAAACTAGGTATACCTTTATGGTTTCCGGTAGCTTTAGAAGAAATGAGTAACTATACTATTCTAGAATCTCAAATAAGTCCTTTATTTAGTTTTCTAGCTTCTGGCTCAAATAATTAGATTTCTAGTACTTTATAATAACTCATACTTTGTCTCTAACTTTGAAATTAATTAGATAATAGTATTTATTAGCTTATACTATATATTATTTCTATACTTATTCTATATAGCCTTAGGCAAGTTACTATAATTTATATAATTAATTTATTAATACTTTACCTTTATTCCTATTTAGCTTCTCCTTAGATAAGCTAGCTTTAATAGGAAAGTTCTAGTCTAGAGAAATACGAGATTTATAGCTCTTTTCTATTATAAATAAGGACTAGCTAATAGTTTCGTACTAAAGAGAGGCTTATTAATAATTAATTATAGTAATCTATTTATCCTAGTTATCTTAGTAATAGTTAATATATAGACGTAATTTCTAATTAAAGTACTAATTAATAATTTCCGTTTATTTATTTATTTAAGGATAATTAGCTATTAAGAGCTTGAGCTTAGTATTAATTCTCATATAAAATTCGCTCCAAAAATCAGATATAAATTAGGGTCCCTAATCTAATATAATTATTTCTGGAATACCTATTTAATATATTATATAAAGTAAAAACAGGGGTACTAGCTATTTAGCTATAATTATATCTTATATAGGAATTATAATTAGGTATTTAGACAAGCAATTTATAAATATAGTAACTATATTATGGCCCGATTTGCTTTCTAAATAGCTTTTAAAGTCTATAGTAATATATTACTAGGAGTAATTAGGAACTAGAAAAAAATAAAGCAAACCAGGCTTCTTATTTCTAGATATATATAATCTAATCTCCTATAATCTCCTATAAGTATAGTAATTATTATAGTATTAATTAATATTCTTGCCTATAGATAGCCAGTAATATTACTTCTTTAGTAGCTAATAGAGCTTTATATATCCAGGATATCTAGAAAGAAGTTTATTATATACTTTACGAATTAGGGTAATCTATAAGAATAGCCCGGGGATTATTTTATCCTCTATAATATAAAGTTTTTATA
Organism: Hyaloscypha bicolor E; assembly: GCF_002865645.1. Lineage (NCBI taxonomy): Eukaryota > Fungi > Ascomycota > Leotiomycetes > Helotiales > Hyaloscyphaceae > Hyaloscypha > Hyaloscypha bicolor. Next base: position 2,045,138 of record NW_020194619.1, on the reverse strand, counting down.
ATATAAAAGGAAGCCGTTTTATAGTATTTAGATATTACTTTTAGCTTGGGCTATTATATATAGCTCCTCTAGATCCGGTAATATATAATTATCTTATAAAATCTTATTTATAAGTTATAAGCTATTATACTTGGCAGGAGCTTCTAATAGTACTTCTATAAAGGCAACTATAGCAGAGTTTACTAGTAAAGCTTCTAAAATAATACCTTTTTCCAGGGAAATTATACCTCTAATAGGGGTATTCTTCTCTAGAAAGTCTTTAGTATATGTTTGGTTTTTAGAGCCGAATTTCGGATTAAGTAAGCCAACTTTATAGAATATTACTACGAGCTATAAGTTATAAATAATCTCCGGGTTAATCTTATCTCTGAGAAAAAGTACTTGAGTTTATAGCTTTTTTTTAATTTGGCCCTAAATATCTACTTTATTCTATCTTTATAATAAAGCATTTGCTTACTTATTTAATTTTCCAGAATAATATATAAGCTTAAAGTAATAGCGAGATAAGAGCTTAGCCTATCTAGCTTATTAAGAAAAGAGCTTCTTAGTAATTATAAAATACTCTAAAATATAGTAATTAGAATAGACCTTAAAGAAAGTATTCTAAAGGCCCTCCTCTAGCTTAGCTTTCTATTTCTCTAATACTTATACTATAGCAAGTATTTCCTTATTATATATATTATAATTAAGCTCTATTAAGAGTATAGTTTTAGAAAAATAAGCTATAGGATACTAAAGGCCTATTTCTGGGTCTTATTAAGAAAGTAGGCTAGTAATTACTCTTTTAAATATATCTATTTCTATTATTATAAGTAGATCTAGATTATAGTATTATAGAACTAGAATAGAAATTATAGCTTCTTTTAGGTAAATAAAAGCCTCTTAATATTACTCGAACTACTTAAAGAAAATACTCTTTTTTATAAGTAAGATAAGAAATCTAGTAATTTATTTATATTTTCTAATAAAGTATTTATAAAAGTTATAGAAGCTAAGGAAGAACTATATGCCCTTAATTATTTTTAGAGATTACTAGTTATATATTACTTCGATTTTATTAGGATCTACTTTAATACCAGATATAAAGATAATAAAGCCTAAATATTTTATATATATAACTTTAAATTCCGATTTCTTAATATCTATTTAGAGGCTAGTAAGATATAAGCGGTCTAATACTTTTTATATATACTATTTATATTTTACTAGGTTCTCTAAGTAAATAAAAATATTTTTAAGATATATTATATAAAAGTTATCTAGATATTTAAAAAATATATTATTTATATAGTATTAATATATAGCCGGGCTATTTATAAGGCCTTTCTAGAGAATATTATATTTATATACTTTATAGCAGGTATGAAATATTATTAGCTCCTGAGAATCCGGGTCTATAACTATATAATAGAAAGCTTAGTAGATATCTAATTTAGTATAAATCTTAGCTTTAGATAATTAACTTAAAGTCTTATTAATAAGTAAAAGGAAATATTAATTCTTTTAGGTAATATTATTTAGATAGCGGAAATTAATATAAAAGCATAAACCTTTATTTACTTTCTTTATAAAAAGAACTAGTAAAATAAAGAGAGCTTAACTAGCTTTAATAAAGCCCTTAGCCAGATTATTTTCCAAGAAATACTTGATTTCTAAAAGCTCTTAAGTAAACTATTACTAGAGAGATTAGTATCTAATACTCTTAGTTTCCTTTAGGCCTTTAATCTAAATCTTATAATTATATAATCTATAAAAAAAAAAATATTAGATTTCTTCTTAAAGAAAACAGAGATATATTCCTTAAGTTCCGGGAATAATATTCTCTAAAGCTACTAAAGCTCTATTTCTCCCGGTTATTAATTCTCTAGATTAGGGATAGCTTCTTTTTCCCGAGCTTTAAGCTCTTTATTAATCTCGTAAATAAAAATTCGGCTAATAATATTCTTTTCTTTCTTGGCTATATAATTAAATACTATAGAGATAAGAATAGCTAGATCTAGTATTTACTCTTTATTAAGGATCTTTTCCCGCTTTTTTGGCTTTTATTTAGGTATTATATTTTAATTAGGCTATAAAAGCTTCTTTTTTATAATATTATATAATTTCCTCTAATTAGTCTAAAAAAAGAAAAACTACTTTAGAATAGAAGATTTCTAGGAATAGCTTATAATAGAATCTCATTAATTAGTATTCTTTTAATACTTCTTATTAGGTTACTTCTCTAGCTATTATTATAAAATACTAATAATATAACTAAATTATATAGATTTAGGCTTATTTTTTAGCTATATAAGCCTATATCTTCTATAATTAACCAGAATATTAATATATATTATCTATTTTCTATTAAGGATAATATTATAATCTCTAAGATTTAGAATAATTATAGGTATATTAATACTTTATTTATTAATTAGAAGTAAGACTTCTATATATTTCTTAGCAAACTTAGCTAGCTTTCTATTAAAACCGCATATAGTATAAAGTAAGAAAAGGGGTTATGATTCTATTCCTAAGAATTACTCTATAAGCTAAGCAAGCTTTATATTAATAAAGGCATAACTATTAGCTCTAGTATTAATAAGAAAAGAAAACTTGATTTCTAATCTATTTATACTAATAGTATAGGATATTATAAGAGCATTTCCTTTTATTAGATAAGTTAAGTTAATCTCTACCAAATCCATATTATAAGCCCCTAAAATAGAGACTTTCTTTAGGAATACTTGTTTTCCGGATCCTTTTTAGATTCAGAAACTAAACTATATAATTCCTCTAAGAAAATAGGAATCAGGCCCGGCTTAATTCTAGATAAAGCTATTTTAGTTTCCTTACTATACGAGTACAAGTAATATCTAGTATAGTAGCCAAACTCATTATAATTAAAGTACTTAATAGTTAAGAGATCTTTAGTCTTTATAAAATATTACTTATATTTATACGGAGGTATATACTTAACTAGAGTAGTAGATATGGGCCCCTGGGGTTCTTCCTTAGAAGCATATAAGGGTATAGTACCGGGAGTAAACTTGGCTAGATTAGCTCTTATTTTCTTATACTTTTTAGTTTTCTTATATATAGTCTTAATCTATTAATTATTAGTAGTATAGTACTAAGTAAAGCGAGTAGTATTAATAAAAGAGTTATTATAGTATATATATACTAACTCCTAAAGCTTTAGCAGGAGCTTCTTATTTAGTTTATATTTAATATCTTAAAGACTAATACTACTTTCTATAAATAATTATAAGAAGAAAGTATAGAATTCCTGGAATATCTAACTAGAGTATATATAAAGCTTACTAAAGTTATAGTAAGTATTCTATATCTTATTAAGATTAGAGTATAGCTTCTTTAGGTAAGAATAGAACTCTAAAAGTTAATAGTACTAATTCGGACTATTTTTATCTATATAAGAATTAGTTAAGATAAGAATATTACTAATAAGTCTATTAGAAATATAGATAATTTTGAGATTCTCTAAGAAATATAAATTAGTATTTCCTTATAGCTTATTCTTAATCTAAACTAGCTAATTATTAAAGATAGTATAATCTCTAGTAAAGAAAGTTAGATCTGGGAGCTTAGTAACTCTAGTATCTCTAAAGGAAGTATAAGATATAGGGAATCCTGGATAGAAATAAGCGGGAAATAGTTCGGAATTCTTTTAAGAGGAATTCGAAGTAGCTAAAGCGGGCAAAGCAGAAGCAGTTAGAGCTACTATAAGCCAATCTACTATAGCTATATAGTATTTGATTTTATTCTCGAGCTTAATATTATAAAGCTCAGTATTTTTGAGAATAGCTTTATTATAACTATAGGTATTCTTATATGAAATAGCTCTTTAAATATTCTCCTAGTAGCTCTTTATAATAATATTAATATCTAAGAGTAAGGTATTGGGTTTCTTGGCCTATTCATATAACTCTCTGGTAGTAATATAGTCTTTGGTCTCTAGAAGCTTTATAATAAAAGCAGAGAATTCTATTTCTATAAACTCGTTTATAAATTCTCCAGGAATACTAATAGGATATTCGGTTAGGGAAGGGCTACTAACGGGACGACCTAAACTAGTAGAAGCTTTACTAGAAGCCTTAGTAGAAATTAATATGGTTCCTAATTATATAATATTCTGGGAAGTTAACCTATTATACTTTTCCTCTATTATATTCTTCCTGGCAATCTCATTACTAGTATATATATAGGGCCTATAAGGTTATAGGGTAGGGCTTATGAGTAGTAGTCAGGTTACTGGCCTATGGGTATCTATTACTCTAGGACTTTATTAAAGAATAGCCTTTATTTAAGGTTCTTTAATTTTCGGGTTTTCGAGGGATTTCTAATATATTACTAGTATATATTTATAAAAATATAAATACCTTATTTCTCTAAGAGTTCTAAAGCTTTTTGCTTTTATTATTCTGGAGTCTATTACTTATATTTCTGAGGTTCCGTTATCTTAGTAGTACTTATATTACTAATAGTTTTAAATTAGTTTATTTAAAATCCTCTATAAGATTAAAGGAAGTAAGCTTTAAATACTATTACGGGTACGGTATTTAGGGCTTGGAAAGCAAGATAAAAGGTCTCTTATAAAGATAATTTAAAGCTAAGAAAGGGAAAACTAAAATATAGGAGGCTTTAAGGGAATATATATATCCTATAGTATACTAGTTCCAAAAGGGCTTAGCCTTCTAAATATCTCTAGTATATTTCAAGTATACTTCTCTAGTAAGGCGGCCGCATTACATATATCTAGAAGGTATCTAATATCTGGGAATCATAATAATAACCTTAGTAAAAATATTTATAAGAAGTTATATTCTCTTTTTAAAACAAAAGCTTTAGTATATAAAGCTATTTAGTTAATTAATAAAGCTATTTTGAAATATATTAAGAATAAAAAGTATTAAAATACTAGTATATTTACTAAATTAGATATTACTAAGGTACTCAAATATATAGAAGCTATTTCGGAATCTGGAAAATTGGAATTTAAGCTACTATTAGCTAATAATCTTAAGGCTAGATAGTATATCTTTAATACTTCCGGAATCCTAATTAAGGGAGCTTATAGTAATAAGCCTTTTCCTACTTTCTAAAATAAATCTGGAAAATAGATTTCTATTATAATTTCAGTTTTAGCTTAACCGGATCTAGCTAAGAAAAATAGAACTAATTTAATAAAGCCTAGTAAGAAAGCTACTAATAAAGCTAATAGAACTAGTAAGACTAGTAGAACTAGTATAACTAGATAAGAAGAACCTAGTAAGAATAGAAAGTAAACTAAGCCTAAAACTCCTAATAAATAATAGAAATCTAAATACTAGACTAAGTATAAGATTAGTAAAATAAAAGAAAGCAAAAAGAAATCTTCTATTTTAAAGAAAAAGATATTATCTAGAAAGACTCCCTTAATTATATCTAGAATTAAGAAGTAGAAAACTAAGGATATTAAATCCGAAGAACTTAATAATAATATTAAGTATACTTATAAAATACTAGCTAAATAGAAATTAATACTTGCTTAGTAAAATAAATATACTTTTAAGGAAATATATAGTAGTATTTTGGAATCTATCTATAAGTAAAAATACTATAGGATTAATAATAGATTCCTTAAAGCTCTCTATATAAGATATATTTAGTAACTTACTAATATTCTCTTTATTAATATATAAGATATTAAGGATATTCTAAAGCTAGTTATTAAGATCTATAAAGTTACTAAAAGCAAGAAATATATTTCTATTACTTAAATAAATAAGGAAATATAAGATTTCTTTTTTAAAAACTAGGAAATTAAAAAATATAAATATAAGTACTATATTTCTAATTAATTCTATTCTAATTTATAGTTCTAATTCAATACTATAATTCCTATTTCTGAGTCTAATACTACTAATCTAGATACTAATAGCTATATTTATAAGAAGAATTATGTGAAGTAAATTAAAAAGCTTAATATTTGAAAGCTCTTAATAGAAGAAATAGAAATACTATAGTTCTATCTCTAAAAAAATAATATATTAATATATAGAAATCTTAGTAATAGCTACTTTATCTTAGCCTCTTAATTCTTAATAGTAGATCTACTAATATAGCTCGGATTTTATAAGGTATTAAATAAGTACCCTATTTACTTAGTTATTTACTCTTAGCTAGTCTAATATTTTACTTCTGGAAATATTAATTATAATTAATATAAAGGTAATACTAAAGATCTAGCTACTACTAAAGCTTTAAATAGCGAATTCTATTTTAGTAAAAAGTATTAGAATATTAGCTATATTTTCCTTATAAACTATAAGAAGGCTATTATTTTTAGTAAGAAGTTCTTTAAAAATATTAATTACTCTTCTATTTCTAATAAATTTAAACCAGAAGTAACTAAGAAATTAAGTAAGTATCTACTAAAAGTAATAGGAGAGAAGACTCCGAATATAGTCTATATAACTAAATAAATAAATACCTTTAGCTAGATAATTTATAAGTCTGAAATTATAAGAAAATATTAATTCTCGAATAATATATAAATTAAAGAATAGCTTAATAATAATTTACTATTTAATAAGCCTTTTACTATAGTTCTAATAAGTCTAGTTACTATTAAGAATAAAATATACGAAAATAGAGTTTCCTATAAGGTTATTAAAGCCTCTTATTTAGAGCTTTCTTCTTTTACTAAAAGTTAATTTAAAGATATAATAAATAATACGAAATTTAAAGAAGCTATTTATTTAGAATATATTAGTATAATTTATAATATAATTTACTATAATAAGCCTCCTTAATATCCTATAGTAAAGGCAGAAATTAAGTAATAATTAAAGGCGAATACTAATTAATATAGAGAACTATATTAGATTTAGTATAAGAATACGGCTTAGCAGATTCGGATTACCTTTAAGTAAGTTCGGGAATATGAAATAAGACTATTTAAGGGTAATAAGTCTTATTTTAGGTATATAGAAAAGAAATTAGATTAACTAATAAAGGAAAATCCTGAATATTTTATTATTTCGGATTCTAAATAGGATTTTTCTATTATTTTTAGTATTTAGGAAATAAGTACAAATAAATAGGGAGTTAGATATAGTATAACAGGCTATATTCGTTAAAAATTATATTATTTTAGCAGTTTTGAGATTTAGGTTATATAATAAAGACTGTGGTCTTTTATATATAACTTACGGAAATTATATAAGAAAGCTGGTTTTTCTATAGATTTAGAAAATAATTCTTTATAAGTATTTAATTAATTGAGCTTTTATATACTATATACTATTTATACTTTACTATTTATATTTTTGAATTATTATTTTACTATTAAGTTATATTTTATACTCTAGTATATTTTATATAGGTTTTTGTCTTATTATAATTTCCTTCCTATAATAAGTAATTCTTTAATATACTAATTATAATTACTCAAATAAATAAGAGTAAAGGAATTATTTAATTTAATAGACTTATAATTCTAAAGCTTAAAAAAGTTCTTAATATTAAAGTTAATTATTATCTTAATTAAGTAAAGGAAATTAAAAAGATTTATTTAATAAAGGCCTTAATAGCTATTAAAAATAAAGGCAATTAATTAAGTAAATAAACTTCCTTAAATAATATAAATTACTTTATTTAATTTATATATTAATACTAATAATAATATATATAATAATAAAGATTAATAAAAAGTAAATAAATAAAATAAACTAATAGCTTAAACTTATTCCTAATTAAATAAATTTTAATTATACTTTAATATTACCTAAAGAAATATAATATAAAAAAGTATTATCCCTAAAAGAAATTAAGTAAATTATTAATATAAAGAATATTTCTGGAATTAATTAACTCAAGAAAATTAAGTAAATTTATATAATAAAGGCTTTATAAGTTTCTTGAAATAAGAAAGCTTAGTAAAATTAGTTAAAAACTTTATAACTTGCTATTTATTAACTAAAAGTACTAGAATTACAAACTATAATTAAGATATTAGAATTATTAAAAGTTAAATAAAAGCAATAAGTTATAAGCTAAAACTAATTTAAAATAAGAAAGAAAACAAGATTAAATATTATTTTTAAATAAAGCTAAATATTATTTATAAAATCAAAGCTTTATAATAATTAAAAAGAAGATTTTATAATTATTAGTTTAAAACTAAAATTAATTTTTAAATTAAATTATAAAATAACTTAAAAGATTACTAAAAATCAAACTAAAATTTATTTAAATAAGAAGCTAAAAATAAAGTAATAAAGCTTAAATTAAAATATTAAAATTAAAGAAAAAATTCAAAATTAGAGTTATAAACTTAATAATAAATCTTTCTTTTATATAATTATATTAATTACAAAAAATAAAAGTTCTAAAAAAAAAGATATATAAAAACTATAATATATATAGGATTATATATAACCAAAGAACATGTAATAAACCTCGGATATTGCAGGTATTAATTAGTAAGATTAATAGCCCTTTACTATTACAACTAACTACTATTTATATTATAAGTATTAGGCTTATAAATTACTAATTATATGTACGTTATAGGGGCTTCCTATTTAGAGGAGGCTTCCCTGAACCTTATAGGAGGGATAGAGATTAGTTCTGTACTGAATTTAATATTATAGTTCCACAACTCACTAATTCATTTCATTGTCTTATTACCTACTAATAAATACCTCACAAAAACCCAAGTTTATAATATTTGATTTTATTCTTTAAATATTTATTAAGTTAAAGATATATTATATAACTAATTTCCCTTTTTCAAATTTATATAAGAAAAGAATTATATTAGTAATAACGAATTCGTATTACTTTTACAAATATAAAAGATATATAAATAAGATATTAGAGCTAAATTATTTATTATTTCCTTGTAATCTTTTTAATTATATACTAGAAAATTTAAATATTTATAAAAGTTATAATTAAATACCTAATTTAAAAATAATACTTATAATTTATTAACTTTTTTATTTCTTTAATTAATAATTATAATACTTTAAATCTTTGGTTTTTACTTTTTACTTTTATTAAAATTATAATATTAATAAATAATATTAACTTCTTTAGCTTATTTATAATATAAATTAGATTTTAAATATTCTAATTAATAAAATAAAATATATTTTACTAAAAATAAAAAATTGCCTTAGCCTTAATATAATTATAAAAGTAAGTAAAGAAAATAAATACTAATATAAATTAAAGGTTCCGAATAATATATTTATAAAGTTAAATTAATTTAATGTTTTTAGTAGCTAGTTACTAAATTAAGAAAGTAATATATAAAGATATCTTTATATAATTTTAAAAAAAAATAAAGTATTATTATAATATAATTAAAGAAATAAAATATTATAAATAATAATAAATTTATAAATATAAAAAATTAAAAAATATAACTAAATTTAGATTATTACTTATATAATAATTAAGTTTTAATTTATTACTAAATATATCTTTAATTACTTCTTACTTATTTACTATATTAATAATAAATTTTGAAAATATTTTTAAGAATTATTTTAATCTTATATTTATAATTATATTAAACTCAGGTTTTTTATTTCTTTATAACTAGCTAATATATAATAAAGTTATTATTATTAGTTATAAGAAAATAACTTCTTTATATTTCTATTATAAATTCTTATAAGAACTTATTAATTTATAAGATCTTAGTTTAAGAAATATATATCTTTTTAAATATATATAAAGTACTTTTATTAATATAATATATTACTAATATTTCGAAGTTATATTATTATATATATTGTTATAGTCGTACGCTCTATAGCTGTCACGTGCTCCCTGCACGTGGTACACTAGGCTATATTGGGTTAGGCTGGTTCGCATGCTTACCTGGCGTTCGCACACTTGTATATACTTCTCTCCTTAGTTTAGTATTATCGGAATAGAGCCACTCTAACCTGCTTTCCAAGCCCGGAGCTCAGGCCTCGTAACACTATACTAAACTCAATCCAGGTCCCAGGGAGCTTGCGAGCTCATTTTTTGTCTTCTTTTAGCCTGCTTGCGAGCGAGGGCACTTCCATTTTCAGCCTGCTTGAGAGCGAGGGCACCCCCATTTTTGCGATTCCAGAGCTTGCGCGCTCTATAGACCCCTTCTTATTTACGACTATACGGCGTCAGTTGACTGAAACTGAGCAAAGGCTGTAAGGAACGTACCTCAATTGACGATATGGCATCCCCCCCTCCTTTCTATCGACTACCAATGACTCGACCTCTTTATTGAGCCTGTCGATCGAGAGCTGGCACCTGACTGCCACACGAAGCTAGCACCTTACTGCTATCGCACGAACGATACGATCCACGGCGTATGCCTGCAGTTAATACTAAGCTAATATGAACGGCTATAAGGAACAAAGCTATAGGCATATACTGGATATTGCATCTACGGACAATTTACGGCCATTTTGGGTTCTCTTTACTGAGCCTTACTCAAAGAGCTGGCACCTGACTGCCACGATAAGACGATTCCACGAGCTTTACTCGTCCTGCGAATTTCTCCTCTCCTCTCTCCTCTCGATTTCGACCACAATAGCTCTCCTCCACTAGCTTGGCATATACACTGCAATGGAAAGGAGGGTATAGAGGGTATACACACTTCCGGCCAGGCTCCCTTCAACCAAGGCTAGGTGGCCTCGATTTCAAGCCCCTTACCTCTAAGCAAGACACCAATACTTGGGCGTAAGGCTGGCTAGACACCTTAACAAGACTCTTCTCTTCATTCCTAGCTCTGGCACAAAGTAGAGCTTTGGAAACCACCCTTTAAAAACCACCTCTTTGGGAACTGCTTCTCTGGTATTCACTCCTTTAGTGTTCGCTCCTTTGGCACCTACTCTCGGTACAATCCCTATAGCTCCTTTTGCACGACTTACTTCTCCGCGAGCTCGATTAATCTCCCCTTTGCGGCACGTGTATATACTATAGTTTGGGTCTAGGCGTATGGTTCTGGGTTAGGAGGTTACATTGGATACTGGTTTGGAAGGCTTAAACGGGTATAGTCTTGTTTGAGGGTTCTAGTCGCTCAGGGACGAGCTTTCTCTGAGGGGGGGGGTGTCACGGCCTGGACAAGCTGTGGAACTGGAATGTGGTGTGTTTGTGTAAATATATGTATGAATGATGGTGCCCTAAGGGCGGTGAAGAAGCTATATATACGCCTATGCGCAGCACGTGACAGGGGGTAATATTATGGTCGTATACTCTATGGCTGTCACGTGCTCCCTGCACGTGGTACGCTAGGCTATATTAGGCTAGGCTGGTTCGCATGCTTACCTGGCGTTCGCACACTTGTATATACTTCTCTCCTTAGTTTAGTATTATCGGAATAGAGCCACTCTAACCTGCTTTCCAAGCCCGGAGCTCAGGCCTCGTAACATATATAATACTTAGCTAATTATAAATAGAAAAAAATAATTTGATTTTACTTATTAATATAAATAAACCTTAAGAAGTTTTTACTAAATTTTCTTATAAGAATAATAATTTTAAATAATACTAAAGACTTCTAGATAATCTTATAAAATAGCTTTATTAGTTTATTAAAGTTTTAATAAAAGCAAGAAAGTAATATACTTTTATTTTAATTATAATACTTTCTTATTTATAAAACTCGAGGAAGTATTTTTAATACCTTTATTTATTAAAGAAAGGCCAGATTTTATTATATAATTACTTATAAATATATTTAATTAATTAATTCATTTGCAAATTCTTTTACTATTATTAAATAGTTATTAATTCTCGAAAGTATTATATTATATATAATAAAAACAAAGCAAGCTAATAATAACTTATTAGTTATAATTATTAAAATCTAAGTTAATATTATTAAAGTTCTTGAAACAAGTATTAACGAGTTATTATAAAATCAAGTTTAATATATAAAATGCCTTTCTTAAGTACTATAAGCTAATACTTTATTATTATAAAGAAATAAAGAAATAAAAGACTTGACTTTTATTATAATGCTATAAGCCTTTATATAATTAAAAAGTACTTGAAATCTATTAAATTAAGACTTCTTTCTTATACTTTATACTTATACTAAATGCTTATACTAAATGCTTATAATAACGTTTTGTGTGTGTATTGCAATAGGCTTATAATTAGATTATCTAGAAGTTAGTATTGAATTAGTAGTCCCTAGTTCTAGACCATTATATAGTTAGCTGGCTCCGAATAGTTTAGTTCGTCAGGCTCTATCCCCTATGTTTCTCCCATAAATTTTGACTCCGGAGAGGTTCGCAAGCAGGAAAGGAGGTTGAGGCGATCACATTAGTTGTTAAGGAATACATCTCGCATGAACGCAATCCATTCGCACTCGAAGCTAAGGTATAAAACTCCTATCCCCTTCTTCACTCAAAACACCCCAAATCCAAATCCTGTTATTGATACTAAAAACCTATCAATAAAACCAAACCTCCGTCCATGCTTCGATGCGCTAATTTTTTGAAAAAATATGTCCTCCCCTCAAGAACTAAAGGAAGAACGCTGCGGCCGCAACAACCATTGCCAAGCTGCTACCAGCTTGCAACCTGCTTGCTGCGCCCTTGAAGGAAAACGGGCCGCTGCTTGGTGAAGAAGAATAGGTGAGCGCGGTGGTGCCTGCGACGGTGTAGTTTGCCGTTGGTGTGTACTTGGTCGGTGTGTATTGGACGGGCTTCACTATCTCGGTGATCATCTTAACGATCGTGAGGGATGTCGTGGTAGTTGATTCTGGGGAAGCGGTTGGGTATGCAATTAAGCCCTTGCTGATGGCCTCGGAGACTGGGCACACGGTGATATAGTCGATGATCGTCTCGGTTGTCACGGCGCCGAGCTTGGCTGGGCAGTTAGTCACCGTGGGTGCACAGGACGTGATAGTATAGACGGTTGTCGTATAGGCTGTCAGTGTTGTGTAGGCTGGTGCTGAGGTTGTGTACACTGGGCTTGAAGTGGGGGTCGGGTTGCCTGGGCAGTAGGTTGTGGTTCGTTCGATTGTGTCTGTCACGACATAAGTGTGTGTCGACTCGGAAGCGGGGCAGTTTGTGACTGTCTTAGCACAGCTAGTAATTGTTCGAACTGTTGTAGTAGTAATAGTCTCGGTTGTATAAGATTTGCTGTGGGATAAGGAGGATTCCGAAGAGCTGCAGCTCGAGGAAGTGGATGTAATAGGGTAACTATCGGTCGATGATGACGAGGCAGAGTATGAGTCTGTGGTGGAAGCGCTATAGCCCGAGCTCGTCGATATAGGATAGCTTGTATCTGTGGGCGAAGCGCTATAGGAATCCGTTGACGATGAAGAGCCCGAATCTGTTGTGGAGGCGCTATAGGAATCTGTTGACGATGAAGAGCCCGAATCTGTTGCGGAGGCGCTATAGGAATTTGTCGACGTGGTTGGAGAGCTCAGGTCGGTGCTTGAAGCGCTATAAGAATCTGTCGATGTAGTTGATGAGCTCGAGTCTGTGCTTGAAGCGCTATAAGAATCTGTCGACGTGGTTGGAGAGCTTGAATCTGTACTTGAAACGCTATATGAATCTGTCGACGATGTCGAGGAGCTAGCTGCGGCCGTCGAACTGCTTGAGGTGGTTAGCGGAGCAACATAAGGCGCGTAGGTGAACAAATTGAGGCGGTCTGAACCACCACAAGTCTCCGCTGGATTGCCAGCGCAGGGCATCACGCAGCCATCCGTAGCCGGAATACTGCCTGCCTCTAATTCATTACCGCAATAACACTGTAAAAGTCAGATATGGAAAGAAGAAACGAGGGAGTAACACACCTCTCCGCCATACTCAACGCCGAAGTAGAGAGCTCCTAAGGTGTAGCAGAAAGCGGAACATGTTTCTAAGTCCATGGTTGAGTAGTTGACTTTGGTTCCCAGGGTGAGTGCCCGGGAAGCGGTAGCCTCAGTGTAACAACCGATCTCGACCCAGTCGCCGACAGTGACTAGCGGCGTGGCAGGCGCGGTTGGAGTAGATGGTGCTGTGGGGACCGTTGTGGTAGGGGTTCTGCTCACAGTTGTCAGAAAGAATCCATGTAACCTCAAAACTCAACTTACGTTGTAGTGGCAGCTGCTGAGCTTGTGCTAAACATGCAGTTAGTAATTTCATGGTCAGACGAGAGAACCCGATACATACGAAGTGGCACTGGTGGTAGTTGCCCTGAGACACAATGTTAACAATGTGTTCATTTATTGAACAGGGAATTTCTTACGTTGTGCTTGTGCTGGCAACGGCGTTTGACCATTGATAGACCTTCAAACTTCTCACAGCCCAGTACGTCTCAGAATAATCACCTGGGTTCGCACCGACGTAGTCTGAGCAAGTTGGATATGCCACAGGGTCGTAGCAGCTGCTTGTTTGCCAGACCGCATTTCCCCAATCTCCACAGAAATTAGTATCAAGGACAACGGTATGGTCGATGAAATGTCTCGCGATGTCACAGTTGCCACCCCAAGTGGTGAAGATTGGTTTGCCCCAAGTCAGAGGATCCGGTGTGCCATCCGCAATATCAGCAGGAACCGCGCCATTTTCCCAACTCCAGATCTGGATAAGCTCATCGGTCCACTCCATTGCGTACACGCCTCCCTGGGCTAGGTTGAAGCCGTCGCCGAAGTTGTTCGGATTGTTGTTGTTCGCAGAACATCCCTGACCCGAGTACTGAGTCTTGGTACCATAATCACTCGTCGTTGCATTCCAAATGCAGTTGTACGTTGTTTGTGTACCTGTCTGTTGACCTGGAGAGGTGTTGACGTTTCCAATAACTTCGCAAACATCTCCTGGGAAGGTAGGTCCGGCGTGGATGGTCTCTTCACTGAAAGATGCTAAATTGACGTTCTCAATGATGTCGATCTCGCCGTGCTCTGGCCAGTGATTCATTGATGTCGTCCAGAATGATGGCCAAGATCCACACGCCCCTCCGGGCATGTGCGCCAAGTCCAAAATGAAAAGCCCATACTGATAGGTGTTGAGGGTCTGCGCTCGAATACTTGGTCGTCCAGTATCTACCCCAGGAGTATAGGTGTTGGTATCATCTACACGTATTATCGCCGTATCGGTAGCAGCATCATAGTAGGCAAGCGAATCGAGCAAAGCGCTGCCGGCACCAATATATTCCACAAAACCGTAATTCGGATCGAGGGTCTGCATCTGAATCAGCTTCTTATCTCAATCGCAATGTCCATGTCTCATACCGCGTTGAAATAGAAGTTATCGAAGAACGTTGGCCCCGAAAAATCATCTAAAATAACGTAATTCGCTGACACCGTAGAGGCGCAGGCAAGGGCAAGAGCGCCCGCCTTGAAAATGAGTGAAGGAGACATATTAAGATATTAGAAGAAGTAGCAGGAGTTATATTCAAAAGAGTGACTAGACGTATACACGCCAACGAGGAAAACAATGCTCTCAGAACGAGTGATGAAAGTATGTTTTGGCCTTGCAGAACATCATCGTGGGCACACACGGCTTTTTGATCGGGTATATCAAATTGCTCACCCCCTGAACTTCCTAAGCTTTCGCCGTCCCCACCAGCGTCAGGCAGAGCCTGAATCCGAGGCTTACGATAGGGCCAGTGAAAGCGGCGTTTGTGTTTTGGCTTGGTACCTGCAGCGCAAACAACTGGTGAAGCCTAAAAACATCCCACCGGACATGGGTTTCCCCACGATGTCCCCCTCTAGATTTTGTGAGGTTGCTCGAAGAACCCTGCCTTCTAGCCGAATCGAGAGCCTCTGCCGCTATGGGAAATGATGAACGTGCTGTGAGTGGTGTGGTGGGAGATTGGATAGTGAGTGAAGGAAAACCGGGAGGGAGTGCGAGGGACTAGCGAATTGGAGTCAACGCT
The DNA here is from genome assembly GCF_002865645.1 of Hyaloscypha bicolor E. Classification (NCBI taxonomy): domain Eukaryota; kingdom Fungi; phylum Ascomycota; class Leotiomycetes; order Helotiales; family Hyaloscyphaceae; genus Hyaloscypha; species Hyaloscypha bicolor. The sequence goes on along the minus strand of NW_020194619.1, from coordinate 2,029,283 downwards.
TGTCGCTCGATTAGGTGTGGAAGACCTGGAGTGACCCCCTTCAAATGCAACCATCAGAGGCTCACCCCTGGCCTTCCTGCAGGGCCACAGCGCATCGTTTTGTTGCAGTGTGGCATGCTTCGTGCTGCGAATGCCTTCAAGCGCACCCCCTATTCAATTTCCTTCTAATAGGATTCCGTTAAATCCAAGTTTTGCTCGATATTAATGCATCTTCCTGGCTGGCAAGCAGCAAGCTGAACAATCCAGCATCGATAGTCGAGTGGACCAGTGAGCCAAACCCCACTTATCTGCATCCAGGCCGATAGCGGCATCTTGTCCGCGTTTCCGTGTTTGAACTTTGAAGTTATTCCCTGTTTGAAGTGGAGGTGGAGGTGGGGTCATCTCCACGATTCCGCTAAGATACTGTAGGGGATGGCTTGCCATTATTGATTTTGGCGGCCGCTAAAAGGGGGTTGCCGATTGCCGAACCATTGGGCTTGCTTGCCAGCCGTGATGCGCCTCCAAGGTTCGCTGACAGGGGCGACGCAAACCAAAAGCACTCTCAAGTTTCAACGGCACAGGAACTTGGTGACCATGAAGTTCGCAGCGGCCCGATCTTGCCGAATCATGGACTACGGACTCAATGAGACACCGAGTAAGAGGCCTTTGATCTGATGCTAGAGAGCGAAGACTCTGGAGGAGTTCGAGTGTAACGTGTGGTGCTGCTAGCGAGCAAACCTTTCCAGCTTGTCGAGAAGAAACGCAAACATAAAAAAGGCTTTTCATATTCACGTGGTGCCCCTGCGCGGGACGATCGGCCCTTTTGGCCCTTCCTCGTGGCCTCGTCATCGCTTAGAGCATTCGACGAAACCTTAAAGGATCCTCCTTCTTCATACCTTACTCTGATATCCTGCAGGTTGAAGTCGTTGGGATAAGGTTATCGGGCCATCTCCTCTGTTTCTCAAATTCGCAATGAGTGTCTTGCCTCGGCGATCCCCATCCACGCCTATCTTTTGCCTCTTCGATAGAAGGGATCACCAGCCAACCGCCCAAATCACTCAACCGCCCAAGTAAAATTTTGGAAAATTTTCAAAGGGCTCAGAAAATTCTGAAAATCTGTGGAATGACTAAAGCGAGGTCGTAGATCACGAATATTAACTTGTTTTCTTCATTTTGGGATGTGGTTGTGGTGTGGTTATAGTAAAACCATTTTTTGGGCGGTTGAGCGATTTGGGCGGTTGGCTGGTGAACCCTTCTACACACTTCGCCTCGCTCCTTCCAAATCCCACACTTCAACCTTTCTCCACCGAACGGGAGATCGAATGTTCGAGAAGTTCCTCGCATTTCCTACGGCAGCGACTTGGCTCGATCCATTTCTTTGTTTTTTGCGTCATTGTTTCATATTCTTCTTTATCCCTCTTCTTCAGGTCCCAGACACTGCAAGACATTCTGTCTCCGGTTTGAGTCCACATCAATCGCATCTCAAAGATGGGAGTTCTCAACACCAGACAGTCTCTGGTGATGCGCTATCTGCCAGATCGGCGTTGCGATCTATCGATGGAAGTTGATGGCTTCCAATAGTATTTTCGGTATTGTTTTTTTGCGGCGGTAAGCGAGTTTCCCGATTCGGCGTGCCTGACAGCCAACGATGTCAACAATATCGATCTTTCCGAAGCATAAAGAACCCGATTGGCCTTTTGAAAATGTTTGCGGCGAACGGCAACGGCAAGCTCTGAGCATTGCGCAAGACACCATTTACCGCTGAACTTCGGCATCACCCGACCTATGCGACCACCCTCCCGAGCCGGGTTCTTGGAGAAGTTAACTCTGCTCTTCTCGCTGCGAGCATGAAACCCGATGATGAAGAATCATGGGCTGCTAGGCGAGGCATGTGGAACGAGTTACCCTGTCCTCAGTCATACAGTTCGGATTTGTTTACTCCCCCTCTGTCTCCACTCGATCCACCGAAGCAGGGAACATTCAGGAATGAAAATGCGTCGGACGAAGATTTGCGCGAGCCTTACACGCCATCACCTCACACTTTTGGATCACATCGCACTCAAACATACAAAGGAGTTCAGCGAACAGTCAGAATAGCGGACACGGATCCATCTACGCCACTGAACAGCCAGTGGCCATCGCCTTTATCAAGCGATCGAACACCATCAGCTTCCAAAGAGCTCCACAGGTCAAAATCAAGCGGCCTCAGTCGCACAGAAATTCAAATACCAAATTATCTTGACTTCGCAATTATGGAAGAACACCAATCAAAGAAAGACGGGCTTCTTTTATTCCACAGCGAGTCTCTCGAAAAACTCGCCGCAGAAAAGTACTCAGACCACAGCCTAACTGCGCCACTTCGAACATCCAAACGCGCTCCTTTGCAAATCGATCCTTTTACCAGAAGCAACAAGATCCGATACCGTACCCCACTATCAGAATCACAGCTCACAACCGCCAAAACTGTCAATTTCGATCTGCTTCGCTGCTGCACTTTACTGCAAGTAAAGCATTCAGATTGTCTCAAGTTCGCCGACAACGCACTCGCGGTGGCTGAACGTGCTGGAATTCATCACTTGGCTAGCAAAAGCCAGTTCTATAGAGGACTATCTTTGATGGATGGGAAACAGTATAAAGAGGCGAGTGATGCTTTTACAAGAGCTGCAAGCGTGCGGGATTGGGAAGGTAAGGTTTGCAAATGGAAGATTGCCGCTGAGAGAATGTTCCGTATAGAGGCAATAATGGAGGAACATGACAAGATCCTGGTACTATTTGATGAGGACCCCGACGAGTATTGGGATGATCACGATCGATAATTTCAATCACGGCGTTCGAAGACGAAATAGACTCGAAGTCTCAATTTACAATGCGAACACGACACCATGAACAAAAGGACACAAAGCATTTACTTAATGCGCAAGTCAAAAGTACTTCTTTATCTCTCTGAAAACATGTTTTTCTCGTTTCCATCTCCTTGATTTCCATTGTGTTTGAAAGCGCTTTGAAAATGCACTCGCCGGATCCGGCCCCCTCAATATTTTCCCCCTCCTCAAAGAATCCAATCCATAACCACCCCGTAAACAATTCTCCTTATCCAAACCCATGTTCAAACAAAGTGTGTACCTCGCAAAACTTTAATTGTCAATTGATTTCTCTCTCAGTTTTGACCAACAATCATCAATTCAAACCCCATCGAAGTCAGAATCCAGTGACCCGACCTCGCTAAAATGGCACCTAAAAAGAAAAAGGGGTCTCCCTCTCCCTCGGCTAACAACCCACCTCCCGAAACCCCACCCAGCGTCTCCAAGGAGCCCGAGAACCCCTCAAAGTCCGGCTCCTCAAAACACGAGTCCAAGCCACCAGCCAGCAGGATCCCAATCCGGACCGGCTCCGGCTTTTCCACTCCTTCTCGCCCGACCACAGCATCCGCTTCCTCTATACCTGTCTTACGAAGAACCGTCCCTCCAAACACTACAGCGACAACGGGTCTAAGACTAAACCTCCGCCCTCTGCCGCTTTCATCATTCGTTAATAGGTCTGCTCCCCCAGCTTCGCTGCCTGTGCTCGTCAATACACTTGCTACCCCGACTTCAGGTCCGGAAGAAGGGGCTGGACCAGAGGGAAAGGGAGAGGGGGAGGGGGAGAGATCGAAGGCTCCCGAAGAGAAGTTGCATGAGGATCCAATTGCAGCTGCACCACCAGTAGACAGTGGTTCTCCAGCAGACTCAAAGAGTGAGGCTCCTGCAGCACCAAGCACACCCGACCCGAACGAGTTCGCCGTAGACAGCCCATCTGAAGTCAGCTCTCCCGGAGAGCTGTTCTCTGAGCCTACCCCTGGTTTTCCAAGCACCGATACAGCTTTTGGAAGTGGGGAGGCTGAGAATGAGGACACGCTCTCTCCTCCTCGCATCATAGATGGGAGGAGGATCAACACCCCAAGCGCTCAAGTTGCACCACTGTTCTCTGGCCCTGCACCGCAGCTTGGTAGCAATGATGGAGAAACAGCTTCTGAGAGCGGAACAGAGAGTAAGCATCCCACTGAGACGTTTTCTCCACCCAGAGAGGAGGGGAGCCAGGCTACAACACCGAATCCAAGCAAGCCTCCCACTGAAACCTCCTCGCCTCTCATCCCTTCAACCCAAGCCACGACACTGAGCCTATTCCCCTCCCCCTTGCGAGTCCTTCGTCCCGCCACTCCTCAGGCGACATCCGCTCCACCTCCACTTCCAACCCAAACCTCAGAGGCACCGGCAACTACAACCGCAAACGTAGATGTCAATGCAAGTTACGATGCCCCACCAACTACTCCTCCAGGCTCCTCCCACACCTTCTTCTCCAACAGCACAGACTACCAAGACTCCGCCCGTAAATACCCAGAGGCCACGGACGAGTTCGACAGGATGGCCACCATGTCCACCGACGCCGGTACACCTGTCCCTCTGCGCCGTCACCGCTCTGATCGACTTTTCCGCGAATCTGCCCACTGGGATCCATCCCCTTCATCTGGCCCAGAAAAATTCGTAGCGGCTTTCAGGCCGCAAGAGATATCTGATTTCCAACGATATGCGGAAGAGCATCCCGAAGACGAGGGGGTCAGAAAGGGGATCGCGGCCCTAGAGGGAGCGATGGGGAAGGAGAGGGAGCAGGTGATAAGTCATCTAACGCTTGTTAACGCGAATCAGCAACTGTCTGAGCGAATGGCGATGCGTGATCGGGAGATGAAGAGGGCGATGGCGGATGCGACTCGTGAGCGCAATGTTGGACGGTTCTCGCAGGATGAGATGGAGGCTGCGGTTCAGAAGGAGAGGAATAGTAGGAGGGAGGTTGAGGGCGAGTTGAAGGAGTGCAGGAAGGCTGCTGATCGGGTGGAGCGGGCGGATATCTTGTTGATAAAGGAGCAGGAGAAGGGTAGGGGGTTGGAGGAGAGGGTCGCGAGGTTGATGGCGGAGAATGGGGAGTTGAAGTTGGAGACCGAGGAGAAGGATGAAGAGCTTGAGAAGTTGAGGGCTGAGAAGGGGGATTGGATTTCGAAGGAGCAGTGTGCTGATTTTAATGCGGAAACATATCGGAAGATGGATGATCAGATTGTCGCTCTTGAAGCTGCGCTTGCAGCTTCAAAGGGCTCTGATGGCAGCGATGAGAATATTTTGACGGAAGAAGAGTGCAACGAGCGTTGCGCTCAAGAGAAGGGACAGTTACTAAACGAGAACGGGTCGCTCTGGGGACAATTGAACAATGCAGACGAGGCGCTAAGATGCTGCCAACAAGCCAACTCCGCGGAACCAGGGCAGGAAGCGCCAAGAAGTGATCGATCGCTGCGTGAACAAATCGAAGAATTGGGGCAAAAGTTGGAGAAATACAAGCTTGATAATGAGACGCAAGAACAGTTGCTTGTGGTTCACGGCGTTTATGATAGGGATGGTGTGCCTTATAACGAGCTTCTGGATGAGAATAAGAACCTTAAGGCTGAGCTGTGGAGTCTGGAGACTGCGAACAAGCAGCTCAACGAAAATGACCAGGATATCCAAGCTCAAACCAGGAAGGAGATGTCTCGCCCAGCAACACCCACACTAACTGAGAATCAAGCGGAGAGCGTTACTGCACTCAAAAAAGAAAGGGCTGAGCTCAAAGATTCACAAAGGGTCCTGAGACAAACGAACGAAAACTTGAGACATGAGATGGAGAAAGTCAAAGAAAAGCTGGTGGACACCAAGGAAGACAGAGATGCTCTCAAAGAGACTCTTCGAAAAGAAGACGGACGAAGCAGCCGCCTTGGTTCCATCATCCCACCCGAGGACCCAGAGCTGACCAGATGTAAAGAAACAATCGAAGATTATGAGAAAGACATAATGTTGCTGAAGAAGCAGGTTGAAGATGCCGCGGCCAGCTTCAGGATAGATTCGGGAGAGTCGGAGAGAGAGGTCACAGAGTTACAGGGAGCTGTTGACCATTTGATCTTAACAAACGCGATCAATGCAGAGCACTGCGAGGAGACAGAGAATCAGCTTCAAGTGAAGATCGAAGCACTTGAAGTCAAGATAGCAGCTCTTGAAGAAGCGAAGGCCGATCGTCAACGACAGATCAATCGACATGTTAGAAAGATTGCGGAATTGGAGGGCAGAAATCCAGGTATGAAAATGCATGCGACCCAGCAAGGTAATTTACTGACTCTGTTACTTCCAGACGCGCCAGATGCACCAATCTCACGCAAGTCCAGCTTAAACAGAGATGATGAGGAGATTCCAGCCTCAATCAGTGCAATGGAAGTTGTTTTCATTCGATGCGAGATACAGCTTGGGCAATTGCAAGCCGAACGTACACGATGGGGCTTCATTGACAACGACGCCAATAACGCGATCGCGGTTGCTTGTGAAGCACAACAAATGGCCGAACGGCTTGATGATCCGAACCTAATTGGGCGAGCCGTATTCTGGCGAGGTGTGGCTGAATTCATGGCCGGCAATAGCATGGTTTCTGAAGTGTTCGAGACCTCAGCTAGCCATCAGTGGACCGAACCGCGCGAGGAGAGAGAGCTCTTGCAAGAATGGTGGAAGGTTTCGAACACAGGGACTGTGGACAAGAGTACACGGTCCGATCCTAGCGTAAATGCAACTCCAATGCCAATTATATCATGGCCAGAGCGATCCAAGCAGAAGAAGACTGACGAAAAAAACACCAACGACACCAAAGACAACAAAGACAAGAAAACCAAAGCGGACGGAACCAAGTCCAAAGACACGAAGTCTAAAGGTGAGAAGAAAAAGAAGCACCGAAAGCATAAGCACAAGAAGACTGCGACCAAATCGGAACCAACTCCAGTACCGGATTCAGTACCATCCGGGCCAAAACAAGTGAATGGCTTGTGTGAAAAGTTTAAGGCTTGTATGCTACAGTAAACATAAAGCTGAGAGCAGGATAGAAGATGGTAAGGAGCGATACATGTTCTAGAGTGCAAATGCTTGGGATACCGCTATGCTTTGAATAGTCACACATAATTATACGCTTTGTTTCAAATCCATCTCGCATGCTGGAAAACCTAACGTTATATTGTGAATTTTACACTGGTAAAATGCTGCTGAAAGGAACATCCCAGAGCCAGCTTGCCACGCCCATAGCGCCCAAGCTCATGGTGAGGGCCATCACGAAGTTGACCTCATTATTGTCGAGCAAGCTCAACATCCCACTCTCTACAATCCGACTTGGCTTCTCGTCCCCGAAACTAGGCTTTCGAAACTTCTTCCTCGCGTCGTATTTGTCCATGTCGCCCATTTTATGGTCGAGTTCATCTTCAACTGCCGGGCCTTGCATTGGTATCGCATTCTTGCCCTCGCCATTCAAGAGACTCGCTTTGATCTCTGCGCGCTTTTTGTAGTGCATGCTGTTCGGGCCCTTCTTGGAAACGAGCACTCTCTTTCCTCCCTCGCCTTCGACGATTCGACCTGTTCTGGTATCTACCACGCTCTGCTGTAGCCAGCCTCCTAACAGGCTGTCCAGAACACTTCCCAGTGCTCCCCATAACGCCATTGCAAATGTGAAGCGATTCCTTTCTGTCAAAGTCCAGCCATGCATATCTCGCTGACCGGTAACTGGAGATTTTGGCGGACAGAACGGAGTCAGTGCCATTGATGTGGTGACAATGATCAAAGATCCGAGAAGACCCGCTGCCAACCCGTATGCTGTGACGCCTCCATTTGTTCCTGGCGGTACCTTTCGGAATGTAATGGAGGTTATGAGTCGAGGGTGGGATTTCGAGAGGATTCCAAGCTCCGAACTAAACGTGTCTGCTGCCACAGCAGCATAATTTGCGATGATGCCGACGATGAGGAGATCTCCTGGCCAGGAATAGCAGGTGTCGGGACTTTGCTGCCGTAGCTGGTAGGCATGGAGGAGGCAGAGAATCGAGGCAACGCCTGAGTTGGCGAACACTGCATCCATCAGTACTGCCTGGTCGGCCGCTCAAGGTGCTTACTTACCTTGGATATGTGTCCTTGCCCCTTCACCACCCGAGTTCCCGGACGATTGCATCGTGAGCTTAGCTTTGACATCGTGCTTTACCTGTTGCTTGTCAACAGATGCCCAGAGATTGCATTAGGTAGAAGATTCCATACTTTTGTGACTCGCGTGCCGGCTAGGAAGAACACAATAAGCAAGGCGAAAGGTAAGCTCCAGGGATGCACGGCATGTGCAATGGCTGTTAACGTTGCTGCGACGATTCCGGCTGGTGTCAAGGATTGATGCGACCAGGCGCGATATACCATAGCCAGGGTAACTGGCACAGCTATGATGGCCTTCATGTTGGAGTTGGAGAGCAATTGTCGAAGTTGTTGAAGAAGAGTGGAAGAGGTGATGCCTGGAGAGTTGCAATGTGGAGGTTTTGTTCACAAGACCCTTGGCACATGCCGTTGCAGGGGTAATCCAACGTCATCGCGGCTGAAACATCGCCCGACGAAGCTCCACCCAGTGGCTTCTTGAAACATATATCTTCACCTGTATTCATTATACTTCTCCAAGTCTCTCCTTTCGAGTGTATTTTATGAACGCTTTCTTTATTTCAGCGCATTCGATGGCTCTCCCATGGCTCGATTTGCTCGGAGCTCTCCACTGTCATCCCCACCTTTGGCGGCTTCTAAGGCTAAGAATGGTAGTTGCAGCGGCCCCCTGCAGTGCGATCTCTTATCTTTTGACAGTAGAAAATATGTTATCGGGAAAGTATAAATGAGTGTTGGTCCCAGACCTCTAATTTTTTTGTCTTTCTCATTGTTCCATGCCCCTTCCTTCGTCCTCCCTGCGAGTACTGCACGACAACAAGGCATCATGCTATTCCGCTCGTTCTTAGCAGCAATCAGCATTGCCTTCAACCTTTTTCCTCCCTCAGTAGCACACGAAGACCTCAATTACAATGCCAGCCAGCTTGTTGAGAGTCAGACCCTCGAGTCACCATACCCATACGACTTTCCGGTGCTGCAAAATGGATCATTGGCGGATAGCGGACGGTTCCCGATGCCATTGTGCAATGGCTTCAAGCTTGAAGAAGCCACAATTGATCAGCTTCAACGAGAACTGTCCAGTGGCAGGCTGACTTCGGTTCAGCTTGCTCTTTGCTATTTGCAGAGGGTATATCAGGCAGATGGATACATTAGGTGGGCTTGACATGGTACCCGAATGAGCATTTAATTGATTCAGTAACCAGAGCGATCATGGAAATTAACCCTGATTTCCTCGAAATTGCGGAGGCGCTCGACCGTGAACGTGCTCAAGGACGTGTTCGTGGGCCTCTTCATGGCATCCCTTTCCTGGTCAAAGATAACATTGGCACAAAAGACAAGATGGAGACAACCGCCGGGTCTTGGATGCTACTGGGGTCTGTTATTCCAAGAGATGCTCATGTTGTGCATCTCCTGAGGGAATCAGGAGCTCTCTTGATGGGCCATGCTACGCTGAGCGAATGGGCAGATATGCGGTCGAATCTTTACTCTGAAGGATATTCTGCTAGAGGGGACCAATGCCGATCGCCGTACAACTTGACTACAAACCCTGGTGGGAGCAGCTCTGGTAGCGCTGCTGCCGTGGCTGCGAATCTTATCACTTTCGCCCTTGGTACGGAGACTGATGGAAGTGTTATAAACCCTGCTGAACGGAATGCGCTTGTTGGGATCAAGCCTACCGTTGGATTGACGTCTCGTGCTGGGTGAGCGACCCAAGTTCCGCCTCGAATCTTGTTAATTCTCTGCAGCGTTATTCCAGAGTCGCACAATCAGGATACTGTGGGATGTCTTGCGAGAACTGTTCGTGATGCAACGTACTGCCTCGATGGCATCTACGGTCAAGACCCTCATGATAATTATACTCTCGTTCAACAAGCTCCCGCTGGTGGCTTCGCCCAATTCCTAGCCAACAAGGAAGCATTGAAAGGTGCCGTGTTCGGTCTGCCATGGCTAAGCTTCTGGCAACTAGCACCTCAAAATCAACAAGATCAGCTTGTCGAGCTTGTCGATCTCATCGAATCAGCCGGGGCAACAATCATCAATGGCACAGAACTCCCACACTGGCAAACAATCATCAGTCCCAACTTCTGGAACTGGGACTACGGTACCACACGCGGCTACCCCAACGAGTCCGAATATACCTATGTAAAAACCGATTTCTACAATGATATCACCAAATATCTAGCCGAGCTCAACAACACCGCCATCAGATCACTTGAAGACATCGTCCAATACAATATCGACAACGTCGGCTCGGAAGGCGGAATACCAAACGTCCATCCCGCGTTCCAATCCGGTCAAGACGGCTTCAACGCCTCACTTGCAACAGGCGGCATCATGGACGAAACATACTGGCAAGCGCTGTCTTTCTGCCACCGCACCACACGCGAAGAAGGCATCGATGCAGCGTTGTACAACAACGGGACTCAACTCACTGCGCTCCTCGTTCCACCTGATGTTGGGCAGACGTACCAGATTGCTGCTCAGGCAGGCTATCCAATGATTACCCTCCCAGCGGGCTTGAGTCCTGAGACGGGAATGCCGTTTGGACTGGCACTGATGGGAACTGCGTGGAGTGAGAAGACGCTGGTTAGATATGCGAGTGCGATTGAAGATTTACAGGCCAGTAGTGGAACGAAGTATAAGAGGACAGCTCCGCTGTGGCTGGATTATAGAAGTAAAAATATACCAGTTAATAATGTGTGACATCATAGACAAAGTATAGAAAATGGAAACGATCGTTCAGACAGAGCCAGGTGCATTGGTCATGGTCGCTAAGGTGATTGTCCAGACTGAACTAGGTATATTGAGTTTGCTGCCTGTGCTGCCTGATAGGACAGAGCGAGGATTCCTTGACTGTGTCTCAGAATGGCTGTAGGCACATCACAGTAGTTGGGAAGTATTTGGAGCAGTGACAAAGTGCAGTAGATGCAGCGAAGCAGGGGAGGCATGTAGGGGATGTGAGCAGACTTGGACTGTAGGATGGCTCGCAATTTAACGACTTTTGATATGGCCCGTGTGGTCAGGTTTGTATATGAAGGAGAGCACGGCTAGGCAGGGGTTGGATTTTTATGGCTAGTAAAGGACATTGGTTTTCCTGCCATTGCTCATTCAAGCTAGGTCCAATGAGGTCAGTACCTCGAATCACCCAGCTAACCAAGAAGTATATCCGACCACCACAACTCATCATCATTCCATCAAGCACAATCCTTATCAAGCTCTCATGTCTCTGCGTAAACTATCTTCCAATTCCACAAGGGTTGTCCCCACAATGCGGTTCATCAATCCAATTGCCCCAGCAAACGCATTTCTTATTGCATGTCTGAACGCATCTGCTGCCATCTCCATGGATCTCGATTGGCGTGGCGAGGATAGGTGTGAGGAAGAGGGCGAAGGTGAGAAGGGTGCTGGAGGGTTGCATCGCGAGTACAGGTAGAGTCAAGTTACTAAACTTGGGAGAGTGGTGGAGTGATAAATATTGCTGAGACTTTGATATGACTTGTTGGAAGAAGAGTATTATGGATGGAGAGGATGTCTTTATATGAGAAGATTGGAATTTAGGGTGTGCACAGACGGAGCTTTTGAATATAGAAAGACGGGCATTTTTTAGTAGTGTAAGACATTAAGAAAAGGAGGTAAGCACACATAGCATACTACAGTCGGTCCGATCCAAAAGCGAGAAAATAGTCGCCATTTTGCGTCCAGTGTGTCAAAGAATTAATCACATTAATCATGATTAGATTAGATTAGAATATGATTAACGTAATTCAGATTTTTTTTGATTAGATTAGAATAATTAATCAGATTAATTATGATTAATCTGATTAATATGTCACGTGACTATAGTAAATTAACTTTTACTTAATAATTATTAAATAAGTAAGGTACTTATTAAGCAGCCCTAATTAAAATATGGTAGGGCTTATATAATAATAGCTAAATACTAATTTTCTATAATAATAACCTAATTATCCTCCTCACAATCTTGGTTTTTCTCTGTTTTCTTCTCCTTTTTCTCCTCTTTTTTAGCTTCTTTTAATTCATCTTTAAATATTCCCCAGCTTTTTAAGCAAGCTATCATCTCAAAAGTACTCTTATTAAGTCTATTACATAGTTTAGACATAATAAGAGCATCTTGAGAAAAGAATCTCTCGCTAGTAACTAAGAAAGCTGGAATTCCTAAATATTTCCTAGCTATTAAAGCTAAAACAGGAAATCTAGTAGCATTAGACTTCTAATAATCTAATAGCTTAATCTATATATATATTAGTACCAATATATTAAAAAATATTAAGGAAATATTAGGTAATTATTTAATAGAATTTAAGTAAATTTTACTTACTTTCCTATCTTCTCTCTTTTCCTTCAAATAAGTTACTAATTCGTCTTCTATATTAGAGGACTTATTAGTAATATATATATCTAAGTCATCTTTATTGGAATCGGCCATATTAATATCCGAGGAATTAGATCTAGTATAGGATAAATTATAATTATATTTATATCTAAATATAAAATTAGTTATTAATTTATTAAAGAATAATTAAAGGAATTACTTATATATTATAATTGGTCTTTAATCTATTATATATATCCGAAGATATATTATTAGATAAGCTAATACTAGTTAATTCTTCTTGTTTAATTCGAGGATTAAGAATAAGAGCCAAATATAAAGCTTTACTTTTATTATCTAAAATACCTGTTTTAGGATAATATTTTCGAAGCTTAGCTATACCCTTATTAATAATATCTGTAAATACTTTGTTCTATTAAATATTAGTATAATATTATTAATAATATAAGAAGAATTTAAAAAAAAGACTTACTTTAAATTCCTTTTTAAAATTTTCAAGTTTATTATATATTTTATATACCTCAGGTATAATATAATATATAGTCGGATAATTTTCGGCTTGTAACTTAGTCGTAGCTTTAATAAATATTGAAATTATATTTAAAATATTATTTAAATAAGTAATTTCAATATTAGTTAAAACTAATCTTTTATTTTTAAAAGCCTTTGAATTAGAGCTATTAATAACTACTTTAATAGCTTTATATATATATAAAAAATTCTTTAATATATAATAAGTCAAAAACTACTGTTTTTTTGATCTATAAATAATTAGTATTAATTAATAATTAATAATTAAAAAATTAAAAAATTAAAATTAATTACTTACTAAGTTGAGGAAATCGAGTATTTTCTATATTAAAAGCTTTAATTTGAGCTTGTGACGGCGGGATCGAGGCAATGGTACAAAGGCTCAAAGATCCAGGAAAATCCCATGTATTAAGAATACTAAGCTAAGGAGAAGAAGGAGAGAGAGAAGGAAAGGGGATAAAAGGAGGGAAATACTAGCTAAAACCACTGAAACGCCGGCTAGCTAGGTGAAACCAGTCATGTGATAGCCACCCCCCTTTGGCCCCCAGCCAGCGCCGTCACAGAGCTTCTAATAACCGTCGGTTTTCTTGGTTATATTTAAGACCTATAATAGTCTTTCGAACCTTTCTCTAAATTAATAAATCTATAATTTATTAATAAAACTCTTATAAATTATATAGGAAACTTACTTATTACTTGTTCTCTCTCTTCTTTTTCTCTATATTTAAGTTCTTCTATTTCTTGCTCGTATAAATCTATAGAATAAGAGGTATTATAATTGTTCTTAATAAGAGCTTTTAAAATATCTTAAACTACTAAATTTAAAACATGAGCTATATAAGTAATATTTCCTTAAAACTTAATGTCTTTCTTATTATAATGCTTTATAAAAGCCTTTAATAAAGTATTATTTGAGCTAGTATTATCTCGAGTAATATTAATTTAAAGTTAGTTAATAATAATTTTAAATAAAATTAAAATTACTTACCTAGTTATATTATATTTAATATTATATTATTTTAAAGTTTCTAATAGAATAGAAAGCATATAAATACCAGAATATATATCCTTTAAGTCTTTTATAGCTAGTAAATAAGATTTTAATATAAAATCTTGATTTATAAAGTATTTAAAATTATATTAGTATATTATATTTTTAAAAAAGAATTTAATTAATAACTTATTAACTTATATAGTAATTCCAAGAAATGCCTTTTAATTTATAAAGGTATAAACATCTAAAGTAATAGAGAAGGTTCCTTGAGATTTAATATTCTCTTGTAATTCTTCTTTAATATTTAAACTCTTTTTAATATAATATAATTTAAGCTTATTTATAAGAGTTTTTAAATATATAGTAGATACTTGACTATAAAGTATTAGTATATATATAAATAAAGAGATCTGGAATAAGAACTTACTAATTTAAATAAGATATAAGCTTTATAAAGCTTAGTATAGTAATAGCTCGAAAAGAAATATTATTATTAATAATAAAGTTTAATAATAATTTCTTAAAGTAATTAGTAGTAAAGCTTTCTTCTTTCTGTCCCGATTACTTATTAAAAAGGATATTTATAGTTAATTAAGAGGGTTAAATAGAAGCTTTGCTTTCACCTATTAAATATATTAGTAAATCTAATTTTTTATTAAATATTAAATAACTTACTATTATTCTTACCCTCTTTAAAGGCCTAAAGGTTTATAGATTCATAGGAATATCGAAAATGGGTATAATAATTACTCGAAGGAGTATATATTCGTTAATTTATTCAAGTTTTACTATTATATTAATTAGTAAATATTTAATTATAAATTAATATATTAACTTACTTATATCCTCGAACTAAGTATTTAATAGTATATATATAAGTATCTTTGGGATCCTTTTATATTAGATCTAATATCTTTCCTAAGTAACTATATTTAAAGAGAGAGCCTTATTTATTAAGTGGTTTTAGCTTAAAATCAGGGCTATTTTGAGCTAAATTAAGCTTAATTAAGGATCCTTAAGATATTTTCGAGTATATCGAGTGTAGGTAAGTATATTTGTAATAGAAAGTTTATTAATAAGAGTGGTAGTTAACTTTTTATATATAATTAAAGTATAAGTAAAAGAAAGAAATCGAGGAAAATAGCTTATTTTTATAGAAAGTTCTAATATTCTAAGGATTTTGATACTATTCTTTTAATTATAAAGAATTTCTCTAATTCGAAGATTCCAGTTCTTTGATTTCTAATCTCTATCTATATAATTACTAATATTACTAAATACTTAAGTCGAGCTGGTTCTAGAAATTTCGAGGAGCTTCGGGAAGCTTAGCGAGCCTTGCTAAGCACTAATTGGGTGGCGAGGTGGCGCTAGAGCGGGAGCGGGCGGGAGCTTTACCCGATCTGGCTAGTTAAATCACGTGCATGGGGCACGTGCCCATTAATTAGATTAATCAGATTAATTATGATTAATCTAATTAATACGTGAATAGAATATGATTAATGAGTTTTTTTCGTGAATAGATTAGATTAATGGCCATTAATCTAATCTAATCATTTGACACACTGTTTGCGTCCACAGTAATTTTTAACCACAACCGCGACTAATCAATATTATGTAATTAAATTATAGAGAAAAACCAGGCAAAGAAATCCTATTGATCAGATTTTCAATGCGATTCGTGGTTAATTAGTAATTGGGTTTCAAAGTGCACGGATGGTTTTACTTTTTCGATTTTTGACCATACAAAAACGCGAAGTTATTCCAGGAAAGTCACGTGTACCTAAGTAAATAGTATTAAACTTAGACTTATAAGGCCTTACAAGGACCCTTAAGCTTCTATAAGCTTAGTATATATAGTAAGAGCTTAAATTTTGAGATTTACTACTAAAAAGAGTATAAAATATGAAAAGTCTGTGATTTTTAATCACGTGCGACCTCGTATAATACCAGGTCTGTTTTTTTACGTATACAATACGCTAAAATTTCTATGCGAGCTCGTATAAAAATGACTACGTGCTTTGTAACCCCCGCGATATTAAAGGTATTAAAAATCGGATAACGGGGAGTTAATTACTATGAGATATACAACAATTCCGATTAATACGATTTATGTCAATTAGTATTTTGGTAGACTTTTTTCATTTTGTCGTTTTTGGATCGGACCGGTTGGTACGAAGGTGATATTGTGTTACCTTAGAATAGAAGCTATGAGACACACGAGAGGCACAGCTCACAACACCGCTTGGATAAATTGCAGGTGTTAGTGTTTTTGAACGCTATGCCGCTTGCGGTAGTTACATGCCCACGTTTATGGGAGAAATTTGAGCTTGGCCCAATTGCCACTCGAGGGAATAGCAAGCATGGGTAGACGGAAGCTGGAGTGAACGTCAAAGAGGCGCATACGGAGGCGCCAGTGGATAGAAAGGGGGCGAAGACGGAAGCGGCAGCGGATTGCAGAGATGTAAATGCAGGTGTTTGATCGTGGGAACCATCCGCTCTAACTCTGCCCCGCTGTTCAGATTTCGCCAGCATGCGACGATGTAGATATGACGTCCCTCCACTGCAGAGAGCAGGTGGACTAACACAACGAAGGAACCACCGGCGGGAGTATTCTGGAACATCATTTGTTGGTTGGTGGTGCAGGATTTACCTCTCGCTCAAGAGAAATTG
This sequence comes from Hyaloscypha bicolor E, assembly GCF_002865645.1. Classification (NCBI taxonomy): domain Eukaryota; kingdom Fungi; phylum Ascomycota; class Leotiomycetes; order Helotiales; family Hyaloscyphaceae; genus Hyaloscypha; species Hyaloscypha bicolor. Next base: position 2,012,767 of record NW_020194619.1, on the reverse strand, counting down.
CATGCAGATCTCCATTGAGATCATAAGACCCACACGTGTAGAATAAAATATCCTGGAGACAGCAGACCGGCAGCTCATGAAATGAGTAGAAGATCTTTTGAGAACGAGGAAGCCGTACAACGTTCATTAGATCTGGAATGCAATTGTTTTGTATCGACTGTCTGAATTGTTTGTCAACGGAACCCATTGGCATCGGCAATGTGCACCTCGTCAAACGTCCTTGCCCGCTTCACTCGTTCCTTGGTCAACTCGTACGCCGCCGGTAAAAAGACGTCCTCCATCGACGTTCCCATCATCATATCGGCTGCGGCTTTAGCACTCAAGGACGTATTGGGCATGCCATGACCAGTAAAGCCAGCACAGATCCACAACCCCTCTCCACCCCCGAGTCCTAAATCCTCACGCACTTCTCCAACCCAAGGCTTCTCGTCACGGCTGTATCCCATGATCCCACTCCACTCATAACTTGCTTTCAACTCCTGCCCATCATTTTTCAAATCCAATACTTTACTGAGTTCTTGTCGAAGATATGTTGCGGCAGGAGGATCGATTTCAGAATCGTCTGATACGCCAAGGCCGGCACCTGAAGCATATGATCTTCCACCTCCGAACATAAACTCTCCTCCGCTGCCATGGCCAGAGAAAGGCCTTTGCACAAGGTAGTCATCTTGATTGATATTCTGGTCTCCATTTCCGAGGAAGCAGTATGTCTTGACGAGTGGTGGGTTATTTGTGCCTGGCGACATGTCTTTTGGTGGAAGAAGGCTGCTCATCTCACCTCTTACTGGAACAATGAGATCGCTGAATTCAGGGAGCAGATGCGATGTATATGCGTTGGTGGTTAGAAGTACTTGTTTGGCGGCGATCATACCACGAGATGTATGCACGATCCAGGGTCCATCGTCGGTCTTCTGCAGATGGGTAACTGGAGTATTGGTTTGTAAATTAAATGGCGATTTGGAGGCATTGTTCAATTGTAGCAAGTTCTCCAGAATCCAAGCAACGAGTTTGTAAGGCCAGAGACTGGCGGCGGGCGTCTGAACAATCGCGCCAACTGCAGACGGGGTGCGAAGATCTTTCAAAGATGGGGATACTGAGTCTTTGGTAATGATTTTGGCTTGCTTTACTACCCCTGGGTCCTTCTTGGAATTCTCCTCGTACATCTGTACAGCGAGATCGAACATTGGCTTTGATAGAAACGAGTGAACAACAGAGAGACTTCTCCAGTCGCAAGGAATGCTGTGTTTGGCGACGCGTGCCTCCAGAGTCTTGAAATTTTGCAACTCAAACTCTCGCACATCGGGAGGTAGAAAATATGCTCCTGGGGCACAGTGGCCTCCATTCTATATTTCATTCAGTTGGGGTTCTGCGGCGAGGAGAGGAGACGTACACGGCCTGTTGCTCCCCAGCATGCTTCTCTCGCCTCTAACATCACGATCCTGAGATCCTTTCCTCGATCATCTTCCCGAAGGAAGTGTGCAGCACTGGAACCAGATATCCCACTTCCAATAATCACGACGTCTGCTTCTGTGGGCAAGGATGCTGTGGTCCGATGCCCGAGAAGGATCGTGGAGGGGTCACTGTGCCAGAATGACTTGGTAGAATTGGTTGTAGGGAGGCTAGCTTGGCCAGAAAGTGCCGCACCACAAGTCATGTTGGTCTGTCTGATTTTCTCGGCCCCTGAATGGTGTATGTTTGAGTCCAGCATGGTGTGTAAGCTTGATGAGGGCGAGGTCGACGCCTTGTGCACCACTTTAGGGTTAGTGCACGTGATGCGGGGTAACCTATAAAGTTTCAGAAGTGGGATTGAGACTTGAAACATAGTCAGAGATTTTCGCAGGTGAGATTCTTACACCTTGTGTCGATCTCGGTTGTCCTCCTCATTTTTGATGATTGTCAGTTCATTACCTCAAAAACGTTCTGCTTGGTATGTCCGCACCTTAGCTCCTATTCCAGTATCCAGACATGTTCGCTCCTCCGCACTCGAGAGATCGTTGTATATGTACAACTCTGCGAAGTGCTTTGTACGTATGCACGCGATACAGTTGTGCAAATTCTCTGAGTAGCACTCTCCTGGGACTGTGTAACGTTCCGTTTGCCCAAGCTCTTACCTCTCTTTCTGACAAGCATCTTTCCTTTCGGGCCGTCCAAGGCACGGTCCGAGCGGGGACCAGTGACGTGACAAGGTTTAAAATCTCATCAGCATCTCATTGGGAAAGAGAACGCTTCCTTCCAAGAAGCTTGGGTTTCGGCCGATCACCTGTTTTGAAACGGTAAAATGCTTTGATCTGATCATGGATCCCGCTCCTGAAGCTGTCTAGGGGCTGAGCCTCTCTGCGTTTCAAGCTACCCGCCGCCACACAGGCTGTTCTCAACGTACCAAAAGGGGCTTCTTGGCATGGGATGCCGAACTTTAAGATTAAGAGGATTTCTCGAGCACGGGCATTTATCAGTTATCTGGTTGGGTCATATTCACCAAGCCCCCATTGAATGTTTCGCCGATCGTGCGTACAGAGATGATTTTGTTTGATCGATAATTCTACTTCTAGCATGATTGCTTTGGCCACTTCTCAATGTTATGGTCAAAATGGAGTTACTACAACGGATACAGCTTGCGATTCCGGATCCCTCCCGACGTTTTGTTGTCCAGCAGGATATTCCTGCTTGTCAAATGGACTATGTGGAAAAGCTGATTCCCTCCAAATGGGCTCTTGCTCAGACCAGGCTTGGTCTGGGGGAAGCTGTGTTAAATACTGCCGTATGCCAAAATTCAGACGAAGGGACGAGCGTAGACTGACTTTCGTGAAGCTGCTGGGTCTAACAACATCGCCGTGTGTAAACCACGGTCGAGAGGGAGCTACTGCTGTGGGAATGATCAAAGCTGTTGCTCTGGAAAAGATGGCTTCCGACTGGGAGCCCTCGTGCAAGCCAGCACAGTCCCATTTACAACCCTCACAGGGTCGACTTCATCGACTACAAATGCGGCGACAATAATATCTAGTACAAGACTTTCCTCTTTAATATCGGTGACGACAGCTACAGCAGTAATGATAAGTTCAACAGGTATGTCCAGGAATATGTCGCGTCATTAGGCCCCTGTAACTGATATCCCAGCAGGCTCTCTTACAGCGGTCCCAACATCATCCGCAGTGAAGATGCCATCGAGTGGGGGAATGAAGACAGGTGCTAAGATTGGGACAGTCATTGGAGTAATTGGCGGATCTGCAATCATCGGCTTCCTCTTTTACTTCTTAATCTTCCTTCTAAAACACCGAAAGCAAGAAAAGTATAACGCCCAGCGCGTGGCACAGATCCAAGCCAAAGTTGGGAGGACCTTTAGCTCTGACCACAGCGGCAACGGAAGCTTCGACAGACTAGAGTCGAGAAGTTTAACAGCTGGCTTCGACATCTCTCGGTCGGCGACACCGAACTTGAGGACAGAAAGCGAAAGGCGGCCCTTACCTCCTCTTCCTTCCCAGTACGATACGGGTACTCAGCAATCCTACGAACCCTATCAGCATCTTTCGCGGCCATTGACTCATGAGCTGCGAAACTTGGAGCCACTGACTATTGCTCAACATACGCAACTTCCGTCGCATTATTCATTTTCAGGCCCGCCCGTAACAAGTCCTGTGAGTCCTACGGATATGGTGGCCCCTCCTCGAAGGGCGACTCCCGTACAAGAATTCGCCGCCGCGCAACTTCCCTCACATTTTTCGTTCTCGGGGCCGGCTGTCACAAGCCCTGTCACAAGCCCAACGGAGGGCTCCAATGAGCCACCTCCAAGGTTGACTCCCGCTCAACAATACGCCGCCGCACAACTCCCTCCGCATTTTTCGTTTCAAGGGCCGCCTCCGCCTGTCACGAATCCCGTCAGTCCCATAGAGGACCCGACTCGGAGACCAGCTGGAATACAAGAGATGGCTGCTGCACAGCTGCCGTCGCATTATTCGTTTTCGGGTCCGCGTAGTGATTTTGTAAGGCCCGTTGATGTTCCTGCGAGGAAGATGACTCCTGCACAAGAACTTGCATCTGCGCGTTTGAGGTCGAATATGTCGCCAATGGGATTGGCGGGAATGGATGATTAAAAACACCTTGAGCATGTTGAAGAATGGAGGCTGAGATCCTAAGTGGACTAGGTCGGCTTGAGGCCCGAAAGGAGTTGTAATGTAATAACGTATCTAGATAATTACGCCATGTTTGAATACCCAAGAAAAATGAAGCTCTAGCTCCATCTATATGCTTTGTTCTTGTGAGACACGGCCTTGCCTCTGCTCTCCATATCATCTCGTCTTCTTGTCATCATCTTGTTGGCCGAGACGTTCCAAGAACTCTCCAATAATGCCTTTGTACACAACAGGTTCATACGGCTTGAACCATTCTGCCATCCACCCCTTCAGACCCCACCATCCAAACACTCTGTTCGCACTCCGCTCCCACGCCAGACGATTCCTGTCTGTCCTGACCCCCAGATCTCGCAGCAACATATCCATCCAATCTCTTACCTCCAGAAGCGCAAGAGGTATGTTCCGTCTCCCAGGATATCTCCTCTTCATGAAAGCACTGACTCGCGCGACTTCTCGATTCATAGCATCCTGGTCGCTAACAAGTCTTTCTAGAGGAAGAAGACCCTCTAAGTACGCGACACTCCAGAGCGCGTTGATCTCAGCAAGTGATGTTTGCTGTACGTTCCCGAGCTTGCCGAGGAATACAATATTGCGATCTGCAGTCAATGAGGGTGGAACGAGGCTCCTGAATAATCGGAACGGCGTGTACTCGACTTCTTGCTGGGTATATTTGTATGGAAGGTTGTCGAAAAGTGGATAGAGATCCAGGATCTTTCGGTCTTCAGATGCATCCAGTTCTTTCCAGTATTTTTCTTCGGCTTCCGGAAGGGAGTCCCAAAGAACAGGTAGGCCAAGCTCGGCTTGTAGCTCGGGACTGAATATTTGACCGGTTATGGGCTCCCAACCTGTGGCAAAGATAACGGCATCGGCGTTGACCTGTGACTGATTCGAGAGGTGGAGGATCTTCTCCTTCATGGAAACAATGCTAGCTCGAGCCACGTGAATCTTCTCGCCTTGATCAAGAGCGTCGAAGACACTTGCATCCCGGTTATGGACAAGGGAAATGCCTGCCTGACTCCAAAATAAACTGACAGATAGCTGTTAGATCTGGACAGCTCCAAGTGACCACGTGATACCTACTTCAATATCTTTGGCTTCAACAACCTTCCATTCTCGCTCTTCTCATACCGATCCCCAATTCGATTGTTGGTCGTGCTTTGCCAGAACCACTCGAACAGCTTCTTGCCCCACGCATTTCCCCCGCTCACGACAAATCGATCCCACCAGTTTCTCGAATTGCTGTATATAGTAGGGAAAAACATACTCGTGAAACGGGTATAGCCGATTTTGGATGTAGATACTCCGTTTGGAAGTTGTGTTCGCATCAGCATGGCTGGTCCAGCCCCCTCCTCCCGAATCAGCCAGTGGACATTCTTCCCAGCCTTGTGGGACAAGGAAACTGCTTCAAATGAGGACTTGTTCCCCCCCACAACAGCAATGGTTTCAATGTCCTCGACAAGAGCTCCTCTGAGCGTTCATTGACGTCTTTGGTGTGAAAAGTTTTCCCCTCAAATGCTGAAATGTCGATATTCGGCAACTTTGGAACAGTGAAGTGTCCAGTGGCGACCATAAGAACATCGCAAGTCAACGTCTGCCCTTTTGCTATTACGGCCTCGCCAGACCTTTTCGTATAAACCTTCCAACCCCTCCCTTCCTTTTCAACACTCGTGACCTGGGTATTGAAAACGCATCTACGCACGATATCAAACTTCTTCGCATACCTTTCGAGATACTCGTGCACAATAGGGCCCGGAATGCTGCTCCATTCGGGAATATCAAACTCTTCACTCATCTGTAGGTCGGAGAAGTCGAAAGTTGGGGTCGCACTGTCGGCCATGAGATTTGAATGCACTCGTGACCGGCTCCATACACCGCCAACGCTGTCATCGTCGTCGATGACTGTCAGTTGGATGTCTGGTACCATTTCAAGGTACGTTTTGGCCGCTGCAAGTCCATGGATCCCAGCTCCTATGATGATGACGCGGCGGCCGGTTGATGGCTTCGGATTATAAGCCATCTTCAAATGTCTCAACGGTCGGCGAGCTCAAGTTAGGAAGGTGGGCGGGAAGCCTTCCCTAAGTTGAGAGCTGATTCTCGTGATATTTCACAACGTGAACGCATCGATAAGCAAGTGTGACGGCCGACCCTTGACAAGCGAAGCCCAATTGCGGTTAGAGTTACGCAGAAGTCGTCAGGGTTGCTGACAGACAGCCTCAAATTTTGTTAATATCAATTGACATGGATCACTACTCTCCTTGAAAGTTTCTTGTGGAATAATATGATGATACACTGGGGCAGAAAGATATACGAGTGAATAAGATATGTCGGAGAGAAGAAAGAAGACGTGGCGAGAATCGGCTCAACGTTAACTCCGTTACCCCTGTCGCCCTGTGGGGGCAGGCATAAGCAGCAGACGTCGATTCAAATATGCATGCGCCATCAAAAAGCGACTCTGCTAATAGGCCATTACAAAAGAAAGAATACGTCTAATACAAGCTAATAGGCATGTACTCTCTTCTGAAATCGTGTACCTGGGTAATTGTTAAGAGTCACGTGAACCTCACCCTTCAGGTTAGCTTTGTTAAGCGAGAAATTTGATATTCTTAGATTGCGGTCGCTCATTCTTTTCTCATTCCATCAACACCTCATTCCCTGCCCTCCCCATTCACTTCTGTCTCACCCTACAATTGCTCATGCGCTTCACTCTTCATCTTCAAGTTATAAATAGGCCCTCCTGGAACCCACCACTCAAGTCTCAAGCAGCCTTCTTGGCCTGGCAACGGGCTTGGCAAAAATACCTGAGGCATCGATACCGGTATCGATACTGGATGGTATTAGTCAGGTATCGCAAGAATCGATAGTATTAATCGTTCGGTGGTTCTCACCTCCAACTCTTTTAGTACGCCTTGTAGGTGAGGGATAGCGATACGCAACGAACAGCGATACGCAAATCTGAGATTTTAGTGGGAATCTCTCCTTTTCTCCCTTTGAATTCTCACAACACAGCGTAATAAAATAGTGTCTAAGTATTGGGAATTGATCCCAAGGTGTAGGCCCTTTAGCTTAGTAAATTTTAAGTCTAAAAGATTAAGGCGTTATTGTGATGCAAATCTGCCCCATTTGCCCATACAAATTTTGGTGCGATTTGCGTATCGCTGTTCGTTGCGTATCGCTATCCCTCACCTACAAGGCGTGCTAGGCGAATTGTAGGTGGGAAACGCCGAACGATTAATACTATCGATTCTTACCCCAAAAATTAACTCTTTCTTTTATTATTTAAATTATATAATAATATATTATTATATAATTCCTTTAATTTCTAGTCTTTCTATTAAAAGAATTACTTATTATTATTAATAAAAGTTAATAATATCTCAAATTTAAAATAGCTCTTGTATTCAAAGAATTAAGCCCCGTATTCGTATTTCTTATTAAGACACTTATTATAAGCGAGCCTTACGAAAATTTCAAAAGCTCATTTTTCTTAAAATAGCCGCATTGAGATAAGTTTTAGTCTAAAATATAAGATAAGTAGCTAAATAGAAAGCCTAAATTAAGTAGAATATTTACGCTACCAAAGGTTTTCTTATAAGAGAAGTGGTTCTAAAGTTAATTGCAATTAAAGGGGGGAATTGGGTTCTGGGAATTAATACTTGTATTGATACTATCAATACCTGACGATTCTGGCATCGATACCTATCGATACCGGAAATTAAGGAATTTTTGCCAAGCCTGCCTGGCAATTTGCGGGCGCTCAAATGGGCAGAGTCGTTGATGGAAGCGTGCATGATTTGCCAATCAATGAAGAGGATGGCACCATAAATTCAACCTCGTGATTTTATCAGGTCGTACAGCAGCCTCCTTGTATCAGCAAGTGCTTTTTACAGATGCAATTCCCGGAATGTGGGGGGCTGGGGTTATGCGACACCAATCAAACAACGCCTCCAGAACTGCGGCTCATCTTTACGTCATCCAAGAGCAAATTTAGAATTGGTTGTTTAGTGATTGTTCTGTTTGTTCAGCTCAAGTTTCCTATTTTGAGTGTTTTAACATATTAATATCATGGATTTGGATACATATTGCAAGTTTCGCTCGCAACTCCAATTTTTGTGTTGCGCTACTCAACAAACAGGCTGCCTTCCCTTCTCTATTTACTTTCTTCTATGTTCTTTGAAACGAGTTGGCTGCTTTGTTTCCCCATTCCACCGCTCTAATCTTCGTATTTATGGCGCTTCGCTCGAAGAAATACTTCTCTGTTTTACCGAGCAGGAGGCTCGAGAACAAGAATCCGGCGAGAAACTCCGAAGATAGTCAGTTAAAGCATTGATCCTCTAGATTCTGTTAAAAGAATTTTCATTAATGACTTAACTTAGGTTGGAAACGATTAGACGGACCTTGTTGTAACCAAAACCAGGCGGAGTCATCGAATGGTCTCGGAAGATCTACCAAACTCCAGACGGGAAGAATTTCAACACCTACATCGAACCGCAGATGTGTATTCATGGCTATCTCTCAAGGAGCAATAGGCAGCTAGCGTCTTTGCTCGTCTTCCGAGTGCAATTTGCCTGCCTCCGCAAGCACGGTTCCTTCAAGCGCGTGCATCTCCGGGTTGACTTTGAAGATTCGTGGGGAATTGAGCCAACAGCAAGCCCTGTGATTATTTCTCATGCACCATTCGAACTGCAGCGTCAGAGCATCACTGAGATAGATGTCCAACAGACGGATGGGGTGCAGCATAGCATATTTGCAAACATCAACCTTGCCGGAGGCAAAGGTGGAGCAAGCAAGGCGGTCTCCCAATCAAAGGTTGAAAACTACAAGGATCTATATTTTGGCAAAGGTGTTTCTGCATCTGTTACAAATGAGAAGGGAACTCATTCCGGCGGTCTGGTTGAATGTCAAGCAAAGCTCGAATCCGCACGCGAAGGACGATGCAGGTATCGAGTCGAACCATCGATTCGCGGTTCTCTTTACCCAAAAAGATTACTTGGACTTTCAGGCGTGACTCCATCTCCTCGTAGATGTAGGCTGGAGACACAGAGTTGAAAACCGTTCCTCTGGACGAATGGCAGTCTCGGGAGAAAATCCGAATCTAACTTTTTCTTCCGCGATTCATCATTATAAAGGAAACTGTACCGGGATTGATCGAAAGAAGCTTGGAAGATTCAAAGACCGGACAGAACTGAAATATCTCACACTTTGAGTCATCGATGTAGCCCTTCCTGGAGGACTTCGCGGACGTTTGGCGTTTTGAGCCGATTAGTGATCATTTACTTTTGTCGCCACTGCTTTAGAAGGCACTATTTTCAAACCCTCCATCCCGCTTCATTGTTTTATCTATTATTTGAGTTACTCAAAAACAGCCCTGTTCGTACCTCCGTGTTGCATTATTTTAAGTTTTACTATTTTATAAGTTTAGACAAGTCTCATGAGACTTTTGTTGACAACGTGGACCCGCTTCGCATATTCTTACTCTTCGAACTAGATCTTTCTGGGTGCTAGCTTGCTACGATGCTTTTGAATACCCTAGACAGCTCTAGAGCAGGCAGTTGTTCTGCCTATCAAAATCCAATATGTGATATTTTGAGCCATGGAGAGTTGCACGCATGAAAGAGGTACTTCAAACTTCGACAAAAGTGGAAATATACTAAGTGGTTAAGTCCTTGGCGGGCTAAAAGAATGTCTGATCATCATCCTCCGCATAGTACTGGTGCAACATTTTGTAGCGCAGCCTGCTCAACACTCGACCTTCTCTTCAACCCCAGATAAGGTTCCGCCCGATTTTCGGCACATGATCAATAGGGCCTGGTTTTTCTACTGCCTCTTTAAAGCCCGTGCCATCCTCCTCTTGGCAAGATTGTACTCAATGGCCCGCTTCTTAGCAGCGGTTGATTGAGTGAAAGCGATAGCTCCGCCGAATGGACCTTAGAATTGTCAGTATAGCTGAAAGTGAGAGCATTGTTAGGTACATATACCGGCGGGAGTAGCATTTTGCAGCTTCGCAACACACACATTTGTTGCTGCACCAACAGTACCGGAGCAAGTCATGCCAGCAGGCATTTGCATCTTGACTGGGAAATCAGTGGTGGTTGTAGTTGAGATTCCCGCTACAAGACCTGGCACATTCTGTGTGACCTCGGCTTTCTTAAAAGCAGCTACATCAGTGCCACCAGATGTGGCGTCCACCATGGCTGTGAATGGACCAGCTCCGTCTTGGTTGATTTGATGAAGGGTCATGCTGATCTCTCCGGAGTCTGTGGTTGTAGGAAGGCCTGATGAGGCGCCAACGCCCGCGCAGGCTGCAACTCCTGTTTCGGAGGTTCCAGCTTGCATAAATCAGCTTGAGATATCCGCCAGGAAGACTGGAATCGGATATACGTACCTGGTGTCTTGACGCTTCCAGCAGCAGCCTTTCCCCCGCCGAAAAGTTGACGACGATATAGGCTGTTCATTTCGTGGATTTCACGGGCAGTGACGTTGCCCGAAGCTCCATCCATGAAGACAGCCATCATCTTTGTAGCTGTTACAGGTCCACCGGCTTTGGTTCGACCCATTGCGGAGGCTTTGGCAGTGCCCAATTCGTTCGCTCGGATGACGGCAGTATCGTCTTGCGCACCGCATCCCGCTGATGGGCAGTCCCGAGGGGTTCCATCGACGACTGTGAGACCGGGCATTGTCACGCCTTGGTGGGAGTTAGCTCGGATCTTGAGAGAGTGCTATAGGGAGACTTGCCATTTGCACCCTTGACCTCGGTGATGACACCGTGGGAGAAGACGGGAGTAACGGCAAGCACCGCGCAGAGAACGGCTGAAGTGTATTGCATCTTGAAGTCTGTGATGAAAGGAAAGAATAAAATTTGCAGAAAGAATGTGAGATTGTCAGGACGGCCGGCGCCAAAAGTTTCACGAAAAGAGGATGGATGAAATGAAATGATTACTTGAAAGATAACGATCACAGTTGAGAGGCAGTCAAGATACTTTATATCTCTGATCGACATCACGATCGTACATCAGTTGATGCGCCAGTAACTTGGCGATCTTTTCGGGAAATTTCTCGCCGAGGAAATACGAGGTTCAGAAACTCGAAGCATTCTTGGTGGAGGTCTAATTGTCTTGTTCTTTTGGACAAGATTTGACCTCAACATATCAAATTGCACTTGGCAACTATCGTCTCTTGGAAGTTTTGCTTGGAGAACTCTTGGGTGCGGAAGCCCCTGGACGGCTGCGCCACTGAACCCTAGATGCCATATAAGGACTTAGAAAGCTTTCAAGTCTTCGCCAATGGATATCTCTTTTATCTATGACGATGTGCGAGTTGAGCAAATTTCTCAACCAATTCTGCCGTCTCAAGTCTGAAAGCATCACCTCGGTTCATCTCAATCGGAAAAAGTTGATAGATAGTACATAATTCACAGCTTCATTTACCGACGTCCACACTCTCCAGATTTCTTTTTTCCGCTGGGATCATGCAATGCTTCCAACCCGGGATGCCGCAGATCTCAAAACGAGATCGCCTTCGCATTAGCTCCGGGAAGCCAATCGTAACTCCAGAACACCTGCACCGATCTTCAGAACATTGGATGTTTTCGTTCCTCTGTTGTTTTGTTCGTGCGCAGTTTCGCGTGTTCTGCTTGTGACGATGGTCGTTTGGCTAGTGACCCGGTCTTGCATCCGCGTAGTGCAGACGATGAGACGAATTGAAGACTTGGCGGAGGGATTCGAATACGAGAGCTTCCATACAAATCTGTGGATTGGGGTGCGATGTAATAGGGCTCCGAATGATTTTTGCTGGGCCATTTGCTCCCGTAATGAAGTAGACATCGGTACTCATTCGCAGGGGCGCAGAACATGATCTCCTCAGAAGCCCGGGTTTGGGGGGTTGCTTTTTATTTATTTAAAAACATTTGAATTCACTTGTTTCACATCTTAACATATACAAGTCGGAGGGCCATTTGTGGTTTTGTCTAAAGCACTTCCCCAGAGAGTGCGTGAGCCTCTATCTGAATGTCATGAACCCCAAATACTCCTATCATTAAATGCTATATACCCAGTCCGAGATGGTACTTTAGTTCTGTATCGAGTGAACCTGTCTGCCCGACATTGTATTTGACCCGCTGGTGTCTCAAATATTGCTCAGTTCCAGATCTGGTAACCGTTCCCTCAAAGTACTATTTCGCCCAGGAGTATACGGTACTCCAAATATGATTGCTATGGCTCCTGGAACTTGATCCTTCAATATTGTTGACTGTTGCTGGAAAATCAAACTTCCAATCAGCCCGAGGTTGACGCTATTCGGAATAAATGGTAGCAAGTCTGCGGATGCATATGCAGCAGAGAGGAGAAGAAGTAGAGAGAGATTGCGCAGCAGCCGAGATGAGAAAGTAGGCCCTTGGTTGTGATCAATTAGTTTCCAAGATCAAAAAGGAGGAAATTAGAGGTTTAAATTACTTTGCCCTTGATTTTGATCGTCGAGAGTTAAAGAGAACAAGCGCGGCTGTCGTCACAGACTATAGCAACGAGAAGTTTCCAAGCGCGAATTCAATCTACGGCTGTTCAATTAATTATGTTTCATACACAACTGAAGCAATCTCCCAACCTCCCCTGTATTTCTCCGCTAAGGTTCCAGTCACAATAGTCGAGAGACCTGAGTACAGCATTGTCACCCAGCAAAACAGTCGAAAATACGAGTCGGGGGGGTCAGTTTGGTGGGGAGCGACGCTTAGTCAGCTCTGAACCAACCCTATGGGGTTAGTGTATTGGTTGCCATGTTGGAGCGGGCTGGACCAGCCGCTCAACCAACTTCATATTGCTTCCCAACTCCAACGATCTCATCCTTTGCATGCTTGAAACGTAGTTACTTGAACTGAGCCACTGCCATGGTCTGTTTCCTGTATTGAAAAATATCTCTATTAGGCCATATTGATGCTAACCGCCCAATACAAATCAGACATCTGTAACCGTCGCTGTCATGGCTGCACCGAACGCGAACTGGTTGCAGATTATCAGCGACCCCGAAAATGCGAATCTAGAGTTGTTGCCTATCATCAGGGTGCTGGTTCAATACTGATCTCTGTTAGCATTGTTACAGTTCATGGCATGAATGTGTTCGGTTCCGATGGCCACTCCGAGAACACCTGGACAGAGGAAGAGTCGAGGACACACTGGCTGAAAGATCTCCTGCCCGAAATCCTCCCGAGAGCTAGAATACTAGCATACAAGTATAACGCGAATGTTGTATTTAGGTCATCAGCTGCCGGTATAGAGGAGCAGGCCCGCAACCTACTGCATTGCCTCCATTCAGAGAGGAGAGTCAGTCAAGGTAATCGCTATTTTGTCGCGAAATCAAAACTAATTTGAAGAATAGGGATCACAGGCGGTCCGACCTCTTATCTTCATTACGCATAGCATGGGCGGAATTCTCGTGAAAGAAGCCTTGGCAACTGCTTTCCACGATAGCCAATGCTACTCGATGCTTTGGGTCTTCACGTATGGCATCGTTTTTTTTGCTGTTCCTCATAAGGGCTCCAGGCACGCTGCGTGGGGGAGGACAGCTGCGCAAATAGTGCAGCTATGCACTGGACAGCCTAACGAGAGCTTCCTTGGGAGCGTTGAACAAGGCTCTAACTATAATATCCAACTTAATAAGAGATTCGAACCTTTGCTCAACGCATTCAAGTTCCTCAGCATCTGTGAGACGGTGCCGGAACGCGTTGGCATTGAGGTTGGACTTGTAAGTCTGGTGCTTTAAGGTCAATATAGTTCTAATGCAGCAGGCAAGATCGTCCAACTGGACTCCGCTAGTCTGGACCTGGATGACTCGCAAGAAGTCAAGTTATATCCCAACCGTACTCACAGAACAATATGCAAATTTGCTAGCAGCTCAGAACCTGAATGGCAACAGATTTCCGGGATTCTGGTTCATGCAGCTGCTTGCGCCGTTAATTATACCGCTTACAGTCCAACCATAAACGTGCGCCAAATGACAGTGATGCATTCGGACGGTATAGGTATGTTTAATAGTGTTATTTCTACAACACTCTACCTAACTAGATCACCAGACACACCTGCAGGTCTATACTCTGTCTATGAGGCACAGCTCACCATTGATACTGTGAAAAGGCTCTTTGACCAGCTACATAAGGAAGAGGATCTAATAAGGAATGAAGTTCGAGAAGTTGTTTCATGGTTTTGGCCCATTCTTGTCATGCTTGGATTTTTCACTGGGGGTCTTATCTTTGTTTTTCTTCCGACTTTCTTCCTCCCGCGCGCAAGCACTATCATGGACAATGCAGAACATGCCCGGCAGTCTCAGGAACGACTTATTGAGTTCCAAAGACAAGGTATTGTGAGACTTGATTCTCAGAGGGCTAGTGTGCTAGCAGCTATTGTCGGCCTTCGGCCACTTCTTGTGCATGGAGAGTTGCCGCCAAATGTACTTGCACCTAGGATGGAAGAGGAACTTTCCCAGCAAGCTTTACGAATTCTCAGGGATTTGGAGAGGCGGTACCGCATGATATCTGAGGAAACAAGAAGGCTAAGAAGGATTGAAGATGGCCAGAGAGAGGCGCAAGGTATGGACAATCGGCAGCTCTTGGAGATGATCGGCAGTCGTGCACAAGAGGAGCGAGATATACTGGAAGCGAGGCAGGCAGCTGCGCCGAGTGAGGATACCGAGGACGAAACTTGTTGTGTTATACTCTGATTTATGGGGATAGAAGTGTTACAACCTACCATAGTAGCCTGAGGCTCGGGTGTCTGGCGGACATCACAGAGAACTCTATGGCATGTGATGAGGTCACATGAAGGTCACGTGACGGATGGCTGGATCTGAGGAACGATCCATGATCCAGGATCGATGGATCTGCTAGATGATTAATAGATTACTAGTGTATAAAGGTTCTATATAATCTCCTTATAATTCCTATATCTTAGATAGAAGTCTCGTATTTAACTTAATATAGTATTTATTTATATTTAATAATATATTATAACTATAATATTATTATAATACTCAGATATTACAGAAATACCCCTGTTTACCTAATTATATTTATAAAGCCAGAGTTAGACCCGCTTTATTACTATCCCCCCCCCTTAAACAATTACGAGTGGGTCCTTTGGTAATGCTATACTAAAACTTCGTCAATATCCTCGAATTAGGAAATATCAGGTGCTTTCGAGAGCTGCTATTCGTTATAGACCCTTGATTGCGTGCCTTTAGTAGTGTGAATTGTGGCATGAGAGTGTAGCGAATATTGGACCCACTCGTAATTATTTAAGGGGGGGGATAGTATAAAAAGGCTAATAATTTCGGGAGTTATATATATAACTATTATATATCTTATATATAATTATAATAGGTATATATAATAGTATATAGACAAGTATTAGATATTATAGATCTAGCTTCCTATTTTAGATAAAGCTTGTAATTGGAATTATACGGGTAATCGGAATCATATAAATCATATAGAATTATATTTTCTAGTTAAGTAAAGGACTTTATATATTTGGCTAAATACTAGGGAATATATAAAGAGATACTTCTAGTTTTAGACAAAGGCATTAATTAGTCTTTTATTAGAATTAATTCTTGGAATTAGTTATACTTATAAGTATTACTTTATAGCTTACTTACCTTAATTACTTATATATTACCCTGCTATTATATACCTTATATTCTAATTAATCTAACCTTTAGGAAGTAGTTTATTACAAGATAGTATATTAAAGGATTATTCAAGTTATTCAAGTTATTTATAAATATTTATAAATAACTTAAATAAAATATAAGTAACGAGTAGCTTAAAAAAACTTGAGTAAAATAGAATAATTATTCATAAATAATTACGTGGAAGTCACGTGGAAGTCACGGGATCATTAGAAATCAATATATATTTAAATTTTTTAAAAAAGAACTAAAGCACCTATTAAGCAGGCTTATATAAGCTAAGCTAGAACTTATATAAGGCTACTTAAATATCAATTTTCTATAATAATAAACTGATTATTCTCCTTAAAATCTTGTTTTTTCTCTCCCTTTTTCTCTTTTTCCTTAGCCTCTTCTAATTTATCTTTAAATATCCCCCAGCTTTTTAAGCAAGCTATTATCTCAAAAGTACTCTTATTAAGTCTATTATGTAATTTAGATATAATAAGGGCACCTTGAGAGAAAAACCTCTCACTAGCTGCCAAGGAAGCCGGAATTCCTAAATATTTCCTAGCTATTAAAGCTAAAACGGGGAATCTAGCGGCATTAGACTTCTAATAGTCTAAGGGCTTAGTCTATATATATATTAGTACTAATATATTAAAAAATATTAAGAAAATATCGGATAATTATTTAATAGAATTTAAATAAATCTTACTTACTTTTTTATCTTCTCTTTTTTCTTCTAAATAAGTTATTAACTCGTCCTCTATTTTAGAGATCGAATTAGTAATATATATATCCGAGTTATCGGAATCGGAATCGGAATCGGAATCGGCTATACTAATATCCGAGCTATTAGATATAGCTTGAGATATATTATAATCGTATTTATATCTAAATTTAAATATTAGTTATTAATTTATTAATTTATTAAAAACTAATAAAAGGAATTACTTATACATTATAATTAGTATTTAATCTATTATGTATATCCGAAGATATACCGCTAGATAAGCCAATACTAGTTAATCCTTCTTGTTTAATTCGAGGATTAAGAATAAGAGCCATATATAAAGCTTTATTTTTATTATCTAAAACGCCTGTTTTAGGATAATATTTTCGAAGCTTAGCTATACCCTTATCTATAGCATCTGTAAATGCTTTATCCTATTAAAAATTAGTATAATATTATTAATAATATAAGAAGAATTTAAGAAAAGACTTACTTTAAATTCCTTTTTAAAATTTTCAAGTTTATTATATATTTTATATACCTCAGGTATAATATAATATATAGTCGGATAATTTTCGGCTTGTAACTTAGTCGTAGCTTTAACAAATATTGAAATTATATTTAAAATATTATTTAAATAAGTAATTTTAATATTAGTTAAAACTAGACTTTTATTTTTAAAAGCCTTCGAATTAGAGCTATTAATAACTACTTCAATAGCTTTATATATATATAAAAAGTTCTTTAATATATAGTAAGTCGAAGACCACCGTATTTTTTGATCTATAAATAATTAGTATTAATTAATAATAATAAAATTAAAAAATTAAAAAATTAATTACTTACCAAGTTAAGGGAATCGAGTATTTTCTATATTAAAAGCTTTAATTTGAGCTTCTAATAACCGTCGGTTTTCTTAGTTATATTTAAGACCTATAATAGTCTTTCTAACCCTTCTCCAAATCGATAAATCTAAAATTTATTAATAAACCTCTTATAAATTATATAGGAAACTTACTTATTACTTGTTCTCCTTCTTCTTCTTCTCTATCTTCAAGTTCTTTTATTTCTTGCTCGTATAAATCTGTAGAATAAGAAATATTATAATTATTCTTAATAAGAGCTTTTAAAATATCTTGAACTACTAGATTTAATATATAAGCTATATAAGGGATATCTCCTTGAAATTTAATGCCTTCTTTATTATAATGCTTTATAAAAGCCTTTAATAAGGTATCGTTTGAACTAGTATTATCTCGAGTAATACTAAATAATATATATTAGTAATTATTTAATAATTATTTTAAATTACTTACCTAGTAATATTATATTCGATATTATATTGTTTTAAGGCTTCTAATAAAACAGAAAGCATATAAATACTAGAGTAAATATTACTTAAATCTTTTATAGCTAATAAATAAGATTTTAATTTAAAATCCTTATTTATAAAGTATCTAATAATATATTAGTATAAATTTTACTTAATAATTATAAGAATATATAAACTTATATAGTAATTCCAAGGAATGCCTTTTGATTTATACTTGTCCAAGCATCTAAAGTAATAGAGAAGGTTCTTTAAGAATTAATATTCTCTTTTAATTCTTCTTTAATATTTAAACTCTTTTCGATATAGTATAAATTAAGCTTATCTATAAGAACCTTCGAGTATATAGGAGGTACTTGACTATTAAATATTAGTATATATATATAAGGGATAATATAATAGAAGCTTATTAATTTAAATAAGATATTAGCTTTTTAAAGCTCGGAATAGTAATAGCCCGAAAAGAGATATTATTATTATTAATAAAGTTTAATAATAATTTCTTAAAGTAATTAGTAGTAAAGCTTTCTTCTCGCTGTCCGGATTGCTTATTAAAAAGGCTAGTTATAGTTATTTATGAGACTTGACTAGAAGCTTCGCTTTTACCTATTAAATATATTAGTAAATATTTCTTTTTTATTAATAATAGAATAATTTATTATTATTATTATTATTTTTAAGACTTTGAAGGTCTATAAACCTATATACATATCGAAAATGAGAGTAATAATTACTTATAGGAGTATATATTCGTTAATTAAGCCATGTTTTACTATAAATTAATTAGTAAAAAATTAATTAAAAATTAATATATTAACTTACAAATACCCTTTAACCATATACTTAATAGTATACATACGAAGATCCTTACTATTCTCTTGTATAGGATTTAGTATCTTTTTTAAATAGCCTTTCTTAAAAAGAGAAGCTTGCTTATCGAGTGGTTTTAATTCGAAATCGGGGTGATTTTGACTTATATTAAGCTTAATTAAGGAGTCTTGAGACATTTTCGAGTATATTAAGTATATATAAGAATATATGTAATATAAAGTAATATAATAAGAGTAATAGTTGATTTTTTGTAAGTAGTTAAAGTATGAGAAAGAAGTAAAATCGAGGAAAACGATATATTCTTATAGAAAGTTCTAATATTCTAAAGTCTGCTTTATAATTCTTCTAATTACAAAGATTTGCCTTAGCCCGAAGATTCTAGTCCTTCGATTTCTAATTTTTATCTCTTATATTAGTAATTTAATATAATCGTAATTTACGGTGGTTCTGGAAATATCGCTGAGGTTCGATTCGCTTACCAAGCGCCACTACCGCCTGATTGGCTAGCGAGGTGGCGCTAGGTGATGCTAGGTGCGGGCCCCCCCGAAGCCTTACCTGATTAAGCTAGCCCTATTACGTATACAGATCACGTGCGTTATTCAAGTTATTTATGAATATTTATGAATAACTTGAATAATATATGAATAAAATAAGAGTAACGGGTTTTTAGCTTGAATAAAATAAGAGTAACGGCCGTTATTCTATTTTACTCTATTCATTTGATATACTGTTACAAGATAATCAAGCTATTAATAGATAAAATTATTAATAGCTGGAGTATTAACTAGAAGAAGCGCCTCTACTACTACTAGAATAACCCAGCCGGATATCCAGGGGAGTACCTAATTAGGTACTCTTTATACTACCTAATTAGGAGAAGGAAATAGAACTTAGATATCTCTAGAACTGGCTAGTAGGATAATAATAGAGAAATTAGTAGCGGCTCGCTATTATATTATTGAGTTAGAAGTAGAGATATAATAGAGAGAGGATCTAGAGAAGTTAGAAACTCAGATCTGTTATCTTAAAGATATTCGGATATCCGGTAGGAAGCCTGTTATACTTCCGGTAGTTGAACACAACTTTTTTTTTCTTCACCCCCAGGCCGGTTAGTAGGCTCACCGCCTCTACAGTACTCAGGGGCTAATCGCCCTCGAGCCTGAGCAGTACCCCCTACTCACTCACGTGTTTGATCTCCAACCAGGTTGGACACAAAATAGGGTGTTTTCATTTCATTCCTATCAAGTTTTGGCGATGATCCCTGGGGAGCCCAAACAGGCTCCCAAGTATGCCGAACTGGACCCTCATGAAAATAGATCCACGTTATGTCATGGGTAATCGCCGGGGGCAGAGCATGAAGGTCTCATTCAAGGAGAGAGTTGCTGCTGGGTTCGTTACTTTGTAATTTGTTTTGTCGTTGCTTGGCACGAGCGTTATTGGCTTGGCAGATCAATATATCTTAGCCTTAGCCGCCACAAACACTTCCCTATCTCCTTTTTGGATATGACAATTTGCCCAAACGGCATCTACTTGATTGGTGGATATATTTTGTGGAAGAATGGCCTAGTGTCCATTTCCTGACATTCTTTCCACAAGTTGCGCGGGACTCAACTTCCATCTCAAAACCTTCGATTCCGAGCCATGCTACTACCAATTCTCATCACAGTCCTTCTCGCAACCTCCTTGACAACGGGAACACCTGATCCCGCGAAATTCCCGACAGTGAAAGAATGGTCGGAAGCGTTGAATATCTCCCCCGCCTGTGCTTCCTGCCGGGTGCCCCCTCTCGGCCCATTGGATGGAGGCAGTGACAACATATATGGGAGAAACTGTAGTGGCTACACAATGAAGCAGTGGTGCGACCCGGGTTGGAATGTTGAGGACTTCAAAAATTGCGTGGGGACAGGACTGAACCTCAATCAGAATTGCTTTTGGAGTCACTGCTCAGAACCCGACCAGTTCCGGCTGATACAGTTGACGACTTGTCGGGACCAGTGGGATCCGCTATATAATGCATATGCGCATATGTTGAAGTATTGCATTGGGGTTTTGGGGAATGCGACTACGGTTTTGGGTGAGAATCTAGATATCTTTCTGAAGTGGCTCTTTTTTGGGGTTTTTTTGCGAACTTTCTGAACTTCCACTAATCGGTGAATGATATCTAGCCCCAATCATCAAATACGATGCCGCAATGGATTGGAATAGGACTGAGACGGAAATTCTCGCAGACGTTGATACGGGAATCCTTTGCCAATACGGTGAGATACCCAGGCAAAATGGGAGCCTCTCCGCCAACATCTATCCGCTTCTTGCCACATCCGCGCTCACCACAACTCCTACTACCACGGGGTCGGGGACAACGAACACTGGGTTGCCAAAATCAGATGCTTCGAGACTACATACTAGAGAGATTCTTACATCTTTTTCCTTATGCATTTTTGCTATCAGTTGCACTCTTTAATGTTTGTATTCCACAACAAGGCGCTGAACACCAGCAGAATTATCGTTGCGGATAGAGAGATAGGATGGGCTTTAGGATCTGTTATTTTGCTAATTGGTGTTGGAGTGTTTGTACCTGTCTTTACTGATGGTTTATTGGTTGTTTTGTACCTGTTCTTACCAACTACTTACTGTTATTATTTTATATGAGGATTGGACTCAGGTCGATATTTGGATTTAGGTGTTAACAAATTCAGTTTGCTTCTCTTGTCTAGCATACTCCTCTATCAACGGTCTTGATTCTCGAAATATACTAGTGAAGGTACCATGCTCTGTCCATACCTCCCCTGTAGTTTTGAAGTCGAATCTGCTACACTTTGTATAATGGAACTCCATCGGGGGATACTATAGCAAAAGAATTCCGACTATAGTTGTCTGCCATATTGCAGCCCTGCCGCAGTAGCATATATCTAATACGATTCCGTCAATGCTCTAGTGCCACTAATATTGTATTAGGCCCTAATAAGGAGCAGTTAGATTGTATTAAGGTAATAGTCGCAGTCTTACTTTATTTGTTTTTTTGACCAAGCAATTTTTTTCGTTTCTCGTCTAATGTTGCCTTTTGTCTCGTTATTTCACTGCCAGACTCTCAAGTCCAAATAGCAAAGCCAACATAACTAGAGCCAAAGGTAACTTTATGAAAATAGCATGACTTGTTTTGCAGGCTTTCTTTCAAGCCCTCGACTGTCCACCTTATTCCCTCTTCTTCTTCGTAAGAATGTGCGGTCTCTTCCGGGAATATAATCTTTTTAAAGGATCTTGTCGCATTGCAGGAAATTGACATTAACGAACTAACGCGTCGCCATAATACCCACGCCCGATAGCCGGTATTGCATTTCGAGGAAAGCACAAAAGATTGAAGTTAGTTTTGGGTTGGAGATTGAGATGATATTGTATCGCGACTTGGTCTATGGTTTCTTGTGGCGGAAAGGGAGGAGCCGATATTGGGTGACGTGCATGCAGTGTGTCAAATGATTTAGCTTGATTTGATTATCGCCTCTGAATCAAATCAAATCAAGTCAAAATCTACTTAATCAAATCATAATCAACTATAATCAACTATAATCAACTATAATTGATTATAGTTGATTATTTAGTCACGTGACCGTGTACGTACGCTCGGAGATTAGAAAAGCGAAATAAGGCTAAAATAAGGCTTAGGCTAGCCCGTATCCGGTATCGCTTAAGGTGCTCCTTACTAAATCGGGTATCGTGCCGCTTGGCAAGCGAAGCGGCACTAGCCGAAAGCGCTAAAACCTCCTCGATTTTCTCGTAATTTCTCGCTACCTCATAAATCTTATTATTATAAATAAAATAGTTAAAAATAGGCCCTCTCACAAATGGGCGCTTTAATATTAGGGGGTTATATCTAATTAGACGCTTATTAAAGAATCTTCTAGATTCTAGAGGTTTTATATGTAAATAAGTAATTTTCCTCAAGTTATTTCCTTTCCTCTTATTTTATATATAAATACCCCAATAACTATAGCTCCAATTAAGAAGCTTTTGACTATAAACTTACTTATTTTTACTCGATATATTCGAAAATGTCTCAATAATCTTTAATTAATCTTAATATCCCTCAAAGTAGGAAGGAATAAAAAAAGCAGAAAATAAGAATAAAAAAGATAAAGAAGAGGTTTCCAAGGAGGATAACCAGTTTTTTATACCAGATTTAGACTAGCTTTATACTCTTATATGTATTTTATAAGCTTTGTTTATATCTTATTAATATAGCTGTTAGTTATTTAATAATTATTTAAGTTACTTGAGAAATTCAAGTTTTCTTAGTATCACGTGATAATTATAGTTGATTATAATTAATTATAATCATAATCAAATCAAATCAAGTCAAAATCTACTTAATCAAATCATAATCAACTATAATTAACTAGCCTTGATTTTTTTTTTGACACACTGCGTGCATGCTGGGGTAATGTTCGCTGTAATATTTAATAATAAATTAGTTTTACTAATTATTACTATAGGGGTGCGGATAGGAGACTGTTCAACGGCGAGTTGGCGTGTACTTTAAAACTGAAAAAAGCAGTCCAAAGTTCTTTGGAATTGAAAGAGCGACATTAACTAAACCGGCAAATCATCAACAACCCAAATCAAATCAAACTTGTCTATCCCAACCCAAAAACCCATAACAATATAAACTCAATCCAACCCCAAACCACAACTACCAATCTCTTCAAACAACCTACTTCCCACCACTCCCCATCACCCCCCTGAAAATTTCATGTCCATCCGTCAACTTCTTGATCCTCTCCTCCAAGAACTCTCTCTGTCTCTTCGCACTCAGTGGCTCAGAGGCAATAGCCTCGACTTCGACATCCGACATCGCGTTCACGACGACGGGAGAGAAGATATTCTGGAGGCCGCGGACGATATGGCGTTCGATGACTTGAGTGGTGATGTTGGCGATGAAGGTCTTTTGTGAAACCTGCATGACATGTGTTAGCAAGGGAGAGAGAGAAGATGGATGAGGGTACACTGAAGAGTAAAGGGGAGGGGGAGGGGAAGGACGGGGATCATGGACGAACCTTGTAAATTGCAAACAAACAGTCAAGAGCTTCTTCACAGCTGAAGTTCTCCATGTTGGAATCATTGTCCTCGGCCAATGTCTGAACAAATTGGTCGATATCAACAGTCGTCGTTACTACTGGGCTCTCAAAAACCACTTCCTCTGGGTGCCTTGTCGTCTTGCTTGCTTTCTCGGCTGTCTCCTTGATGGCAATGCGTTGGCGATTTTGTCGACGGCTCTTGATGGTGTCGGTGTAGTAGTGATTGTAGTTGATAGGATAGCCTTTGATATCCTCCATGATCTTCGCAAGTTCCTCGCTCGCCAGACGACTGCGTTCCTTAAGCGCATCATGGATCTTGCTATCCCACAAACGAGACTCGACATCCTTCGGGCATTTGTCGTGAAGGAGAGTTTTAAGAAATTTGCTGCATTGATCGGCGACGCATTCAATGTGGTCGACAGCAATAAGTTGCCACTTGGAAGACTGTTCCCAAAAGAGCTCGCCGACAAGGAGAGGGTTGTAGTTTCCAACCAGTTCGCGGCCACGGGTACGAGCGAGAACGTTTGCAACCCATTTTAGAGCCATCTCCTTTGTCCATCGGATAGGTGTAATCTGCGTCTTTCCAAGGCGATCACTGAGTCCATCTGCACAGTTCGGGTCGAAACCAGACCAGCCGTCGTTATCGAGATCGATGTGGTACTTGTGTGCGACCCGTCGGAACGTTTCGGAGAATTCGGTGTTGAGGTTCTGAACAACGGCTCGAATGCGAGAAATAGAGACTGGCGATTCATCTTCGTCTTTGAACTCCTCATCAGTGATTTCCCCGTGAAAGTAATCTCCTTCGTAATGCCCATCAACAGCAGCTTTTGAGACGTCGTAGATGTCCTGACTCAGCTGTGAAAGGTATGCCTTGCACTCCGCTGGTGATGAACGGCAGCTTCCCATGACATCAAGTTGAGTATTAGCTTCCGTAAGAGCGTTCTCAAGATCTTGGCGAAGCTTTGGGAGTTCTTGCTTAACATGTTCGAATAACAAGCGGCTCAAACGTTTTCTCAACTCATCAATGCCGACTGACTCCTTGGGCAAGACGTTGAAGTTAGACGTGCGAAAGAAAGTGCTCTCAGCAAAATTTCGATCTCTCAAACTGCAGTCTTGTTCTTCGAATTTCCGATTCTTGAGGACATGCCATCCAAGCTTGAAGAAGACATCTTCGTTTCTTGCCAATGAGATGAAGGCATTCTCGCTTCCGGATCCAGGTGGGAGGCGATCTGGCTTGGTGATGATACCCAAAGTGCGGTCACCTTCAGGGTCATATTTTCTCACCCTTGTGAGAATTGGCTGGTTAGCATGATCATTGGTGGCAGATATCACAGCCAGACAAATTGTTCGCGGCTGTGAGATGTAATGATCGGTAATCTCAGCCACCATCTTCACATCAGCTTCAGTGACACCCTTGGTTGCATTGGCGATGAGTCCAGGAATATCGACAAGCGTCAATTGTGGTCTGTTTGGCCCCTCAATAGTGATGCTCAAGACGTCGCGAGCGAATGCGCCAAGAGGAGTGTCACTTTGAGACTCTGGATCCATTCCCATGATTTTCATTGCCAGACCCATGATTCTTGGAAGGTCCTCGAAATCAGTGATTGACTCCTCGAAAGCTTTGATTTTAATCTGTTCATGAACGGGTCGCTGATCATCGGGAATAACTTTGATCGTGAGCGAGTCGGAGGGAGCCCGGCGAAGGATGATTTCCGTTGCAAATCTGGTGCACAGGTTGTCGCTTCGAGGGAAAGGGATCTCCGTCAAAGCCTCAAGCACGGAGCTCTTGCCCGCTGATTGATCGCCACAGACTACAAGTTGAGGAAGCGATAGAATGCTTTCAAGCCCGCATTTTCGGACTTGTGCAACGGTGTCAAGAATTCGACGTTGTTCATCCGTTTGGAGGTCCTCGAGGGAGGAGGTGGTGCTGAGATCAACGGCACCTCGACGGCCTTGTTTCGTGCCTTTGATCTTTTGATCACCCTCGACTGGAGTTACGACTCCGTTTGCCGTAGTGGCTTGCCCAACAGGTGTAGACTCGGATGGCATGGCCGTGGATTTGTGGGTTGCTGTGGCTGGAAGAGGCAATTTGTTCTGAGCTCAGTAGCGACTTGATTGATTTCTGTTGATGAGTCTGGGAAAGAGGAAGGAAGTCGATTAAATATTGAAAGTAGGGAGGCGACGGCCATGGGAACCTTTTGGGGAAGATTGGCCATGGTAAAGGTCACTGCGGCTAGTGGCAGGGAAAGGCTGATTCATGCAGAACTGGAGGCAGCCACCAACAGACCTTGCAAGCAGGCAGCCAACGGGTAGCAAGATATACTCAGAATTGCTCGCCGGCTGATCGGTTGCAATTGGCTGGCCCTTTGTGGGGTCGCCGTCTCAGCTCGAGAACCAACAACAGAAGCTGCGAGAAGGGACCTTTCGAGGTTTTCTGACGGAAAAGTTCCAAGCGAAAATTTGGAAGCGCGCTCGAAACCATCCGCCCCTTGCCTAGTTGAGGACTGTCAATCGATATATCTCAGATTCGATTATCGGACAAACATTACAGAGATGGAAACAGATTCTACAACGATGGTGCATGAACGCAACGAATTGGGACCCCATCTCATGTTTGTGGAAGCCACTTTCCGCCACCCTGAGCCAAAACGTCCAGCCCGCTGAGGTGGTTCAAAACAGCGAGATCTCTTTGTGAACAGGATCAGGTTTCTGACACATGACTCGCGATGTCAAGAAACAGAATAGGAAATGCAGAAAGGGAGCCTTAGAGTCCTTGATGGAAAACCTCGTCCTCGTTCCCTGACGATGAAAGCAGGGGGAGGGTTGTCAAACGAGAAGCTGCAAGGGCTTCGAAGCCCCCACGCTAGTTTTAGTGTAACCTTACCAGTTAGGCTCCACCGCCTGCATCACTTCTTGCTTTCATCTTGCACTTCACTTCACTTCTTTTCACATGTTTATCCCATCAAAAAAACCAAACCGAATGCCATCTCAGCTCATGTCGCAAGCCGACGATTCACTCGGCCGGCATGACCATGGCCGAGGCCACAGGCATCAAGGCGTTTTTTACATGGCTTGTGAGCCCAGCCACAAAACCAACACTCGCGCCACCCCGCCGGTGACGATCTCCGTGGCAAGTTATTCCAGTGCATTCCCTGGGCTACGAAAAGATTCGAGTTTCAATTGGATTAATTTCATTCTCAAGTTTTGATGCCTGAGTTATTGTTCCCTTCCGGACTTGCCAATATTCTAGCATCATGGATGTTCATTATGGTGGAAGAGCAGCGAAGCTCGCTGCAGTTTCACGTCTCATCTTCAAAATGATCTGGCACAGTTGTTTCTCTTCGATTCAATCAATACCCTTTGCTAAACTGTCCGGTACTTTGCTTTGTCTCAAACTGTTACCTCTGCGGTACTATCTGCACTTCTGCTTCTATTTAAATTTTCAGCGCACGACTTTGGTCTTTTCCAAACCAACCTCAACTCTACTCAGATAAGCGGCCAAGAATGGTTTCAATTCCATCTTCTCCACAGGCTCTACGACGCACACAGTGGAAGACACAAGAACTCAGATCAAGTATCAGCAGCTCACCCAAACTGGTTTCGAGACTGACTGGCATGTTGCTCCGTGGGGCTCTACTTCGTGGCTGACGGTCGAGAATGACAACGCGCATCCGCCTACTGCTGAAGAATTCTTCCAAAAGGACGACAGGGCTCCAAATACTCTTTATTTATCAGTAAACTACGAACGATGCATCGCGAACCCTGCAGGGCTGGCACTGTGGAAACCTCAAGCAGCAAATGTCGAGACAGTCCTCCTTCGCAGAGGCGACACGATAATTATACCACCGGGAGCTGTCCACAAGTTCGTGAATGTCACGGATATTTTCTGTACCGGTGGCTTATTCATGGAGAGGGAGATATTGTATATTTGTATTGGGCTGGCGAGAGAGCAAAGGCTTTATCCCTACCCGAAGCTGCTCAACTACCAGAATGAGCTACGATTGACCGTAGAAAAGTGGCTGAGTAGAATTACATTCTCTTTCGCGCCTCGTCACGTTCTTCTCAATCAGCTTAGATTTGATGAGAAGCCTCCATTTTGAAATTCACTTTCTGCCAAAGCCTCACGCCCTTCGATCTTTCTCCATATCATCCATCTTTCCTTTCTTCGGCCACTATTCCCAACTAACCAAAACATCACCCCATCCTCCTCCACGATGGCTACCCGCATCGTCCTGCTTCGAAGCCCACCGTGGCGCACCACATGCCCACACTTGACCTACCAGGAAGTGTTCCAACATCTCGTCTCAACAGGCAAGGCAAGGCATATTCAGGGTGAGATGTCGACGACCAGGGCACCTGATGGATACCTACCACATTCGTGGAACGTCCTCACCGAACTCGATGTCCTCCCACCTCCTGTCGCAAAGGAGGCTACGTTCCTCAATGAAGCTATCGCTGCCATCGAAGCAAAGGCGAAGGCGACTGAACTTAGTGGCGTTAGGCAAGAGGAAGCTCAAGCCGCCGGGGCGAGTGTTGACAAAGGTGACAATACCCACGTGGACGGAACATCCAATGGTGGCAACACTACGACGGTTGTATCAGGGCAGAAGGGGTACGGAAATCATAGCGCGGCGGTGACGGCGGCTGCTATGCAACATGTGTGGAATGCGCCAGGGGAGTTGCATCTCGAGGGAGCGACGTTGCTTGGAAGACGAGGCCAGAAGGGATCCAGTGGGTTGAGAGAAAGGTCTGAGCGCGATGCTACTCACGTCGACGGTATCCGAGCAGCCGACCAGATTGTCAACAAGGGCACTGAGACTGGAGGGACCGATCTGGTCGCCAACGGCGGGGACTCCACTTCAACAGCTGAGGCTAGCACCACTGCCGTCGGCTCTCCTCAAGCAACCTATCCCAGCATCAACACCACCTCCAACCCCCAAGTACTTCACCCCACGCTTTCCAACCTCGACGTGCCCCTCCCCCCAGTCCCCGCCGAAAACTACCTCTTCAACTACACCACCCTCTCCCACTCCCTAAAATACCTCCGGCTATCCGAACAAGGCTTCACCTCCCCCTGGACCCTCTCGCCCCTGGGGACCTCCTGCTTCCTGACCATCGAAGGCACAACCCCAACCCCATCCAGCACCCCCAACATAACATCCGACAGCCTCGCCACCACGGTGCTCTGCTCCTACATCTCCATCCCCTCTCTGCCCAACACCACACTCTCGCTCCCGCTACTCTCAGACTTTCTCCTACCAGCAAGAAATAGACGAAGAGATAAAGGCGCCGGCGCAGGCTGGACCCCGGACTCGAAACACGTGACCAGAATCGAGCTAGTGCGAGGCGACACGTTGATCCTGCCACCATGCACTCTGTACCAGCTACACTATACCCACGACACGTTGACCTCGAACGGGATCTTCATGCTGCGGGCGAACCTGCGGCTTTCCCTGCAGACGTGGAAATGGGACAGTCTGGGGAAGAGCAAACGGGCTTTCACGGAGGCGAAAGCGTTGCTTGAGGTGTTCAAGAGCGAGGTGAGACGCGATCCGGAGGGATGTGGGGTTGCTGGTGAGAGTGGGTTGGTGCAGGTTGAACGAGATTGTGCAGTGATTGAGGGGGAGTTGGAGAGGGAGGGGGAGGGCTCTGAGGAGGTTTTGCGGGGGCTGCAGATGGGTGTTGCGAGGGAGTGGGAGGAGTTTAGACGTAGGGAAGCCGGGACCTGATTCTTGACGCGAGATTGACGGACGGATTGTCCTCCTTCATCTTTGCGGTCAGAGGAGAAAAGGGATAGATCGCTCTATTCGTTAGTTTAGCTTAGCAATTCCCGCAATGGTCAATTCCCCATCTCCTCCTCGTGCGCTTGGAATCCTCGATTCTCGTCACATCACCATCAAGAAATAGCTACGAGTGCCGAAGCAGAAGCAGAAGCCTAAAAGCAAGCAAGCAGTGAACACTTCAAACTATTCGTATCTGACATGGCTTTAATCCCATCTCCTTCCCGGCGCAACATTTCCAGACCCCTTCAGTCGACTTCTCCATCCACGAGTTCCGAGATTTGGATTTGATGCGCACGAATGCGGAGTACGCATATCTCTAGAGCGAATAACTCTTCCCCATCGAATCGACGCAAGAACTGTTACAGCAAGTACGCACTATCCATCACCTACTCTAAGCTCCACTACCCATGAACCTTACCTTAAAAGACGCCTTTCCACATCCGCATCAACCGCCCCTACATTAATTCAAGCTTCCAACTCACACAGCGAACCCTGAAATTGCCATGATGATATGATATGATATGATATATAGATAAAGCATCCCCGTTCTCGGACCTATAAACATGCTCAGAAAAATTCCCCACCGCGATCTAAGGGAAAGCAAGTCTAGAAGTACTTAGACGTACAAGGTATGATGGTATCGCAGATATGAAAGAGAAACGCCCCGATCCAATCAGTCCATTCATTCAATTCAATTCAATTCATCCCCAATCCGGGTCAAACCCCGTTAAATCCATTCCGGTCTCCAAATTTGGCGCCCGCTCCGTCTATCTACCAAACCCAACCGACATTCCATTCGCTATGCTTTGCTATGCTTCAAAAGAGTGTGTGCGCCAATCCCGTATCAACAAATCTCAAATGCCCAAATCTAAAAGTCCTCTTTCTAAATCGCCGACTTCTCTCTCTCTCTCTATCTGGATGAACGGATTATTTCTTGCCCAGCCAACTCTTCTTCTTCCCCTCGTTCAAGCTCTCCACGATCCGGCACGAGCCGCGCGACTGGCAGAGCCGCGACCTGCCAAGGTTCTTGTATCGCGGACCGAGAGGTCCGTTGACGTAGTGATACTGCCCTGCAAAGCGCCACTGTCTCCGATCACCCAAGTCGTAGAATTTGTCGCCCCAGTGGCCGTTGTACCACCACCAGCTTAACGGCGCCTTTGGGTTGCAGCTTGCTGGTTGAAAGCTAGACCCGAGTTCCGACGGGGAGAGGGTGTGTGGTGAGGATGGAAAGGGGGAGGTTGGAGACCATGGTGTTGGCGAGCGAGAGCCTGATGCGGAGATGGAGTGCGCGTCGGCGTTGTGGGTAATTGATGTGTTGAAGTGGTATGCCATGTAGTTCAGCGCTGGATCCCAGAGCGGTCCTTTGTCTGTGACGTCCGCGAGTAACCCGAACGGCAGAACGTATGGGTGAGAGCCTGGACTGGCATACATTGCGTGACTTCCCAACGCGCTGTACAGCACCGGTCGTCCATCCCTCCCTTTCCCCTTTCCTTTCTCAACGGCGTTGTAAGAATAGGCGAGGCCGCCGGAGTGAGCGCTGAAGAACACGGCTTTTGGAACTCCGTCCTTGAACCGGATGAGACTGTGTTCCCAATCGCCGACGTGATTCCCGAACCGGATGTTCAGGACGGTAGTGCCCAGGTTGTAGGAGTAGAAGTAAAACCAGAAGGCGTCGAGGATGCCGTTGCCTTTGTCGACCATTACTAGTGTCGCTGGAGCGGGGGAGTAGCCGCCTGGTTTGGGCATCGTTGGTCCTAAATTGCTAGCCTTTGCTCTGCGGGAGGAGGGTCCTGTTGTCCGCTTGGATTTGCGAAGATCGATTTTGAGGTCGGATGCGGGGGCTTCTTGGGGTTTGAGGGGTAGTGCGATCTTGTGTTCCTCAGCGTATCGGTATGGATCCCACCATTCGACGTCTTCATCTTTCGGGTCTGAGGCGTCGGAGAACTCGTATTCTCCAATCTCTTCCACTTCACCGTCATCATCATCGTATGGGACCGGCTTGTTGTATGGACTTCCCAGCCATTCCGGACGGTCTTCAACGTCTTCTTTGCTAGCCATGAAAGAGTATTTCCCCTTCACTTTCTGGTTGAGGCGTTTTAGGTTGTAGAGGGTGTGTCGCTCGTTGGTCATGTTCATCGTTGTGTGGTTCATATAAGGTGTCGTGTACATAAGGTGTTCGTTAATATCAGACGGCCAGAACTGCTCGCCGGAATAGAGGTGTATCAGCGGAGCGTGGTCAAGCACGAACTGCGGGACGTCCTTCAGCACCCTTGGATCCCCTTCCCACTCGTCCGGCGAATTCTTGCCATCATCAATTATGTCCTCCCAATCGGAGTATTCAGCATAAATATCATCCCCACCCAGGAATATCTGGTCGTTCGTGTGCCTCACCACAGACTTCCTGTTCCATGGCTTCATCGCCGGATCAGGACGGTAATGGGCCAGTCCGCAGAGACCTAGGTATCGACATGCCTGCCGGTCTACCCAGTACTTCGACGTCGCGATCCACACATTGTCCTCCCGCTCTTCCTCCGACTTCGAGGTATTCGGGTCGAGATGCGAATGCAGCGCCGACAGCGCAACATAGCTGAGCACAAAGAAGACCACGGCGATCAGCGTCCGCCGCAGATGGTACACCATCTCGAGGCGTACGTGAGACTCTCGTTACTATCGGTCTGCGGAGCGAGGAACGGAAATCATTGGGCTCGTCGACAACCGGCGGAGCGAATGGTGGGGGTTCAACGCAGCGAACGTGTCGACACAGCCGGAATCAGGTTCGAAAGAGAAGGAAACAGAGGTGAGGGTATCCCCGAGTACTAATAGCGGTCGTGGTACTACAGCTGTGCCGGTGACCATAGTCGTTGACGATGCTGATAAATCTGAGTCGGTCTGCTGCCAGCTGCGGTGCGCAGTGCTGACTTGCTGCCGAAGGGTCCGGCGCAGGAGCGAGCTGGCGACGGTGTGTTGGGCGGCCGCCCGAGACAGGCATCGCCAGAATCCAGAATTAATCCAGGATCCAGGCCCCTGTGGAGCAGCAGGGTCGACGTGCCGTGACTGCCGTCCAATCGTTGCCACAGCGTGGGAGTTGATAGGGCAGAGGGGGTGCCGCTCAGGTGCCGGAAACGCTGCAGCGTGCCCCTCTCGTCATCGCTGTTTCGGGAAACGTGCGCACTAGCGAACAAGCACTGGCTCGCCAGACGCCTCTGCCGTAAGCGTCCGCATATAGAAGTATATACAGGTATCTGAGATGCAGTAGTGATTCAGGGTCTGCCCCATGATTCTTTGATATTTATATATCTTGTTATCTTGCACAAAGGATTTCAAGACCTGCGCGAATCCAGAGACAAGTTGGCCGCCCGTGGGGTGTGTTGCTGTTGCAGAGTTGCAGGTGTTTCACTTGCTGGCGCAGACCCGTGGCCAGCATCCCGACTTCTGACGCTGCCGCGTGCAGTGACGTTGTGATAGGCTTTCTTATCGAGACGGACCCCAGCGAGGCGTCCATGCTGCTGATGTGGCATAGTTCGTGCAGCAGCCTCACCCGACAGCGACATTACAGCCAGCTTTTAGAAGCCCAGCGGTTTTACTCGCCGGCTATTCTCAACTCGCAACATTTTCCTTCCGCATGACTAACCCCTTTACTTCGTAATTGTTCCGCTATACTTTCTCTGCCTTCAGTTTCCACTCTTACGAGCATGTTTCTTGCACGACTGGAGCACAGTCCATTTGCTGTGTGGCAAATGCGAATTCTCGGCATTGCGGCTTCGTAGCGGATCTTGCGGATGCATGCCCAACCAAGGTTCACCTTCTAGATGTCAGCTTAGGACTTTAGCTTCAGGACAGCCTGCACCGAATTCGGGAGCGAGGCACACTACAAGAGATCGTTACCGTCGAAAGGTACAAGATGCGGGGAAGTCGTTGAGTAATGACTCGACGGTTCCGGATGTTCCGAAGTCATTTGGAATCTCCCGCAACTGGTTAGAGTCACGTGATCTACATTGTTGCACAAGGACTTGAGGTCCTAAAACCTCTGGTGCACTGAGCATTGTAGTTGAGCGAAGAGTGAACCTTGGAAGCCAAGGATTGTGTACATCGACCCAATCGTTTAGCGACTTTAGTACATTGAGATCATTGTTTAAGTAGGCGATGAATCTTGACAATCAAGTTTCTCTTGCACATCGACTTAATGTTCGAATACTCCTCTTCGTACTTGATACAGATGGCAACCCTCACCAATACCTAGTGGATCTCGTTTGTGTAGATGAAAAGAATATAAACACCCATGAAGCGAGATTGGTGATGGCTTCCAGAGATAATGCAGACAGTGCCTTGCAAGCTGCAGAGGGATTGAGCTGTTGGCAACCAGTGTAGGTTATAGTGTAAACTGCAGTTTGAAACTGCAGTTTGGAATTTTATTATTAAACTACAGTTTATATTAGGTAAACTAAACTGAGGCATGTCAAGACTAAACTAAACTATAATTATATCGTCTAAACCGTAGTTTAAACCGCCAAACTGACAGTTTACACGTGATCAACTCCGATTTTTCCCTTAACCTCCGCTACCTCTACTCTAATAATCTCCTCTAAGTACCTATACTCTCCTTCCTATTCCTTAATCTTATACCATGATTTCAGATACTCAAAAGCCTCAATAATATCCATACTAAGCTTATTCTAAAGTTCCGTAATTAGGAGCTTAGTGCTTGAGAAGAAATATTCGGGATTAGCTAATATAGCTAGAATTAATAATATATCTAATACTAGCTTACTCAAATTAGGATAATTAACCTATTAAGTTATTTCAAGCCACCAAGTGCGAGAATTAATGTTATATGTGTAATTAGCAATATAGTATCTCTTATATTTGTCTTTAATACTCGGAATTAATTAGTAATACTTCTTCTAGTCTATAAAGGCATTCTTTTTAGTAAAGGTTTCCGAAGAAGTCATAGACTAAGAGAATATAGCAGAGGTTAAATCAGGTAATTTATACTTATTCCAGAGCTTTTCTATTATATCCTTCGCGTTTAGGACCTAGTCTGCTTTCTAATTATTCTTAATATACTTCTACTTAGTATTCGGATCCAGAATAATTCTAGTAATATAAGCAGAACTTTTATTAGTTATCCTATAATATTTCTCTATCTTTGCCTAGCCCAAATTAAATATAGCTATTATAGTTTTATTTGTTTTATAGGCCTCCTTAAAATACTCAAATTACTCCAGAATAAAGTCTATTATAGGTAAGATATTATTAAGGATAGAAACTAATAATTCCAGAGCTAGCATAATTTAAGTAAGTTAATTAAGGAAGTCATATATATTACGAAAAGTTTTCTAGTTCTCCTTTAATAGCTAATTCTTCCTAACTTCCTCCGTAAAGTATTAATGAATATAAGTATTAATAGCTTTAAAGACAAGAGATATAATTAACTTCTTAATTATTCGGGCCATAAAATTCCAATATGTCTTATTATCTCTTATAAGTTAATTCTGCTTACTTATTCCTATAAATTCCTGTATCTTTTGGGTACTGCTTTAAATATTAATAATAATATTATAGAGCTTACTAATAGAACCAAACTTTTGCTATTCCTTAATATCCTTTAATAACTACTTGAGCTAAGTAACCTCCCTATCCTTTTTTAAATTCTCCTTATTAGTAATATAAAAAAAAGAATTAATAAATAGGTTAATAATATAGCCTTAATAATAAAGTCTATAGATAGTAAAATTATAGGATATATTATATAAATATAGAAATTCTATAAAAGTTAGCTAATATATACTAAATTACTATATAAAGTATATATTTTTAGAAATATATATTATTATTATATTATTATTACCCGTATTATCTATTATAATATAACCAAGCTTATAAGTAATATCCCAATTATGAATAATCTCTATAATAACTAGTACCAGGTTCTCTCCTTTATAATTTCCCTTAATCTCCTTTATAGCAAGAATAATATGCTCTAAGACTCCTAAACTAGATATATAATAGGTAATAATACCAAGAATAAGCTTAGTATTTGGGGATATCCAAATATTAAGAGATAAGTAAATCTTAGTCTTATTATTATATAGCTTAGCCTTAATTTTATATTTCTTAGCCTCAAATTAGCATATAACCCAGGTTCGAATAATATTATATATATGATTTAGCTATTAATTAACGTCCTTATTTAAGTAAGAGAGTAAGGCTCTAAACTCTAGGTATTTAATAAGGCATAGTAGCATATTACAGGCAATAATAAAGCAAATATATAGAACCTCAAGTATATCTCTATCTAATAGCATATCTCTACTATCTAAATTATTAAGTTTCCGGTGCTTTTATGGGTTTTCCTTTACTATAGCCATTATATTTTTAATATTAATTTAAATATTCTTTACTTTTTTCTCTACCAGGAAGTCTTCTTTAATATTATAAACTTCCTTCAAGTACTTTCTAATTATACTAGTATTACTAGTTAATATATAGTTCTATATATAGAACTTATATCTCTATTTCTCTTTTCCTTTATTATTTAAGAAAATATATTATATCCTAATATCCCCTCGCATATACTTATAAACCCATAACTTTCGCTCCTTACGCTTCTTTTCCTTAGTAAGTAGTAAATTAAATAGTTCGGACATATTTTATATCGAGCTTTAGGAATCGGGTTTAGGCATATCTAATTTAACTACAGGAATAGTAAAAGAGCTTGAGAAGGTCGATTTCCCGAAAAAAAGCTTGCTTTAGCCCTTCAGAAACATGGTGCTTTATAGCTTTAATATCGAGAAGGAGGTATAATTACAAGAGAAAAAGAGAGAGGTTTATAGGCACTATTCGCGAAAATTTTTCCTTCATATAATAGCCAAAGTCAATAGTAAATCACTTCAAGAATTAAGATAATTATATTACCTATTTATTTTATAACCACTATATATAAAAATTTATTTTTTAATTTATTTTAAAGCTCTCGGTCTAGGCTATCTATTAATAAAACTTTTATTAAATTACGTTAAGGTTTGATTATTTTATTAAATACTACTATTATAGTCGATCTCGTAATTTTAAGCAAGTTCTCCCCCTTAAACTGGATTTAAACTATAGTTTAAACCACTAACTACCAGCTCAAACTGCAGTTTGAACTAGCCGAACTAGACTAAACTACTACCTCCTTAGGTTCCACTAAACCACCAAAATGGAGTTTAAACTGGACTGAGGTTAAACTATTACCTACCCTGTTGGCAACCTTCGAGAGTGTTGTCTCCTGATTGATTTTTGTTTTGGCACATCCAGCTACCAAGGTACTCCTCAAACTGGAGCTAGCCTTTCGCACGAGCAAGCTGCCACAGTAGCTGAGCAGCCTGAGCCTGAGCTTGTACTGCTGCTGAGTCTGTTCATCCGTTGCTGGTTCGACATATGCTCTTCTTATATACTCCCAGCGTATCCAGATTTCAAGTCGCTCAATATGACTCTGTAGGGCCTCGTATCGGTTTAGGGTACTGCTTTTTCTAGTAGAGGCCGGCGGGGTATAAATTTGGAGTAACGGCAGTAGACAAGTACTCGGGGTGCATAATCGACAGGACAAAGTTCCCAAAGTGGACAGATATTTGATTCTGACGTCCACCGGGGATATATTAACCACTGATGGGGCTTTTCTTGGCCTGATCAGAAACATTAGGTTCAGAGCTTGCCTCTCTGTGGACATCATGTGATGCAGCGAATACCAAGTACTTCTTATCGTGGTGATTAAACATTTTCATGACTATCTATCCATCAAAATTATGGACCCGACTATTTAAGAGCGAGGATCAGCAAAGATTTTGAAGTCCTAGCCATGATTCAGAAAGAAATACCTCTCAACCAAGCATGACTGGATCCAGAGGTGACTCTCTTACTCAAGTGCTTTGCAAGCCTTTCTTTCTTGCTGTTTTTTTCTCTGCGGCAAATTAACGGGATAGCCTTTCAAGGCCATCTTGCTTGGGTACCGTCTGATCCGCTGTCACCGTCTGATTTGTTGTCACCGTCGGACTGTCCGTCACTCTCATCCCAGGCATCTGCGCGAAAGCAGGTGGTTCCTCCCTTTCATTGCAGGAGTGCAGAATGCCTTTCCTTATTTCTTAGGTACCTTGTAATCCGCTGTCATTGTCCGGTCTCTTGTCACCGTCCGACATTCCGTCATTGTCGTCTTAGCTATCCGCGAGAAGTAAAGAAGGATGTTTCTCCCTTCCATTTAGAGGTACAAACTCCCCTTACCCTGCTTCTTACAGATCTTTTGAATCGCTGTCACCGTCTGATGTATTGTCATTATCCGACATTTCGTCATTATAGTCTCAACCATCCGCGAGAAATAAAGAAGGGGATTCCTCTCTCTCATTGCAGGAGTGCAGAATCCCGCCCTATTACACATGATCGTCTACTCCGCTGTCAATATCCGGTGTTTTGTCACAGTCCGACGTTCCGTCATTATCGCCTCAACCATCCGCGAGAAATAAACCAGGGAGATCTTCCCTTTCATCGCCGGGATGCAGATGACACAACGTCTCGTTTCTATTGTATATCGGCGCACAGTTCCACAAAACATGAACTGGGTGAGCTCCCCCTAGCTTCGGGAGGGGAAACATATTTTTAGTTGAAGGGAAAGCATTATAGAAATGAGTTCTTATATATACCATGGCTTCTATTTATAAGAGTGGTTAGCTTTTGTGATTTAGTGAATATAGCTAAGGCAGAGGTGTAAAGAATGTTAAGAGGGAGAGCAGCGAGATCATGTAATTTAGGATTCCTTCTCCACTTTCCTTGGTTATAGCAGATAAATACAGAGATCAGTTGCCGACTATAATAAGCAACGCGAAAGCCAGTAATTGGAAAAGGGTAGGAAAGGTCTCTTGGTTCCCGAATTACAATTTTACCTTCCATGCGATGTACGAATCCTATCTCAAATATCTAGTCGTTGAAGCTTGGCGAATGGGGTGTTGTGCCGTAGGGGTAACCTTCTTCTAGTACTTCATACTATCTTTTGCTGTCAGTGTTTACCTTGTTGTTAATATTATTTTCTCCAAAGCCTCAATTCAGCGGTCGGGCGCTATGTTCAAAGATGCCTTCGAGGCACTCTATCTTGAACTCATCCTCTCACTCTCGTAGTGCCAACGTAACGTTATCCATACTGTTACGAACTGATGAAGTTACTAAGCCATTTTGCACCTCGAAAGCTCTTTCATTAACCATGATACCTTTTGTTGAAATTGGTACGCTACCATAGCTAGCTCACCAGTCCTTCCAGCACCAGGTTCAACCACTAATTTAGGGTTCTCCACTCTCATTTGTCATGCGTCACTCGCTGAGCTTACCAAGCTTACTAGTATATCGTCATTTTGATTACTTTTGATTATCAGCTAATTAATAATATATCGGAGAAAGCGGGCTCAGCATCACCGGTATCGCCGAAGGGTAATGGGAATAAATCCCTTACTTTAGACACTTTTCCTCTGTTTTTACACTTCACTCTCCTGTATCTAGTCATTCTACAGATTATTAACCTCCAATATATCGATTTTCCATTAATAAATCGATCACTTTCCAATAGGTTCTGAGCCCGGCTAGTACTTTACTAAGCGATCCAAGCATCACTTGACCTTAGTACTCGCTTGTCCATTCCAAAACCATTTCCAAAAATCATTAAAATCGTCAATTTTGGTGAATTTCACCCATTAGTTCGGCTTCGCATCAGCAGAATTCGCCAAAAACACAGCCATTTTCGGCCAGAAATTCTCCGCAAAATCCAATATACCGGATTCCAAAAAATCAACCCATATTACCTATAAAGGTACGAAAATTGAGCCTCTCTCGGACGATAATATCTACTCCTGGATGGACGACGCTATAAACCTCTTTATCATCGAAGATCTATGGCAATTTGTCGATCCTGATCAAGCTCCTGCTCTCATAGAAGCAGGCCCAAAGGACGATAAATCGATTACTCGTTAATTTGCAATCGCCAGAGCGGTACTAAGTTTACTTATTACCCATAATACCTGGTAATAATTCAAGGAAATCAAGTTTGCATACCAAATTTGGAGCCAGATTCAAGCTAAAGCTGGATAGCTAAAAGCTCAAAAGGAAGCCCTATACCTTTAATAAATGGAAACTATTACGTTTAATACTACTATGGGAATAGACGACTTTATTAACCGTATTAGTCGCAAAGTAGCTGAAATTAAGGGGATAAATAGATCGATTTCGGACGTTTCTGTATCCGGATACCTAATTCGTGGCCTCCCAAAAGAATACGACTTATATAAGCCCCTCCTGAATTCCATCAGAGCTAACGTTAATAAATTAAAGCTGGAATTACTTAAAGCGGACGCTTCTACCAAGGAGGAAAAGCTCAGGGCTAAACCTCCTGCTTTTAACCCAGATACTACTCCAAAGGCACTAGCTATCCAAGGGGGTAGTGAAAATCAGTCAAATAATAAGCCGAAGCGTGGAAGAGATCCAAATGCCTATTATACGTTCTACAAATTCAAAGGATATAA
This sequence comes from Hyaloscypha bicolor E, assembly GCF_002865645.1. NCBI lineage: Eukaryota > Fungi > Ascomycota > Leotiomycetes > Helotiales > Hyaloscyphaceae > Hyaloscypha > Hyaloscypha bicolor. The sequence continues at coordinate 1,972,707 of NW_020194619.1, read as the reverse complement.
TATTAAAGATTATACTATATATAAATTGGCCCAGGATTACTTTAATTCTAATAGAAAGGACTCTAATTCCACTAATTAGGAGGTGCCATTAGCTCTATTAGCTCTATTAACTATCTATAAAAAGGCCTATACTGCCAAAAAATCAACTACTGGAAAATCGACATTCAGTGCCCTGCTTAGTAGCTAATTATATGACAATAATTTTGCGAATATCTGGTATATTAATTCGGGTACTACGGACCATTTTACGGGGAGTAAAAGCTCTTTTATTACCTACGAAGATATGGAACCATTCCCTATTACCCTTAGTAACGAATCCACGATTCTTATTAAGGGTAAGGGAACCATTATTCTATCTACCACTCCTGAGCTAAAAGTATAGCTGAATAACGTACTATATAGCCCCCAATTCCGAAACACGTCATTATTATCGATTCCCAAAATTACCCAAGCTAGAAAAAGCATTAATTTTTCCACTGGGAAAGCCCATATTATTAATGACGGAACGACTATAGCAACCGGTATATATAAACCATTTACTGGGTTATATTAGCTTGACTAATTTGGTTTAGGGCATGCCCTAAAATCGTCAAAATCGGATACGCTAGCCTCCCTGGAAACCTGGTATTAGAGATATAGCCACCTAAATACGAAGTATATCCTGGAATTAGTAAACCACGTTAATAGACTCTAATTCAAAAATCAAAACCCGTTTGACTATAATCCCTATAATATAAGTAAAATCACTAGGGCTAGTATAAGCGATTTATACCCTGAAAAACTGCTTCCAGGAAAGTATATTATAATCGACATGTGGGGGCCATTAAGGGTAGCCTCCTTTAGTGGAAATACTTATATGCTATCCACTACCTGCAAGGGATCCAAATATTATATAGCAGCATATAATTCAGACAGAAAAAGCTATTTTACCGATCTCCAAAATCAGGTTACCTTCTCTGAAACCCAAACTAGGAATAAAGTCAAACGCCTACGTCTTAATAATGCTCCGGAATTTGTATCAGGCCAAATCAAGGAATAGTACAAATTAAAGGGTATTTGCTTGGAACTAACTACCACTTATACGCCTGAGCAGAATAGTGTTTCTAAATACAGTATGCATATGATTATCAAATCAGAGTATACGGAGCTAGAATAATCGGGCTTACTATACGAGTTTTGGGAGGAAGCCGCTATATATGGGATTTATGCCTATAATCGGTATTACCTGCCCAAAATCGGTATGACTTCATATAAAGCGTTTTATGGGGCTAAACCGGACGTTTCCAACTTATATATATTCGGCTCCTTGGCATACGTTCATATACCCAAGGAAATAGCTTCATGGCATAAGTATATGGCCAAAGCCTTTAGGGGCATTTTTACCGGCTATAGTGGTTCTGGATACCGAATTTGGAACCCGCATAAGCGGATATTCATTATTTCTAACCATTACACTATTAAAGAACACGTCAAGGGAGTTTTACTCCTAAACCCAGTGTCCCAGCTATATAGAAGACTAGTAGGAACTGCTACAGAATCTGACGATAGTTCCACTAATAATTCGGATAACCCCGATATAGATTACGGAGATACCATTATTATTAATACTGGAAATCAATAGCTTAATAATCCATCAGAAAACGATAGAGAAAATCACTCCGATACCGAAGGGGGTACTACTGAAAACGCGTTACATAACGTAATTAGGGATACTCCTGACCTAAGCGAGCCCCCTGAGCCCCTATTTGAGAATAACCAAGAACCTATAGTACCTACAGGTGCTTCTGAACAGGGTTCTATAAATCAGGAGGCACCCAAAATGGTCAGTTTTAGGGATAAACTACTCCCTAGATATCCGAAATCAACTAGAATTACCGGGGAAACAGTGGATTACCGAGCTTTAATAGTCAGCAACCAGAATATAGAAGCTTCCAAAATTCTATTATTAATTAAAGAAGCTCTCTCTAGTCCAGATACCCATCTTTAGAGACCTTTAATTAAGAAGGAACTGGACTCCTATTTGCGGAACTATACCTGGGATCTAGTAGTACGAAAATACCAAAAAACCATTAGATGCCGCTGGATCTTCAAAATTAAGTCTAATAGACACCACAAATCTAGGCTTATAGTATAAGGCTATATACAAGAATATGGTGTAGATTACTTTGAAACGTTTGTATTAGTTACTAGACTTTCTACTATTCGAATTATATTAGCCCTAGCGGCTAAATATGGGCTATATATCTAATAAATAGACGTTCAGATAGTATTCCTATATGGAGAATTAGAAGAAGAGTACTATATGGAATAACCTCCTGGTTTTACTGAAGGAATGAACCTTATTTGCCACTTACGGAAGAGCATTTATGGCCTGAAACAAGCCCCTAGGGTTTGGTATTAGGTAATTAATCGTTTTTTCCACTCTATTGGGTTCCAGCGATTACTTAGTAATCCAGCGCTCTATATCTACCGGGAATACGAGGTTAATTAGCTACTAATTCTAATTGCTATTTACGTAGACAACATAATTATTATAAGAAAAAACATAAACCATATTAATAGAATTAAAGCTCAATTACATTAGAAGTTTAATATAACCGATATGGGAGAAATCAAAACGCTTCTGGGTATAGAAATCATATATTTGCAGGACGGTTCGGTATTTTTATACCAAAATCAATATCTTATAGACATGCTCCTAAGGTATTAAATAGAAGATTACATGCCTATTACTACTCCAATGGCCGAACCTACGGCACCTGATGGAATTAATATCGATATTACTAAATATTAAAGTTAAACTGGATTACTTATATGGCCATTATTAGCTTTACAACCCGATTTCTGCTTTGCCGCAGGGTACTTAGGACGTTCCAATTCATATCCTAAAGCATTGTATGGTACCGTACAGAAGCGTATAATGCAATATATTAAGGGATTACCTAATATGGGCATTCTATATAACGCTTCGTCTAATAAAGGGCTTATAGGATACTCAGATGCCGATTATGGAGGCGATTTACAGGATTGCAAATCAACCTCCGGTATGGTTTTTACCCTATTTGGTAGTTCCATTAGCTAGGCTAGTACCAAGCAAAAAACTATTGCTACAGCCACTATTATAGCTAAATATGTCGCCCTGACGCCGGTAATTAAAGAAGCTTTATAGCTAAAGCAACTATTTAAGGAAATATCAATTCCTATAGGCTCAATTGAGATAAAAACGGACGCTCAGGGAGCTATGGATCTAGCTACGAACGCCCGATTTTCGCAAAAAACCAAGCATATCGATATTAGACACCATTTTATTAGGGACCACATTAATACTAAGGAAATCGATCTCAAGCACGTTCCTACGGGGGAAATAACGGCCGATATTCTCACCAAACCACTTCCTAGACCGGCTTTTGAACTGCTACGATCGAAATTGGGGCTTATTAGCCTCACTGACATCGAACCTCGACTGTAAGGAGGAGGCGTATTAAAATTGGTACGCTACCATAGCTAGCTCACCAGTCCTTCCAGTACCAGGTTCAACCACTAATTTAGGGTTCTCCACTCTCATTTGTCATGCGTCACTCGCTGAGCTTACCAAGCTTACTAGTATATCGTCATTTTGATTACTTTTGATTTATTAGCTGATTAATAATGTATCGGAGAAAGCGGGCTCAGCATTACCGGTATCGCCGAAGGGTAATGGGAATAAATCCCTTACTTTAGACACTTTTCCTCTGTTTTTACACTTCACTCTCCTGTATCTAGTCATTCTACAGATTGTCAACCTCCAATATATCGATTTTCCATCAATAAATCAATCACTTTCCAATACCTTTAAACACTTGGGCTTTCCTGAGATGCATCAGCAAAGTAATGTTTAATAGCAATCGTTTCTCGAAAGTGAAAGTAGAGCGCTTCCATTTACTAACTATACGAGATTGCCAAAATATAGAAGTAGAAAATATCTAATCTCGAACTCCAACCTCCTTGCTCTCTGTCAATACAGTATCTAGCAGAATGGCACGCATATGGGGCCACCGTGTAACTTCTCCTTAAACACTAAACCTCAAACCTCTTGAAATTTTATATCTGCTGCTCACGCGTAACCTCTCTATATTCCAAGACTTCTTTTGAAGATTAGACAAATTATTCATTGTCTGAAGCGTCACTGTCAACGTCTCGTCCGCTGTTAATTTTTAGCTTGCCATGTCGGATGGCGAACATCATCTAAATAATAAAAGCAGGGTATGATTCAAGAGACTTTGTATAAGAGATTTGTTTGTCGAAAATGAAATTTGTTGTCAACGTCTCGTCTGCTGTAAATTTTCGGCTGCCTCTTATTTTCAGCTTACCCTTTTCACATAACCTCAAAGTATGCTAACTATTCTAGAAAGCATAGACATACCTTTCTTAAAGTTACAATTTCTTTGGTATAGGCGAGGGGTCGAGGATAACTGTCCCTGGGGAAGCTGTGTGTAGTAGAGTGTAGCTAAGGTGTATGAGATGCCTCTTTCTATACTATAGCTTTTTATACATTTTGAGTAGTGGTTGTGGGATTGAAAAGAAGTAAGGACTGATTTGAGTACAGCTATTACATACAATATCTATTCACTTTTTGGAATAATAGCTGAGAGAATTAGAAGTGAGCTCAGTCATATCATGAGAATCTGCTTCATTTATCAAAGATTTTGAAACTTGAGGCTGCTGAACCTTCTTTTCAAAGAAACAACGAAAAGGAGAGTCGCGTCCAGCGATATGGGGCACCTGGATGCACGTAATACCCGCTATAACAAGGTGATCGTTAAGGAGTTTGTGTAACACAAACTCGAATGCTTCTTGTTAGGGTATAAGGAAGAGACAAGTCAAAACGTAGCTGCTGCGAGCCGAAAATTAATAGCAGATAATACCTTGACGGCAAAAGTTGAGACAGGTAGAATTATAAAGGATTTTTGGTGCTCTTTATGTTATATAAGGGGATAATCCAAAATGTTTAGAACAGGGAGCTGAAAGTTGACAACAAACGAAGTCTGGACAGTAATTATTAAGATAGTGGAACTCTTAAGGTTCTTCTTTATATAATGAAAAGTAGTGCCGTATCTTCAGAAACAACACGCTGAAAATGGATAGCGGATGAGACGTTAATAGCAAGAGATAGGACAGGAGATGTTCCATCACCCTGCTAGCAAAAGGGGGACTCGAAGAATTGATAAGTATAGGTTCAAGCAGCCACGTCCTCGAGATCCACAACTGAACCTACGACCTTAAATTCGAAAGCCTTGGCTCCCTTGCGAATAGTGCTATATGAGAGTAGTCTTTTGCGCTCTCTCTCCTATGCAAGTGCAAGGGCAATCCATATGGACATGACGGATTGAGAAGAAGCCAAGTAAATATTCCCCACTTATACCCTCTCGAGTCCTACTATGATGATTGCCAGCTCCTTCTTCTAAGCCAAACCGGCAAGTCTCTTTCCGTTGTGGAGCCAGGGAGCGACTAGTAATAATTTCCTTCAGCTTCCACGAAGACCAGCTAAACTATTTGACAAAAAGGGAAAACAGTCCTGTACGTCCGTGCCATGACCACACCTCCACCGGCGCCTTACACAAGCGTAATCTCAGTCAAGTCAGAAAGGGATTTGACACGAGCTTTAACTACTTCCCCGTGCATTACCCCATGGATGTAGCTGGGCCCAACAACCTTGAGGTGGTTTGGTGTAGACGTCGGACGAATTATTAGGGGCATTCTGCAGCCCATAAACACACAGCAAATGTCCCCGTCTTGGAGGAGCGACGGTCCAAGACCGAAGCGGCCATCTTTTGTGATGAAGAATTTTCTTTCAGCCATGGCAATAAGTGCTACACTTTCAAATCGCTTCCAATCTCCATTAGCTAAGGATGTTTCATCCGATGAGAAATTCCCTAGTTGGATGCTGGCGCAAAATTCCGACGAAGTCTTTTCCATGCAATACGATTCGAAATCCCTCTGCAAACGTGCTTCGCCCCCAGTGTAGCTTCCACCAGCCATTGTCCACCTGAAATCTCGCAATCGTTCGTCTATATCCATGGATTCGGTGAAGCTAGCTTCCAAATTCCAGCATATCTCCACAGGAGTAGGGCTCATAGATTCGAAATCCTCCTCCTTGAAGGTCTCAGTGAAAGTCGCGATTGAATCGAATAAGAGGCTCCGACCATGAAGCATGCTATTATGAAAATCAACCTTGATAAACATCTCCATCTCTGCAGAGTTGTCGACATTCCACCCTAGCCAGTACATGCTAGCACGATTTCCTCCATTGTGGTATTTAGGAGCCCAGGATTGTGCTTGCTCGATTGAACTTGGATCATAGTGGAACACATTACAGAGAAAGTCGAGTCGTCGATCTCGCTCATACAGCCTTTCAGAAAGCTGTCGGTACACATCTTCGATGTCAAGTGTGTAATCTGCTTCGAGTATACCAACTGACCCATCTTTTGCTCTGGCAGAAGGGTGTCCGAGAAATGCATAAATGTGGTCATGTGGCTTCGTCGTGCCAAAACGTCGACCAGTGTCGAGAATCTCTTGAAAAGCTGGTTTTGCGCTCCGTTCTATGTAATCTCGCGCGTGCCGAAGAATAGACTTCTCCTGGATCCAGGTGTTCTTCTTTGCATATGTACAAAAAACGTTCTGAAAAGCATCTCCCACACGCCCAGTGAGGAAATTGTTTTGGAGATCTGGACGCATTATCAATACGAAAGCAAATTGAACCACTTCAGTGAGACTGATAGAAGTTGCGCCGTAGTAAACCCAAGCAGAGGAGGCAAGTGCGACCTCCTGGAGCACCCAGAGGCGGTCGAACCAGGGACGGCGAAAGAAGTCACGAAGGGCTTCTGATTCCGAGTCATCTTGGAAGAGCTGACTTCGTGTTTCCGGCTTTGGAACATCCACCACTGCTTCATACGGATTATTGGCAAGTTCGCTCTCTAAAATCTTAGAGTCCATGTATCCATTGATCTTGCGAATAAGGTGGAAAGCCTTTTCCGCGGCAAGGGTCGAGGCCTCTCCAAGCCAGACCAAGACTGTGGACGCGTGATCGTAAACATCGCCCATCATGTTGACTTGATGGCCTTTGTCGTTGTCGTTTGACTGGTTGATACAAACAGCGTCAGCCCATAAGATCCGAGTCTTCTGAGGATATCGAAAGCATTTCAATCCAGAGTACAGGCTTCGCGTGATGTACATGGACCGTCCACAGCAGAGGATTTCCTCTTGATCGTTCGGGTCTCCCCAACAATAGGAAATTGCTTCGTAAGGAGGCGCACTCTCTAGCTCGGCTGTGAAGAGTTCAAGATGTATCTGGTCATCGCTGTTGCCTGGGAGAAGTTTCATTAGGCGTATCCACTTCCCCGTAGGCAACTCCTCATATTGGTATGTGGGCATCTGGCTATGGCTCTTGCCTGAGAGAAGTTTCATTAGGCGCATCCGCTTCCCCGTAGGCGACTCCTCACGTTGGTATGTGGGTATCTGGTTACGGCTCTTGCCTGAGAGAAGTTTCAGCAGGCGCATCCACTTCCCCGTAGGCAACTCTTCATATTGATATGTGGAAGGCATGGTGATATGGCGGCGAGTCTCTCCCCTTACGTCTCTAATGCCTATCAGTGTGTTGGACGAGGTGACGAGGCTGAGGTGGAATCGTACGGTAGAGTTGCGACTCGCAGACTTCTCACTTGGCGAAAGAGCTGTGATGCCGTTGAATATCGAGGTCGTTGCCTGCTGGGTGTTGTGGCTTCATTTATGAATGAAGCATTGGCCCGCTTGCACATCGAATAGGAGGCTCCCGCCGCCACCAGTTCTATGGCCACCCTCTCCCATCTTGCGAGAATGAATCCGGGGAGGAAATGTAGCGGTCATGGCTATATAAATGAGCAGATCTACTAAGACCTACAACAATTTAGCAACTCGGCTAGCTCCCCTTCATGAAAAAGGGGCAAGGTCACGTGAAGATCAACATTCGCTGGGAAAGCAGAAGAAAGAAGATCGTCTGACCCTCTTTCATATTAGACCACTTGTTTAGTCTTGCACTCTTTCTATCTTTCTATCTATTAGCGTGAATAAACTCTTCGATTCGACAACATAACAGATATTTGAAAGTTATTATGAAAAAGGTCAACCCGAAATTGCAATTATAGCTATAGAAATACGAACAAACATCAAAGGTGAAAGGAAAATCTCCGACATATCATTTAATCATCAATCGGTTCCTATCCCGAACGAAATCCTCAACAAACAAAATCATAGAACCTAAATACCGGCAGCTGCGGCAGGAAGAATCATCGCTAGCCACTGCTACTCACATCCACACCTCCTGCGCCATGTCGATTACGCATATGGCGTGTCCAATTATCCTTCCTCGTAAACCCATTCCTCTTCCCCAATCGTGCATACTTGCAATTGATAACAGAACAGTAGTATCTCTTCGTGGTTTCGTGTATATCGTTGTGATGGCGTTTGAGACCTTTTATTATCTCAAAACCGCGGCCACAAAGGGGGCAGCATTCCGGTTGTAAGTGTGACTTTCTGTGGCGGCTGCAAAGTGTCAGTCAAGGCCAGAGGGGAACAAGGCGGAGGAGGATTTACTTGTATATGTGTCGAGCAGTGGATGTTCTCATGCAGTCTTGGAACTCGCAGCGAATTAAGCTGTGGATGGCGGAGCCTGGTAATCCGTGTCCTGGTAAGAACTCTCGGGGAGTCTGGTGGAGTGGATGTGTGGGTGATGAAGCCCCCGGGTGTGAGCAACCAGCTCACCTGCCATTTCAGTGGGATGCACTAGTCCCATAGAAGCTTTTGTGGTTGGCACTGATCGTGCACTGTGGCACAAAACCTGGGATAGAAGCAGCTGGACGGACTGGAGTTCGCTCGGAGGTGTCCTTCTCAGTCCCCCAGCAGTTACTGTCCGAGCCCCTGGCCTGCTCGATGTTTACGTCGTCGGTACCGAGAATGCGCTTTGAGGGTCTTGGTGTTCATCTGGAGAATGGACAACATGGGGTAAGCTTGGCGGCTCATTGAAGAGTCCACTCGCAGGACCTTCCTAAGATTCTGATAGACGTGATATATTTGGCATTGGTCTTGACAATGCAATGTGGCATATGGCATGGGACATGACTTCGAATCCACAATGGTCAAATTGGGAATCACTGGGTGGTGTTTTCTCCAGTGAGCCCGTAGTGGTTACCAGAGGCTCTGGACAACTCGACCTTTTCGGTGTCGGGTCCGATAATGCTGCCTGGTACCGATCTTACAGTAATGATTCTTGGAGCGTGAGCTGGATGTCATTCGGAGGGACTTTGAAAGTTCTATTGTTGCTGTCGTCTCTGGCGCTGACCAAGTTGATATTTTTGGAATAGGCTTGGATGGAGGTATGTACACGAAACAACTTTCGGGTTCAACGTGGAGCCCGTCTTGGATTTCCTTAGGAGGGGTCTTGAACTCAGCTCCAGAAGTTATTAGGACTGGGGATAATAGTATAACTGTTTTTGGTGTGGGCTTAGATACTAGTGTATGGGTACTGCTAAGAAATGCTGGCGTTTGGCGGACGGGTTGAGTATCTCTGGGAGGACTATTTGAATTGGCTTGAGACCAGATGGTTTTAATGAAAGTATAATCTGGTCCCAGAATGAAGGGAACTTAAGAGCCCCAGCAATGAGTTCCGCTCACTTTGTTTTGGAAATGATATCAAGAGCTTGTGTAATAATTTGAAAAGGGAAAGAGCATTAATATTCACAAAGAGATCTTGATATTTGAGCCCTGCGGTTGCAAATCCTTGCAGGAATTCTCTGCCTAGCAAGTGTAACGAATCCTTATATATCCCTTTGTCCTCACCAGCCTCATTCCCAACTGCCGTCACATGTGACATTTTCTCTCAATGAGAACTTCTACCATATTCGCCAACACACTCCAAGTTCAAAACAAAACTTAGTCTTTAGCTTTCTATTTAGCATGGAAGTGCTTACTGTGTGAGTCTATAATAGAATATCATTTATTCGCCCCCACCTCCACCCCCATCGCCGCCGCCCAAATCACAGCCCCTGATTTCCTCCATCATAGGGGCCGCGATCACCAATTTCGTCTCCCCCGCTGCTATTGCAATCTGTACAGGATTATCTGGTTGAAATTTTGTGGGGTTACTTGCTTGAATGAAGGAGATGGGTTGTTGGTCGAACGCGGGTTAGATTTGGAGATACGGATATCGCGGCATAAAGCCATGCGACTTTAAGGTATGCCTGGCCGAGATACATTATTTGTCCACTATAGGCTCAGATTATAGTAGAGGCAGACGCAAGAAGTTCTATAACTATAGACTCAAGCCCTGTAAGGCGTTTCCGGGATTAAAAGACATTTCTGGGGTATGCCCCTGCAACTACAGTGGCTTAGTCTCTAAACTGCCCTATAATACCTCCAAATTCCAGCGTTTAAGCGCTGTAGTATGCGGAGGTCGAATATGATTCAAGCATTCCGAGTATGAATCGAAGTGCGGCAAGAGAAGAGAAGTTGCTGCATCCCCCCAGTGCCATACAGATGCCGCCCCAGACGAAGATATTTGCATCTAGCCATTTTGCGACAGAGAACTTTTGCATAGCGAAGCTAGTTGGGTATTCGAATTGCCTTGATAAGTATAACACATGCTATGCGTGGACTGGAAGGCCTACGAACAAAGTACCCGAAGTTGAATATTAAATCAAGCCAGGTATACTGTGTTCCTACCAGGTGGACATCTTTCGTGAGACCGAAGATAGCAGCTTGAATCTGTCAGTATAGTTTGGAGCATGGGAAAGTGGTTGCGTACCATAGCTCAAAGTAGCTTTATCGATGTAAGTGATGAGGTAGGTGGCACAAAAGAAAGGAATGATAAACATGTCCAACTTCTTGACAAGTCTTCGCTCTGCCTTTTCATCAATCACTGATGCGAGAGCGCCGTAATCATCGAACATCTTCAAGTCGACATCCCCATTAGCAGTTGGAAACTTCTGGGCGTCCCCTATCTGATTCGAGGCAGCATTGACCTGAGAATTCGTTGGTTTGTCTGCTGCCATGATGCCAGTTTTGTCGAGAAGGAAGAAGCAGAATAGCGGTAGAAGTTCCCAATATCTCACAATTCTTGAGATCCCAATTGTGATGCTTGAAGAGGTGAATGAGTTCTTCAACCCGAATTAGAAATCACGAATCCAGGATACCCCCGCGCGCAGCCCCATACGCCCCGGAAAGCCCAGATGTCGCATTCATCGCCGTCACTTGTCAAACATCAGCCAGGAATCGCGAAAAATCGTGATGAGATTCAGCCAGGAAGCCACACAAGTGGCTCTCGGAACCCCCGGCTGGGGACTCGGGCTTCCACTGGGGCTCCACTTGCATGGCGTGAAAAATAAGTGCGAAGATCGAAGAAGTGTTTCTCGGGGAAAGCAAGCTCGGATACGTTGTACGGCCGGTACGGGCTCCTTTCAGGACGCTAATGAATCGCGATTTATCGGATCGTGATTTTTGCAGTGGCGTTGCTAAATCAGCCCGTACCGTAGCCAGAAAAGTCTCGCAGCTGCCACGCTCGGAAATGCAAAATTGGGATGAAATGAGTTTTCTGCATCAAGATTTCTCGGAACCACAGATCTCGGAAATCCGGGGTCATGCCTCCGGAAGCCCCTGGCTTTAGTTTGTCTCCGGATATCATCCCACCTTTGGCGCCTTTTCCCCTTTCCGACCCCAGGGATACCCCGCTATATCACGTGAATTACCCCACCATCGACATTGACGTCTTCCTCCAAGAAGGTTCCTTCCTACTCTACACAAATCAAAGTAGTCCAAAATTTATAGTAGTCAATTGCACCTACGGATACCTCAAAATGACACAACAAACACCCCCTTTCTCCTCCCTCCCCCTCAAAAAAGACGGGCCCCGAGGCAATGCGTGGGGTCTCTATGGTCCCACCGATGAGCTGGGAATGTTGAATCGCCTCACACCTCAAACCACGCTCTCCGCAACAAAAGAAATCGTCCACGGCATCAGGATATGCACAGACTGGGCTTTGGACCAGCCGAAAGTACCTGGATTTGGGAGAGCGAAGTTCGAACACACGATTAAACACAAGGAGCCCCGGTCGGTTAACGACGACACGGTGATGTTCAATACGCAGAGTAGCTCCCAGTGGGATGGGTTTAGGCACTTTGGTGAGTGGTGTGGAGAGGGTGAAATGTGAAGATGGCTGACGAGAACAGGATATCAGGATCATAAGGTATTTTTTAATGGGTGTAAGCAGGAGGATGTGCATAATTCGAATAGAATTGGCACTCATGGTAAGATCTCCAATCTGGCTACTGGAATAGATGCTGAGCAGTTTGTAGTCTGGGTAGAAAACGGGGGTGTCGTCGGTCGTGGAGTCCTCCTCGACTACAAAGGCTGGGCCGAATCTCAAGGTCTCAAACCAGCTGTCCTCGACACAACCGAGATCACCGTCCAGGAGCTGAACGCAATTGCCGCTGCTCAGGGCGTCACTTTCCAGCCAGGAGATATTCTCTTCGTCCATTCCGGCTTCGTAAAAGCACTTGAGGCTCTCAAAGGCGATGATGCCAAGAACTACGTTGCGAACCCACCACCGAAGGCGATTGGAGTAAAGAGTGGAGAGGAAACAATGAAGTGGATTTGGGAGAAGGAATTTGCTGCCGTTGCCGGCGATATGTTAGCCTTTGAAGCACTTCCATTTCAGAGCAATACGCATTGGTTACACGAGTGGTTACTTGCGGGGTGGGGTATGCCGATTGGGGAGTTGTTTGATTTGGAGAGGTTAGCGACGGAGTGTAGGAGGTTAAATAAGTGGAGCTTTTTCTTTAGCAGTGTGCCATTGAAGGTCCCTGGTGGTGTTGCTAGTCCTCCGAATGGAGTTGCAATCCTTTAGTAACCCTTCCTATGAAAATCTCTGTCCATCCTCAATGTCGACATGGACAGAAATATGAATAGATGCAAATGAGAACGAACTAAAATGTTGCTTATAGTCCATTATAGACAGGAGCAGCAAAATATTTTAATGAGGAAGTCCGTGTCAATTCCAGAAGTCATCTTTTTAATAGCGAAGAATTTGGAGAAAGCCCTGTCACTGCTTCAGATTTACCTTCATAGCAGGTGCAAACTCAGTTACACCAGTGTGGGTCATTTAGCCTTACAATTACCAGGCACTTTCAATTAAACGCCGTCGCATATGGGCAGCTGTTCAAATTCGCTGCTTTAAAAACTCGCACTCAAATATACACAACTGTCCCGCCATGGCACGCCACAAATTACTCTGTATATCTGTTGAAAGAGCCCTACTCCCTCCTCTCCCCAAATATAAGATAGCTGGGCTAAGCACTGGTACTTTCGGTATAATCTACATCGTGCCGGCTATCGATGTTATATAAGGCAATCGATAGATCTGGCGGAGGCGTCCTTATTACTTCAACCCCTTAAATCTCCGGGATTAACGCTTTAATTCCCATCACCCGGGAGAGTTGTTGGTTTGTAACCGTTAAGGAGACGATCGTTGGGCGATCAACCGTCAGTTATCAATTCATAACCCCCCCTCCCTCATAGACCCTCCAACGTCGAGACAGCCCGCTAGACCCCAAGATATTCAACACGCATTAAGTTTGCTCAGGGTCCCCAGCGCAATTCTCCTCCCCCCACCCCCAAGACAGGGAATAAGCTAGGATGGAAATTGGTAGGAAGACTCTAGAAGGAAGAAAAGAGTAAAGTGGCAAGTTTCAACTCATTTAGGTAGAATGATAATCTAACACAAGCCATCAATTTTAACTTGAATTCGATCCGATCCACTGTCCTTCGGGTGAAAAGATATCCATCGAGTTACGCGCACGAACCACGCCTTCGAGAATTTGATCTACTTTTCTGTATAAAGAGCAATCCCTTTCTATAAATCCAAGACAACCTCACTGTCAATCTTTTGTAATCATTTTTATTGTACCCTTCTCTATCAATGGCTCGGAGCACTGCCTTACACCCCAAAATTACCAAGGGCTAATATAACTTTGACGTGACTGTGCATGTTGCTTGAGTATCGCGACAAATTAGGTACCTTAATAAATGATGTTATTTCTGAGACGACGTAAACAGAGGATGTTGTTGAGTAGGTTACAAAAAAAAGGCAACTGGCGAGAAGAGATTCGGTCACATATATACCTGGAGTTAACACCAATAAGCAATCATTGAGACTGGTGGGAGCCTCATCCAACATGACCACCCCAATAGACATTGTTGCCTAGACAGTATGGTCTCGCCACCAATAATCCAGTCGACTGGGTGTAGCTTGCCGCTAACCAACCCTACAACCTTGTCGAAACATGTCACAGAAGACTCCGTCGCAGTGAAATCATTGCATCCATTCTCAAATAGAGAGTCATTTACATGGCATGCATCGAATGCGCGCACTCCATGCAGCAGGTTTGCGCAGTTACGAAGACTTAAACCACCCTCGCCTCTCAATAATTCCGCAGCTAAGAACTTTACCGGATGACTGACATCCTTCGGATCCACGAATACTGTGGGATGGACTTGCACTTCTTGCATATTGAGAAGTTGGGCTCCTATCTCGGCGAGTAAAGGTTGAGAACCAGGTCGGGGCATTGGTAGAAAGAAAGCCAGCGAGATCAGGGCAATACGTTGCGAGCAAGCCGTTTGCATTGCCTGCGAATCCTCTAGTGGCAAAGATTACCGGCCCTCTAAGCTCTTTCTTCTCTTTATCTTTATATACATGCTTTATTCTATTAACTTTGCCTTCTAACTTCAAGACTTTAATTATTACATAACCAGTCTAAAAGGTGAAAAGAGGGGATGCTTTCAGGTCCTCAAGTAAAGTCAAGATAATAGAGAATCCGGGCAGTGTCTTCCCTGCTCCTTAATGCGCCCTCGGAAATGAATACCTACTAAGCTAGGTAATAATACTCAAATAGACACCCTTTTTCACCAACTAGTTAATATAATTGCTTGAATTATTTACTAGTTTCCCTATAAGCTTTTTCTAAGATATCGTTTAGTGCCTGAGGATAAGGAAAAGGCCATATCGGAAAAGGCAATAGTATTAGAATAGAAGAAGAGGTCAGAGAATAGCAGCCCTGGTTAAAACTTAGTCGGTGTGCCGTTGATACCGGATAAGGCTTTAACGCTATTCCCACCGGGTTTAGCGGAGCGCTCGAGAAGGGTAACTTGAATTCTCTTTGCGATAAGTATTAAAGCTAGGGATAAACCTTCAAGTCCAGATCCCACGATTATTGCCGATTTCGGTTCTGCGGACATCTTTGCAATTGAGAGTTTTGCGATAGAAGTAGCGTTCGAAGATATGAGATGTTGCCAGAGCATGAATGTGAAGGCAATGAGGAGGGAAATGGAGATGAGCGTGAGGATTTTTCTTCGAGATATTGAAGCTCAGAGAAAGGGGTCTCAGAGGCATTTATGTACCTGCAGGAATTTGGTTGCGTTTTGTGGAGGCTGGGGAGGGGCCGCGGTGGGTATTTGTTTGGTGGCACGAGAAAATCGGGTGATGTGTGAGCAATCAGGTGATTTCGCCGTCATATTCGCGCGTTCGGGATTTGACACGGGGAATTGATTTGGAAGAGTCTTTTCGGAACAAAAGGGAATGCACGAGTTTTCAGACACTGCAGATGTGATCTTAATGGGCTGTGAGAAGAAGAAGAGCGAAAAAGTGCCGAAATAATATTGTGTGGTGTTATGAAATTCATGCACGGGGCCGCTTCCCTTGATTGGCTCAACCCACCGCATTTCTTCATACTATGCCGAGAATGCTCTGCTCTCGAAAGAGAAGAGTATATCTCCCGCTGGAAATCAAATTCGAAAACAGTTAGAGGGATTGCTCTTGCTCCGCGGCCTGTACATCGTTACCGAGTGTGTTTGTCGAACAAACTGCCTGAGCGAAGAAAATTTAGCGAGATTCAGGGGCACGCTAGTGATCATGCTGCACCATCACGGTCTATTTACTAACTACTATTCATTTCACATAAGGAGTCCCGATTGTCGGAATGCATCCTCCCTTGCTCGCTTCTAGGCTCTAGGTGGGTTTAGTTCGATTATTAGAATTTACGTCTTCGACTGTGATTTGGTAAGCTAGGAGGAAGATAGGATTTAAATAGTTCCGAAATATGAAAGCAGTTTGTTTAATTATCTACCGTGGGACAGAATCGGGGAGGGGGCCTCGTTACTTGGAGATATTTCGCCACAGTTTTTATATATTCTCAAAAGACTATCTATCTGAGAATGAGTTTTCTGTTATGGGATTGGAATATAGGCCGACAAAGACATGGGCTAGAAGAGATAAACGAGAACCCCTGAATTAAGCCAGACTTGAGACCCCCTTTCTAACGATATTCATAACCAAGGAAGAACGAAATTTGTGCGTCACAAAATCCAATGCCGTCGCTTTCCAATAGCTCAGGGTTCTCATCCACAAGGTCTCGCTAGTAGAGTGTATTACGTATACCGTGTGCGTTGGCCATAGGTACCCCAAAGCGAAGGCACCGGGTAAACCTACGAAGGAGTCCCAGGGAAGGTGAATTTCAAGGCATTTTCGGTATTGCTTTACGTCTTGGAATTCTTTTTGGGCAAAACTTCATTAGTATGTGACGAGCTATGGAATTGAAGAAAGACATACAATCGTTCAAGACTTCTTGGTGGTACAAACTATCAAACCTCGAATGTTTGATTTCTGCTGTGTTGTTGCAACAGAGATAGCTCTCAAATACTAATCCCAGTGCTGTGTTTATCGAATGTGAGCTCATCTGGCAAGTTCCGAATCAGGAAAAGCGGGAAGTGGTCCGGTGCATCGAGTCTCGAGTCGGGGTGTCTAGATTACCATTTCTGGCCACCTTCTTTCACAGTAAATAGAGGTGGAGGGAATTCAAGTCATCTTCGAATTTGTAACGCAATTCGCGGCAGGTGTATTCGAACATACGCAGGTGGCCTGTTTTGCTTAAAATTGTAAAGTCGTTCCCGTGAGTTGAGCTCTCCTGTCAAGTTGGCATTCCAAAAGTCAATCTCTTTCTTCAAGCCCATGTTTATTGAAAGGTAGACCCTTGGTCTGAATGGAATGACAGCGGTGGTTGGCTGAATATCGGTGGGACATGTGGGACAGGTTGATCCGATCTCACCAAATACGAAGGGTTCTTCTCGGCGTTCCCGAGGATGGCCCGGAGTTCCTGGTGTAGATCAGCAGCTTCCCGGCGTTGTTTAGGCTTTATCATAAGCATTTTATGGTCGACGAGGTTGACAAGGGCCTCCAACGCGGTACCGACACATCGCGGATCCTCTCGCAGAAGCTTCATCGCTTCATAAACCGCTGGATGTACCTCCGTATTATCCAATGGTTCAATATTGGGGGCGTTAGCGACGAGACGATAATAGCCGTGCGATTCGGAGAGCCGGGCAGCCAAGAAGCTCTCGATCGCTTTGAAATCGTATAATAGCCACAGCACAAACTCGAGAATGATGCATCCCATCGACCAGCAGTCGTATAGACGCGACCTCGGAATCTTGGCATTGACTTCTGGACCCTCGTATACTTTAGTCGAGGCCGAGGTGGTTGTCACGCCCCTTCTCAGCGCAGTCTCTTTCTCGTGAACTCTCGAGACGCCAACATCCGCAATCTTCAGGACGCCAACACCATTTTCAGTGAAGTAGAGGATATTTGCAGGCTTGAGGTCTCCGTGACGACACTTCCCTTTGTGAAGATCCTTCAGGGCATCTACAAGCCCGACCATCTGTCCGAGTGACCACAGAAACTCATCTTGCGTTCTTGGAGACTCGCGCTGCCAGTATTCTCCCAAATCTCCTCCATCGGCCCATGGAAAGATGATGCATGGGACATCCTCACAGATAGCCAGATGCTTGATGAGGTGTGCGTTCGATATGCCCTTCTCTTGGATTGCCTTCAGCATGTCCCTCTCTTTGACAAAGGCATCTGTTCGACGTTGTTCGAATTTCTTGACAGCAACGTAGACTTCTCCAGCAGCCTTTGGCTTCTCCTGTAACCGAACATCAGAAGTGGCCGAAACATGTGGCAGAACCCAAAATGAACTTACGTTTCTGCCGAAACCGTGAAATTCGGGCCTCACAGTGGCTTTGAAGACATGAGCCGTACTCTCTTTGTCTTTGGTGACCTCAACGCAGGCATAAAACGCCAAGCTGAGAGCGCATTGGCCTTCGAGTTGGACATTGATCGCAGTCTCAGAATTGAGTTGCATAAACGGCTCAAGAACCACCCACTGCTTCTCGAGAAAACGCTCAACTGCACCAGGCTCCCAGGTCCTAAAACACGTGAATACCTTATCGCGGGAGGCAGACTGAAGATCTGACCCCTTTTGGGAAAGGGGAAGATCTGCGTCCGTGAGGTCTTCTGATAACAGAGTTTCGATGGTCTTGGATTGTCCAGCCCGAACCAGGATGGCAATGACCTTTCTTGCTCCTGGGATTTTATTTTCCGGACTGCTGTCCCAGTATGGTAGCCATAACCATCGGCGACCGAAAGAAGGGTTTAGCGACTTCTGGACTGATGGCCACGTAATTATCTTGGAGAGGCTCTCCAGATTGCCAAGATACTTGTGCCCAGTAAGGGGACAAATTCGCTCCTCAAGCTCTTCGTATAGAGACCGAGTCGACATCATTCACGTTTGTGAGGCAGACGATTGTATGTCCAGTGTGCACCGAGTTATTGGTAATGGATTGTGTACTGCACGAAGCGGAGCAGAGCTCCATCGCAACTTGGGACCCGCCCTTATTTCTGCTACACCAGTTGCGGCTCCGCCTTGTGGACTCATGCTGCCCGTTCATGTCTAGAAAATGGTGGAGGGGGTGGAGGATTCGCACTCCAACCACGAGCGGGAAGTCGGTGTCTGAATTTGGTCTAGTCCACGACCGCAGTTACTGCCTACCTGTGCCGCTTTGGTGAGGGTGGTGGTGATGTTGCTGTTCCTGGGCCAATCGCAGCCTATGGCAACCACACCGAGTGGAAGAGGATGCACATTCCTATGCATTGGCCCTGCCACCGACTGATAAGGCTGTTAGACTGCATGTGATGTGACCTATCGTGCATCTAAGGCCTCCGTGAGGCCACACGGCGAAGGGAGAGGTCGTGGAAGAGAAAGTCGGCATCCATGGTGCTGTGAGAAATGAATGTGAAAGCTCTGAATTTTGATAGGACTATGGTGATGGGGAATTGTCCAATGCCGACTTCGTTTGCCCACCAGGTACCCAATGAGTAAATAATGCCAGAAAAGCTGGAGAGTGTGAGAGTGTTCGGAGATTTCTTAAGTGGTAGCCATGTCTTTTCTGTGCTGTCAGAAGAGAGAAGTGGAATTAAGGTTGTGCCCGTTTCATCGGAGTCTCGGGGGATGCACAAATGTGTGGTCAAATGCGGTTTAGCGGCGGGAGACAAAAGGGAGATCTTTGCCCTTTGAAAAGCTTGAAATAACACAGACAAAAACCAAGAAAGCAACTGAAAAACGGACGAGCTATTTCAATTGGCGCAAGCCCTATTGCAGTTTCACCGGCACCTTGTGGATAGCGGATAGACCTTCGACGGCGCAAGGTCGTCTCCGACAAAGACCATACACTCAAGAAGGAAATCTGCAAAGGTTCGAAGTCCCTTCCCGACTCGGGGTCTTCAATGACTCCTTACAGCTCGACGAATTCGAGTCGATTCGTCCTTGGTGGAAACTCCCGATTGCACCACTTCAAGAGCAGGTCGTGCTCCCTGTCCTCAGAGCTCGGCTGTCCTAGAGTGTGCTCATCGAGCTTCCGTAGCCGGTCCTTAGACTGCCATTGTACCTTATTCAAAACGTGCACCGTCTTCCAGGTCTCTAGTATGCGGCATTTGTTCCGTTTCGACGCCATTGAGAGGCGCACTGAGAAGTGAACCTCGGCGGGGACACTTGGAAGCTGGCTTGATTCCCTTAAAGCAGTCGATATGAGTGAGTTGGCACGCGTCTACCGGCCAAGAAAGAACCACCACCAGCCCGGTTCGCCAGCTTGTCCTGTATAGTCTGTCACCACAACACCGCCATACTTGGGATAAGACCGAACCTCCTACCTGAATGTGAAATAGTGGACAAAACCCTAGTCTCCTTGAAAACTCCGAAAGTTTTGTTAATAGCAAACTCCCACTCGAGGCACTTATGTTTGAGGTGCTTCGCAATCTCGGACTCATTGAAAAGAACACCAACCCGGTCATGCAGCTTCCCAATCATCCATAAGAGCGTCATTGCTCCGAGGGCGGCATCTCCGTTGCCCCCTACATCTGCATGAGCTCCCAAGAACCAACACTGGCTCACGCTAATAATTCTATGCTCCCCAGGCTCTATGTATTCCCACAGATAAGGCTTGAATTTCGATCTTTTTTCGTCCAGTGATAGTGCCTGGAACGCATGGTCGGCACGATTGGGTACTTGTTTTCCAACAAACGAGAGTGCTCGCGATGGTAGCTCTATTGGGAGACCTAAGGAGCTGACAGTATCCCACACCGTACAGGCGGCGATAGTCATACTGCGGAGGACCTCCGCGTCCTTTAGTCTTTGGACTTTCTCCGCGAGCTTATTGGACCCCCCTTTAATTTTCTGGTGGGCCCACAGCGTGAGCAAACCCCGGAGGTAGTATAGGTATTGCTTCTCGAGCAGACCTGTCTGGCTGATTAGGGATGCGAGGCACTGGACTGCAAAAGCGCCTCGTGAGAAGCCAACAAGAATGATTTCATCGCTTTCTCTTCTGAAGTTATAGTTGTGCGCAAGGAAACTGTAGGCATTGCGTATCTTCGCTGAAATTCCTGTTGATATCAATGTGAGTTGCTAGCACAGATGCCGTATCCAGAGTTGTTGCTTACCCCTGCCAATTATAGCGTCAACAAATTTGTGAGGGTTGCTGGTTACGTTGCCAATGCCACTATTATAATAGACGGTTTGGGGACAGCCGTCGGAGTCTATGGGCTCGAGGCAGCTGCCAATGTTGCGACATTCGTCAAGGGACTCTTATTGTTGATGCCATCCTGCCATGTGCCATCACATAAGACGAAAAGTCTCTTCTTCGTGTCGAGGTCGCAGCGGCTTTGCGCCGGTTTTCCCCGTGAGGGTGTGGCTCCATTTGTTCGCTTTGCCAGTAAGTTCACTCCTGCGAAAAGGTCAAAAGTGAGAACTGATTGCGAAATCTCTGGCAAGTGGATAAGTGACATGGCGAAGCCCTTTAGGTAAAGCTTGACCATGTACGGAGGTACGGCTGGTATGTTTTGGCCCCTGTTTTTTGCAGGGGTCACAGCTCTTCCTAGCAATGCCACCACAACAATTGAAAATTTCTGGGAAACATGTATCCTTACATTTACCTAATCTTAAGGAGCATATACGTGTTTTTATAATTATTTTTCGTCCAAAACTACAAGAGTTGTGTGGTGTTGAAGTTGAAGTTGCACCCCAACGCCCCCCCCTCCTGTCGACAGGGGCCAATACATACCAGCTGTACCTCGGTACGAAGTACATGGTACCAGCTTTGATGCAATTATGCCCAAGTTTGCTGGACCATTTTCTCAACTCGTCGTAGCCAGTGACGTTTCTCGTCAACCCCAGATTCAGCGCCCCAAGCTCACTGAACAAATCCATTTTCTACTTTCCGCCGGAATGGTCTCTCTGCAGGACATGACCCCACGGAATCTTCATGCAGACAGCTTAATGATCACTCCCCATGCAGACATGCGAGACGTATCGTGCAACCCGAGAAGGCAGCATCAGCCCACCATTGCATCCGCCAGCATCCAGCTCAACGAGGCTGAGCACACCGATTAGAGGATTCAAATGTTCGTCAGACCTGCAAGAGCGGGGTCGGCCATGTTGTCCGCCTTAGGGGAATGTGTAAAACGACACCCCCGGGTGTCGATTGGGGTGTCGATTACTAGGATTAGGTAGCCACTAACCCAAAGTAGAGGCGCTCGGACAGGAACACCAAAACTCTGGCTTTTTCTTTAATTTAATTTAATCTTATAAGGAATTAATATAATTTAATGCTTGTTTTATTTACTTATAGTGCTAATTAAGGGCTATTCAAATATAGCTTTTTATAAAATTTGGTTTAGTAATAGCTCTTGAAATTAAAGAAATTAAAAGTTAAATATTTTATAGCCTAAAAGTAAGCTTAAGAAAACCTAGAAATTTAGCGAATAAGTCCCTAAAACCAAACACAAGAGCCCTATAAGCCCCTAATTTATAAGGCATTATAGGGCTTAAAAACTGGAACTTAATTAATTAGCATACAAACTTCCTTAAATTAAAATTCTATTTTAAGGAATCTTTTTATTATAAGCTAGAAAGCACGTGATTATAATACAAGGGTTATAATATATTAGCTTCTACTTATATTAAAAATCTAACTTAAGATTTTTAGGGAGCTTAGGTAGCCAATTACAAGTCATCAACATCCCCGCCCCAATCGACCCCCGGGGGGGGGTGTCGTTTTACACATTCCCGTCCTTAGCCAATGAGTTTCTTTTGCAACACACCTATTGCGACCCTCTGCATGATAATTTCGGAGCTTCACCACAAAAGGAGGCTCTGCATGAAAATGATGAGATAAGAATATCCCATAACTGAACACGACTCAGGGTAGGTGAACCTTCTATATTATCTCATGCGCAATTTTTGCCCGACTAGTGTGGACGACTCAATTATCGACGATGAGTTTTCTCTCCGGACTGTGGACTTGGCTTTCCTCAGTTATTCATGTACGTGGCTCCTCTCGGCACACATGCCGGTGCTTATCCGAAAGATCGCAGGCGATCACAAGGATTTTTAATTCGCAGCAGGAGAAATCACCATCCACCCCGACTGACTGGTCACTCTCCCACAAGAAGTACCCAACAAGCACGCAAGTGTATCAAACTTCAAAGGATCAAAAACAAAACGGCCAAAGGAACGTCAAAGGATATCCATTCTCACCCGAGATACCTAATCTCTCACTTGAAGTATCCATTCCAAGCAACGGGCAGAGAACCCCCAACAGCCAAAACAGATCATCCACAACTAATATCAAAATGTCTGAGTTAACCCTCAATGATATGCTCGACGACGTTAATACGGTCATGGAGTGCTCAACGATCGACGCTTTCAAATTCGCTCCGGAGACACTCCTCAGACGACTGACAACCCCGGAGGCGGTGAAGAAAGTCCTCCAGGAATACAGCAGAGAGACAGCATTGACGCAAAACACCACCATCTCTGATTTAGTCCAGTTCTACAGTGATAAAGCTTTCAAGGTTTTTGCAATCCTTACCACGAATCGCGGCTTCGACCTCATTGAGCACTTCTATGTAAAAGGTTTCCAGGATGACATGCTTCCCGTTAGAAAGAAGAGGTCAGGACAGGACAGCAAGACTTGGGAGATTGAATCTTGTAATAAGGGAACCTTCGATGGCAACAGGGTTCCTGAGACCTTTCGTTGGGGCCCCAGCAGTCCGTGGGGCCGAGATTCGTGGCGGGTCGACCAATTCTGCCAACACTGGCAATGGCCGTTCGTGCCTCCAGTCCTTATCGAGGGCAAGTTTCGATACAACTTTCCAGACGAAATCCGTCTGCCATTTACAAGGAGCTGGGGGAAAAGGGATTCGGAGCCTACGACGTTATACAGCTACGTGGAAAAGATGAGTGTTCATGCTGGCCACCTTCCTAAGAATTCTGTAAGATACCTCAGCTTTCCCTTAAATTGATTTCAAATATTACCGTAATACTAACTACTCGTGAGGATGATCTCTTGGATGACAAGGGCAATGTTATTGTTGCCATCAAGGAGCTGAAACGATCAGGCAAAGATTTCGCAGCTATAGCCGAAGGCGAGGCCGTTGTTCTCGAGATGATGAGAGGACTTACTGACCAACCTCATTTGATCAAGGCCATTGCCTATTATCAGAAAGGAAACGACCACTACTTTATGTTTCCCTGGGCTGAGTTGGGTAATTTGTGGGAATTTTGGATAACCACTACTCCAAAGACAGCACGGGACTATATGATATGGGTCTTCACACAGCTCACTGGGTTGGCTCGCGCGCTGGAGTGCCTGCACCACAGGGCTAGCGCGTCTGAGGAAAATTACCGCCATGGAGACTTGAAACCCTTGAATATCCTTTGCTTCAAGACCAAAGGTGGTCAGGAAGACAAGCCGAGGCTAGTCATCACCGACGTCGGGCTGGCCAAAAAGCACAATATGGCGACCAAGGAGCGTCAGGAGTTGGCAGTATTCACATACTCTACAGCTGCGACAGTCACTCATGCAGCCCCAGAGTTAGGAATTGTCCGCAACGCTCCCAGATCACGCAGATACGACATTTGGTCCATGGGATGTATTCTCCTTGAATTCACTATTTGGCTGCTTTACGGCCCTCAGAAACTTATAGAATTTTCCAATTGTCTCGACGGATCTTTCTACACACTTGAAACTCAAAAGCAAAGCTCGAACACAAAGGGCCAACAAAATCTGAGCCCTACAAAGAGCCAAACGGCTAAAGTTCATGGCGAGGTGGGAGTTTGGATCCGCTATATCAAAGCAGATTGGCGTTGTTCCAAAGACACTGCTGTCCGGCACCTGGTTGAGCTAATCGAAACTCGGCTGCTGGTTGTCGACCTTGGCCTTCGGAATCCTGTCAACGGCCAAAGTAGCCTCACCTTGCCGATGAAAGAAGAAGCGTCAGATTCCCAGCCACCATCCCCGATCTTTGGCGAAACTCTGGAATTGGAACCAGGTTCGATGACTCAACCATCAATAACAGCAACTTCAGTCGGCGAATCAGACAGAGTGCACCAAAAAGAGATTCGAAACAGAACTCCGCCCGAAAGACAGAATACAGGCCTTCTTTCCCTTACGAATCCTGATCCAAAATCTCGTGCTTATGCACCAGAGATGAGAAAGGAAATTGAGCTTATTCTTACTGGTTTGGACCGGAAGCAAATCCAGCCGATTGGAAGTCCTCCCTTAGGCGGAGAAGCACCCCCTCCAGGGCCTTCACGTGTACAGTTTACTGAGCAAAATAGACACGTCGGGGAGATTAACACTCGGGTATGCTAGCTTATTTCGACCTCCCATATCCTCTCAGCTCAATTTCTAATTTGAACTCCTCGCTACAGCAGAATGTGAGTCCTCTAGCAAAATAGTAACTCTTCGTCGTTATGGTTCTAATACAGATCTTCTATTTGAATAGGAAGTAAGTTCTCATAATACTCTTGGCCTCGTTGGAATTAATACTTATTCAACCTCTGTATAGTATGTAAGTGGCGCCAGGTTGATTGGAAGAAAGATTTAGCAAGCATATTTGACTAATTTCCTTTCCTATTTGGCTGAGTAGAGAGTAGGTCGCTTCACCCTAGTAATTACTACAGTTTCTCTTCATCGAAGTGTCTACTAACTGACGGCCCGACCCAGTTTGTGAGTATTCGCTCGGTATTCCTACTCTGAGTATACAACTAACCCGTCTCTGACAGACCGTACGTCGAGTTTCCAACCCTATTTTGTCTTTCTTGAAACAACGCATTGCTCACGCACGCGGAGCTTGAGTTTCCATGACTTACTTCTTCTTGCAAGCCGGTGAGAATTCTGCCTCTCCCCATGCACGCGCAAACTCACGTTCCTGTAGCTAAACGACGACTGGGATTATGCCCCTGATGGCAGTATTGCGGGAAAGGTTTTTGCGGGTCTTGACTTAAGTACTATCCTGCCTCAAACGCGCGAACCTTCCCAGCTTTGCCGCCGCTGCAGTGCCTTGCGGCTGTGGTCTACTGCGTGTATATTTACGGATTCACTGGCCCAACTCGAGGAAAAGGCCGATAAGGAGAGATGCACTCTTTGCAGATTGCTTTTACAAGGCGTACAACCTCGGATGAAAGGACGCCGGGACTTTGTTCGCTTTGCCAGAGTCGGCTCCTATTTGACGATGGAGGAATGTGAAGGTCAAGCTATCGCCAATCTCTACGCAATGCCAGGTATGTTCGAGATACAATCAAGTTCCAACCCATCTTTCAATATTACTGACGGGACATCAGGTTCTCGGAAGTCTACTTTGCAGGACATTCAGATGGGCATTCCCAAACTTCCCCAAGCTGGAAGCGCGACGCATCTCAAGATTATGAGGGAATGGATCCGCTGCTGTGATGATACTCATGATTGCTACCCGAAAGATCTTGGCTCTCTTCCAACTCGGTTTCTCGATGTCTGTGACAGTGACTCTGGAACCGTCAGGTTGGTGAACCTTGGTCGAGACTACACTGGGTCGGGAAGATACGCTGCCCTGTCCCACCGCTGGGGATCGCCCCAGCTGCACGCCAAATTCTGCACTTACAAATCCAATATCGAGGATCTCCAACGCGGCTTTGAGATAACTCGACTACCAAAGACCTTTCAGGATGCTGTCCATGTTACACGTGGCCTTGGACTGAAACACCTCTGGATCGATTCTCTCTGCATCGTTCAAGATGACCAAGATGACTGGGAGGCAGAGTCTAAACTTATGGGGCGCGTCTTCAGCTCGGCGTACTGCACAATCGCTGCCAGCTGCGCCAGTGGTAGTAGCGACGGGTTCCTCAAACCCAGGCCGGAAAGACGATGTGTTGTGATGCAGGGACCTCCTGGAGACGGAAATTACTGCGTTTGTGAGACTATTGACGACTTCCACCGCGATGTGGACCAAGGTGAGTTGAATCAGAGAGGCTGGGTGCTGCAGGAACGAGCACTATCACGAAGAACGATTTACTTCACGGAGACACAGTCATATTGGGAGTGCGGGGGAGGGGTGCAGTGCGAGACGATGACCAAGATGAAGAAGTGAGTGTCCTCTTCTCCCTTTCTTTGCTTAACGTAATATACCCGCCGGTATCTTTTTTGATACCACTGTAACCAGCCATTCTATATTTGTCTTGAGACTCGTTACTGACTTTCGCCTCCCACAAAAGTCGTAAAGCATCTTTTCTCGGCGACGCCAACTTTCCCAACGCCGCAGAGAAGTACGTGAAAGGAATGCGTATCGAACTCTCCCAAGACCTCTACGAGCGGTATTCCAGGCTAGCCCTGTCGTTTCCCTCAGATCGGCCTATCGCCATCAAAGGCCTTGAGACCAGGCTCCTCGACACTTTCGGCACTACTGGTGGCTACGGGGTCTTTGACATCTACTTGCACCGTTGTCTGCTATGGCAACGTGCCGGAGATACTCTGAAACACATTGATGCCTTTCGCGGCGGCAAGATAGTCCCCTCATGGTCGTGGATGGCATATGACGGCCAGATTCGATACATGATTGTTCCTTTTGGTCAAGCTGAATGGTGCAACGATATCATCTCACCTTTTTCGAAGGGTGCGCAGACGGACGCAGCTCTTGACTTAGAAGCGCCCATATGGGAGGTTGTTAATACAGAAGGTGCAGAAGTCATCTTGGACGATCCTCGTCGTACCTTGGGCCAGCCTCTTCATTGTGTCGTCGTTGGAAAGAGCAAAACTGAGCCCATGCAGTATTACGCCCTAATCCTTCATCTCTGTGCTCACGCCAACGAGGAGGCATACGAGAGGGTTGGAGTGGGCATCTTGGGCCGACGCCACATTGCTCTCGACGGCGTACAGAGAATGGCTAGGATTCGTTGATTGCTTGGATAGCGAACCGAAGTGGTTAAGATGCGGAACGCAAATATGATATTTCTTGGGCTTGTTAGAGGGGATATTCTTTCGCAAAAGGCAATGTAAGCAGTCAGGTCGAATTTAAATGTCCTAGCCTAATCTGCAACGAAGCTGACAGATTGCTAATTCACACCGTGGATACTCGACTGAATGAGATATTACGTATTAGCACGAATTCAGACAGCTAGTGCGATGTACAGTACCACAAAACGATCGAATCTTTCTTTACTTTGTCCGAATAGATTGGACAATACTTCTCAAATCAGATATTCCCTTTTCATAAATCCAAGGCAACCTCGCTGCCAATCTTTTGAAATAATTCATTGTTCCATTCTCTATCAATGACTCGGAGCACTGCCTTACACACCAAAATATATAAAGGTGAAGTCTCTCGCCTTTGTACGTCCTGTTCTTATCACTACCCGATGCTAGTAATCAGGGTATTTGGATGATGTTTTAACGAGTTGAAGCTCGCGGACGACGCAAGCTACAGGTTCTGTATTTTTGCTGTTCCGGCGGCTGGCCATTTTTCTAGATTTCAATGATCCCGTTGCGCAAAATCAGCAGAGCAAGCTTGTCCTCGGAGGCTGAGGAACTGGGCTGCTGAAATAACACGATAGGTTTTGCTGTATTGGCTTCATGTGATGGACTACTTTCCCTAGAGAATGTATTACGGAGAAAAATACAAAGCAGCAAATTGATTACTTATTTACCGCAATGTTCACTGTTGCGCACCCTTCAGACCTGTTTTTCTTATTGAACTGAACTGTATAAGTTGTGATAGTGATTTTGTTCATTTTTGGAATGCCTAAAGTTAAGCGATCCTTTCCATGCAATGCGCTCTCAAACCTCCGCGAAAATTACGTTCATTGGAACTTAGCAGTGTGTCAAAAAAAATCAAGGCTAGTTAATTATAGTTGATTATGATTTGATTCAGTAGATTTTGACTTGATTTGATTTGATTATAATTATTATATAATACTAAAAAAACTTGAATTTCTCAGATAACTTATATAATTATTAAATAACTAATAGCTATATTAATAAGATATAAATAAAGCTTATAAAATATATATAAGAGTATAAAGCTAGTCTAAATCTGGCATAAAAAACTGGTTATTCTGTTTAGAAACCGCTTTATCTTTTTTATTCTTATTTTCTGCTTTTTTTATTCCTTTCTATTTTGAGGGATATTAAGGTTAATTAAAGATTATTGAGACATTTTCGAATATATTGAGTCAAAATAAGTAAGTTTATAGTCAAAATCTTCTTACTTAGAGCTATAGTTATTGAGATATTTATATATAAAGTAAGAGGAAAAGGGAGTAACTTAAAGAAAATTACTTATTTATATATAAAACCTCTAGAATCGAGAAGATTATTTAATAAGCTTCTAATTAGATATAACCCCCTAGTATTAAAGTGCTCATTTGTGAGAGGGCCTATTTTTAGCTATTTTATTTATAATAATAAGATTTATAAGGTAGCGAGAAATTACTAGAAAATCGAGGAAGTTTTAGCGCTTTCGGCTGGTGCCGCTTCGCTTACCAAGCGGCACGATACCCGATTTAGTAAGGAGCACCTTAAGCAATACCGGATACGGGCTAGCCTAAGCCTTATTTTAGCCTTATCTCGCTTTTCTAATCTCCGAGTATACGTGCACGGTCACGTGACTAAATAAACAACTATAATTAACTATAGTTAATTATAGTTAATTATGATTTGATTAAGTAGATTTCGCTTGATTTGATTTGACTCAGAGGCAATAACCGAAGCCCCGCACCAAAACACGTCCCGTACCAAAACACGCTCTAGTAATATTTCAAAATCTTAATAATTAAATAACTACAAATCCTTTTAACTTCATTTTTAAAATATAGAGACTATAGATATAATCGAGTAAATTACTAAAATAATAAGTTTTTAATATAGTTTTATAATAAATATATAAAATGTTATATAATTATATAAAATTTACTTTATTTAATAATATTAGTTATAGTATATAAAGAGTTTTTAATAAAAAGCATTATTTATTATTAAAATTTAAGTTTAAATTAAAAAATAATTAAAAAATAATTGACTTTTTATTATTTATAAAATATAAATGAATAGACTATTTATAAATAAACTTATTAACTATTTTATAAATATTATATATATAAAAATAATTTATAAATATATTTTTATTAAGAAAGCCTTTATATATAATTCTTTAATCTTTTAAAATTTCTATTATTTACTATAATATAAAATTTAATAAAGTTTTAAGTTATTTATAATTATATATATGTAATAGGTATACGTAATAGTATATAGACAGGTATCAGATATTATAGATCTAGTTTCCTATTTTGGGTATAGCTTATAATCGGAATTATATAGATTATATGGGATTTCCTAATTAAGTAAAGGGCTTCACATGCCTGGCTAAGTACTAGGGAATATATAGGGAGACGCTCCTAGCTTTGGAAGGGGTATTAATTAGTTTCTTATTAGAATCAATTCTTGGAATCAGTTATACTTGCAAGTATTACTCTGCAGCTTACTTATCTTGACTACTTATATATTATCCTGCTATTATATACCTTATATTCTAATTGATCCAATCTTCGGGGAGCAGTTCGTTACAAGGTAGTCAAGCCGTTAATAGACAAAACCACTAATAGCTAGAGTATTAACCAGAAGAAGCGCCTCTACTATTACTAGGGCAATCCAGTCGGGTACCCAGGGGAGTATCCAGTCAGCCACTCTAGCTACTGCCTAATTAGGAAAAGGGAGTAGAACTCAAATACCCCCAGAACTAGCTGGCAGGATAATAATAACGGAGAAGCTAGCGGTAGCTCGTTATTATATTACTAAGTTAGAAGCAGAGATATAATAGAGGAAGGATCTAGAGGATTTGGAAGTTCAGATTCGCTATCTTAAGGATATTCGGGTACCTATTATAGAACCTATTATATTACCGGTAATATATTTAGTTTATAGAACTCCAAAAACCCGAGAATTACTAACCTATAAGGGGAAGAGTATTAAGGAAGCCTAGGACTTCTTTTACTAGGCGGAGCTAAAATAGTATAAAAACGGCGGGATTACCTGGGCTATAGATATAGTAAAGGTTATATATTATACTTCCTGCTTTGAGAATATAGCCAGGAATATCTGAAAGTATAGAGAGTAATTAGTAGGCATTAATATTACGGATTAGGAGACCTTTATCGAGTTTATAAAGAATTCTATCTTGGATCCGGAGAACTATAGTAATAATACCCTTACTAAGTTTAAGAATATAAAATAGTAGCCAGGTTAGAATATCCAAAGCTTTATATCCTACTTAAATAGCTTATTAGATAACTTAGGATATACGGATTTACTATAAGAGCGGAATAACTTATTTAGTAGCTTGAAGCAGGAGATTTGAAATAAGATTAATTACTAAGGAAATACTTTATAAGAAAGGGAAAAGCTTATTTCTGTAGCTATAAGGGTCAAGAATAACTTAAACTAGTCTGCTTAACGGGAATATAATAATAAGCTAACGGATTAATAAAAGAAAGGAAATTAGAGAAAAAAGAAAGGAAATAATAAAGAGAAACGGAAAAGAAGTATATCCCCGTTATAAGGTTTATATAACTAGAGTAGCAAAAGTATAGTAACGGGATCTAATATAGTACCTGTATTAGAATCTATAAGACCGGGTATAACTTGCTTTATTTACTAGAAAAAGAATTACTATACTACTATCTGTCCAAATCAGGGAAAACCAACTTGCTATAACTATAATAAGTCTGGCTATAAAACATATAAGTGCCCAGAACTAAAGAAGCCGGGAAACGGGTATATTTTATAGTAGTTACATTTATTTATACTATAGAGGGTAAGGCCCCTAAAACGAGAATAGTAATTGAGGTTACTATTAAGATAAGGAAAGGTAGGCAAAGGGTTAGAGTATTAGTTAATTCGGGTATAGAGGCTAATTATATAAAGAGGAGATTAGCCTTAGATATAGGTATTCCGTTAATATTAAGGGTAACTCCCTTGTCTTTACTAGAGGAAAGGAGGATTTATTTATATAAAGATTATATTTTTGGGATTACTACTAAGGATATACTAGGGAATTAAAGGGAGGCTAATATATACTTTATATTATATAATTTCGATCTAAATTATATTAATATAATACTTGGATTTCTATAGCTTTACTAGGTTAATCCCCTAATTTCCTTTAGAGAGGCAATATAAAGATACTAGATTTAACTATAGAAAATTAAAGTTCTAAATACTAGAAAGTTTACTAAAGTAGTAAAGTATAAAACATATATTTTTCTATTAACTACCTATTCTATAACAGATAGCTAAAGGATTACTGCTATTACTATAAACGAGATAGCTATACTTTTCAGGAAATATTAGGACCTTTTCCGAATATTCTCTATAGAGGCTATAGGTATACTGCCTAACTACTATATAATAGAGTATTATATAGATCTGGAACCAGGATCCTAACTACTATATAGTTCTATATATACTTTATTAGAAAGAGAGCTTAAAGTTCTTCGGGAATATCTTAATACTAGCTTAGAAAAGAAATAGATCCGTTATTTTACTAGCCTAGCTAGTATCCTAATTATATTTGTTCTAAAGAAAAAAGGCGGCCTATATCTATATATTAACTACCGGAATCTAAATAGGATTACTATTAAGAACCGAATACTATTACTATTTATTAGTAAGATAATAGATAGGCTTTATAGAGTAAAAGTATATATAAAGCTAGATTTAAAGAATACTTACTATTAGTTACGAATACGGGAGGATAATAAGTAGAAAACGGTATTCCAAATATATTATAGATATTTTGAATATTATATTATATCTTTTAGATTATCTAATATTCTAGTAATATTTCAGGTATATATTAACTATATATTAGTAGGCCTTATAAATATTATTTATATAGTTTATCTAGATAATATTTTAATTTATTTAGAGAACCCAGAATAGTATATAATAGCGGTCTAATATATATTCGAGTAGTTATAGTAATACTAGCTCTTTATAAACTTGGCAAAATACGAGTTTAATATAAAGAAAGTAAAGTTCCTGGGATTTATAATTAGCCCAGATAATATAGAAATAGAGGCTAGCCAGGTTATAGCTATTAGGGAATAGCCGGCCCTAAAGAATAATATCCAAGAAGTCTAAGTATTTCTGGGTTTTACTAACTTTTACTAGAGGTTTATTTATAGATATTCCAGGATAGTAAAAGAATTAACTAATTTACTAAAAACTAACAGAAAACTACTATATTAGTTTAGCTAGATAGATAAGGCAAATAAGGCTTTTAGAGAGCTATAAATTATATTTATAATAGTACTAATCCTTTATTATTTTGACCTAGCCTTAAAGATTTATATAGAAATAAATATTTTAGAATTCGCAGTTATAGGTATAATTTCCTAGCTTTTTAGTAAGGGAGCAGAAGCCAGGTAGTACCTTATTACTTTCTATTTAAAAAAGATAATTATAATTAAGAGCAGGTATAAGATATATAACTCTAAACTCTTAGCTATTATTCTAGTATTCTATACTTAGTAGTATTACCTAGTATATATCCGGTATACTATTATTATTAAGATAGATTATAATAACTTAAAATATTTTATAACTAAGAGAAAACTAAATAGTTAATAGATAAGATAAGTAGAGAAGCTAGCTGCCTTTAACTTTATCTTAGAGTACTGGCCGGGGTATAATAATTCTACTAATAGGCTATTAAGGAGGCCAGACTTTATAGTAGATATAGATAAAGATACTTTACTATTTATATTTTATAATAAGCTATAAAATATAGAATAGAGAATCCTATAGGTAATAATAATAGGATATTATACTATTTCTGTAATATTATAATATAAGGCCCAGGAAAGAGGAAGTAGGCACTCCTTAATTAGTGAAATACTAAGGAATTTTGAAGAGAAAGTCTATTTTAGTAACGGAGTAGTATTAGAGATATTACTACTTGAGCCTATTACTAGTATAGCTAGTTACAAATAGTATATATTACGGATTCTAGCTATATAAGTAGCTAGGTCCGAAATAGTATATAAGGAAAGCAGAGAGATATTATTTAAACTACTATTATAGTACTAAAGACTCGATTTATTAATATAATACCGGTAGTATAAATAGTTCTTAAAGGGGATCTTTACTAGAGCTATTAAGACTTAAGAACTTAATATATCTGGGTTATTAAGATATCGGGGTACTATCTATATACTAAATAAGCCGGCTCTTAAAAAAGAATTACTATAAGCTAACTATAATAATCCTATAAATAGGCATTTTAGTACTAGTAAGATACTAGAGATTTTCTAGAGAAAGTACTTCTGGTAAAATATAAGAAAGGATATAAAAGACTATATTAGAACTTGTCCTATATATTAATAGACTAAGGTAAAGAGATATCTGCTATATAGTATACTTAGTTTGTTCTCCTTTCCCTCTAAGCCATAGTAAGAAATTACTATAGACTTTATTATAGGGCTACCTCTTTCTAGGTTTTGTAGTAAAGTATATAATTCTATACTTATTATTATTAATAAGTATATGAAAATAGTATAATATATTCCGATTATTAAGGAAGTTTCGGCTCCTAAGCTAGTAGAGCTATTTATATACTATATTATTAAAGACTTTAGTATACCTGCAGGTATAACCTCTAATAAAGAATCTGTTTTTATAAGTAAGTTCTAGTTAAGTCTGTGTTTTTATTTAAAGATTTAATAATAGCTAAGTATAGTATTCTACTTATAAACTAATAAATAAACGGAGAATCTGAATCAAATTCTAGAATAATACTTGAGGTACTATACTAGCTACTAGTAGGATAACTAGGTAGTAAAGCTTACTTTTATAGAATTCACATATAATAACTTTATATATTTAATAATAGAAATATTTCTATTCTATACCTTATACGGATTCTATTCTAGTATTAAACTATATATTAAAAATAATATTCTAGAAGAAAGAGTACTAGTAATATAGGAAAGAGTATAAAGAATTCAAGTAGAACGAGAGGTACTAGAGAAATAATAGTAAGAAGTAGTAAATATATAGAAAAAGTATTATAATAAGAAATATATTAATAAGGAATTTAAGATATATAATAAAGTCATATTTTATATAAAGAATATTTAATAGCTATAACCTAGTATAAAGCTAGCAGACAGATATTTCGGCCTCTTTAAAGTTCTGGAAGTTATAGGAATATATAGATAGGTATATTACTTAGAATTACTACTATTATATTAGATCTATAATATTTTTTATATTTCTTTCTTAGAACTATAATACCCGTAAGCTAGTACTATAGTAGAACTAGAGCCGGTTGAGATTAAGGATAAAGAGGAATTCGAGATAGAATCTATTATAGCCTATAGAAAGGGCAGAAAAGAAAGGAAATATCTTATTTATTAGAAGAGCTATTTACTAGTAAATAATATATAGGAACTACTAAGTAATCTAGAGAATATAGTTTAAGAATTATAAGAATACTTGGAAAAGAGTAATATTATAATACTATTAGCCAAATAGAGATATAAAAGATAAATGCTTTTATTAGGAAACTATTAAAAAACTATATATTTATTCTTAGAAAAACTATATAAAAATTATTAAAAACTCTAATTTCTATATCCTATAAATACCCTATTCTTATAACTACTCTCTACTATCCTTATTATTATCCTTATTAGAATTCTCTCGAGAAATAGGTAATAAATTAGCCTATAAAGCTATTAGCTATTAGTAAGAAATAAGAAAGAAGTAAGCTTATTTAATACCGAAGAATATTAACTATACTATTAAGAGTACTTTATACTTATACTAAGCTAGTAAGAATTACTTAACCTATTCCTTGAATTATTAGGGAAATCCGTTAGCCTCAAATAATAGCTTTAATATAAGAAGTATATATAGTTTAGTATAGAAGAAAGGCAGTAATAGCCTTTTTTCTTTTGAGTAAAGAATAGGAAAGATACTTATATATATTAATGGCTTAAAAAAGGCGGTTTAATTATACTATATATATTTAAGAAACCTTGAATAGTATTAGAATAAGGAATAAAAGAAGGAATTTGTAACTTATAGGATTATACTTCTTATTCTTAAAATAGTAGTAATTATATACCGAGTAATTATTACTCTTAATATAAGTAAGATCGGGAAACTTAGTAATATTCTTGGAATATTAAAGATAGTAAGGGTAAATTAAGGATATAGGAGTATTAGCCAAATAAGTAATAATAGGCTAATAAGTACTAAGAGAAGTATTTATCTTAATAAATAAAGAAGTAGAAGAGGGAATTAGAAGGGAATTTAAATAAAGCTTAAATAAGGCTTAAAGGAGCTTAAAGAAGCTTAAAGAAGGCTTAAAGAAGGAAGACAAGAAACGAAGAGGAGCTAGGTATGGTATTATGATTAAGAAAAAGGAAGGTTAGTTAGTAGGAAAAGAGAGGCCTTTTTATAATATCCTTTCCCCGAATAGTAATTACAAATTCGGAATCGGCTCTATACTAAAAATATCCAGAAAATTCCAAAGAAGGAATTTATAAATAAACCAGAAGATCGGATTAACTTTTCTAAGCTCTTGGGCCTATAGAATAATAATTTATTTATAAATAGAAGCTAAGTTAGGATTTACGAACTAATTAGGAGATTAGATAAGCTTTATATCCGATAATATATACTATATTCGTACTACCTTTATAAGAGGGAATTACCAGAGGCAATTTGCAAACTAGCTAGAAAGAATTAGTAAACTATATCCTTAACTCT
Source organism: Hyaloscypha bicolor E (assembly GCF_002865645.1). NCBI lineage: Eukaryota > Fungi > Ascomycota > Leotiomycetes > Helotiales > Hyaloscyphaceae > Hyaloscypha > Hyaloscypha bicolor. The sequence goes on along the minus strand of NW_020194619.1, from coordinate 1,936,175 downwards.
ATTACCTGATATAATAATAGGGTAATTATAGGAAGTTTTTAGGAAAAGCCAGTAGCTAGGAAAGTTTTAGGAAGACATTTATAAAGCTATTTATAGTTTTCCCAGGCCTTTTGGGAACAAGGGCCCAGAGAAGGAATTAATATAATAGGTATATATAATAGTATATAAATAGGTATTAGATATTATAGATCTAGTTTCCTATTTTAAATATAGCTTATAATCGGAATTATATGAATTATATAGGATTTCCTAATTAAGTAAAGGGCTTTATATACCTGGCTAAGTACTAGGGAATATATAGAGAGATACTCCTAGCTTTAAAAGGGGTATTAATTAGTCTCTTATTAGAATTAATTCTTGGAATTAGTTATACTTGCAAGTATTACTCTATAGCTTACTTACCTTAACTACTTATATATTATCCTACTATTATGTATCTTATAATATAATACCTCTATTATTTTAAGCTTATATTATATATAAAGTTTTTATTATTAACTATTTTTTAAATAATATTTATATTATAGCTTTATTTAATAAATATATTTTTTAATATATAAATTCATTTAATTATTATTAATTATTAAAAGGATTTATAAGATTAATATTAATATCTGATTTATAAATCTAATATAAAAATTTATTAATATAAAACTCTTAAATTAAGTATTTTTATATTTCAAATATAGATTTATATATAAAAAGTAATATATATTTTTTATATATTATAAATGTTTTTTAATTTTAAATTAAAGTTTAAAAAATTAAAAATTTTAAATCCTTAAATCTCTAAATTATAGTTATTCTTTTAAAAGTTAAAATTATATAAAATATTAATATATCGTTTTAGACTATAATAGTATTAAAGTAATTTCATGATTTTTTTATTTTATAATATTATATAATATAAAAGTTATATTAATATTTATAAAATTTTAAAAGAATTATTAAAAGCTTATTATATTATAAAATAATAAGTATTCTTATTAAATATTATTAAAAGTGAGTTTAATATATAAAAGAAATTTTATATATAAAAATTTGAATTATTATATAAAATAAGTACTTTTTATTTAAAGTTAAAAGTAAGAGTTAAAAAAAATTGAAAATTTAATCTTTAATTTATAATTATATAAAATATTAATATATTTCTTAAAACTATTATAATAAAGTACTAATTTTATAATATTTTTAATTTATTATAATATATAATATAAATCCTATATTAAAATTAAATAAAATTAAATAAAATTATTAAAGGTTTATTATAGTAATAAATATTAAGTATTTCTATTATATATTATTAAAAGTAAGTTTTATATACTAAGGGGATCTTATATAAAAAAAATTAGGCTTTTTTATAAGGTAGTTGTATTTTAATAAATAAAATACTTTTATTATACGCGTGTTTTAGTACGGGACGTGTTTTAATACGGGACTTTAATTAATTAAATCAAGCTAAATCATTTAATATACTAGAACTTAGCTATTAGAATACGCTAATTTAATTATATCGAATAAAAAAGGGAGTATTAGGTTAAAGGAAGATAGTAGTTAAGCAGACTAATATGGATTTGAACCTATAAATAAGCTAATAAGAAAATATTCTATTTAACTTCAAGCAACTTGCAAGAAACTACTATAATAAGAATATAAGAAGTATATAGGACAAAAACCAATTAATTAGAAGTCTTAATCTCTTAACCTTACTACTTCTTCTTTATAAGGGATATTACTATAGTAGAGTTTTTTTCTCTTATCCTATAACTACTATTACGTGCTCTGCTTCCCAGATATACTAGTACTAGTTTAAGGAATTATATAAGACCTCTATCTATATATATAATTAGCCTTCCTAATATATTAATCTTTGAAGCCCCTTATTTTTAATTATTTATATTATTTTATTACTAGTACTAAGAGTCTTAAGATTATTACTTTTACTTATTTAGCTTCTTATTCTTTTTACTTCTACTCACGTATCTAATACCTATATATAGTCCGAAATTCATATAATAATTAAATCCCTATTATATTAGCAATCTAGGGAAGATTTAAATTATAATAGCCGGTATCTTTAGATTATATAAGTATTCTCTAGACTCTAAAAATACATTTACTTTTAGTTATATTTATATATTTTAGCTTTAATTATACAAGTTTTCTAAAGTTAGAATACTAGCCGGTCGGCTATTAATTCTATCTATTTATAATTATAAAGGTATATCTCTTTATACTAATCTTATAAATAAATTAGCTTATAAAACTATTTCTTTTATTATATCTTTTAATTACTAACCTTTTTATTATACTTATCTATAATATATATATAATTATTAGGAGATATAGAGATTCCTTTATACTAGCCTGTTTTACGGGGAAGCTAGTAGCTTATTCTAAAGAAGTTAATATAGAGTTAGCCTATATTAAAGTTATAGCTTCGGGAATTAATAATAGAAAACCTTGCATTTAGCCCTCCTTTATATAAATAGCCAGGTAATTTATATCTTATTTATTTTATATAAAAAGCTCCTTTACTAAAGCTTTAGGACCGGTTCTTAGGGTCAAGGCAATTATTTATATATTATAATCTCTCTAGGAAATCAAGTAGTTAATATAAAATTAGAACTTACTATTTCCCTTTATAATATTATTAACTTTAATTACTTAAGCTACTAAGATTACCTTACTTCTAATTATAGAACTATATTTATTACTATTATTACTTACTTTCTTTATTATACGAGTTCTTACCCGTAATCTGGATTCTACTATAACTAATTCCTTTAGCTTTATTTCCGATACTAAAATAGATACTATTACTTGCTTCCGGAATAATAGTAACCCGGCCTTGCCTATAGTACTAGTAGACCTCTCTATTAATAAAACTCAAATTATATATCTTATATAGATAATAGTATCCGCTACTATCCCTAAAATACCCTACTTTTAAGGGCCTAATATTACTGAATTCCTGGACTAATATAAAAGCTAGTACTAAGACTATTATATTATTAGTTCGGCTATAGTTTCCTGCTTTCTCTAGTATTACTATATAACTATTATATAGTATATTTATATAATACTAAAGTGGGTTTCAAATAATTAGGCTACCTTTAGAATTATTTTATATCGGGAATATTAAGAAAAGAATACTTACTAAATAATAAGAACCCGAGGGTTTATAGAGGCCTTAAAAAAGAAGAGCTATACTAATAAAGTTAATCTATAAAAGTTTTATTAATAATATATTTCCCTTTCTTAGTATTTAGTAAATAATTAATTATTTAAAGGCTATACCCAAATACTTTAGTTTCTTAAAGAAATTCCTTTACTTCTTTATAAAAAGATTATTTAAAAGTATAATATAAAGCTTAATATCTCTTATATAATAAATTTTAAGGTTTTTGTCTTAATAGCTATAAAGTATTATAAGTTAAATTAAGCTAATAAGGAAATAACCTATTACTAAGACTATTCTTACTTTTATAATATTCTTATTAATAGCCTCTAAGCTTAAATAACTATAGAAATAGACCTTATTTGCCTTATTTCTATTTATATAGAACTAGACTATTACTAGTTATTTATTAGTATATAGCTTATAAGTACTAAAGTTCTTATATTAGATATAGCTAGACTTACTTAAGCTATATAAGTATTAGTACTATTTCTTAATAGTATTTAGGGCTTTTCTCTAGATAGTAATATATCTAACTCGGGTATATAAATAGTATTTATAGAATCCGCCTCTCTAAATATAGCTTAATTCCCTTAGTCTTATTTACCTATTTCCTAATAAGAACTATTAAGACTTGCTAGAGCTAGTACTAGATATTATTTCTTATATTCTTTTCCTTTTTACTAGTCTATTTAATATCCGGAAGTACTAGCTCTTTATATAGCAGGAATTATATATTTTATTTAAGTAAATTAAATCTATATTAGCCCTATAAGTTTAGGAGATATAATATTCTAATTTACTTCCGGGATTAATAGAATATAGTAACTTAAGCTATATTCTTAGTATATAAATTAGAATATCTATTCTAGTCCGGAAACTAAAATCTTTTCTCTCTTTTTAGCTATAAAGAAATATAACCTATATACGGATTCTAATAATAAAATAAGAGATTTTATCTAGACTAATAATAAAAATAAATAGATTATAGTTAGTATTTCTAGGGCAGAGAAAAAGAAGAATAATAAGCTATATAGAGAACTAAAAAATAATTATAATTAATACCGGGTATTAAAGAATTATTAAAAGAAAGAAACCGATATTATTATAGTATAATACCTTAGAAATAAGAAATAAATATTTGTTATAGCTATAAATAAGAAAGAAGAAAAGACTTAATAAGATAGTCTTATACTAGACTAGCTATAGCCTATTTTTATATACTTAATTTCTCTAAAGAACTTTACTATTAAGCCTATAGCTTTACTTATAGCCTATACTTGCCTTTTACCTAATTCTTGCTTAAGGGTCTAGTATCTAGTAAATGAACTTTAGAAGAAGGCTAAGCTAGAGCTATTATTAAATAAGATCCTTAATTAGAAAATAGAAGATATTATAACTCGAGAGCTCTTATTAAACTTTCCGGCTTTTCTAAAGCTAGTTTTCTAGAGTCCTTAATATAACTTACTAGAACCTAGCCCTAGTATTACTATTATTTCCTATAATCTAGAAAAAAGCAAAAAGAACCTATATTATATAGTATTTATACCCAAGCTTAGTATATGCCTTAATAGAGCTATTTAAGTTAAGGCTATAATTAATACTAGTACCGAAATTAATATTATAACTTAAGGCCTTATAAATAACTATAGTCTTATAATTACAAGAAACCCTTACTTAATCTTAGTCTCTTATAATAGGAAATATTATTCTTTTAAAGAATTTTATAAGAATATTTAAGTTAAAGTTAGAAATATATTATTATATACCCAGATCTTCTTTATTAAAGAAGCTAATTATTAACTTATTTTCGGGTAATTCTTTATTCTATAAACTAATCTTACTATTAAGTATACCTAATTAGAAGCTACCTATATAATTATCTTTAATACTAGGAATAATAGATCTTTTATAAGCCAAGTTATAAAAGTATCTAATTCGCGGAACTGGGTTTAAGAGAATATCTTTTCTTTAAATAACTAGAGGATTTTAAAGAAAATATTAGTACTAGAAAAAAAGAGTCTTTAGGAGATATTTTTGTTTTTTCTTTAGAAATTCGAGAGGGAATTATATATATATTTAATTCGGGGCCCTTAATAAATACCTCTTATAATATTTCTTTATATACAAATATAAACTATTATATTTCTTTATAATTTAATACTTATTCTTTTATATAATAGTAAAGTCTTTCTCTAGTAATATTAGTTAATAGGCTATATAAACCTATTATAAAGAAAATTTAGCTAGTAGACTTAAGTAAGAGTACTAGCTTGGCTTCTGGAAAGCTAGATAATTAGAAGAAGATACTAGAAGAAAGAAAGGATATTAGTATACCGGGAATTAGGTATTTTTCTTAGTAATTAATTCCGAAGTTTTTTTATATTATTTCAGGTTCGTATTAAATAAAGAAAAGAAAAAAGGCCTTAGAAATTAGCCCCGAATTATTATATAAGGAGAGAGATTTATTATTTATAATATTAGATAATAGAGAAAAGGCTTTAGCTTAGGACTTTAGTTATTCAGGGCTATTAAAACCAGAAGTATTTCTATTATTAGAAATTCGTATTATCTTATATAAAGCTTAGTAAGAACCTAGCTTTTTAGTACTAAGGGTATTAGTTCTAGTAATTAATAAGCTTATACGGGAATAACTAGATATAGGGATTTTTAAATACTATAACGGGCCCTATAGGAATTCTTATTTTCTAGTAGGAAAGAAGAAGTATTTTACTCGGTTCGCTAATACGAGCGATTTCCCAATCGGGGGCCCCGATTCCCGAATCGGATACTATAATTAGGAAATCGCAGGTTCTTTATAATTCGGGAGCCCGATTTCCTAATCGGGTAATATTTCAGTATCGGGAACAAAATAAGGATATATTAAAGATACTTCACCTATACTAAGCTTTACTATCTATGCCTCCCCTTTACTATTCATGCCTCCCACTATATCTAGGTACTCTTATAGCTACCTTAGCCCTTTTTAGTACCCTCCCCTTTACTTAATTACCTGATTCTCCTCCTTCTCTAGCTCTATTCTCACGTGCTTACTCCTTAGCTACTCTCTTCTTTACTTTCTCAGATACTCTTCTAGCCTTCTAAACTAACGCAATTGAACTATAATTATTCTCCTTTACTACTGCTTTAGGGAAGGTGATTTTGTCTTTCTTATAGGTTATACCAGTAGTAGGTAGTTTAGGATAAGTTAATTAGGAGGTGATTTTATTAAGGGCACTATATGGCCAGAGAGTAGTAAGCTCGCTATACTTAGTAGCTAAACGGTAGCCCTATTTTTAATTAGCTTTTATTTAAAGTAAGGCTTATAAATCATATACCTTTAAAGTCTTTTCCAGAACTTTTACTAGAATTCTAGCTATTTCCGTACCAAATCTGTATTACTTTGGGATCTAGAGAATTATAATCTCTTGAATATTATATTTAAGAGCTTTGGAATTCGCTCTCTTTACTATATTCTCCCTCTGTTTTCTTATATACTCCGTAACTCTCTTAGTTAGTTCAGATAAAATTATCTCCTTAGCTGCTTTCTCTTATTCTGCTTCCTTATTAATAAATAAGCTATCCTCTCTACCCTCAGAACTACTATTCTTATTATTCTCAACCTCTTCCCCTATATCTCCCAGGGCCATATATATACGGCAAGCGCTCTTCTTATAGTCCAGGAAATTAGTAGGTAGCTTTCATCTAAACTAGACCTCATATAGTATATTTCCCTTAGGAAGAGCTAATATAGCTATAGTATTAATTATTTATATAATTAAAGGAAGTAACTATATCTATAATTAGATACTAGTATCCGCTTATATAGCCCGTAATCGTTTCTTAAAGATTTAATTAGCTATTTTAATAGAGCCTTGAGATTAAGGATAGTAAGCTTATCTGTAAATAATCTTTATCCCTCTCTTCTTGCAAATCTCAATTACTTTTCCCTTAAACTCGCCCCTATTATTATAGGCTAAAATGGAAATATATCTATTATTATTTAGCTATTTAATAAGCTCGTCTATAGCTTCGTCCGCAGTTTTAGCCTTAAGCCTATAGATCCAGACGAACTTAGAAAAGTAGTATCTTAATTACCAGATCCATATATATTCTCTATCCGGATTATACTATAATAGTATTAATAATAGTATTAATAAAGTATAGATAAAAAAGTTCGGAATTTACGAAAATTACAGGAATTGCGAAAATTGCAGGAAAAGCTTAAAAATGCAGGAAATACAGGAAATATAGGAATATAGAAGTAAATTATATAACTTAGGGAATACTTATACGAAAAATTCAGAACTATATGCTTGCCTGAATAATGAGATTAGATAAGCTATACTTCCTTATTATTCTTTTAAACCTTCTCTTTATTATAATAAGTATATTATATACTAATCTATATATAATTATTATAGGACGGGCTATACCAAATTTTCTATATATATTCAAATATAGTATTAGAGCCTATTTTTTAATTAGTATAAAAATTAGTAGCTTTTAGAGAGTACTAACCAGGATATATTAATTTCTTATAAATAGTAGTAAGAATCTCAAAAGTATTATTATAGTAAACAGTATACCGGGCGGAAATAAGCTCTCTATATTAATTATTATAGTATTTCTTGCGATATATCTGGCTGTCCTAAAGCTTATAGAGAGCGGAATTATACTTAATATTAGCCTGGTAGCGTTTCTTTATTTTATTTCTACTAGAAAGCAGAGCCTTCGGATTTTGTAACTACTATCTAATATCTATAAGTTTCCTAGTAATAAGAATTTTCTTACTACCCCCTTTAGCAAGCCTCTTATCCCATATAGCTTCGTCTTTAGCAGACTAATTATTAGTAGGCTCTTTAGTAATAGGGGAGAGTAAAAACTGGGTACTAGAAGAACGAGCCCCTATAGTAATAATATTAAAATATTACTCTACTTGCCGATATATATACTAATGAGGCATATATAGGGATAGAGATAAATGAAGAATTAAAAGAAATATATTAGAAATAAGATAATTAATTGAGAAGTATATAGAATTAGTATTTATACTTAGAAAGTTAGTACTTATACTATAAACTATATCTAGGAAATAACGAGTAAGAGAGCAGAGGCCCTATATATATTTGGGAGCTTTAGAGAAGTGTCTTTATCCCTATTATTATCTCCTTTAATATCTTAAATTAATATATTAAACTATAGCCTATAAAATCAAAATATGAGGTATAGTAAAGTAAAGAATATAGGGCTAAATAAGCTAGTAAATAAGGGGAATTCAGCTCTTTTAGCCCCGATACCGAAATATCGAGTAATTGGGAATCCGGGCTCCCGATTCCTTAATAGGACGCCCGAATTATAAAGAACCTGCGATTTCCTAATTATAGTATCCGATTCGGGAATCGGGGCCCCCGATTGGGAAATCGCTCGCATTAGTAAACCGGGTGAAATAGAAGGTCTCTAAGTATTATATAATATAAGTAGCTTTATAAGTAAATAAGGTTACTATTAGAGATACTAACTTATTCCCGAATATAAATAAGTTCTCGGAATACTTTACTAGCTATATAATTACGAGTTTAGTAAATTACTTCTCGAGTTATAATTAACTTCCTTTAGCTAAGAAATATAGGAATATAACGGGATTTATAACTTTATATAGGTTTCTTTATTATACTAGAATTTTCTAAGGAAATACGAATTTAGTTATTTAGTTTATTTAAATTATATATTATATTTTCCGAGATTTAATACTATTAGTTTATATAACTTACCTTAATAATATTAGAGTCCGGGATCTTACTATTACTTATAATAATACTAAAGACTTGTCTAGTATTTAAAATTTTATATAAGAATATATTTAGAACTTAAATAAGGTTCTTATATTACTAGAGTATACTAGATTAACTATATTCGGGCTAAAATTATAATAGTATATAAATAGTATTTAAATTATTAGTTATATTTGTTTTTTTAAAAGAAGATTACTAGAAACTATAAAAATTATTAAAATTCTGGAATAGCTAGCTTCTTAAAATATTATATAAGCCTATACTTTTATTAGTATTTGTATTTATTATTAAATCTGGATTACTTACTTTACTAAGATTATAGCCTCTATTTATAAACTTTTCCGGAAAAATTAGGTATTTATCTAGATATATAAATACTAGCTTATAATAGATATTCTTAAAACTTTTTTAATCTCTTTTCCTATATTAGTTATACTAGACTTCTTATTAGATACCGGATTAATTATTCTTATAATAAATACTAGTCTTACCGGATAAGGTATAGTCTTAATATAGATTAGCTAGTATAGTAGAAAGTACTATCCCGTATAATATAAGAGCGGTTATTAGAGTTAAGTTAAGGCGTCTTATAATACTATAAAGTATAAATATAGGGGAATTTTAAAGGTATTTAAGAAATATTATAGCTAGCTTTATAAAATAAAGTTCCTCTTAGAAACTAATATAAATATTCTAGTTATATAGCTTAATAGTACTACTTTAGACTTATTCGGATTATTACTTATAAGATAAATTACTTAGATCTAGCTATTTAACTTTAATATTAAGTATATATTAGAAAAGAAATATATAATAGCTAATAATTTATTATATTAATTATATATAATTCTGGAAGTAAAGAAAAAGAAAAAGAAAGAAGATATTAAAGACTTTATAGATACCTAATTATTCTTTCTAAGAATTATATTTATTTATATATTTAACTTAATATTACTTATCTAGAATATTTATTCTTATTTAATTATTATTATAAAGAAATAACCTAAAGTAAACTTTTATTTAGAAGGCTTCTATTTCATATATTACTAATAATATACTTGCTAGCTTACTATACTTATTTAGCTAGTTAAATAAAGTACTACGAAATATTAGCTATTTAAGAATAATACTATTAAGTTTCTTATATGAAATAAGATACTTTTTAGGCAAAATTAAGGTATATCTAGAAAAGTTATTAACTTTTTAGTAAAGTAAAAAGATATTAAAATAATAACTTATAAGATTAGGAGTTATAAGCCTAGAGAGGCTACTTCTTGTAAAATTATAGACTATTTTTAGTAAAATAAATAATATAAAAATATTAAAATATATATTAAGAGTTATAAGTAATATTAATTTATGGCTTATATAAGAATAAAAAGTAAGCTATATCTTACTTAAGTATAAGTATTATAATATAAGGTAGCTTTAGATATAGTTTATATACTTTTATATTCGGGTAAAGACAGGCTAGTACTAGCTAGAGAAAAAGGCTTAAGATAAGTTAAAGAAAGAATACTAAAGAATACTAATACTTAATTAATTACCCGGTTTATTTTTAAAGATATTATTTATAGATATAAAGTTTTTCTAAAGCTAGTTATAGATAGGAAACCAGAGAATAATAATACTATTATAAAAGAACTTATAATAATATATGGAATTTATTATATTATTATTTCTGCCTTTAATTCTCTAGCTAATAAAATAATTAAAAGGAGATATAAGCCTATAGTTATTACTCTAATTAAAGCTACTAAAAGAAATATTAATAATTAGGTTTTCTATCTTCTAGCTATACTTTAGGCTAATTAGGCTCGGTAATAATTGGCGTTTTATACTATTAATAATAATTAATACTATAATTATAAGATATTAATTATATTAATAGTATAATTAATTATTTAGTGAGCTAATCCCTATATATATATAATTTTACTTCTTTTCTAATACCAGAAGATCCAGGAGTTTAGTAAAGTACTATACTATATATAATAAAGGTAAGGCTCTCTCTTATTTACTTATTTAAAGAAAGTATCTAGAACTCTACTTCTTTTCTAGTACTTAAGGTACTTCTATATCTTATCTCGGCTTTAAGCTATTCCTTATTCTAGGTAGCTTATTATATAATAAGCCCCTAAAAAGACTCCCTCTAGCCTATTACTCATTAGTACTATTAAGATAATATTAATAGCTATTCCTGTATCCGGTAAAATATAGTCTATACTAGTAAGGGAGTCTATTACGATTTACCCTACCAAAAATCGGCCGCACTTATATATTACTGCCCCTCCTTTCTTTTCTCTCAGTATTTACTCTCTCTTTAATTCTTCTCTTTCTCTCTATATATAAAAGTATAAAAGTAAAAGGGGAAATTAGGGGATATTAAATTTAAGTAATTAAAAGCCTTGGTTCTTATTATTAAAGGCAGGGAAAGGCCCCTTAATATAGTACAAATCCACTAGTCTCCCACTAGCCCTCCTATATACTAGCTGCCTTGGGCCTATAAGCTTAGCAACTTTTAATAAAGGAGGGGTTAAGAGGGCGAGTATATAAAAGTAAAAAGCAATAAGTAGAGAGAGAAAGTAAGAAGTAAGCTTTAAGACTTGTAATTACGAGAAAAAGGAAGCCCTATAATTATAGGCTGCTTATTACTAAATTTTAGGGCTATAATTACTAAATTATAGGCTATAGGTACTAAAAATTTAGTACTTAGCTTTTGTGGGATATAGGGTAATAATTATTTAGTAATTAATTACTAATCGATTATAATTAATAGCTAATTAATAGTATATATAATTGATTACTAATCGATTACTCAGTAATTATTACCGAGCCTGAGGCTAATTAAATAATAGCTAAAGTTATTACTAGTTATATACTCTTTTATTTTAAAGGAAATTAAGAAAGTCTTTTACTAATAGATCTAAACTATCTAACTTGAAATATATTACTATAATATAAAGTTTCTTTTATATCTAACTTACTTATTATATATATATAATAGCTTAAGTAAAGAGATATAAACCTAAATAAAGTACTCTTAGTAATATACTATTATTAGATATATAGGAAAGAAGTATTTAATAATACCTATATTTTAAGGCTATCCGAATACTTCTTTATTAGGGATATTATTTTTCTTTATAATATTAGGCTAGAAAACGATTCTTTATTAAAGCTTTATTATTACTAGAAAAGACTATTTAGGATTTTTAGGGCTAGTAAGGTAATTAGTACTTTTATAATTATAGAACTAGATAGTATTCTCTAAGCAGGAACTATAATTATAAGTTATTTTAAGAAATTTATCTTTTATAATACTATTCTAGAAACCTTATATAATTTATATTATTAAAATAAAGAAGTATTAGAGCAGATCTATAGCCTAGTTTAAGGGAAACCCGGTACTTATAAGACAGTAATATTTCCGGGAGAAGAGATTAATATTTTAGAGAAAAAGAATATTAATTTGGACTAGAAAAACCAGATTATAACTCGGTAAAAGTAATAGAAAAGAAAAGAAAAGATTATAAGAAAAGAAAATTAAACTTATATTTTGGCTAGGGCTAGTTTTATAGTAATTATTAGGCCTTAAAAAAGAGAATAAGGAAAAGCAAAAAAGAAATACTATTAAGAAAAACAAATATATATAAATTAAGTATTTTTTTTATATAGAAAAATATTTCTTATATTTTATTATAATTTGGAAATCTTGAGGATAATAAGGGAATTAGAAAAGAAATAGAGATATTATATTACTAGTTAATTAAGATTAGGAAAAAATAAGAAAAAAGAGGAATTTGGGATTAATATATAAGTATTTATTTATATATATAATACTTATAAATAGGATTTTATAGGGAAAAATTAATAAAGAATACTAGTAAATAAAAGATTAATATATTTAATTACTAGAAAATACTATATGTTTCTTAACCTATAGCCCTAAATCCTTAAGAATAATAAAGCGAGAGGTAATTAGAAATAATATTCTTATTTAGTTCTATTCTATTAGCTATATTTAAAGCTCTTATATCTTTATAATAACCGGGACTTAATAGAAAAAGAGATTACTTTTACTAAATACTAATATATAAGAATTAGAAATCAGGATCTATTATTATTAAGACTTGGATTTAAGTAGGATTTGGGGGAAAAAAGTTATATAAAAAGAATATTTATTTTCATAATATATTTAAAGATAATTAATATAAGTACTAATATAGGAAAGATATTAGTAGTAAACTTTAAAGTATTAGAACTTAGTAATATTTTAGTATCTTATATAGGCTTTATTATTAAATTAATTAACTTTAAAGCCCTATATAATTACTATATTGAGTTCTTAAGTATTAGATAAATTATAATTACTATCTATAAAAGAGTACTTATTATTATAGTTATAAAGGATATAATTAGCTTTAAAATAAGTACTAGGGGCTAGAATAAGGTCTATAGATATATAAAACAAGATCTATTAGAAAAGGAAAATTATAAAAGGAGAATTATACGAAAATAAAAAGAAATATATTATCTACTTATTTAGTATTATAATATTATTATTTATTTTTATAGGCGGCTTATAAGCTAGTAAAATAATAAGGGAAGTATTATTAGGGTTAGCTATAGTAAACGGGATATTAGAAAGAAGAGCTTAAATAGTAAGGAAATAGCAAGAATAATTAATAGATATAAAGGCCGGATATAAATAAAGATATTTAGAAGAAGAAGTTATTATAGGAAGAAAAATAAAGTAAAAGAATATGGGAATTATATTATAAGAAAAGTAATTTAAAAGAATTAAAGAATGAAATAAATATAGCAGAAAGCAAGAAATAATATAAAAAAGTTATATAGGAAAGAAAATAGGCTATTCTAAAAAGAAGTAAAAAAGAATATTAAATAAGTATTAGATAAAAGAAAAAAGCTAGAAAGATATTTTCTTGACTTATTATAAAAAGAATAAGTAATTCTTTAAGAAAAAAGGAAAAAAGAATTAGAAATATATAAAGAACTAGGAAATAAGGAAATAATACTTAATAGCCTATTCTTAAATATTAGAAGAGAAATATTAGATATTAGGAAAGAGGTAATAAAATATTCTTTATTTAGAAAAAAGTTAATAATTTTAATAATTTTGTAAATATTATAGTTTTATATCTATTACCTAATATATATAAAGGAAAGTTCGGTTTTCTAGAGAAAGAAAGTATTTTATAAGAGATTATTATAAGAAAGAAAGCTAGATAAAGCAAGAATTAGAAAAGGGAAGAAAATATTATATTACTAGTTAAAGGAAATTAGAGAAAAATAAGAAAAGAAAAAAAATTATAAGATATTTATTTATATATATAATAGCTATATCCGGGATTTTATAAGAAAAAGTTAATAAAGCCAAAAAAAATATAGAATTAATACGTAATATTATTTTGAAGCTTAATACTAACTATTAATTTTTGTTACTAAAATACTAGCTTTTTTTAGGAATAATAAACTAGAGAGTATTTAGATATACTATTTATAAGATTTATTACTCTTATATCTTTATAATAGCTAGGATTTAGTAAAAAAAGAACCTTAAGGGACTAAGGAACTAAAGGCTTGTTTTTCTAGTTAGAATCTATTACTATTAGTACTTGAATCTAAGTAGAATTAGAAAGAGGCAAGTTATATAAAAAGAATATTTATAAGAATTATATTTCTAGAGATATTTACTATAGCTAGAATTAAGAAAGTAATATTAGTAGTATTTATTAAAGTAGAACTTGTTCTCTTAGTAGCTTATATAGGCTTGAGTATTAGTATATATAACTTTAAAGCCTATAGTAGTTATAGCTTTAAGTTCTTAAGTATAGAAATAAGTATAATTACTATTAGTAAGCTTATTAATATTATTATCTCGGATATTAGGAAAATAGAACTTTTTAAAGTAACTAATAATAATAGTAGGAATAATATAGTAATTAAAATAGTAATTCAAGATTTATTTAAAGAGAAAAATTATAAATAGGAAATTATATAGTAATAATTAAAGATATACTTGCTATATATTTAGCTAAATAATACTATTTTCAATTATTATTAGGAAAAGAGTATTAGGTATTATATTATGGGAAGTATAACTAGGGGCGGGTTTATTAATCTCTTTAGTTCCCGAGAATCTAATAGTACTAGAAAAGGCAGATATAATAATTAATAGATATAGAGATTAGATATAAATAAAGAGTAAAGGAGGTTAAGGTTATTATTAAAAGAAGGAGGAAGTTATTAGAAACGAGGAGAAAAGGCCTTTTTATAATAGAGAAGTTTATCTAATATTTATTACGGGGTTTTCCTCTTTTGGAAATAGTTATATAAAGGTAATTTACGGATAATTCATATAAAGATAGTACTATTATAAAAGAAGCAAGGGAATTAGACGAAATATTAAATAAAACAGAGAGGAAAACTAGAAGGCAAGGTACTTAGCTTTACTATATTAGAGATAGTAGTGTCTTTAGAGAAGGGAAATAAGAGAATTAAGGATATATAAAGGACCAGAAAATAAGAATACTATACTAGGATACTTATCTAGGAAGAAAAGAAGAGAAGGGTTAGGTATCTCGGATATAGGAAGGGGTAAAGCTAATATTATTTCTTTGTAGTTACTAGGATATAGCTTTTTCCTTTTATTACGAGCTTCTACTAGTTATGGAAGATATATATAATTCCGTTATAACTATTATTACTGCGTTTGTATTCTTTTCTCGGGGAAAAATGAAGAAATAGAAAGAGTGGAGAGGGTCTTAAGTATAGGCTATAAGTTCCTTTAGAAACTATTTGGGTTTCCAGGTTCTATTAGGCTTTATACTTATACGGGCTTGGTATATTCTTTGCTATAATTAGGGAATAATTACGAATAATAGGGGAGAGCTATATAGTAGGGTTTTTTCTCTCTTGTCCCGTGACTACCGTTATATATCCTGCTTCCCAGGCATACTAGCGCTAGTTTAAGGGATTGCATAAGATCTCTGTCCATACGTATAATTAGCCTTCCTAATACATTAATCTTTGGAGCCCCTTATTTTTGACTATTCGTATTATTTCGTTACTAGTACTGAGAGTCTTAAGATTATTACTTCTACTTATTTAGCTTCCTACCCTCTTTACCTCCACCCACGCATCCAACACCTATATATGGTCCGAAATCCATATAACAATCAAATCCCCATCACATTACTGTTACAGAAGACCGAGATCAAAAGCTATCGCTGTCACTGTACTCTACTTTCGCATTTTATTAGCGATCTCAAACAAAGCGGGGTACTGAAAGGATTAGCTTACCATATTTATCTTTGGTACTGAACAGCTTGTTGGCTTTCTTCATCCAGCCTCGAACTTTCGACTTAGAGTGTCTGCTTCTACGTGGACTACGTCTCAGATTGACCATGACCGGGGGCCCACCATGCCGACTCCGTGGTGGGCCTCCATGTCTAGACCATCCAGGGGGAGGGGGTGGCGGCCCAAGCGGCAAGGGTTTTCTGGGCTCTGGCAGAGGCCACATGTGCATACTAATAGCCCAATCAGGCTCGATTGTCGTTTCCCAAACCTTGGGGAGAACTATTTCTCCATTAGGGCCAATAAGATCATAGTGTCCCTCTGCCACGTGTGGCCCAAGGCCGTCTACATGCTGGAAAGCTTGGCGGATGAGTTCTTCCATGCCCTGGTCTACGATTAGTGTCTATAACATACAAGACGTGAATTTGACACTCACAGCCCAAGTAGCCGCAAGCTCAAATGGGAAAGAGAACTTCCTGCCTACGGCGTCCTTGAATTTGATAGGCTTCTTGTCGGATCTAAGAGAACCACTTTCCTTCAGAAAGTGCTCAAGTTGAGAAAGTAGCTTGGCTCCATTAACCTTCTTGATTCCTGTCGTAGGACCAATGGCCTGGATATTTGGGTTGTTCTGAGAGATGTTGGAGTCTATCTCCGATGAGGCCGTGACGAATTCCCGATTAGGCTCTGGAAGAGGAAAAGACTGATCTCCCGTGACATTGTCTAAAGACCTGACACCAGTTTGTGTCTCTGATCGCGAAGCTTCCTCGGAATTTCTGGTAGGTTTTTGACCTCCATTGGGCATGCTATTCCGCTCCTCGTTTGGTATTACCCACTTGCCGTCCACCTTAGCATAAGATCTGAAGGTAGTGAATGCCGATGGTAGTAAAGATTGAGCGGAATGACCGATGCGTTCGGGATTTGGTCCCTTCCACCCAAACATTGCGCCATTAATCGACGGGGGCGTCCCATTTCGAACTTCCAAGGAATGTTCTACCGGTTCCGAATCTTTTGTGGTTTCGACGCGGGCTTCTTTGCTTGGTAGATCACCTTCGTCGTTCATCTCCACAGATACAGTCACAAGGTCAGGCGAACTTGTGACAGGCTGACTGGTCTCAGTAGAAATACTTGGAAATTTCTCAATCCTTGGCCGTTCAATCTCGACTGCATGGTCCTCGGAATGGACAGAGTGTTCCAGTTTCGTTTCCTCAAATCGAGCGATTGAGGGTGGCAATTTGCCAATTCTATCGTCCACATATTAGCCATTATGACTTAGTATTAGGTTGGCCATCCTTTTACTTGTGATCGTTTGAGATCGAAACTCCAATATCGGTGCCTTTTGTTGCATGGCCCTCGGAATAGGACGGCTTTTCTGAACCCTTTCCCTCAAATTGAGCAACAATGGGCGGGATTTTGCCATGACTGCCATCTGTATGTTAGCCAGTTTGAAGGCCTGTGGGTCAAGTTGTGTAATGTTCTTACATCTCAGCGGTCGAGAGCAAAACCCAAATATTTGTCAGTCGTAAGTGCAGAGCGTCTTTCAAAGCCCTCAGCTCCTCTCTTTTGAACAACACCCATCCCATCTTTTGCCAGCTATCAGAAACCGCATTCCCAGTCCGGGCCTGGGAGAATCTCTGGCGATATTTCTGTGTCTTTCGAAGGAATTCCCCGATGAGCTCCACTGAAGAAAGAACAATATATGCTGCGGCATTGATCGTCGCTTGACTTAATGTATCGCTGGGTCGCAGGTAGCCAACCTGCAGGAAGGTTTGCTGTAGAGCACCAAGCTCTGACATTGCCTCTTGGTACTCCATACATGCTCCTTTCGTTTCTGACAAGGCTCGGATAAGGCGGTACGTCATATTTGCTCCCGCGATGAAATCGCCAAGGGAGTGTCCCAACGACATCTTGGCCAAGGGTAGCAAAATATTTGCTTCGCAATGAGGTCTGTTCAGGCTCAAGTATTACGACAAGATCAATGAGAGTTTTAATCAAATGACGAAAGTAAAGAAGGCTCTACACAGCCTCAATTCCTGACTGATTCTTTGCTTTTGATACGCTGGCATCCTGCAAGCCACTCATGCAGTACAAGTCAACAAACTGTCTGGACCGAGGTCATCACCAATCAAGAACTCCCTTCAGACTTAGGCAAATCTGCCTCACTATGAGCCTGAAACATTTTTGGGTGACATTAGGCACTGCGAGGAATGCCTTTTGGAAATAGGGCTCGAGTTACCCTCGTTAAAGATTAAGAGTGAAGTAAGGTGAATAGGACATAGTTGCTCCTAATCAACGCACGCTCTCCATTCAATTTCCAAACAAGATACCTACATCTCACCACTCCAATCACCTCTTCCGCCTGTTCAACATTGTTATTCTTCCTGAAGAAAGGCAGTCCCCAAACACGCTAAGGGTTCGCTGAGGCGTTGCGGGAAAGGTTACGGTCCCAAGTTGCGCGACCGTATTTTTTCGATTTGCAACCCGTTCACACGCATCCCACACCAAATTTGTATGGGCCCTAGAAGAATCCACTAGCCAACCGCCCACCCCAAAATTCGATTTTTAATTATACCTTTATTATATTTGCAAATCCTTTTATATATTAATACTGTTATGGTGATATAAAACAAGTAGTAATATATAGAGAGTTGAATGGGCTTCCACAGTATGGGATTACAGTATACGAGTGAGACGTGAAAATAGAAAGTAAAGGTTGGTTTATTTCTAAGAACTAAGGAAGAGAGAGGGGTAATGTAAGCAGACTGTGGACTATATAAACATTCGGAGGTTACTTGATTGCATTATATAATTATAAAATCAAAGTCTCTATTATAATACTTTATAGTATTTTTAATATTCTAATAACTTTATATTTATTTTAATCTAATAGTATAGCTAGAATTACTTATAAGATAATGTTTTATTATTTTACTATATATTACAAAAATTAATAAATTATTACTCTTTCTCTTTAATAATAGCTATTATTATAATATTATAGCTTCTCTAGTCTAATCTTAAAGTATTTACTAATAAAGTACTTACTTATTAGTACTAGTATAAGAAATGAATAGATTAGATTAGATTAATAGCTATTAATTATATTCTATTTACGAATTAATTAAGCTAATTATAAATATTCATAAATAACTTGATTAATATACACGTGACCGCAGCACGTGACAGGCTAGCCTAATTAGGTAAGAATCAGGCTCTAGTACTACCTTGCTTCTAGAGAGAAAAGCTCCCTAAGGCAGTACTAGAGCAAGAACCTTACTTAATTAGGCTAGACTATTACATACTATAGTTATATATATATAAATCAAGATATTTATAAATAATTATAATTAATTATTCTAATCTAATCAAATTATATAAGTATTATATTAATTAAATTCTATTTATACTATTTATAAATATTCATGAATTAATTAATTAATCTAATTAATTTTTTCGTATACTAATTAGTACCTTAATACTCGTCGGCTAATCCTTACCCTATTTGGGCCACCTTGCTATGCTTATTAGTTATAGTAACTCCGATATACTACTAACTCCGACATTTTATATAATTAATTAAATATTAATATAACCATATAAGATATCGTAATAAAAAATTTATATTATTATAGAGCTTAATTAGCCTATTAAAATAATATAATATGGGCCTTATACGACCTGTTTTAGCCTTTGTAATACGGAGATAAGTATTAATTTTTAGGGTTAAATTATTATATTATATTTACTTTTACTATATATTAAGAATCAAGTATAGGAATTACTCTCTATTTTGTATAGTATTAGTTCCTTTAGCCTCCTATTAATATTATATACTAGCCTGTATACTAGTTTCCGTACTTTGGGTATTAATAGTATTAATCTTGTACTTTCTCTCCCTAGGCTTCTTTCCCTAAGCAAGTAACTCCTGTCTTCTAGCCTTCTTTACTTCTTCTTCTATTCTCTTTCTCTTATCCCTTTCAGCTCTCTCTTATTCTCTTCTTATAGCCTTTTCAAGCTTCTCCTACTCCTTGCGAGTAATATCCTCTTCCCCTTTCCTCTCTTTTTTAATCCTATTAAGTTCAGCTTAATAGCAGTATTTAGCCCTCTTAAGCTTCTTCTGAGCTTTAGTTAAAGTATCCTCCTCTTCCTCTTACTCCTTACAAGCCTTAATTTAATATAAACCATTCCCAGATAAGATAACTCGGCCTCTCTTTAGTAGCTTTATATACTTCTAAAGATTCTCTTTATCTATAAAAGGAAAAGACTTAGCCTATTGTGGTACGGCAGGCCGTACTCGTCGAAAATCATGTTGTTTTGGCGGTTTTGAGGTTTAGGTCACATGGCAAAGGCCGCGGCCTTTTGCACGTGACTTGCGGAAATTACATAAGAAAGCTGGTTTTTCTATAGACTTAGAGAATAATCCTTTATGAGTATTCAATTAATTAAGCTTTTACACACTATATACTATTTATGCTTTACTATTTACGCTTTTGATTTGTTGTTTTGCTATCAAGTCACGTTTTGCGCTCTAGTATACTTTATGTGGGTTTTTGTCTTATCGCAGTTTCCCTCCCACACTATATACTCTCTTTATTCTTCTTAGTAAGGTTCTCGCATATAATTATACCCAAATTAGCCTTAATCTGGGCTCTTTTCCTGAACTTATAATTAGATAATTATCTAGAAGATAAGAATATCTTATCTTTATACTTTTCTAAAAAGATAATATACTTATATATACCCTTTACTCTATAGGGTATCTGGAAAAAGGGGGTTCTGGTATACTACCGATTATCTAGTCTGCGAATTCCTGAGTTCTCCTTGCCATAATTAGTAAGCCTAGCTTTAGAAAAGGGTTCTACTAGATTATCTATAGTATTTCCAATCTCGTTTTCGATTTCCAAAGCCCTAGAAAGTAATAGAAGCTCCAAATCGTCTTTATTATCCTTATTAAGCTTGCTTAGGAATTCAGGGGTATTATGTAATTTGGGCTATTCCTTCTATATTATTAATTCCCTAGGCTTTACTTAAAGTTATAATTTATTAGATAAAGATATACGAATTCCAAGTAATAGATTAGTCTTACTATAATTATAAATATATCCTCTAGTACTCTTATTACCTAGTTTCTTGGCTATTTGCTTCTTAAGAGCCTTTAAAACCATATCGGAATTAAATAGATAAATACTAGTTTTTATAAAAGCTAAATATATATTCTTTTTAATAAAAGTTAGAGTTCTAATTTACTTATAGTACTATAAGAAAGTCATTTTCGTAAAGTTATTTCTACTTTTATAAATCTTGTCTTTAATTACTCTTAAATACTAGTATTTCTCCTACTAGAAATATATAATATCTAATAGTTAATATAGGTATATAAAGTATATAATTAGATAGAAACAGATAATATTCAAAGACTTTATAGCTTAAATAAATTCGTATATTATATAATTTCCGTATTTATTAAATATTAGAAGGCAATATCTGCCCTTAACTTATAACTTAGTCTAGTAATAGAAATACTATAGCTACTTATAGGCTAGCTCGTTATTTATATATCTATTTTTAGAGGTTATAATTTTAATATTTAGGGCTAGATTATTATTAAAATACTTCTATATAAATATACTATCTAGTATAATAATAAATAAATTAAGCTTCTAGAAACTAGTAAATATATATTCTATAGCTATAACTAGCTCTCTTTATATAGGATCCTTTATAAATATTTAAACTTAGTTAATATAGTTATATTTTTAAGGGCATTTTTAATAGAATAGTTTTTTACTTATATACTTTATATTCTTATAAGTAATTATAATAGTACTTTATATATATCCTATCCGGAATCCAATCTTGTCTATATTATATTAATTACTCTCGTAAATATTATACTTCTCTTTTATGGCCTTTAGATTATTAAAGTACTTTATAATAATTTCGGGAATAAGAGCGTCCTTTCTTTTATAGTCTATAGGCTTAGTATAAACTATATAATACTAGCCTAATTTCCTCTGTTTTTCTATCTAATAAAGGGCCTATATATCTCTAATTCGGTCTGCAGGAGAGAGTATTTAACCTGTAGCCTTCAAAATTAATATAGCTGCCGTAGTAACCATATTATATTATAAAGAATAATTCCTCTCAATATATATATCTATATAATATATCAAGCTTGCTTCCTGGGCCTCATTTAACCGTATATTATACCCTCTATTCTCTAAAAGAAGCTTGGACCCCTTATATTAATTAAAATATATTAAGTAAGGCATATCAAATATAGAGGTAGAGGTTTATAGGTTCGTAATTTCGGTTTCCGCAGGGTTCTTCCAAGTATATATAGCCTCCTTTATCCGCTTCTCCTGTACTATATACTAAACCGTCTTATACTATAGGAGTTTTTTGAGCCTCTAAACCACTTCCTCGTTCTTTTCTCTTACTATACGGTATATGGCTTTAGGTATAGTAGCGTATTTAATAATTTGGATGGAAACAGAGTGGTATTAAGAAGTAAATTACACGCGATTTTTATATGTAAGGTTATGCCGAGGCCGCTTGGTAAGCTCCGATAATTTACTTAATTAATTATTACCATAACCGGATGCGCTTTAATTAAAAAATACTCTATTAGGCAATTACTAGTCTAAGTAAGGGCTATAATTATATAAAAAAAATATTTTAATCGGATATATAATTATTTTTTAATATAATAAAAACGACTAAAAATCGATATCGGAATTGCTGCAATGTCGGACTTGCTGCAACCAGCGAGCTTAGCGAGCTGGCCCGAACTGGGTGCGGAAATGCCTGCGAGTATATTAATTTCTTCTTGTTTTAGTCGAGATAATATATATATATATATATATTATTTAAAACTTTATTGCTTTAGCCAGCTTAATTGAATTCTTCCTGAATTTAAAATAATAATTTTCTTTAATAAGCATTTTAATAAGTAGCAAAAGCTTTGGAAAATAATTTATTTAGTATTAAAATGAGTTGTAGTAGTTAAATAATTATTATTTAAGTGACTATTGAAGTTTTTTTTTGGGCGGTTGGGGGGTTTGAGCTATTAGCTATTGGATTCTTTTACTAGGTCAGAAACTATATTTATTACGAAATAATACGCTGCCAGCGCCACGTAGCGTATTTTTTTGTGGCTTGGACTAATTAGGACTGGCGTAACAGGGGGGCCGGAGAGAGATTCTACAGGGCCTTTAGGGCATTTGAAGCCTGTAAGAAATCCTCGGTGGGAACGAGGATTTTAAGGAGGCTCGGTGGGAACAAGGGATTTATACCCCTATAGCTATAGCCTAGAGATATGCCCTATAGAAAATAAGAAATCCTCGGTGGGAACGAGGAAAATCCCAAAAAAAATACGCTGCCAGAGTGGCAGCGTATATTGGCGCCTGTCAGGCTCTCACAAATCTTAGGGGGGTTTCTACAGGCCTTACAGGCGGTGCTTGGGGCGGGCAGGGGTTGCTACAGGGCTGGGGCGCCACACGCTAGTCGAATGGGGGAGGGGGCGTTTGGCAGCGTATGCTTTTAGGCGATAATTTTACATTCAATTCAAGTGCCTCAGAAGGCTCAGAAAAACGCCCAAAGCTACAGCAAAATAAACTCCTCCCAAAGCAAAAGTACTCAGCGCGATCCTACCCCTAACTTACTGTGGCGCAACCTTACTCGGAAAAAAGAATTATGCCTCATAAATATGAGAAAATGCAAAACGACACCCCCCTTGGCGGGTAGTCGATTGGGACTAGGTTATTAACGATTTGGAATCGGCTAATCAAGCTCTTTATATTTTCAATATAAGTATAAGCTAGTATGTTATAAGGCTTATAATATAATTGCGTGCTTCTCAACTTATAATAAAAAGAGTCCTTAAAATAGAATTTTAATTTAAAGAACTTTATATACTAATTCATTAAGTTCTAGTTTTAGGCCTTATATGCCTTATAAATTAGGCTAGGGCTCTCATGTCCAGTTTTAAGAACTTATTCGCTAAATTTCTAGGCTTTCTTAAGCTTGCCTTTTAGTTATAAAATATTTTTATTTTAACTTCTTTAATTTAAAGAACTATTACTAATTTATATTTATAAAAAGTTCATATTTGGATAGCCCTTAATTAGTGCTATAATAAAATAAAATAAAGTATTAAATTCTATTAATTCCTTATTAAATTAAATTAAATCAAAGATAAAGCTAGATTTTTGGCGTTCCTGTTCGAGCGCCTCTACCTTGGGTTAATGGCCAGTCCGGCCCCCAATCGACACCCGGGGGCGTGGAGCGGGGGTAGGGGTCGTTTTACATTTTCCCTTAAATATTACTTAACCAACGCGTAAGTAATCACTCTCTTCGTCCACGTTCTGGGGACGGTACTCCCGACCCATGCCTCAGGCACGTTGAAGGCGGAGAAGGACCCCGCGCACATGAGGAACATGCCTGTATAGCGGGCGGCTGTCAAGTGGGAGGCGATGACCATTGCGTTGCCGACGATGGCAAGGGTTAGGGGCAACTTAATGAGGACTGCTCTTAGACCGGTCCTCTGTGCGATCACTGAATTTCCCAACGTGGTGAAGAACTCGAAGATGTAGACTGGAGAAGTCGAGAGGAGAGAGAGCGAATCTTGCCGCACTCGAAGGTTTGCACGATTCTGGGAAAGAAGCAGGTCTACGTTTGCGAGGAGGGGAGACAGACCTGGACGCAGAATAGCGCCCAGACTTTGATGTCAATTAGGGTATCCAAGAGTCCTTGCTCATGGGAAATGCCTCACCAAGTTCCCCATTTACGGAGTCGGCGATGTGCCATTCGGCGAGGCGTTGCTCTTGTTCAGTGAGCCACGGGGGAAGTAGGGAGTAGGAGGAAGGCGATGAGGCCGACGACCATGGTGCCGGCTCCTTCGATCACGTAGAGCCATCTTAAAGTGTGTTAGAACCAATGTATGTTAAGTGGAATTCATTACTAGGAAGGTTTCGGTAGGGAGGAATGAGTAAGACCTCATAGCAGATGCTCGGTCGTCGTGATCTGACTTTCGAGAATTGTCAGAATTGACGAAGCAGATATTTGGCGTTGGGGCCTCTTGAGGCCATTGTCTGCAAATCATGTATTGTCAAACTGACGGGTCGAAACAGACGGGTCGAAACAGCGCAGAATTTCGTTCCCGCAGAAATTCACAACCAGTCTTGAAGGTCCACCGATAGAGATGATTTGGGTTGGTAAGATCTCTTTTCTAGATGCGCCTCCAATGCCAGTATTGATTTACACGACAAACTTCGTCTTATTCTCTTCCCCTGCAACCCTGGCAGCCTCCCTTACTACCTCTTCACCAGCCTCGTCAAAGATATCGAATCCCCATCGCATGGGGAAGTTGAAGCGCTTGTGATGCTCAAGTGCATTCAACTCGGCCATCTCTTCCGCCGGGATTTCAAAATCTTGAAAATTACTGGCAATCCTTCATGCCGTCACGGATTTTGGCAATACAACATGTCCAGTTTGTACTCCCCAGCTCACGAGGACTTGTCCTGGATCCTTACCAAGACGTTTTGCTACTTCGTGTACCTTTGCATCATCAACTGTCCTTGGCTCACCGGTCTGGTTGTTCCCAAGTGGAGAATACGCCTCAATCAAAATTCCCTTCTTCTTGCAGAATTCGGCGAGCTCGGGTTGTTGAAGATATGGGTGTTTTTCGACTTGATTGGCGGCGGGAATGACAGAGCAGGTTGACAATAGCGACTCGAGCCGGCGGATGTTGAAATTCGAGACTCCAATCGCACGCACTTTTTTGGTCTTGAGTAGCGCTTCCATTGCCTTCCAGGTCACCGAGACATCAACGTCGTCCAATCGAAATACTCCATTGGCATCGAGGGGGGAAAACTTGTCTCCTGGGGCGAACGCACTGAAAGCAACATTCGTTAGCAATGGACAATCAATGATGGCGACAGCAACGGAAAATCTTACCAAGGCCAGTGCATCAGGAATAGATCAACATAGTCAGTCCCCAAATCAGCGAGACTCTTGTCCAACGCACTCTCAACATCTTCGGGCCTGTGCTTCGTGTTCCACAGCTTCCCAGTAACGAAGATTTCATCGCGCTTGACACCACTCTTCTTTATGCCCATGCCTACTTCGTTCTCGTTGCGGTAGATGGCTGCGCAGTCGATGTGGCGGTATCCGGACTTCAAAGCGATCTCGACTGCTTTCTCAACCTCATGCGGAGCAGCTTGCCATGTCCCAAAGCCCACCGCCGGTATCTTTGCCCCGGTATTGAGTGTGAAGGTACGGTTGAGCGCCATGCTTGCGCTTTCGATGTTATCCTGGATTTGAGTAGGAGGGGAAATTAGTGATGCTGGCAGTATCCAGTGAGTCAATCGTAATAGCTGTCATCTCGTCGTCCATGGAGCTCTTTTATTCAGGATGCAAACAAGTGATTTGCCTCCAAAGCCCGTCTCCCAGTGGAGAAACAGGAATGGGGGAGGTCAATCTTGAACACATTTCCGAGGACGGCGCAGGGGTGGTGGAGACAGGTCGGGCCCGGGTTTTCCTGCTGAGTGGCTGACCATGGATCGCAGCCGCTATTTCCGAGCGCTGCACCCCAGCCACTTCCCATTTCCGAACCTCTCTCAGTCTTGATCCAGCACCCCGAGCTATACGTGGACTCAGCTTCTATGTTTCCTTTTCCAGCTCGGATGCAACAACATCATTCAAGCTCCTTCCCCATCGTCCCACGTTACCAGCCTTGTATCCCTTCGGAAAACGAAAAGCAGGTTAATTGGGGCCAACCACCCCAGCAACCTTCACTCTCCACAATCTCGGTGAGTTGGTGAGACATTGGCCCCCATGGGCCACGATGAACTTGTCTCCTCCGCAATATCTGCCCAATTACGGTCAAGCCCCAGGTCAAGCTTTTCCCCATCCGTCCCAAGGCAATTCCAGTCAGTCCCCGCAACGCTTCACAAATGATCCCGAGAGGGTTTATCATCAAAGGCATGGCTCGGATTCGCATTCACAGGACGCTCAACCTCATGAATCCTCAAATGCTAGACCACCAATGTCACACACTTCCGACCAATTAGGGGCAAAGAGAAAACGTTCGGTTTCCTCTAGAGTTTTGAAGAAGGAGGAACGAAAGAAAGTCAGTAGAGCATGTGACATCTGCAAGTCGTGGGTTGGCCCTTGCAGTTTCTGACAGCCTTTACTACGTTATTGCTGTTTTAGCCTTGAAAGGACTGACGTTACCTTAGGCGTAAACTCCGTTGCACAGGAACCCAGCCATGCAGTCGATGTAGCAGCCAAGGCCTTGCCTGCAAGTACAATGCGCTCCATAGAAGAGGGAAACCTCCATCTCCAGAGCCAGCAGAAACTTTTCAGACCTCAAGTCATGAGTCTGTCAGGTCAACATCAGCAGTGAGTCCTCATTTACAACATGGAAAGGCTTCGGCCCGACCTGCAGCAAATCGATCAGATGATGTGCCTATCTCAAACCAGCAAAGAAAGTCCTCGCGAAGTTCTCAGGAGCCCGAGGAAACCCGCTTTGAGGGTCACTATATCGGTCCAACATCCGGGATCGCCTTCCTCCATCGAGCACAGAGACGGTTCAAACAGGACTTTGCCGCAACGATTTCAAGCAATGTCAACGGGAAAGGCTCCCCGCAATCATCGGTCTTCTCTTTCGGAGATGGCTACTATCCAAAGTACTCCGCTTCCGACTTGACTTTCCCTCCCAGGCAGCAAGCCAAGCATCTTGTCGACAGATACTTTGATTTCGCTATGCCGACGTACAGATTCTTGCATCGTGCCACCGTGGAAATCTGGCTGGACCGGATATGTGACAAAAATGAAAACAGGGCGGCCAATATACCGCGACTTTCAAACGCAAAAGCTGCTCTGGTTTTGCTGACTCTTGCAACGGCAACTTTGTATGAAGAAGACGCTACAGGCTCCCTGATTGATTCAGAGGCTGATGATTGCGAGCAGAGGTGATTTTTTTGCTAGGCTATTATCATGATCTTGCTAACGTCTCGTAGTGGGGTCTACTTTGCGGCAGCTGAACGGAGAATAGCAGAGGAAACAGGCCCCGTACGGTTAGAATCAGTCCAGGCGAGGTTGGCACAATGCATCTACCTGTTGGGATCATCGCGGATAAATCAAGCTTGGTACACCTTTGGAACGGCAAGCCAAATGGCCCTCGCCCTGGGTATCCACCGGAAGAAATTCTCCCAATCTTTTGGAGGTTCGTCAAGCTTGGCTGAGGTTGAGATGCGAAAACGAGTCTTCTGGAGTGCATACATACTTGACAAGTACCTCAGTATCATCTTAGGTCGACCCAGAGTTTTTCGAGATGAGGATATCGACCAACATTTTCCCGAGCGACTCAATGAGGCTGACTCGACCTCCGACTCATCAAAACCGAAGGCCGCGCAGAGTCAGTGTGTTTCGGACGGACCAGTATTCCATGCAAAGTACGTCACTCGCTATGTTCCAGCATTTCTTTTCCTTCCATCTCTTGACATAACGTGATACTACATACACTAAACAGAATCACAGATTGGCCAGAATTGTTGGGAAAATATCCAGCGATCTTTACCCCACGAACAATATTCCAAATACCGACTGGATGGAAACCGCACAGCAAATCACTGCAGAGTTGAAAGCCTGGAAAGGATCTCTCCCGCCATTCCTAGAACCCGACAAGGTAGATCCTGCCATGTTGATACCTATCTTTCAACGCCAAAGCACTGTGTTGAGATTAGCATACCTCAATGCCCTAATACTTGCAAATCCTCCATCTCTCCTCAGCAGCTTTGCAGATTTAAATCGATCCCAAAACGCTCCTTCTGGCAAGCTAGAATCTAGCCTCAAAGAATGCATTGATGCCGCGTCCGCGGTGGTGGAAACTGTCAATGGGTTCATTTAGCAAAGCAGGATGCGGAAACCGTTTTGGTTCACTCATTATATTTCTTTTTGTGCTATTTCTACCCTTTACGTCTATGCTATCCAGCAAAGTCAACCCGGCGAGCAGCCAGAGCGGTCCAACAATGGAACGAGCCCTCATCTACAGCAGTTCGAAGCAGCGGAAAGATGCCAAGGAAATATCTATGCAACTACTGCCCCAAGTTCGCCCTTCAGAAGATACAACATTATCTTAGATGAGTTGAAGAAAGAAGTTCTCCTCCGCCTGGACGGAGCTACGCCGCCGTCAAACAGCACGCTTAGCAAACCCGAGGTTATGGTCCAGGAACAAGCGGAGCCCAGAGCACCCTATTTAATGGATTCTTCTGGCAGAACTCCAAATCGGACGCCTGTTAATAACGCTGCTTATCCTATGGACTTTGGGGCCATGGGTCAATTACTTGGGCAAGAGAATCAAGGACTGATGCCGCACAGTTATAGCCAAGGCAATATCCCTGGTGATTTCAGGATATCTAACGCTCCTACTCAAACATTTGATGATTCTATGCTGGATCTCGAATTGTTCGGTCCTTAAGGCGAACTTGTGGGTTGGGCGGAACTTGATGCTTGTGTAAGTTACTCCATTCGAATCATTAGTGATGGCGCTGATAAAGTATTTTTAGGCAATAGCGTGGCCAGATGGACTTGTATACGATAGTTGGCAAGTGTAAGAGGACTCGGACCAAGAGACGCAAAGGAACTTGATCGGCACAAGAGGTTGGGCTATTTTTAATGATATCGACGGTTTTTATTTTTGGGGTGGTTCAGCAAGTCCATTTTCACAGGCGGGGAGTTATAGCCTGCAGGCTGGTTGGGGGTCTGGCGTCACAATTTCAACAGCAACGAAGCCTTCCTCTCAAGCGGTTGAATTTCACCGGCACTACGGAAGTCGCAATTCTATGTGAGATCAATGACTGTATGACTGGTGAAATCATGAAATGCAAAGATAAACTTGGCAAACACAACTGGCACTGATAAGACATGAATCAACGGCGAAAGCTTCAGTTCTCACGGCCTGGACCTTGGACCTTCCTCCTTTCTCTTGTCTGGCCACTTGATCGGCTGCCAAAAGTGCTCAGCCGGGGTCCGGAAAAGAGAAGGGGACGAACCAGGTACGGTGAACCCTTCAAACCCCGAGGAGGGCAGCCTTGGATACCCCAGAATGACTTCACCATCAGGGTGGCAAATGGGCGCAAAAATTGTGGGATCTGGGCGAATTGTGGGGCCTAAGTTTCACCGTGCTCAGCAGGTTTCCGAGCCTAAAGGGCGCATTTCCGGCGCTGCAGCCTTTTACCACACCGGAGATCAACGCCCAAGCATTGGCACCACTTCACCCTCCAGCGCATTGCAGATCCGGGCGAGTAACCACATTGCCCCCACCCCAAGACTCAAACCAGGCCCTGCCATGCCCGGAACTAGACAATCGCCTTCGGTATGGAAAACAGTGGGGGCTTTTGGCGGACCTCGCGGCTACCCTGCACTGTGAGTTTCGTCTCAGGCAAGATGCATATGTACCCAAGCAGTGTTTGAAAAAGAACATCATGATATCTCGTGGTTTCCAAGGCAATCCCTAGAAGACATCCTGTTCACCACGAGCACTCCACTCTTCACACAGCAATATGCCACCGTTCGCCGTTAATGTAGCTCTCCCTTCTGCAGGCGAGAGCTTTTCATGGAAGTCTCAGGTGAAGACACTAGAAACGATTCTTCCCACCCAAGAACCTGAGATCGAGTCAAGGCCACCCTTCACCATTGATGAGCTTGTCCGACAACGCTCACAAGAAATACCCAGAGAAGCAATAATCTCATACCCCTCCTCAGGCCTCGAATATGTGGACTACACTACGCGGCAAATCAACATTTTTGCGCACCGTGTTGCTCAAAAATATAAAATTCTTATGCCACAAAGGTCATCCTCATCAGATCCCGAAACCGTTGTGGGATTGCTGGGTCCTTCAAATTTCGAATACTTCATTAGCATCCTGGCTTTGGCCAAGCTGGGCCACACGGTTCTCTTTATGTCAACACGGATATCCATTGCGGCCTACGTTTCCCTCCTGGAGACAACTGGGGCAAAGCATATTTTAATTGACTCTTCATTCCGCGAAACCGCTGCGCAGGTCAAGGAGACCTGCAATTCCGTCGAAATTCACGAGATTACTGAAGCCGAGTCATATAACTTCCCGATCGACGACGAAAACATTGATACCCGACTATGTCAACATCTCCAGCCAGAAGTTGAATCCAAAAAGATCTCATGGATCATCCATTCCAGCGGCTCGACGGGTTTGCCAAAGCCGATTTACCAAACTCACAGTGCAGCCTTGAATAACTACGCTTCGAACCTTAATCTACGAGGTTTCATCACACTTCCCCTCTATCACGCCCATGGAATCAGCAGCGTCTTCCGCTCGATCTATTCGAAAAAGCAGATCTACATGTATAGCGCAGGCTTACCGCTCACCTACCAAAATCTTCTCAGCATCATGCAGAAGTACCGATTTGATATCTTTTATGGGGTTCCGTATGCGCTCAAGCTTCTTGGAGAAAGCTCTGAGGGTATTGAAGCGTTGGCGAAACCAAAGGTGGTGATGTTTGGGGGATCAGCATGTCCGAATGCTTTGGGTGACAAATTGGTCGATCATGGAGTCAACCTGATTAGCCATTATGGGACGTGAGCAACCCAATTGCTGTCTTCATTCAATTTACTGATTTCGATAGCACCGAAACTGGACAGCTCATGACATCTTTCCGAGAACCGGGTGACAAGGCTTGGGATTACGTCCGTGCCGGAGATGCCGTGAAGCCATATCTGCAATGGGAAGAGCGCAATCCAGGAATCTTTGAACTCGTTGTCCTTGATGGCTGGACCTCAAAGGTGGCATCAAACCGACCAGATGGCTCGTACGCTACCAAGGATCTCTTCACTCCTCACCCCACGATTCCGAACGCTTGGAAATACTTCGCTCGTTTGGATGACACCATCGTTTTGGTGAATGGCGAGAAGATTGTTCCCAATACATTTGAGCATTTAATCAGGCATGAGAAGCTAGTTGCTGAGGCTGTGTTGTTTGGTAGCGGGAAAGCTCGTCCGGGATTAATGATCGTCCCCTCAGAAGCTGCAAAGGATTTATCAAATGACGATATCCGGAGAGAGCTTGTCCCCGCTTTGAACGAGGCGAATAAAGACATGCCAGGCTACGCTCAGATGACTCTGGATATGGTTGAAGTCCTGCCAGTGGGATCTGAATACCCTCGAACAGACAAAGGAACCGTGATCCGAGCAGCCTTTTACCGGCAATTCGAAGCCGAAATCGAAAAAGTCTATGACTCTGCCGATGTTCCATCTGGCGAGCTGTGCTTGTCGGAATCAGAGCTGAAGGAATACATTCGTATCGAGCTTCTTAAGATCCTTCCTACCACGTCCTCGGGTCTTCTTGCTGATGACACTGACTTCTTTTCAATTGGCATTGATTCACTGCAAGCGATTCAACTCCGAACTGTGCTCAGCAAGAATATTCAGACTAATAAAACTAAGTTGGGGTTGAATATTGTTTTTGATTTCCCTTCTATCCATGCATTGGCTGAGGAGCTTTATCGAATGCGGACGGGTGGGGAGTCGGATATTGTTTCTGTTGTCGATAAGATGCAAGAGCTGATCTCTAAGTACTCTGTTTTCGAGCCACATGTTCCGGTGGAGAACAGTAATGAAGGGAACTACCTGGTTAGTCTCCATAAGGAAGACAGCATTTAATTTTCTAACCTTTGAGTAACAGGTTGTAACTGGCGCAACTGGATCCCTTGGTTCCCATCTTGTCGCTCAACTCGTCCTTCGCGAAGACGTTAAGAAGGTCTACTGTTTAGTTCGTGCCTCGTCACCAGTCAATGCACGCCTCCGAGTCATACGCTCGATGCGAGAGCGCTCTGTTTACCACTGCCTTGCACTTGATGCCCGGAGGAAGATCGCCGCATTTCCATCAAACTTCGGTGACGCCTCACTTGGTCTTAGTCCAGAGACGTACGCTGAGATTGCATCCAACATCACTGGGCTTGTGCACTGCGCCTGGTCCGTCAATTTCAACCTCAGTCTTGGGTCATTTGAGGCCGATTGCATCGCAGGTGCCAACAACTTGCTCACACTCTGCTTGAAAGCGCAACGGACTGAACCCGCCACATTCAACTTTTGCTCTTCAGTCAGTGCCGTCGCTCGTACGACGGGCGGATTCGTTCCTGAAGCATTACCGGAAAGTCTCGAATATGCTCAAGGAATGGGATACGCACAGTCGAAGCTCGTCACGGAACATATCTGCGTTGAAGCAGCGAAGTCGTATCGCATCAAGACACGAGTGTTGCGGGTTGGACAAGTCATTGCCGACACTGTTCACGGAATCTGGAATGCCACCGAGGCCATTCCATTGATGATGCAAGCAGCGTTGACAGTTGGTGCCGTTCCCAAGCTCGATGAGAGTCCATTATGGCTACCAGTCGACGTCGTTGCTTCCACTATTTCGGACATTTCTCTCGGATCTGCTGGAGCAGGCGTAATGAATGTTGTGAATCACCAAAGCTTCCACTGGACACGCGACCTCTTGCCAGCACTTCACAACGCTGGTCTCTCCTTCAAAGAACTCTCACAGAAAGAATGGATTTCCGCACTACGAGCCTCAAACCCAGACCCCGTCACAAACCCACCCATCAAGCTCCTCGAATTTTTCGTCAGCAAGTACGACAATGATCTCCCTCGAACTGGTCTTACCTACGATACCTCTTACGCCCAATTCCTCTCCCCATCACTCGCTTCCGCACCAGTCCTGAGTCAATCTCTTGTCTCCAAATTCGTCTCCCACTTCCTCGCCACCTCGTGGGCCACCCCTTCTGCCTCCCTGGCGAAAAAGAGAATCATTGTGATATCTGGGCCCTGCGGCTCCGGCAAATCCACACTCGCAACTGGCGTTTCGAAAGCCCTCAACATCCCATGGATCGAAGGCGACAGTCTCCACTCCGCCTCCTCAATTCAAAAGATGGCAGCGGGAATTCCACTCACAGATCAAGACAGTTGGCTCTGGCTGGAGGCGATCCAAGCTACCGCTCTGCTAAAGTTGAGGGAGGCTGAGGTGGAGAGTATTGTGGTGACGTGCTCGGCGCTGAAGAGGAGTTATAGGGATGAGTTGAGGAAGAGCAGGGATACGGGAGCTGTGTTTTTGATGCTGGAGTCTGAGGCGAGGGTGTTGAGGGAGAGGCTTGGGGGGAGGGAGGGGCATTATATGGGGACGGCGATGGTGGAGAGTCAGCTTGAGGCCCTCGAGGGCCGGGGTGTGGAGGAAGGCGATGTGGTGCCGATCGATGCAGCCGGGGAGAGGGGGGCGGTGTTGGAGGAGGTTTTAGGCATTTTAGAGAGTATATAAACTCACTGGCTTTTCTTCCTTTGTTTTCTGGGGTTTTGTTGGGGATGCAAGCAGGGGTCTAGGTATATACACGATGATTGATCTTCTTTTCTTCATGTGCTCATGGTTTGCGAGGCCTTCGCATATAATCATTTCCTACCATCATACAAGAAATTCTTCATTGGGATAAGTCACGGAGCCCGTAGTGGCTTTCTCCAGCATCCGTATTATATCTCCAGTCAGCTCACGCTTGTGGGGAACCATGTCAGCGTGGGGGATTGTCCAATTCCAGGGCCCAACAACGATCCAGTGTATAAGAGAATTCCGCCATGCGGGTGGCACTACGTTGCACTCTGGTTGGCGAGTTTGGCTTTCAGTGCTAGGCATCCCATATTGAAAATTCCATCCCTTACTGTGTTTCGAAATGCTGTGCTCACGGCTGCAGGCTTCTTTTCCAACACTACTCTAGGAATCAGCCGGCTGAATGTAAGTTGAGAGACTGGGAACTGTCCAAATGGTAATGGTCCGGAAGAAGCGGAGGAATGGTCGTAAGGGGTCAATCTAGTTGGAGGACGATTTCTGGCAAGTGAATAGACAGTGTGAGGTGTTCAAAGTCTTGAGTTGTTTTCTTGTGTTGGGCTCGGCTGTCGGTGGTGCTTCGAAGGCTCTCCGACGTCTCCGCGAAAAGGGGCTCGCTTAAAAGTGGGTCTGAACTTGGGACGTAAGCGAGATCCCAATTTCAGACACAGAGATCGTGGCGGCTAGTTGAGATGTTTGACAGTCTTCCGATTGTAAACTGTGAAAGTCTTCGGTTTCAGTGTATAATCCTATGTCATTGGGGTAGGAACTGTTTTTTGAGCCTGCCTTATGCTCTTGAATTGGTTTTGAGCTAAGGAAAATAAGCTGCTTTTACGACGCCTGCATATCCTGCCCCTTGCTCCATCAACTGTCAGCTGTCTAGCCGCTCCTCAGCCGCAAAATACCAAGTCCCATAGCGAAGTCCCAGCCAAGGAAGTGTTGATGCGCCACGGTATGATCGCCAAATTTCTCGATCAAAAGTGCAAGCTCATTGGCGCAGTTGATTTGGCTTGACAATTCTCTGGGCGGGTTTCGGCGGAGGGCTCGCTGATGTACACATTTCTCTTTACCAGAAACCAAAATCTGTATGCCTGTATTGCTGCCCTAATTATGATTTAACGCAGCGTTGATCCGATTCAGCTTTATTCAAGAAACTTACGTATCCTGCTATGTCGTCCTCCCATATTCGTTCCATCATTGTTGACCCATATCCCATCATCTTTCCACCGATTTACCAACCCATCTACCAAACAATATTGACGTACTTCATCATTACACTACAAAATTTGGTTAACAGACTTTCCCAGACTCCCAGATCTAGTCGAGGTAGTGTACTGGTCTCTCTTCAAGTTTCTGGAACTCATTGAGCCAAAATCAACTCCCAAACAGCCATAAATGGGGCTGCCATCACCGGAGCAGCGTCAGGAGTGGGACTCGTACTCACAAAGAACTTTGGAAAAGAATGGCGGGTTGTAATGACGGATATTAACGAAAACGGAGAAATCATTGCCAAAGAGCTGGGCATTGATGTGTTGTGATCCACACTGATATTGCAGATTGTGATTCTCAACGTACTATGTTTCAAGAGGGTACCTCAAACTTCATTCTGAGCATCTGCGATTTTCTGACCGAGAAAATAGGTCACCACAAGCTCAAAAGGAGGTCTTCACGCACTCACCCCGATCCGGTCTACGCTGCAAGCAAGCAAGGGGTATGGTGTATAACTCCTAGTGAGAATTACACTTTCCAACCACTGGCCAAGGCAATAATAGTTTGTCGATCTTATGCGCGCTCTCAGACCAGAATATTTTCAAACTTATGACATCACAGCAGTAAGCTCCTCATGTTCGCCCTCGCCGCTTATCACTAATTAAAAGTATCTAGAACTCCAACCCAGGCAACATGAAATCCCCACTCGTGGCGCCTCCCATCCCAATCACCCCTGACAAATACGAAACTCTAATGAACACCATCATGCGCCTTCAATAGACTTCTTTCAAGCAATAAAGTGGGCAGGTTGTGGAGGCTTCGGGTCCAAATATTTACTATACGAAGCAACAGGCATATCCGAATGAGATTGCGAAATGTGTTTGGGATAATGGACCTACATTTTGGGCTGGGAAATGGACAAATTGGATAGTAATTAGGAGTCTTTCCATTAAGGGCTTTGAGTTTTAGTTAGGAATTGTGCACTTTTGAAATCACGAGATGAACTTTGCTGCAATGGAAGATGTTTGGATTTCTGTTGAGATGAAATCTGCAAGAAAATTAATTACGCTGGAATAAACGTGCCATTCCTGCAATCAAACCCTAATTTCGGATTCAAGGCCGCCGTGGCATTGAAGCACACCACCGTCGGAGCCTCCATATCCTGCGGGAACAACTCAATGTTCTTCGTCACAAAGTTCGAACAAGAAGAATTCGTATTGCACTCTACGATAATTGCTTCAGTGTGCTTCAAGTCTGGCAGACCGGCGTTGTACCAACATGGGTCGGTAACACAGCTTCCGTCGCCAGGACTGAATGTGTTAATCGTACCCGTAAAATTCACCCAGATGAAATCTTTCATGATGACCGTGGAATTGTTTGGTCTACCAACAACTCCACCAGTCTCAAGCTGTGTTTGAGAAGACCCTTGGTTGAAGTATGTTTGTGTGACAAAGATAGGGAAGGAGACGTTGTAAGACCGGATATTGGACCATGTGATGTTCTTAGCAAGACCTTGACCTCCGATCCAAGATTTGAACCGTGCTGCATAGACACCATTTATGACTGCCACATCGTTGAAAGTAATGTTTGAGACGTTGGCGAAGGATGCTTGGTTTTGGCCGAGGGAACCGATGCTCATTCCGTGGGTTTGGTATCCGATTGTGGCTTTCTCAAAAAGGACATTGTGTGAGCCAGACTGTACAGCGATCGAATCGTCACCGTTGAATATTACGCTGTTAGTGATTTTGATGTTCGTTCCCGTCACGTCAAAACTGTCGGTGTTGAAGGGAAAACTCGCAGTTGTTGAGTACGCGTCGATGATTGCGTCACTAACGGTGATGTTGTTGCCGATTAATTGGACGTTCCAGGCAATAGGTTTGCGGGATTTGAAATGTCGGAGAGAGACATTCGTGGTGTTGAAGCTGAGCAGGTGAGGTCGAAGCAGCGTTCCTGTTCCATTGACGGGATTCAAGTCCCACCACGCCTGCCCATAGGAGTCGATCCAACCGTTCGTAACATTATCTGTACTAACGTAGTCTATAGACGGACCAGCGACGGCGATCCAGTATAAAGTTGTTAAATATGTGAGAGCATTCGAAATGTTGACAAGTTTTTGAACAGCAGTAATATTCTGAGGTAGATGGAGGTTGCCTCGCATTCGAATTTCGACATTCGACAAATTTTTGGCAGATATTGGGTTGAAGATATTGTAATTTACTCCCTCACAGAAAGTAATTACAGCGTCCTTCGAGCATTTGGCTAATGCTGAAACGATTGCGGGGGAGTCATCTGCAGTGCCATTCGAGGCGAGGTATTTTGATGGAACAACACAGGTTTTGCTTCTTGGTGGAGGATGCGGGGAGGCCCCAGAAACAAACTTGATTGCCAGGACTAAGAAAGAAAGTAGAGGAATGATGGCGACCATCTTGAATGTCATTATGTCTGGGAGCTTATGGGGAATTATAGAAATGGCTTCTTGAAACTTGTTTGGAGCTTAATGTAGGGGTGAAGGTGTTTTATGTAGAGCCAAAATTTCATTTACCACCACATCGGCGCCTGTTGGTCACTTCCAACTAATGGCAGCCCCAGCAAAGGTGCAAAATAACACTTCTTCCGAAAGATGACATCGTTGTTGAGCCTTGCAGGAGCTGTTGTTGAAGTTCGGATGACAAACCCCCGGATAATGGCCGAATGTGGTAGGTGGGGTAGCTTGCAGATCACCCCGCAAAATTAATTTTTCCACGGGACGAACCTTCCGCACGGCCTTCGCTCGCTCAATGCCTATTACTGATGGAAGAACTTGGGTTTCTCTTGTTTACTACATCCCGTATCACAGAATTCGTGTACTCAGGAAATCCATAGGCCTCCCTCCCTCAAGTGATTCTGCAGGCGCCAAGAAAAAAAGGCCCCTCACATACGCCTCCTAAGCCTGTGCGGAGAATGATTTGCCTGCACAATTGTTTGGAAGTAAGAAACCACACTCTCAAAGTCATGACCTTGCTCTAAGTTTTGGAATAGGCGAGCTCTGAAGTCGTAGCGCGGCATCTTAGTTAGGCCTTGTTTTACAAAAAGTGTTGTCTTTAACCTTTGAAGTATCAGCTTGGAGGAAACACAGCCCCCTGATTGGTCTCTTGAGGCACTGGAAGGTCTAGCGAAGATGAATGGTAAGTTGAGCCAACGCCTAGAACGAGTTCCTTCGTGGTAGGTTCTAAGGAATGAAGATCCATAGGACAACATGGTGAAGATTTAGGAAGCTTATGCTTTAGAGATTTTTTTTAGTAGATATTTCCTCTAGCTCTTGAACTTGCCGTTTCAAGGCACAAATATACGATCTCAAGACCATACTTACTTCTTCTCAACCAAGATGTTTATGGACAGGCAACATCTTTACTACTGGTTGCACGAACCAAATATTCAGCAATAAATGCTACACTTTCAGGCGCATCACAAGGAGATGCGTGCCCAACACTGTCGACTGTGGCAAATGGTAGCTTGTAACACATTTGTAAAATTACTCCAGCTGTTTGAATTGTATTTTGAGGTGTTGACATTGCCATCTAAGCCATATGATCAGAGGATCATTTTTTGGGGTCATACAGCTTTTGAAGAGTGTGACTTGCGAGATTCGATGCAAATACGAATATAAAGGATGTTATATATTCATGAAAAGAGCTCTTTGATGCGTCGACTACTTGTTCCCACCTGGAATCCTGGCATCCAGGTAGCGCCGTTGAGGAACCTTCACTTTCGAGGGACTGACTTCAGAGTGCCCCCACCTTGCCATGCACCCACCTGGTCCTGGGCATCTCCAAATCAAGCTGTACAGAACAACACATTCCCACACCATCCAAGATCTCATCTATCTTCAAGATCCTTGACATTCACTGTGAACTCACCAGCAACAACCCTTACGGTCCGGTCGGAAAAGACGGCTATACTGAGGTCTCCAGACTATGCATTCCCGTTTTCGCGAGTGCCTTCCAGTACGAACTCAGGATCCATCTCAAGGTGACATCTGATTCCTGGCTGAAATTCCGCGTTTTTCACGACTTCTTGCGCTATTGCGAACTATGGTGGGGTCTGCTCTTCCTGCTTATTGCGGATGGGGAGCATGCTATCGAGGGGCTGTTAGTGAGGTCTGCGAGGAAGGACACGGGGTTAGAGGAAAATGTATATGAAAGGAGAATCTATGCGGTAGGGATACAAGGTGCGCTTTTGAAGAGGTATAAGGGTTATTCGACAGATTCGACGGAATTTGAAGAGGTAGAGCCGGGGTCTCCGGCCTGGTCAAAAAGTGGGAAGGCTTGGGACTAGGGATTCTCTAGTGGTTATGCAAGGCCTGATGCGGCACCTATAAGGCTGTGAACAGAGTTAGACAAGCGTATATACATTGTCTGGATACTGGCTCGCTTGAAAAGAAACAGTCCAACGGTTGATGGGCTGCCGGATGTGAAGATCCAGCTTTACTTCGCAATCAGTAGCCAGTAGGCCCTAGGCATCGCGTTTAGAGGCACTTTTTGACTTATTTCAGGCTAAGTTATATTAACTGGCGACAAAATATTCTTCAAACATAAATAAAACCAAGCAGTCATTGGGGAGGGGTTCAATCTTCGAAGTTTTGTGACTAAAGACAGCTGCGGGGTTAAGGTTACTCGTATTCGCTTATGGCGGGGCAACCTAACCCCCAAACTTCGTACAATGCTCAATCAAGATGGAGAAGAAGCAAGAACTGGTTTGTGCAGCTGGAACGTTTGCAGAAGGACCTCCAATCGAGCTTCTCACGTGCACTCAGCGAACCAACCCAATGGTCAGCCCCTGAAAGGCAACCGAGGCTGTCGAAAATAGGCGATTTTTAAAGCGTAAAGTGAAGCTTGTGCGGGATCGCCCAGGCCCCTGATTCACTTCGCTCCCGGAAAGTTTCCACTGCAGTGCAGAGCAGTAGCTTTAACATCACTTCAGCAGCACGCCACCTGTAAGCACCAAAAAGAAATTGGCCACGTCGAGCTGTGGCAATATGGCCTGCATATATCGATACTCGATGCGGCCAGACGAAAAGAGAGACACGCAGTTCTGGCACCACTCAATGGCCATCCTTTCTCGAACATCAGCATAACTCGGTTAGGCACTCGAGCAGATCCTGGGGTTACGAGACGCCACAACACGCCAAGAGTCCAGTGCCATGGTGCCCCTGAGCAACCGATGACGGCGTGCATGTTTATTCTATTTAGGGATTCGCTAGGGCCTCTTGGGGGGGTTCAAATGCAGCTTGGCTGCAGTCTGGGTCGACGACCTGCATGAAAACCTGCCATCGCCTGATCGTGAGAAATGACAATGCGGCGGCTAGGAAGTCTCTTCGTGCGGCCTTGCGTGATTTAAAATGTCATTCCAAGTTTATTTCATCCTGTTTCGCACTTTCCCTTCCCTCGTTTGAAGTCGTACAGAGTGGGATTATTGCTGCACTGTCTTTAGCCTGTACGACGCGTTTATTCGTTGTCGACGTCCCTTCG
Organism: Hyaloscypha bicolor E; assembly: GCF_002865645.1. Classification (NCBI taxonomy): domain Eukaryota; kingdom Fungi; phylum Ascomycota; class Leotiomycetes; order Helotiales; family Hyaloscyphaceae; genus Hyaloscypha; species Hyaloscypha bicolor. The sequence goes on along the minus strand of NW_020194619.1, from coordinate 1,894,756 downwards.
CTCCCCCAAGATTCGTTCAAATACAGTCATGAAATTCCCCGCGGGCGCGTTTTTGGCCCTCCTATGTGCCGGTGCAGTTCAAGCTGCGTGCACCACCAATCTTCTGATTGACAATTATGCCAACTTCGCCAACAATCTCAATTCGTTGGGTCAATGGACCAGTGGTGAGTGTGCCAGATGCGGCTCTCAAGACGGAATTGACATTTTGAGCAGATGACGGCACAACCACGAACCTCAAAGCAGATGTTGCAAACAAGAAGATCACATTTACGACTACTGCCAGCAGCTACTTCTACACCACATTCGCTTGTGAAAAAGCTACAACAGACCAATATAATGCCATCACTTTCTCAATTAAAGGTCCCGCTGGAGCGAAGTTTACAATTGAACTACAGACCTCAGCCTCCTGCTCCACGACTGCATATACAAGCTACTTTACATCCTTAACTGGGATAACCGGATCGACACAAACATACACAGTCCTGCTAAGCGCTTTTACGGGAGCAAATTTGAACGCGATTGACAGCATTCTCTTTGAATCGTTCAGCATTAACGGCGCATGGGAAATCGGACAGACACAATTGGTATGCGCCAATGTCCACTCGAGCAGCAGCGTAGGAAGCACGGTATCGTCGGCCAGCAGCACGGTAAAACCCTCTACGAGTAGCAGTAGTGTGAAGTCTCCAACTTCTTCCACGGTCTCGACCCTAAAATCGACAGCCGCCAGTTCCAGCACCGTCTCCAAGTCAGTGACGACTAGCCCGACGTCTTCTGCTACCAACGGACAATGTACCAGTCTTCTGATTGACGACTTTTCATCTCAATCTCGATTAACTTTCCTTTTCTACAACGCAATGCTGCAGCCATCATCCGATGATGGTACCATGGCACCAGTGGCCGACAGAGCAGATACGAGTACTAGTGTGATAGTTGCAAACAACCATGTCACATTGACCTCCGCATCCGGTGGAGGTTCTTATTGGTACTCGATGTTTGGCTGTGTCAAAGCGACAGGTGTCTATGGGGGAATTGGCTTGACGATCAAGGCTCCAAAAGGAACGACGATGGGTATCGAGCTTCAGACTTCCACGGCCTGTAACTCCAATAATCCTGTCCTGAATGATCTCTTGTCCACGGACCTCGGATGGACCTTTGATGGAACCGAAAAATTCTACACTATCCCATTTTCGAAGTTCCCAGGACTCGACACTGATCACCTGATTGTCGTACTCTTCTCGTCGATCAGTAACGTTGTCACTTTCGGCCCAATAGCATTCTATTGCGGCTCCACAGGAACAGCATATCCGGTACCAACCACAGTCGCAGTGGTTGAGCCCACATCCACGATTCCAGCTACTACCGGCCCCTCCGCATTCGTCATTGACGCTTTTGCCAATGTAAACACCAACAGTCTTGGCTTCTATCATGGTGGCGATGATACGACCACTTACACAATCTCCGGCGCCAAGTTGACGATAAACATGAAGGGGAACTCCGACCTTTCGTGGTACTCGCAAGTATCCAACGGCTGCACTGATTTCACGCCAAATGACAACAGTTACCTGCACATTGCATACACTGGTAGCAATGCATTCACTATCGCCCTCCAACAACATAATCCAACCTGTAATCCGAACATCAATCCGTTTCCATTCACATGGGATTCAGTTGAAGCTTCCCGATACTCCAACACCGCGAAGACGGATGTTTACGTACCCATCTCACACTTCAACATCAATCGTGCCCTAGCCGTCGGATTCGCCCTCAAAGGCTTTTACACCACGACCTCGACCGTCTTCTCCAAAATCGAAATCGTCAAGACCGTGCCCACAGGATTCCTCGTCCCCAGCAAACTCACAACCGCCCCCCTACTCTTCGCCTGCACACGCCCCAACTCCTTCGCCTTCGCCATCGACGACGGCGACCCACAGTACGCCCAACGGGTCGTCTCCGCCATCGCCGCGGCCGGCATCCATTTAACGTTCTTCACAGTCGGCGCCGCCCTCCTCGACGCCAGCACGAACCTCACCGCCGTCTACAAAGGCATGCTCGCAGCCGGGCACCAGGTCGCCTACCACTCCTTCACCCATCCCCCCATGGAAGGCCTCCCCTCCCTTGCGGCCATCGACTGGGAACTCAGCAACGACATCTCCGCCGTTTCGTCTACGCTCGGCATAACATCGACCTACTTCCGGCCTCCCTTCGGCACCGAAGGAGCACGCATCCGCCAACGACTCGCAGCGCTCATCCCCGGCTCAAAGTTCATCGAATGGAGTGTCGACGTGCAGGATTGGCTGTGGGCCTTGAGCTCCACGCCGGAAAACCAGATCACGAATTTCCAGAACGATGTCAATAAGGGGGGGAATCTTGTGGTGATGCATTATTTGTATAATACGACGGTTAGTTATATACCGCAATTTATTGCGATTGCGAAGAAGACCGGGAAGCAGTTGATGAGGGTGGATCAGTGTATGGAGGATCCGAGCGCGCCGCCTTTGGGGTAGGCCAGTTGATTCTCAGGGGCTCGTGAAAGGAAAAGGGGTCCCAGCGATATGAATTATTGTAATATTGTTTAGTATGGAGAATGAATGATAATAAATCAAAATTCACATCACGCAAAGAGAAATGGCTAGCTACGACTCTCATACAAAGTCCTTTCTCTTTCCCAGGTCACAATCATAACCCAATAGGTCGTTGTTCTCATCCAGGCTCTCGCCCCTGGTGACCATCACCAGGCAGTGGAATAACCTGTGCGTCTCCGGAATTGCCACTATTGAGGAAGGATATCGGTGGGTGGTATTCTTCTGATTGAGTAATCCAGGGTGATTCTGCTGTCAAGTCTGGCTCAAAAGGATAGTCGTTGCGCATGATCGACGAATCTTGGACGAATAAGGCGTCGCCAGGATCTGGATCCAAATTCGCCCGTCCGTTGTTTGAGACATCGTTTGTCCACGGATTGATCAAGAGTTCTTGCCCCGAGTCTTCGGTCTGTGTGTATAGAGTCATTGAATCATATATTGAAGAGGTTTCATCGATGCTGAAATAGCTGCAGGATGGGGTAGGGAGAGGTGGAATGCCTACAACTGGTGCCTGCGAACCCGTACCAGGAAGTTGAGCTTCTGCAGGTTGTCCAAAAGAGTTTGTGAACCTTGGCGAGGGAATTCCAGTTGAGTCTGACGCCATTCCAGGCTTTACGTAGTCTCCTTTCCTGCGATGCCGTTTTCGTGGTGGCTCAGGCGACCCTGGCGGAAAAGGCATGGCCGTCGTCATTAAAGACCGATTCTTGATGAGTCGACGATTATTGGGTTTCGCAAAGTCCATCGTAGAGCTGGGTATGTCATCGAAAGGACTGTGCGATATTTCCACGCTTAGCAATTGAGTTTGTGAAGGAACAGAGTATGCTTTCAGTACCGGTTCCGTTGCTGCTGGACCAGATCGTCGTCGACGCTTTCTTGGATGGTACGTGATCTCGTTCTCAAACACTTTGGAGGAATTGTGATTATCTTGACTGGCCGGGGGAACACCCCATGTTACTGATGAAGCTTGGATCTCAAACTGTGAAGTGAAGCAAGAATCAGCCTCCGGAGCAAACGGCGGCACTGCTCGTAGGCGAGAAACGCATGAGTCCGGACCTATTTGTGTGGCGGTTTTTGCCGATGCGTCAATGACTGGTTGCTGCAACTGCTGTTGAAACTTTGAGAAACTTGGCTCTATTCCACACAATTGGGAGGCACAATGACCAGAAGTTAGGTAGCTTTTCTCTTCTCGAGGATCAACGTCCGGATAATTATCACCGATGTCACGCCAACTAGGCTGCGAGTTTGACGGCGTTCCTATATCTGGACTCGGAAGGAACGCACCAAGGCCCTTGCAATCTGTCATCGAAAGAGCTCCGGCGGTCAGTACCTTGCATTGCGAGGACGTAGCCGGTGCGGAATCTGTGTGAGGCAATGCTGTAGAAGGAAATAGGGCTTCAGCCACCTCTTGAAAACCGAGAGTTATCTGGGATTCTCGAACAGAGAAAGAGAATGGGACCATGGTCGATGCAGTTCCTACTTGCGTATTATCCGATGTGGGACATCCGCCAGCAGGATTTGGATCTGTCACCACGGATTCGGAAGCATCTTGTCCGTATTGAACATGTTCTAGACCTGTCCATTGCATTAGCAGGCGGTATTTGCAAGTTTTCGAGCCCGAGGGTTTCCGAACTGTGGAGCTAACTCCCACATCGTATTGCTATAGAGAGATGTCTCAGGAGCCGGGCTCTCGAGAAAAGCGTAATTAGGAAAGAAGAGTAAGGCGGTCAGTTTACAAACATACTTTTTGACAAAGATACAGGCTGGTGGTGAGACAGATATCCATCAATAATGACTGGTTGGCATCTGAATTCGGCGGGGCCGTCGCACTGGCTGTGCTGGACCCCAGTTTGGCGAGTATGCCATGAGCTTGTGGCAGGCTGTGCATAGATGCTGAAACTGCAGTCGTCGCCAGCACTTGGGTCAATCCGCTGAGAAGAATCAGGTGGTTTGAACGAGTTTACACAGTTCAGTGATGACTGATCTGTGAGTGTCCCTGTGCGAACGGACCAGGAACTGGTAGCTTCAGGTTCTGGTATTCTGCTGGTATCGGCAAGTACTGATGGGCGGTAGGTATCAAGTTTATGTATTTGGTACCCTCCAAGTTCTGATACTCTGTCGGTGCCTTCGAGTTCTGATACTCCGGCAATGCCTTCGAGTTCCAATGGTTTTTCCTCAATCATGCCCAGCTTCCTCTTATTCTTGCGCATCATTATTGATGTCGACTTGAGGAGCGGCTTGAGAAATTTGTCGCGAATAGACGTCTTTCTTTTGACCTCCTTTAAAGCATCAATAGCGAACTCATCATGATCCGACACGATAAGCTTTGCCCCATGGTCTGTTAGCTGAACAATACACGACAGAATTCGAGAATATAATCCACTATCGTCATTCTGTTGCGCTTGAATGAGATGAGCCGTCACATGCGCAATCACACTGGTCCCTTGATAGCTTCGAGTGTTTGGATTTGCGCCATTTTGTAGGAGTAGATCGCAGGCATCTGTAAAGCCAAGCCGAGCTGCGCTGGCAAGTGCAGTATAGCCACGCTCATCGCGAATATGTATGTCGGAATGTTGCACGAGAGACTGGAGTTCGAATCCACGAATTGGCGTGGGAGGGGATTGTCTAAGTCTATTCAAGAGGAGTGTTCCCCGTTCAATTGGAGGAGGAAGGACGAGAGAATGTGGCAGCTGCCATTCATCTCCTTGTAAATCGATGACGTTGGGATTTTTCTTCATCCTAAAGATGGTGCCAGCCTCAAGTAACTGATTCTTCATCCTAAAGATGGTTCCAGCCTCAAGTAACTGATTCTCATCGATTTTGTCCCACTCATCTGTTAGCTCGTGGAGTCGCTGCGCAATTGTGCGGCCACTGTGGTCTCGAATGGAGAAGTCAAATCCTCGTTGGGCAACAGTTTTGAGGATCTCGGTATAAGTGATGAATTGTTCACTTTTCTGAATCCGGCATACGTGGAGGAATGTCTCCCCGGATGTATTGCGATGAGACAGGTCTACATTTGAGGAGTGTTCCGTATCATCCATCCAGACTTTTATGACCCACAAATTTCCTGCTGCCATAGCATGGTGGAGAGCAGTGTTCCCAAATCGATCTTGAGTACCAGAGTCGAATAAACGAATTTTCACGTGGCGGGCTAGTTGAAATATTCCGTTGTATCCACAGACATTGCATTTTTCGATCGTCTGGGTGTAGGGTATTTCTTTAAAGCGACCACAACAAGGTCTTTCGTGCAAAGACCCTGCGTGAGAGGATAGTTGAAGCGGGGCTGAATGCAGCCTCGTCTGGTCGACGAGTTCGTTCCAAGATTCGAATTCGTCACGAGACCATAGAGTGGAAGTGTTGTCCAACCTTGACAGGTCAGCGAAGGATGAACTCGCCGAATATCGATGACTGAAACCCGAGGACAAAGTAGCAGCGAGGACAGAGCTGACATGGCTCCATGAGATAGATGCTCTGGAAGAAATCCTTGTACTAATTGTTCTTATGCTTGCCCCACCACTTCGACTTGCTCTAGAGCTTGACCGTGTAATGCTGGTCGTGTTGAACGCTGGCGGAGTTCCAACTTTGACCACAAGTGGGACGACCTCATCGTCGCGTCGAGGGTCGGAATGAGACTCGGATTGACTCGAATCAGTGTCGGCAATACCATTGTTGCTTACGGGTTCCCGAGCAGTTGGTGTTGGTGCCTTGCTGTCACACTGGCTGTAGTATCGGCTGTCCAGCATGTCAGAAGTAGTTCTTCCTTCATTGGGAGTATCCGTAGAAACAGCGCACACCACTTCTTTGTCACTGTCGCTGCCGCTGCTAGATCTTGAAGGTGACTGGTTCCAAAAGGATTGATTCAGGGTTGGGAAGGTAGAGTGGGATGGCACTCCTTTGCAATGAATACTATCGTAATGGCGTCCAGGGTCGTAAAATGGATTCGCAACCTGCACTTGCTTCAAACCAAAAGCAGTCATGTCTGCTTTCTTCAATTTGGCTTTCGGTTGAGGAGTATGTCGGAGACGCTTCGAGTTTTGGTATTCTCTGCAATTCTTCAATGCCGTCAAACGATCCTTGCCTTTGTTGATTCCGTTGGGTCTGTATCGTCTCCATTCCTTCGCATTCTCTGGCAATAGAATACTCAACTGGGTTTGAATATTTCTCGACCTGGTAGAAATAAGCCCAACGAATCTCGCACATGTAGGGCAGAGCACTACTTTGGGGTGAAGCCTTCCGTCGACAAGACCTGCTGGATGTCCGCGATCTTCAGATCTGTCATCAAATAGAGTCGAACCAGCTTTCTTTTGCGTGAAGCATCCCATGCAATCTTCGGTCGTCCACAAGGCTTGCTCGGCGCCATTGGGCTGGTGGAATGATGAGAGCAGTTGGATTTGGACTTTGTGAGGCTCCGCTCCTCCGCAAGGCTGTGGGGCTTGGTATTCACTGTCGCTCGAAATCCGTAAAAGGAAGCACAAGAAACAAGTGGGGAGAAGGGGCGAGGAGTCTTCGATATATATCTGACGACTAGGACATCTTTCTTTCCTGTTTATTTGAACGCACTGAAGTCAAGGAAGACAGGCACGGAGCAAGATGGGGTTGAAGTTCTTTTTGCAGGGCACATCGTGGCGGACCCATGTTTTCGCGCGTTCGTCAAGGCCAATCATTCCATTGCGAGGCAACATCCGAACCAGGCTGTCAAATCAGCAGCAAACTGAGTCTGCATGCTCGCGATCGATGAGAAAAGCCACCTCAGGAGGAAACGGCCACCTGAATGCGTAACCCTATGGCTTACGACAGTGCACAACAACATTGAGGCCCCCATTCCTGTCTTATCTTCCCATGCCACCAAATGTCGGACGTTGAGCTCTTCGCACTGTCCAAGTTCGATGATCGGGGCGGCGGGGCGGACAGTGTCTTTGGGGCGAGGCGCAGCATATTGAAATGCCATTCATTGCGCGCTGGTAAAAGACATTTTCGTGAGCACGTCACGGGAAGGTTATCGAGGTTTCAGGGAGGTAGTTGGGGTTATTAGGCATTATGTGAGATGAGTAGGAGTGAGGAAGAAGTTGATGAGTGAAAATGTGAAGCTTCGGCGTCCTCGCTTCAACTTTCAGGGGAAGTGGGGCGGAGCCAAGCCTATTTAGGGCCGCCCATCTATGATCAGAATGGGTTCTGAACTGGTCACGCAACTTAGCTGTATGTCTTCTAATTTACTCCCTAACGTTATCAGATTGGTTATCTTTTGTTTTATCTCAACAGAATACGCAATTTGTGGTCCATTTCCTGAATGTTATCGTTCCCATTCTCGTTTGGATTGTTTACGTCACGTGATACGCGAGCATGGAAGAGTTTGTCTGCCTCGTGGGAGAAAGTCGCAAATCGGATGATCTCTACGTCAATAGAGGGGCATCTTTGGTCAGGTGAGAGGTTGTGACGTCGGTAGATGAGTCATCGCTGAGAATCGTTGAAGTGTTGTTGATATTGAAGGCCGAAAAGCGCGAGGCTATTCACATCAACAGCTTCGTCTGTCGCCCATGATGTTAAGGACCCACTTTTTACGGTGTTCCCAGATCCCTGGTTGGCTGTCGAAAAACCAAATGAGCATGCTCTTGCTGTGATAGCCCCGTATCAAGAGCACTAGCGCGAGTTGTTCCGAACCTCGCAAGAGAACCAGAGAGGACTTGCCCTCGTCTATAAAAAGGCCCTTCTCTCCCTCCTCCGCAACCTCTTCTCCCTTCTTACAACCTTTTTTTCCATCCATAATCTCAACTTTGAGTCTTCATCAGAACGTCATGTCTCCAATACAACATCAAGTCTCCATCACAACATCGTGTCTTCAATACAACATCAAACCTCCAAAACAAGGTCAAACCTTCACAACCACATCACCTCAAGTCATCAAAGGCTCCGAGCGACATCAATCTTGGTACGTCTAATCACTCTTTTCGTAACTTTTAGCCTTCCTTGCGCATTGCTCCCTTGCTTTTGGACTACGTCGTTGATGCCAAAACCATCTTCACGTAAAGTCAGCTTCCCTCTTCCCCTTCCCCTTTCCTTCATTATCAACATCATGATCGGCAACATCGACAATACTCAATTCCCTCTCCATCGCGCTCTTTTAGCGTCTCTGAAAACGTTTCCTTGCGATCTGTCTCGAAGAGGTTCAAGTTGACCTCATCGACGTCATTGGCGACGCTGCGAGTTCACTTTTAACTGGAGTACTCTTACCTTCGCGAAAATTTCCTTTGTCTGCATTCACCTTTTTATTTATGGTCAGGTCAAACCACTGATGAGTCATCGTCGTCACCTCCTTCAAACCAAAATATCTACAAGCCCACTACTCTCCACATCTCGCTCTCATTCATCCTCGTCCATTACTTCTGCGTTTCCTTACACTCGTGCTGACAGCAGTAGCTGTTATCCAGATCATCACCCTCAGTTCATTTCACTTTGCTTTTCTGGAGCTCCATGGAAGGATGAAGAGGTTTTGAGTCCGTTCACGCGTGCCCAGGCAAGGTGAAGGTTTGGCGCGGAAGGAGTTGACACGATCCGATTGTGGACGGTCGACTCTGGAAGCTTGGCACGATCCGATTGTGGACGGTCAAACAACCAGACTGGAGCTTTGCTCGGTAGTACAACGCTCGGTAAGAGAATCGGATTCTGACCATGGAGCGAAGGAATTGTCAAAAATCATGAACACCTCGATGTCGCTCTGCTATTCTTCACAACTGAGGAACGGGTGGCTTGCCAAGGTAGGTATTCCCGATCTTCCTTAAACATTGGCCAGCTAACTCCTTCAGATCATCAAGGACGCTCTCTTTGCTCCCTTTCAGCTTTTCACTTCATTCTTCCCGAGCTTATGACGACATCAATTTCTTTCTCGCTCTCAAGTCAAGATCCAATGAAGTCGACATCACCGAGCTGGCGGTCACCTTTCCCTTGCAATTCACCAATCCCTCTCTTCAAATCAAAGGTATGTGTCTCCACTCCGCAAGTGACATTGCCTGCTAACTTTCAAGGTTCGGAGTTCAATTCAACCAAGTCTTCCACGTCAGGATTGCTGCTCCTCAAGTCTGGCTGCTCAAGTCTGGCTGCTCCTCAAATCATCTCACCTCCGCCATCTCTTCAAGTTAGCACCGGCTCGACTTCAACCGGCCTCATCTTTAAGCAGTCTCAAACTTCTCGTCCACCTCAAATTTCGGCGAAAAAAATTCATCTCACATTTCTCCGTCTCGCGCATTCAGCCATTCCAACTCCACCATCCACCTATTTGATCTGCTTTGGCAAGTCTACCACCTTCCTCTTTTCTCTCATCAATTACTTACTCCAATGTCTTCCAGCACCACCCCATCCAGGAACACATTCTCTTTGCCTGCAATAATGCAAAGAAACGAGGATTTGGCTGCGAAGGCGAAGGAAACACAAGGTGGTCGGAAAAGTTGAGAGCGAGGCAATGAGGTGGAGGAGAATTCTTTGGGTTTGATTCCGGGTTCGGGTTCGGGTTTGGGTTTGGGCTGGAATTGTTCTGAACCGAGAGGATTGTTCTTTGGCTGTAACGAGGATTGGGTCTGGGTCTTGGTCAGAGAGAGCTTGCTTCAAGTACTTCGTCAAATCCAAGAAGCTCTTCTCTGCAAACAATCTATCTTGCCGTGACTTTATCTCTACCAAATCCCTTGTTCATTACATTCCTTGAACCAGAATATCTTTATGGATTTCTACTCCACCAGTTCCACTCGACACGGATACCCCTCAAAGGATGAGCACCCGCTTTCTACGTCCGAAACGCCCGGTTCTCTTACAGTATTGACCTCCTTCCCACCCACCTATCTCGTCACCCTTGTCCACAACCCCGAATTTTGGGTCTGAACGATATCCCATACCTCATATGAAGGCGTTGTTTCAAAGCCCTCGCCGTCGTAACCAACACAATCCTCAACTCATTCAAACTCAACGTCTTCCCAAGACAACTCCTCATAGTTGAGTGCGATCGTGGGGTTGTTTGGATAAGAAGTGCTGCATAAAATTGATGGTGCTTGCGGCAGCGTCGTGCCGGCAAGCAGAAACAGGCGGATATAGTAAGCGGCCGTTGCTGCGAAGTCGTCATCTAGACGAGGCATCGAGAGGATTTTGTTCCTGTCTTCGGATTCTGACATGTAGGCTTCTAAGCCCAATGGAATTATAGAGTTTGCTATTTTGGGCTTCAGGGAAGTGGAGAGGGTTCAAGACGCTCTGCTTTTAGTTCTGAGAAGCGATTATAACTAGATTCTGTCCTAGGTTCCGAGACTACATAAGCAAGAGGTGGTAGGGCGTCTCGGCCCAGTCGTAATTTATAGTGTGGTGGCTCTCTTTGCCATACTGTACACTAGCAACGCCTGTCGCTCTTCTAGCTTGCTGGTCTCCGATTGCGATGGCCCTTAGCATCCTCCGAATCTCCCTGCCTGGCAGGCAGTTAATCAAACAACAGCTCTGATAAACGCTGCTTTGCCTCGGCCGGGTCCCATTCAACCAGGATCCGTTCCCGAGACTCGTCCATCTTCCGCTGTACAAACGGCTCCATGGCCTGTCGCTCCTCCTCGCTCAAGAGATGCAGTCGTGTCTTCCACAAGTCCTTGTCGAGAAGTTCTCCGTCCCGCTCGCCAAAGAACCGCTCGTCCAAGTACGTCCAGAAGACGGCATCAAACGCCCAGCTCTTTCTGGCTGCGTAGTTGAGCCAGAAGCGGCCCATCTTCCAGCTCTCTTGCATATGCACCGAGAGCGGTATGGCGTCGAGAAACGCAGCCCCTTTCTCCCTCTCCTCCATCGCCTCGAGCCAAATCTTCAAATGTGGTTCGTAGGCCTTGCTCCACTCCTCGATGCCAGAAGGCCACATTTCCGGTGTTTCGAATAGTAGCCACCAAGGAGGGTCGAGGACGAACTGCGTGGGCCCAGCATATGTGAACTCCCAGTCGATCACGGCAGCCACATCGTCGTCCGGGCCCAAGAGGATATTGGCCGGTCTGAAGTCATCGCACCAGAGGCGAAAGGGACCCGATCTGTCCGGAGCCGGACACCTTGGATGTACCGTCTTGACGTAGGCGGACCAATCGTCTTGGACGAATCCGAATGTCGATAGCCGACCTTGTTTAGCCAGTCTGCGGAATATCTGACGAGCGACGTACTTGTTCCGACAGTCGTCCTCGGACGAGACGAGGTCGTTGTGTTGAAAGATGAGTTGTGCCAGGTGCATATTGGCTAATGCCTCGTACCACTCGTCGGTTGTTGCGTAGGTCTCGCTCTCGAGAGGAAGGATAGACGGGGGAATATGAGCGAGCTGGGTCATGCTGCTCATGTTTTGAGTAAGAGGTCGAGCGGCAATGCGGAAGGATCCGTCAACCTCGACCAACGAGCCGATGCGGGAGAAGGTGGGTTCCACTACTTCCAGTAAACACCACGCGATATTCCCCCACAGACTTCGGAGCTTGCTCTCGGGGAGCTCCAAGTTCAGAACGGGAGTCAGGTTGGGGTCCAGACCGGGAACGGCAAGAGCGTCTGTCATATCACCTCGGTGTTCGATCCGGCGGAGGATAAGGAACGGCCCGACGTTGGAATCCCGACCATAATGGAGCACTTGGGCAGTGGGGATGTGCGTGTTCAGTCTCAGATATTTCGCCGTCGCCGCCTCGTAGACGACTTTCTCGCCAGGGAAGCAGGCTGCGTAGGGCCAGGGCAGCCGCACCATGACGTCGGAGGATGAGTCTTCGCCTTCGAGATGGATCCTGTAATGGATATTGAGGCCACCGATGACCAGTGGTGATATGAGTGTAGCGGGTTTGCCGCATTTCTGCCTGACGAGGCCTTCGACCTGGCCACAGGTGTCTTTTCTCCGAAGTCGCCTTTGGGACTCCTCCTCGGCATCGTCATTCTTGTCCCACGCGACATTGTCGAAATTTTGCCGGTATTTGTACATCCTCTTCTAAGCATGCGTTCAAGGACTTGAAAGCCCAAGCAGGCCAGGGCGAACCTGACAGGGCGAACCTAATAGCGGTGAGCTGCTGAGAAGCAAATGTAAACCGAAGCGAAAGTTGGGAAGTCGAAAGCAAACCACCAAATGGATCGTTTTGAGCCCGGCTACTAGTCTCGGCGGCATGAGAACCAAGATAAAGTCAAAGGCTACCTAGGTAGATAGTGACAGGAAATGGCCAGTCGACAAAACTCGGAAGCGAGTTTTGATTTTCTGATTTTTTGCGATCTTGTAAAATTCGTACTCTTAGTTAATTAATTCAAACACAACTACTTACTCTGATAATTAAATCTACGTCCTCTTATATAAATTATTTTAAAATAAAATAAAATTTCTAGTATTTTTCTTACTACGTATATATAAGCTCTTTATTTAAATTTTCGCCTTGAGCTTTAAAAAAAAACTATTCTTAAAATTAATAAAATTATATTATAAGAATACGAGAATAAAGCTATGAAAAAGAAAATAAGTACGAGAGAAGATTATTACGCACTCAGTTATGTCTGGGCTGACATGTGAGTAATGGTCCTAAAGACAAGGCCAAGGATGTTCCAGGGCTACCACTCTTCCTTCGGTGTACCTCAAGTCATTGAAGATGCCATTACCGTGGTTCAAAAACTGGGACGACAATTTCTATGGGTTGATAAATATTGCATCAAGCAATGGGATTCCGATTATAAAGAAAGTCAGATCCAAGTCATGGATAAAATATATGAGGGTGCCGCTGCAACGACTGTTGCTGCCCCTTCGAAAAGTCGGGCCCTGGTCTGCCAAGTGTCAATCGTTGGCACGTATTACAGCAACCGGCTGAGCAGATTGGACATCACTTGCTGGTGTCTACGTTATCACATGCTTCAGTCGCTATAGCAGCTTCTAGCTGGATCACTCGAGGTTAGACATATCAAGAAGCGGCATTGTCTGAGCGATGGCTTGTCTTCACGGACGAGCAAGTACATTTCTTGTGTAATAGTATGTCTTCTTGCGAGGCTATTACTACTTCTTTCGATGTGGATATATCGTCCCTTAAGCAGCGAAACGTCAAGAACGATACATTGGGTAATCATATGGCAACCGGCCCAAAACCAAAAGGCCTGTGGGAATTTTTCGAGAACTTGCACTATTACAAAAGCCGCGATCTGTCACACCCATCGGATTCCCCGAATGCTTTTCAGGTGCTATTGAGAAGATCAAACTTCATGAATATTTAGGGTATACCGATTACTTATAGTAACTTTCCAGATGATACGGACGGAAAGGAAATTGAAATTGCCCTTTCTATCGGCCTTGCAAGAGGACTTTGGTGGGAGAATCCGGGAGACAACTGGCACGATATTCTGAAGGTCAATGAAAACTACATCCCATACCATCGACGTCACGGATTTCCTAGCTGGTCCTGGGCTGGCTGGAATGGTCTTCGATGACATAAACATCGCGGTGATATCTCCTCTGATACCGGATACAAGAGGTGGATCAGAAGTCCTTTAACATCTGCTTTTTGGCTGAGCTTGCGTCTGGAAACCGGACCTCTCTGAGTGAATTATATCAAAGATTCAAAGCATCTGACCGGTATCCTCCCCTATCTTACATTCTATACAATGAGACAGAAATACACCAAGTGAGACTTCGAAGCCATCCGAAGTCGGTTGACCCTTGCATTTGTGACTGCCCGCCCAAAATGCAAGGTGATCAGTGCATGAAATTGCATGAGACATTGACTTACGACGTCCGATTCTTCGAGGACCCAATGATGAATGAATATCACTCTGAGGCTATGTTCTCTCAACCTTTGAATATTATTCCGCTTTTTAGGCTTAACAATGAAGGAGCTCCGGGCTCGATCGCTTCATTGGTTATCGACTGGCTTGAGGAGTCACACCTCCTTGCTCGGGTTAAAGGGGTCGCTTATCTTCATGAGAAAATTTTCTCCTACGCAAAACGTCTGAAATTTGGGCTAGCATGAGTACTTTTTATTGTTTGCTGAAATAATAACAACTTTTCTCATCAGGCGTCCTGCTCTATTCCTGCCACTGCAACCGAGATTCAACTTGATCCAGAATACAAAACATATCACTTTAGATTATTTTTGATCGGACCGGGTAGCAGACTCAAAAAATGGCTTCAAGAAATGCTAGGACATAGGATTCAGTTTATGAAGTAATCCATAAGAGACAGCAAAATCAATAACTCAGGGTTCTTGCCTTCGTTTAGATTCCGAAAAGCATTTTCTAAGATGTGTATATATTGTGTTGTCTTGCAACCACACGAGTCAGATTGCTTTGGTCAGCTTGTCTGAAGCCTGTCTTGAATTATGTCACTGTGGTGCCTCTTCTTCTAAAGTGTTCTGTGTCCTAAGCGACGATACCTCTGCTCAGTCACTCTCTTAAGTGGCATCCATGCCGTAGAACATGGCGGTGGATCACGCTTAGATAATTGCTTCTCTGCATAGAGACAGTGTGCTCAGTCGAAGAACCCAAATTTGCAAAACCCGCCTTTGCGACATCTAACAGCTTGAAAATACGACCTTTCGCACCTTTGCTAAGCACCCTTGAAGTCAAATCATCCTCAATATCTCTGCATAAAAACACCAGCTCTTCTGTGGTCTTTAGACTGTCATCGAAGCCTAGAATTCGGCTATGCTGCGTCTCCGTATTGGATTCGCTTAACAAATTTGCGGTATCCTAACCATAGAGTTGAGCTTGAGCTGTATGAACTTCAAACGCTTTATGTCGTGCATAATTATATGAAACCGTGAACAGTGCCTTCTCACTATTCTCGCATCGAGTGTATAATTGTTTGAATTCTTTTTGAAGTGCAGTTTGTAGGTGTTCAAAAGGGCCGACATGGCGAGGTTGGAGCTTTTGAACAGCTAATGAATGAAGTTGACATAGACGAATGTTTTCTTCTCACAGAATTTTTCCACAAATCGTGTATTGTAATCGGAAAGAGCATCGCTTATCAAGAGTGGAATACTACCCTTAGCTCGTGCCTTTGTTTGGGGCTCAAAAGTCTCCGTGATCCATTTTAAAATGACATTTCTGTCCAGATACCCATCTTTGGACTGTTCGTGGTACCAACCAAAATTAGAGGAGCCTTCCCAAATTTCCTGAAAATGAGTGGGCCAAATAATTGAGGGTTTTAGAAATTGACCATCCGCACTCGTGCATTCGATAGCTGTGATAAACTTCGTCTTGTGATCAGCCTGTAGCTGAGCTCTCCACCACCTGTGTCCTGGAACTGTTGGAATTGCAACTCTGACAACTCTGACATTCGGCGTTCATTCTTTCCAAAGGATATACCAACGAAATATCTTCCGAACCAAAGACGAATTCGGTCTCGTACAAAGTCCTCATGTTCTTCACACCCGACCTTCAAAGTAATGCAATGACCACTCCCCCCGCTCATAGAAGATTGACACACATGAGTTGTGTTTCCCATGTACTCGCGCAAGGACCTCCAAGTGTCTCAAAATTGCCAAGTATGGTTACATTCAAGTGGAGTTCCAGTTCCATCGCCATCATAGAGACTAAATGTGTGTATCCAATTTCTGAGTTTCCGTGAGTGACTTGGCCCGGGGAAACGGCCCTGCCCTCTGTGCTCTATCCAGCCTCCTCAGCACTCTTCCGATTCACACAATGAATACGTCGTGAAAGTCGCGCAAGGGTAGATCAGGGTCGAGAGATTTAGTTCTGGATCGAATAAAGCTCTTTGCTGTCGCAACTGCTTTCTTCCAGGGACTTTGGCCAGAGCGCTGCGTTGGCTCGGTTACTGCTTCTCCATCCATGACCCCGTGGACATAGCAATCGCCGACCAGTTCGAAAGTGTTGGGCTGTGATTCGGGCAATGGTCGTAGAACGAGAGGGACTTTCCCTCCCGCAAGGATGTAAATTTCGTCTCCCTCCTCGAGTTCAGCAGGTCCGATACCGAAGTACCCCTTCTTGGTAACGAAGAATCGACGGCCTGAGCAGGCTGCCCTAAAAACCGTGTGGTAACTCTGGACATGTCTGCTTTTCCAATACGGTGTGTCTGAATCTTCCAACTCTTCTACCCACATCCGATAGACTTTGTAATCTTCTGTCTGATATCTCCCTATGATGGTAAGATCTCCCTGTTCAAGCATGTCATTCACTAGAGTTCGCCAAAAGGCATTAGTAGCTTTGCCACCCGCCATATAGTTTGACCTATTATGCATATTTAGACCGCATAGACGTCTCCACTTCCGCTGCATTACCAAAATCTCCTTTTCCCCGAATGACACTTCATTGCACCCCGCGATACCATCGCTCAAGACATGATCAAGCTTGACGCCTGAAACCTTTAAGATTCGTCCATCCACTACCTGGAACTCAAGAGTGTTTTCCCCGCAGGCAGAGAAACCTTGGTGTCCAAACAAGTTTGCAGTTCTTTCATCCCATTCCTTAGCTTCGAGCGTGCCTAAAGGTTGCCAACTAGGCACCCAGGTGGGAAGCCAACAAACGTTCTTTGCCGAATATCTCGTCAAACTGAGGATGGCCAATGAGTTTGAACAAACTGCCAGTTGAATTGCAGCATCTAGGTAGACTTCTGGAGTTGACAACTGATAATCGGGCTTGATTTTCCTTTGAAAATTTTGACTCATTAAGCCTAGGAACCCATAGATTGAATCGCGGTCGTCCGAATTATCGCACAGTCGGCCAAGGGCTAGAATAATGGTATTGACACAAACCGTTGAGTCGGAACTCCCTTCACCATATCTGGCCATGGCGCCAATTCGCAAGAAAAGGCCGAGACTATCTTCAAGCTGACCTAAGGTACCCTGAGTGAATCCATGCGATTCGTGTGCTAATTCAGACCAATATAACCATTCCATTCGTAAGACAGCGAACTTTAATTCGTTCCAGCTAATAGAACTGAACCCGCAATGGATGAACGCTCGTTTTGAGAGGATCAACTCTTGTCGAACCCACGTTCTGCTCCACCACGGTCTCTTCATGAGCTCAATTACCGACCACAAATCATCGTCTTGCAGCAGGGAATCTCCCACTTTGATCTCAATAAAAGGAACCCCTTGGAAAATCTGCTTGAGTATTTCCATAGCACCGTCACTTCTTTCCGAAGGGCTGCCCAGCCAGACTTGAACAGCTACCGCATTGCTGTAAATTGTCTTCATCAACGGGACCTGGTGATTTCGTTCTTCGATATTCGACTGGTCTATGCATATAGCATCAACCCAGATGATCCGTACCTCCGATCTATGACGCAAATAACGCAAAGCTGCTTCAAGATTCGTCGTCACCGGCCATTGCGCGCCGTAAACTTCATCCTCGGTGGGAGCTGATAAGGCTGAGGCTTCCCGAGCGCATTGTGAACTTGTCTGAGGAGATGACCAGAGTTGGATTGGTACTGTGATCGTGGGGTCTCCCCAAGCGTAGGAGAAAGCTTCGTACGATGGATTTTCGTCTAACGACACGATATGAAGAGAGCATGACGGCTGATCTTCGAGGTTGAGACTCG
This sequence comes from Hyaloscypha bicolor E, assembly GCF_002865645.1. Classification (NCBI taxonomy): domain Eukaryota; kingdom Fungi; phylum Ascomycota; class Leotiomycetes; order Helotiales; family Hyaloscyphaceae; genus Hyaloscypha; species Hyaloscypha bicolor. The sequence goes on along the minus strand of NW_020194619.1, from coordinate 1,876,690 downwards.
GCTCTAGATGTGCAAGGCGGATCTCTCGCGTTCCGCGATCCAGTTGTGTGTACATTGCTGGCGCCATGACTTTGAATCTTCGACGAAATAATTTTAGATAGTAAGTGTTTGAAGACTGGCATGCACTGCTGTGGGCAAAACTTTGATGAAAAGATGAAGTGCGGAGGTCAAGGGATTGTCGTCTCGCGTTATAAGACTGCGAATGCATTTACCGAGGCCACCAAGACCCCCCCTGAAGCGGCCTGCAGAAGATGCACGCCCAGCTGGAGGCTGTGCAACCTCATTGTCACTCAGAAAACTTCCAACTGCGTCAAGTGCCAACCTCGTTAACGTCTCTTCATCAATGCTTCGAAATTCTCCTTCAAGTGCTCGGAAACAATGGTCGACCATTGACAATTATCGGAGCAGCTGCTTCAGTTACTGGCATTATCGAAGCACTGGCAAAAGACTGTCAGACGCTGCATGACCTGCACAGTCGATGCAAATAGACTGACTTCACTTCCAAGTCATAGCGCAATTACTAGAAGCAAAACAAGAATTTTATGTTATATTACGAGTTTTCTAAAATCTCTTTTAAACTTAGAATTAATTTATAAGTTTATTTTTCCGAACCTTAAATATAAATAGAAAGCATATTTTAAATTTTGCTTCGAGTATTTTCTCGCCTAAAATAATACCAAATAATATTATTAATACTAAAATAAATATTATTTTAGTTATTTTCTCTTAATATAAAGTATTTATATTAAATTTTAGGGGTTCTTTAAATATATATTTTTATATTTTTTAAGGTAAACTATTAATTATTAAACTCGAAAGCCTTAGTAATTTTTAATAATAATATTTATATATTAATTACTTAAATTATATAATAATTATTACTTTTTTATATTAAAATGGTTTTTTTATTCCTATTTTTTATTAGAGAAATATATTAAATTAAAAATATTCTAAATATTATTTATTTTATAAATTAGAATTAGTTTAGTAATAAGACTATAAGTAATTAACTTTTAATATAATATAAAAAGTTTAAACGTGATTTTCAAAACTAATAAAGACTTTATAATTTAGGAAATTGTTAATATTTTTACTTTATAATAAAAGTACTTTTTAATTCTTATATTAAATTATTTTAAAATATTAAATATATTATTTAGCTTTTATAAAGGATTTAATTATTATAATTCCCAGATACCTTCTAGATATATATAATATAGCTATTTTATTAGGGAAATATACTTGGAATATACTAGAGAAATTTAGAAGCTAGCCCCTTTAAGACTAGTATATTATAAGATATATATATTTCCTTATAGCCTTCTATATTCTAGTTTTTTCTTTCTTAGCTTTAAATTGTCTTTATAAAGAATCTTTTACCTTGTTTTCCAAATACTAAATGCTATACCTGTAATATTAATAACTAATAAGTAAATTAAATATTATATTATATATTAATTAGTAAAATTAATTTCTAACTTTTAAAAATTATTAAAAATATTATTATTTATATATTAATTTAACTAAATTTAAGAATATTATAATATTATTAGTAAATTAATATATTTCTTTATTATTTCTTTTATTACTCTTATTATTTCTTTTAAAAAATAATAATATTTTTAATAACTTTTTAGAAACTTAATTTAAATATTAATTTATAAAAAATAAAAAAATAAAAAAGAAGCTAATTATATTTATTATTACTATAAAGAAGCTAAAAGCATTTAATTATAGTAAAATAATAATTAATTTTATAAAAGTATTTTTTAAAAAATAGCTAATATTAATAAATTATATATTTTAAAGATTTTTATAAAAAGAAATAAATAAAAAAAGTAATTTTATAAAAGTAAATAAGTAACCTTATTATTTAAAGTATTCTAATAATAATTAATATATTTTAATAAAGGAAATAATAATAATAAAGTTATAATAGTAATTAAACTTATTTAAAAGAAATATAATTAAAAGCTTTTCATTATTATAAATTTAATAATAATTAAGATTTCTATTTCTTATAATAAATAAGCCTTTAAACTTATAAAACTACTCTTTTAAAGCATATAATTAATACTAGTAATTATTATTATTTTAGGCTTATTAAATTCTTTTATTTATTATTTATTTTTATTATATTTTAAATATTAATTAATTATACTAATTTATGTATTACTTTATATAATACTAGTAATAAAAATACTTGTTCTTAAAAGAATATTATAATTATAAATCTAGAAGTATATCTTATAATTTTATTATATTTTAGCTTATATAAAATAAAGAAAAGTTAGTATTATTAAATTAAAAAGTATTAATCTCGTTATTTTTAATTTACTTATATATTTAAAAACAAGTTTTATTAAATATTAAGATTCTTTTCTATTTCTTATTTATTAAAAGATATTTTTTAAAATAATGAATTAAATTATACTTTTAAAAATATATCAAATTAATAAAAGATTAATTAAATTAAATATAAAACTAATTTTTATTTCTTTTAAAATATCTTAAAAAAGCTGCTTTTTAAATAGGTAATTTTATTATATATATATTATATTATTAGAGTATTATTTCGCGAAATTTAGTATTACTTTTTAAATATAATATTATAATACTCTAAATAACCTTAAAGAAATTAATAAAATATTTCTAAGGTTTAAAAGCAAATTATAAGTTCTTAAAAATATATATTATATAACTATATAATTTTCTAATTAGAATTAGTAAGAAATTTAAAGTAATAATTTTAAGTACTTTTTATAATATAAAAAGCTTCTTTACTTTTACTTATAAATAAGATAATATTATACGAATATAAGTACTAGGAAGCTTAGCTTAGCTTACTCAGCAGCTCCCCATTATTTAGCTAGATCCAGAGGCTCCTTACGAGCTTCTAATCAAATAGCCATTCATGCAAATCACTGTTCCTTGCTTTCTGCAATAGATAACTAAAGCTCAAGTAATAGTTATTAACTAATTTGGCTAGTTCTAGGCGAAATACCTTTGAAAACAATAATAAGGCATCCGAAATAAAGACACAACGTTTCAATACCTCTACGACAAACGTCTTGAGAGACACTCTGCTTTTGCATGTGGCATTTTACTACCAGAAGACCCCTCTCCAAACAACATCCCCGAATTACGCCATGCTGAATCAAAAGAAGAAACTGAATTGACAAATTTCATAATCCTCATTATAGTCTTCGGAAAGGAAGGAAATTGTGACGCAAGTGGCAAGCTTACAAGAGGTAGCCCTAATCAAGATCCCAGCCCAGAGCTTAGGACAGAATTCAGTAGGCCGCTTGACTTAAAGGAGAGAAATCAATTGGCATTGGCAACGATACAAAGGTCGGCCACGAGTTCTCTGCCCCGAAATAAGAACAGAGGTTCCATCCTCCTTCCTGCCTGGCGGATGGGTTAACTTCTAGGGGAGGATGACAGGTTCGACTCCACGAAAAATACAAATTGGGCAGTCTTTTCCCTCACTGCGAAATCCTTATCTGACTTCTGCGGCACTTGAAAATTGCCCCTGGTTGGGGTTTCCGGATCTTTGGCACGCACAGTGAAATTCGCATCATATTTGACACACCGGAGGCCGGGGGAAAATAATTCATTTCCCTAGGGTTGTCGTCGTTTGCATGGTGACCCAGGAAATGCTGCAAATGATTGGCACAAGTGAATCGTTTTGCCTTGGCCGCCTCACCGCAGCCTGGAGCTGGTGTCACCACCTTTAACGAGGCTGAACAAGAAGTCGCAGCATATAACATGAGAGCCTAGCCACAACCTGGAAATCCTGCCCAGGAATCAAGATACGACAAAGCCCACGCCAAAAATCCGAAACCCTGAAACAAAATCCAGTTAAACGAGACAGAGAAGACTGGCCAACATGCCGAAGGCTAGCACGAAGTTGAAGAGAGACAAGATTACCTCATACCGTCTCTCCGAAAAGGTTGTCCAAGAGTATCTGGAATCGTTGTTTGGACCGTACGATTTTCAACTTCATGTAAGGCACTTTGAAGTACTGAATCTTGGGTCTCATTGGTTGACATTCTTCGTGATCATAGCATAAATCAGATCATTGGATCTTTTACATTCCGCGGAAATTGACAGTTGTAAGTCCTCGGCCTGCCTTGAGGACTTTGAGCGTGCTAATATTGCCCGCAACGAAGGTTGAGTTTGAGGAGCTTGACGGAAAGAGAGAGCAGCAGGAGTGAACATTCGGTACGAGAGTCAGAATTTGTTGGTGGGTTTCTGGGTTTCTGGGGGCTTAGTCAGGGCATTGGGCCGGGACGCTAGCGGGGTTTGGTGGCCTGGGACGGGCTGAGCAGCCTACATTGGATTTGTCGAACGCTTTGTAGCATGGTTTACGTCACATGATTAATGAATTCTTTAAATGCCTTAAAGATAGAATATATTTGTGTACTGGGGTTGTTTGAGTCATTGATCCCCCCCCCCCCCAAATAGATGTAATAGTGGATCCCCGCAAAACCAGCCCGGTACGGTCCAGTTACCATGCAAAAATCCCCTGCACTTTGCCCAATGTTACATTTAATTAGGTGGGAGTAGATGATAGTTCCTTGACAAATCATCGATATGATTTGGTTTCAGCCATGTCTAAAGCTACTGCGCCTGCTCAGGCTCGGGCGAGTTCGCCACGAATCAAGGGCCCCGACGGTCACACAGGCCACGAATGACGATCATCGCCCTTAGAAAGCCACATGGAAAACCTCGCTCAGCCCCAAATACTCGGGGTGCCACATGCACTGCTCGCCAATGGCATGAGCCTCATATTATTGGGGCAGGGTTAGCTGCTTTTAACTGCAGAATTCTTTGACGCGTTTATCGTAACAACAAAATTTCAGTGTTCTCGGATTGCCAGCAATCACGACTCCTATAATCAATATTCGCCTAGTCCTCAATCATCATCCATGCAGGAGATGTCGAAAGCAGAAGGCGAGAGACTCGCAAAGTCATGCGCTACGGCGGAGGAATATCCTCTCAATCTTCCCTACGATGGCACTTACGATCATATTTTGAAGGGGTACAGCGAGCGACTCGATGAGCAGGAGGATAGGCTATTCTTCGATGAATCGAAGGCTAACCTGTGCCTACGAGACTACGATGATGGCGTTGAAGGTTGGTTCTACTCTTGGCGGCTACAGATGAGGGGGTGCTGCATTGAAATGGTATCTAATCGGCTTGACTAGGTTTCGAGAACATTACACTGTGTAGCAATTTCGAATTGCGAGACTATCTGACTGGAAACCAATCTTTTGATCGAGTCGATCCCCAATGTAGATTTGTGTGAGTTCTGCCCGAGGGGGATGGATGAATGATTTGATTTTTGGTTGCTAAAGTCTCTCTTTTCACACAGATTTGTACATGCACCCCACTCAAGAGAGCGACTCAGGACAACCAGAAAAATGCTCATGTTTACATTCACGTATCACCAAGTCATGCCGGCATTTCTAGATTTTCTGTTTCCATTCGGCAAGCAGCTCTACACGCAAGATTTCCAATTCAGTGGCTTTCGAGCTGAAGATCGACTATCCATCAATGAAAGGGGGTTAGAACTTCCCCAGCTTGGACGATCTGGACGAGATATTCGGATGTGTTATAATCTGAAGTCAGTGGAACCATCAAAAGGTCAAAAAGAATGGCCGTGGTCAATTCGGCAGACAGCAACTTACCACTCTTTTGATATTGAGACTGGAAAAGCATTCTGGGTTATCATCAAAGGCGACCAATTGATCAAAAGGCGTATCGAATCAGCTACAAACGCCAGAAGAGCTCAAGCTTCTAAGTCTTTCGAATTAACCTCACTGGCTGCTTCATTCTCTTCGACACTTCAATCCCATCTGCTTATCTTTGATTGGTGTCATGAACATTGGCGATGGCATATAAACTTTCTCGAGCAGGAACTTCAACGCTTAACTCGAGAGGCTCTACTAATAGACCTCAACAAAAGCTCGAACGGAATCGAGAGGCGTCCAGATGAGGGAATGATGCAACGGGCAACTTCGTCTCGAGTACCAAGTTCCCCGCTATCTATACCTGAGAAAGCACCCTGGCATTCTGGAAGTAGTATCAAGGAAACTACCTCATACCCTCATTCGGATCGTCAAGCAACGACAGCCCCAAGGCCAGCCAGCTCAGCCGCGGAGTCCCAAGAGAGCTTGAACACCGATGAAGATTTCTCATTTAATGACTTGCAGGAAGTGCAGTCCCTCGAGGAAAAAGCTAACGAAGTTATTCTTGTATTGGAATCGAATATCAACGCTCTCTCAAAAGTCAAAGAGCACTATAGAGAAACGTTTACATTTGACGAGTTTCCCATAACATTGAAGTCAGCTTGCGCAAGAGACTTAACGAAGTTCGAGAAGGTCGTTGGAAACATTATCGACGATCTTAAAATGCAGGAATCGAGGACAAAGATGTTACTGCGTCTTCTCACAGACCGAAAGAGCCTTGTAAGTGTTTCCTTCTGTTGCTTCTGCCTCATGCTGACTTGAGTAAGCTTTACGGCATCTTAGATTACCGCAATATGGAGTCCAATAAGTTGTTTGCTAGCAAAGCTCAGCTCTCTACAGAAAACATGGAGATCATGACCCAGGACATGCATGAAATTGCGAAGAAGACCAAGCAAGAGACTGTGTCGATGAGAATCATCACTCTAGTGACCCTCTTTTTCCTACCCGGCACCTTCATCTCGGTGAGTGCTATTAATTATCTACAAGTGATGTGCTGATTTTGAGCTAGACAATCATGAGTACGGACATTGTTCAGTACCAGGTATCAGCCGATGGAAAGTCACAAGAGGTTTTCCAACTCGGTGCGCTGCAGTTATATTTGGCTATTACTCTGCCGATGATGTTGCTGACTTTTGCCTCTTGGTACGGCGTTTATTTTTGGGTTGATAGAAAGGAGCGAGCAAAAGCTGTACAAAAGCACCTCGGGACTGGCTCGTGATGATCCAATCTGTTCTTGTGGAGTTCAAGAATTTTTCTGGTCTGCTTCGGTAATCGGTATATACCTATTGGTGGTGTGAATTATTTGTATTAAGTTGTAAATCAAGATTTTGTGTAGACTCTGAATGCCTCGCGCTTAATATTGGAGAGGAAGAAATCTGACACATACCGGTGAAGCGGGTTAAATATCGCCCAAGAGATCGTGAATATTGTGGTATGTGAATCCAAACATTTCAAAAAGTGGAAGCAACCGCCTTTTGTAAGTTTACAAAGAGCCCGATAAATGCAAATTGATATTCTCAAATTTTGTGTCGCGTTGGGCTAGCATACCTTTTTCAGGGGAAAGGTGTGTTCTTGAAATCAAGGTTGGGATTGAGTCTTTGAGATGAACGAAGTTTCAGGTACCTCATACAGACGTGACGTTAAACAAGCTGCCGTATGTGAAAGAATGTTCGGCAAATCCTTCCAAAAGTCATGAATCAGTCCTTTAAGCATCACACTTCCCAGTTTTTCAATTGGCCAAGAATGCGCAAGGGCCAGATTCTCATGCTCAGTTCGTCGGATCACCCGCGTTGCTGTATTGCGCTCAGCCTCCTCCGGATCGCCGGGAAGATCTCCGCGATGCCATCCCAAGGAGGCGCATGTCCTATCGCGTCACTTCCATGGAGCTTGGCAAATGGAGATCCTCAGGCGCTTCAATACTGTATGCACCCCCCTTCTGCAATTTCTTCTCCGTGTGTACAGTATCAAAAGGTTCGGTCCGATCCGAGTGGGTATCTTCGCTAGCTCCCTAGTAGGCGCTCCTGTACTTCCCCCATAAAGAAGATAATTTAACCATGGAGGATTTGTTTAAAGTTTGGTCGATCCCATATTGCTCCAACCCGGCTCCTGGAACGATCAAACTTCTCTTGGCATGCGTGATATTTTGGTGCCATTAGAGGTACCATTGACAAGACGGCGGGGAACCTGCATCAGTTTTATTTCATTGGCGGATTGTCTGGTCAGCCTCTGTTTTTTGTTAGTCATCTGGCAAGATAGCCCCGGTGCCTTCAGTCAATTAATTCATCGGGGGACTCTCAGCCTCAACATCCGCACCAAATATACCTTCCAAAATCTCTATTGAAGCCTCCGCTGCATTTCATGTGCATTGCCGCTCCCCAGGGCATCCGCATCGGAAAGCTGCAGCCCCATATACCGCCCCCACCGACACATCGTTTTCCTTCCAATGCGCCGAGTCACACATCTATGATCTACCCCTCCACGAAGTGTTGTAACCCAGAGGTTGACCTACCCACTACGAGCTCTCCACGTTTGAAACCACCACCATGTCGTCACGGTTGGACAGCCACCCAGCATATCAAGAATTTCTTGACTGGGTTCGCGACAATAGTCAGCCCGGCCTCATCGATCCAGCCAGCGATGTCAAGCCCTTCATGCTCGATGCGAACGTTTTGAAGACTTATTTCAAAGCCAACAACCATTACAGGCTCAACAAGCTTCTTCGAATTGCATTTCCGGTGGGAGATATTCCGATCGGTCCTGAAAAGGTTGCAGATAATTGCGCACAAGTGTTCTGCACATTGGTACTGATTGGCAGGCCTGAATACATTCAGCGATTTGTGGAATACGACCACCTTCAGGACTCCCATCTGCCTTTTGACGATCAATACCCTCCACGACACTTCCCAAAATGTACGACAGATCAAGATCAGAGCGAGTTCCTCCGGCGGTTCTGCCAAGAACAGTGGGTTGTCTGCGCACCGAAGATTGACTTTCGCGAGCACAGAATCTTTGAAGATGGCCAGATTCTTCCCTTCAAGTTTATAAAGAGACTTGGTGGAGGTGTGAGTGCACATCTCTACGAGATCGAGATATGTCCGACTTACAATCAGCTTAACTCTTCGAACGGTGCTCAACAAGTAAGTCGATGCCCATTCTGCAAGTATGTCTCTTACTGCGCTGACTGTAAATACTATAGTCGTCGAATCATCGAATTACGAATACCTATGTGCTCAAAACTTACTTCGGCGAAGACGCTGAACGAAACTACCTAGCCGAAGTCGGGGCCTTTAGACTGCTTCGAACGAAAACTCAAAGTATGATAGGTTTCTATGGAGGCTTCAGGCATGGAGATCGTTATAACATAATCCTTGAGTTTGCCGATAAAGGCACTCTCGAAGATTATTTCAAGAAGATAACACCCCCTACAACTGGAGAAGAAATAATCACGTTCTGGGAACACTTGTTCAACTTGATAGAGGCCTTGCTGTTTGTGCATGGCGGCGAAATTGTTCTCAATTCTGACGGGTCTTCCCGACCTTTAAATGGGTAAGTCTATCTTCAGCCAGTTCTACTGTTGCATTCTCCTAACTGTTTTAGATGGCATCAAGATGTGAAACCGTCCAATATCTTAGTCACATCCTTGGGTGATAACACTAAATCGCCGTACGAGTGGCATTTCAAACTTGCCGATCTGGGTGTTAGTCACTTCAAGATATCAGACCTATCGACTGAGGATGCTACAGACCGAGACTCACAAGGAACTCGCACCTATGGTTGGTTTCTCCCTACACGTGAAGACTTGTACGGCTAACAATATCTTTCAGGCGCGCCAGAGTGTTGCAGATCAGACGAAACACTTGGAAAGAGCAAGCTCCAGGTCACACAAACAGTCGATGTATGGTCGCTTGGAGCCGTCTTCAGCGTGGCAGCGGTGTGGCTGGTGGAAGGCAATCAAAGCCTAAAAGAGTACTGTCGGGATCGACAGGCGGCAGCCAATAGGTTTCCCGAAGTCAGAGGCACTGACTGTTTTCACGATGGCCAGAAAGTGCTGGATACAGTAGCCATCTGGCATGAACGCTTGAAGAAACGTTTGCGGAGAGACGACGTCATCACGGAGCCGGTGTTGCAATTGATCGAGTGCATGCTTTATGATGAGAAATCTCGAGCGAAAGCGACGTTCTTCTGGAGGTGGTCTCGACGGATACTTGAGAAAGCAAAGGGAAATTTGAAAGAGGGGAATGTGGGATCGGATTTAAACACTCCCACGAAGCCACGCCCGCCCACGTCGCCAAGTATATCTGATTCTACCTCCTCGACACCGTCACGCCCTGACCTATTGGCGGAAAACGTTGGTCAGTTTGGAGACTTCCCAAGGGTCTTGTCCCCGCCTGCACTCCATGAGACCGACAACTTCGATCAAGGGGAGATGGGAGGCCAACTTGGTAGATTTGAATCCCAGCGCAAAACCTCGGCACAAGTAACGACCCGCTATCCTCAATCAAGCCGCCAGACCCACCGCCCCTCTGTGAAGTTTCAAGATGCCAATAACTTAAACTTCAATCCAAATATGGGCCCTCGTGCACGAAGCCACGACGTTGGGTCAGCAGAGCCCATGCACCAGGTCACCCGAAGCATGAGCGGGCTTCCTACTCATATGGAAAATGAGTTTGATCAGAGCTCTCCAGGTCAGGTCACTGCTGCGAGAAACGTGGTCAGCATGCCGCCTGGCACAAGTGGACAATTCGTCGAGTCTTTGTACAGGACGCAGCGTGGCGAAACATCAGATTCCTTCGGCACCCTTCGACACGCACCAGAGAGTTTTTCTCATAACCCGTATCCGCACTCAGACTTCAGCCAGGGACGAGCCCCTTCAGGTAATTACTTGCAGGGGGCTTTTGAAGATGGCTCCTCTGGAAATGCAGGTCCTAGCCGACCACCAGTCTGGACCCAGGAGAACTTCTCACAACAGCAGCATCCGAACGTCGCACCGATTAACTACGAGGCTTTTAATGGGGATGATCACCCAAACATGCCGATGAGTTATTGGAATCAAAATAAAGCTCCACCAGGATGGGTGGCCGCAGCTCAACACCCAATGCAACAACACGTGGAAAGCTTTCCTGAAAACGGCGCAGCAAGCATGATGGATGTTTCTCGTCAAGGTATGTATTCCTCAAGCACGCCTTTTCCTCTATCGGCTCCCAATGCGTCCCTACCATAAATGAAAAGTAAAGCCAGGGTCTATTTGCTCATCGGCTGTGTTCGGATCTTTCCCCGTACTGTCGTTAGGCAATGCTGACACTGAGGATTTCATAGCCATGACATCTACTTCGCCAACGCAGCCAAGCAGATATCCCCTGCCTGAAACAACCTCTCCAATGCCGGAATCACCTCCAGCAATTCAGCAAAAGCCAAAGAACAAACCGCCTGCCGTGTTATCAGTTGCCACTGCAATCTCCGTGTTAGCCAAAGGAAAAGCCGAATCTCTCACTGGCTATAAAAATCTTTTCCCTCGATTGAAGCAGCGAGATCACGTAAACATCAATCACTTTCTCCATTCATCGTTCAGTTGCTAACTGAGCACAGTTATTCATAATTGATGACGCTTTGTCTATGTCACCTCTTTGGAATGATGTCGAGGCCGTGTTCGGGGTTATGGCCAAAATCGTCAAAGCGGCCGATCCAAATGGTATCGATTTGCATTTCACGATGACCGAGGAAGTCTACAATAGCAAGAATCTCTTTGGGATAAATTCATCCTCCAAACTTGTTGGTTATGTACAACAGAGGCGGTCTAAAATTGAAGGGACCGTCAACATTACTTACAGACTAGATGCTATCTTGGGGCCTTATACGTCGCAGTTGAGTAACGCCTTCTCACGAGGAATGGGTTATGTGCGGCCACTGAATATTTACGTCCTCACCGATGGCGTCTGGGAACCTGGATGCGACGCTTCGTCCGCAATCAAGAATCTTGTTGACAAGTTGATAGCGTTCGGATACACCAAAGATTCCAAGCAAGTAGGCATCCAATTCATTAGTTTCGGGAAAAACGAGGTTGGTCTCAAACGACTCAAGGATCTAGACGATAATCTTGGACAGGCAATGTGAGTAGCTTCGGGTAGCATTCGAGGACCAGATTTCCTAACTTTCATGCAGGGACATCGTCGATACTACCGCTTCCAACGGGAACGTTTGGAAAATGCTTCTTGGAGCGATCGACAAAACATTTGACGAATCATGATACGTGAAAGCACTCATCTTCCGATTCTCTTGGGCGAGTTTACCATCGATAAATACTCGCTGGTTGCGCTGGTGCCGTAGAGTCGGTTGCTCATATAATTAAACCTTCCATTTGTCGTCTTTGCACAGTGGTGAAGCATTTGCAAAAGCGATTTTTTTTCACGTGTACAGTACGATTCCGGCATGAAGGGTGGCGTTTTTGGGCATTTGGATATACCCCTGTATTTATTCACTTCACATACGAGTGGACAGTTTGTCTGCATGGATTTTGGGACGGAATGCAATGAGGCGCACTGGAGGTACTATGAGTTGGGGCCAAGCTCTCGTCTTGAGGACAAAATGTGGCGTGGGATGGGAATGGAATTAGAGGCGTTTTCTGATTGTCAAAAACGATGGTTTCCAGGCAATATTTCTACCAAGATTTCAGCGTGCTTCTCCTGATCAAACTGGAGCATCAGAGAGAAAGGCCGAACATGCGGCTCGCCTTTGAGAAGAGAAATACGTCCCGCTTGGCTTCAACCACTGGCATAGACTAGCTCCCCAACTTGGAGCATACACCAAAATGGAACACATGGAGGTCAAAGCGCAACAAGACCAACGCAAAGAGGGAAGTCTTCATCCTCTGTAAATTGAGTGTGTTTGCTGAAAGTCTCTATTGAGATGGTCCCCAATGTCGCTCGCTATCGACCACTTCCGCCATGCTAGTAACCCAACGTACGCAAAATAAAACCCGAAAGCCAAATTTCCGCTATGATTTATATCGTATCTCAAGACGTATTGATCTCATGAACTCTCGTCTCATCTCGTCGTAATCATACACCTCATATGTCATACCTCGCCCCAACTCCCCATGCCCCCCACGCCCGCGACCAAACTCCCACTCCCCACACTCTGCCCCCCAAAATCCCAATAATGCCTCGAACTCCCACTCCTCTTTCCCAGCCCCTTGGCACTCAACCTCTCACTAGCGCAACTACTGCTCCCTCTCCTCACATGGCCCATCAGCCCCCCGCCTGCAATTCCCGATGCACTTCCGCCAGTAGGAATACTGGGTTTCCACGTCCACCTCTCAATACTCCTCCTCCGATCCCTCTCTGTATTGGATTTTTGCCTCGTGACGAGCGGATGATGTTGCCTTACTCTTGCTGCGCGGGCGGCGGTGTCGGCTGTGCTTGCTGTTGCGAGGTGGCTTGTTCCTCCTATTCCTGCTGTGAAGCCTAAATCTGTGGGAGGCGAGGAGCGGAATTTAGAGACGAAGCGGGAACGGAGGTAGCGGAAAACCATTTTTAGGTCGAGGTCGCGCTCCCACTCTTCGCGGGTTAGGGGTTGAGAAAGGGGATTTGGAGGGCGGGGTGTGGAGTCTGGATCTTCGAGGGGAAGAGGTGAGGCGAGAGAGGTTGTTGGTGTTGGGATGGGGATTGATACCGGTTGAGTGGTTTGGAGGGTTGGGAGAAATTGAGGGCCTGTCGTGGAAGTAAATGTTGACTCTTCTGGGTTGGTGGTAGTTGGGACATCTCTTGCTGTCTCTGGGATGACGGGAAGGCCGGCGTAAGGGAGGGGCGTCTGTTGGGAGTGTAGGTATGTCGAGAAGGCACCTGGGTGGTCCGATATCTGGTTTACGAGGATCCCAACCTCGCGGGCTATTCGTTCGAGGACTCGGAACTCCCATGAAGATTGGTCGTAGCGGTTGGCAGCAATGATGCTGCCGGCTTCTTCCACCGGCGGAGTAGTTGAGAGGTCGTCTGCTTGGGGAAGAGCTTCGCCGAAGATTATTGACAGTAGGTCATCGTCGATACCCATCAGATCTCGAATGACCCTCCTAGTGATCCTGTTCCAGAAGCTCTCGTTCTCATCACCAGGAACTTCATCCTGCTCAGAGCCAAAATCCACATTACTCAATGTAGCAACATCCTCCTGCTCCCTATCCGCAAGGATGCTTTCTCTCTGAGTAGACATCGATTGTTTCCTTCTCCTCGTCTCCCTCTGTATCTCGTCCACCAACAACCGACTCTGTTCCATCCTCCACGTCTCAATCCTCCTCGTCCTCTCCGCCTCCGCGGCCCTCTCACTCTCCAGCTCCAGCATCCCCAAGTCAACACTCTCTCGTCTCCTCTTCACCCTCCTGGGATTAAACCTCTCAAACGCATACAAATGCTCCTGCACCTCCTCTCCCATGCCCATCTGATCGAGCCTAAAACTCCCGAGGCCATCATGAGTCGGCAAAACAGTGCCACTAGCCTCCGCTTGTCTATACAAACTCGGCTCCCTAAACTCATGCAGATGACTATCCAGACTATCCAACTCGCCATCCTCTTCCTCCTCCTCTATGGCCTCCTCCCCATCTTCATCATACCCATAGCTTCTCGCCGCAGTATCCAAGCTCCCGAAATCACTTATTCTGCTCCTGCCAGCGGTTCGAGTTCGTGTAGTGGAGGTCGTGTACGTGCGGTCGGTTGTCGATTCCGCGGCCGGGGAGAAGAGGATCCATTCTTGGGAGTCGGCGAGGTTTTGAGGCTGTGTGGCAGGTTGGATGGTGGGGTGCGCTTGTGCTTGTGCTTGTGTATCGACGGAGGGAGGGGTATAGATGCGTTGCGGAGCGTGGTAGGTGGGCTGGCGGAAGGCCATTGCTGCTGTGCTCTGTCAAGATATGTCCAGAGCTTTGCAGACGAGGTATCCGTCGGAAGTTGTGAAATGTATGCTGCTTGGTACGGGGACTGGATGCAGTTCGGACGGAGGTGAGGAGGCTGGGTCAGGGGAGCGAGATCAGACTATCCGGATCGTGATCGTGAAATGCAAATGCAAGGACGCCTCGGGTGGTGCAGGCTGATTACCCGTGCAGCTCGGGCCAGGGGAGTGTAGCTGATGTGACCCTTTCTGGCAGGAGAAATGGAACGGAGGTTTGAGGTGAGGGGATTCGAGGGGGAATACAGGTCGTGTGCCCTCCTAGCTCGATGATCACCGCTCTCGGGCCTGATAATCGACATGCAACGGACCACGTGGGATGGGTTACGCCCCTGGCTCAGCGGAAGTCAAAAGCGAGAGTAAAGAAGTATATAACAACTGCAAAATTGTTCCGTGAAGAGCAGTCAGCATAGTAATCAGCTGTGATTATTTATGTTGTGAATTTATTATGTTGGGCGTCAGCTACACGTCTCCGGCGCTGGTGAGTTACATCCCCGGGTTGCTTATCGCAGCGCGATGATGAAATCAGTTAGGGGGTAATTAGTGTGTTTTTGACAACAGGATACGGGCCGAGTTTCGCACAGCCAACCCAGCCAGTGACGCCTTTTGATGGCATGACTTGTGTATTTGTTCAAGCGAATCCAAGAAGACGGTGAGATGAGATGGACGTTGCAATCGCCAGAACGGGATAGTTTCGCATCTAACCCTGCCCTCCTTGGGGCTGCGTGTTGTCAACAGACTGGTGCGGACTCCGAACGAGCACAGGCATTATTGCTTTTGCGGCTTTGCCAGGGATGCCCTTTCCTGCCTCCAGTCTAGCATATCTTTCACTCCGTACAGAAGTTCACACGAATCACATCGGTATGCTCAAAGTAAAAGCAGAAAGTCGTAGCAATTCCTTAAGTACAACGATCAGAAAACTGGATGCCGTAAGACATCATGCAATCCGGCCCTTGCAAAATACGCCTTTCTTCTTTCCCAATTGCCACGCACCATCAGCCGCCCACCTAAGCTTCTTGGAAAGCAGCAGGGAATCTTCGGATGTTGTCGGCCAGCTTTCCTTTGTTGGACAAGAACTGGACATAGGCACCGTCGACCAAGAGCTTGCCTTCAGCCTTCTTCTCCATGTACTCTTCACGGCGGAGAGGAGTGAAGCCCCAGTTCTTGGAAACGATGATCTTTTGGCGGCCAGGGAACTTGTATTGTGATCGTCGAAGAGCCTCGAGAGCGGTTGCGCGGTCTTCACAACATGTTAGGAATGGATTTTATGGAATGGACTACAGTGAACTTACGAGAATCACGAGTTCGGACACTCAGGATGATTTGACCAATGTTGACACGGGCAACAGTTCCGTTGGGCTTACCCCAAGCACCACGCATTCCAGTCTGCAATCTATCGGCACCGGCGCAGGACAACATCTTGTTGATTCGGACGACATGGTAAGGGTGGGCGCGGACACGGAGATGGAAACCTTCCTTTCCGGCAATCTTGACCAAGTATCTGTAGACATCATTAGCCTCCATTCATTTTCATGTTCCATCTTGGCGGTTGCCAAACACCAGGCTCTCTGGTTTCGAATCTCTCCTTCGTGCTGGCCCCGCCAAGATCGTCATCGCTGGATATGCTCACTTGTTGGCGCAAATACGGGCAGCTTCCAAAGCCTCAGAGCTCAATTGTTCATACTCGTTGGAGACCAAGTGGACACAGAGGGGGAACTCGTCGACGTTCGCACGCTTTCGGCCGAGATCAAAGATACCTGGTGTATATTAGTACTGTAGTGACGGGCTCGTGAGGGGCGTAAACGTACGGATCTTTGGATCGGGGACACCACGGTTGAATCGGGACTTGGGATAGGGCTATAAAGATAGGATGTCAGTTCGTGTTTCTCTGGCAATGTGAAGTGGCGACTGGGGAAGAAAGTGGCCATCACGGCTTCAAAATCCCTCCATCCGCCAGGAACGCGTCCTACGCACCTTATTCTTGCAGTAACGGTAGCATCTCGCGGGTCTTCGTGCCATCTTGAATGATTTCGAGGTGGCTTCGTGGTTGTTGTTGCGGGATGGGGAGAGAAGACAAGAGGTCTTGTACCAAGTTGAAGATGGTCGAGATTTGAAATCAACGTAGCTCGCTTAGCAGGGCTTATCTCCGCACACAGCAAATTTTTGAAAATGGGGCGCGGGTATTGAGAAGAGTCACAATGGTTCAGAATGAGTCGAAATGAATCCAGGCAAATCAAAACAGAGAGAGTTTTATGATACGAGGCAAGTTTCGGACATTGATCAATTCTTCTAGCATTTCGCGGTCATTTTATTGTCCGGTGCTGTGGTGAAAATCCACGAGCAAACTCCGAGCCAAATCTGTTCCTGCTGAAATGACCTCCACCCAGTCCAAACTTCCAGTCGAATCCCCATACAAATTGCCCAGGAGCCATGTCCAGTTGAAGGGGTATCATTCGCTATGCTGAGCTATGCAGAATATGCATACATGATCCGTTGCCCGTCGTCCACCTCACTGCACTTAAGCAGTCTGTCCACTCAAGATATCGGAGTCACCAGCATCCAACACAGCCATCGTAGAGCAACGGAAAAGTTTACCGCAAGCAGTTCCGAGTTCAATCTGCGAAACAGGAAAAGTAAGCAAAAGGAATACCCTCCAAAGTCGTGGAAGACTTTATCGCTGGGCATACCCTCGCAAACCCGAAGGTTTGGTCATTGGGCAGAAGTAGCAAGCTTCGTTTATTGACAAAGAAGATGTATGTACGTACGTTGTTGCCAGCGAAGTGGTGCACATTGGTCTTGGAAAGCATGGAATAGTATTCCAGCTCTGATTTGCGGAGAGGAGGGGTGTTGCCGGCAATGATGACGAGCTTAGCCTTTCCGGAACGGAGAGTCTTGAGAGTAGACTTGTATCCGAGAGTGACTGTGAGGGATGGAGGTCAGCAATTGATGCTGATGCTGAAATTCCTGTCCAGAAGAATGTTCTCACCTTTACCAGACTTCATCACAAGCGCCAGGCGCGAGTTGATGCTGTCGGCGGTCTTCTTGGTCTTCTTGGTAGGTGCCATCGTTGCGTGTCAAGATTGTTGGATGATCTTGAATGTGGTGGTCGCTCCGGCGTGGTAGATGGTTTGAGGAAAGTTTTCTTTTGAGGATTCGCGCAAAGTTTGTCCCCAGTGTGCGGATTCGGCTTGCGAGCGACTAGCCCAGTTCAGACCTAGCGCATGATCACATGACTAGCCTCAAATCCTTGAATCCTTCCCGTTTGACCCTGGCCTTCTTAGCAAGGGCAAACGCTTCCATGCATGAACGTTGCAAAGAATCAAGTCCATAGATGTGCTCATATAATGTTACTGCTAGGAATATGGGACACAGCTGCCTTCTAGCCCGACTTCATCTGGTCATTGAACATCAAACTGGGCCACCTCGTGCACCCCGAGTCCTCGAGAGTAACCGTGATTGGGATAATCCTGCCATACGTGATTCAAATAACCTTCTTCGAGGCTGCTGCAACCATTGTGAGGCGGCCTTGTTCAAGATCCACTCGCAAGAAACCAAGCATCTCCCGGGTAGGAAGTGTTTCAATCTACATGAGACCGGAGATCACGTCTAGCAGCCGTCAAGCAGCCCCTGTTTGGTTGGCGTTGTGTCATTTTCATCCGGCCGACGCGAGGCTTCATGCGCCTGGGATCAATCCGGGCAATCGCGTGAGGAGGCTAATTTACCTGAATGTCAACAACGCAAAGAGGACACATGATGATTACAAACTGCGCCTCTGACTAGTTCTGTCTCTCTTGACGTCTGGCTCTTCTCTTTGGAAAGAAAAAAAGATCTCAAACCCAACACGAGGCGCAGCTGAGCTGTGCTATTCTTGACAGCAAGTTTTGCTTATCGAGAATTGTTGCGCCAACCCTCGGGTCTCCCGCGAACGACCTCCAACATTCTCCTCTCCCAGACTTCACTCTGTCAACATCACAACATCAATAATAATGTCGACAGCGCCCAAAAAACCGCCAGCAGCTGGCACGCCTACTGGCCGCAGACCCTCGACAGATCCAACCTCCACTTCGCCATCTCGAGCACCAGCGCGTGCTTCCACGCCTACATCAGCAACTGCGAATGGCGTCGCGCGAAGCCGATCAATACGGGGAGGGACTCCAGTCTCCGCGCGAGCAGCTATGCAAAGGCCAGGCGCAGGCGCTTCGAATCTCAGCTCAAGCAGCGCGGCATCTGATGTAGACGATGACGCTCGGGCAGAAACGGTCGCGTTGCTAGATGATCTGAAAGACCGCCTCCGCAACACCGAGTCGATGTCCGAGCAATTCCAGAAACAGGCTCAAGTCCTGCAATCGAGATTAGATGAAGCATTACAGGAGCAAGGGAAGCTCGAGGATCGTTTACATGAGAGTGAGGAACGGTTAGAGACACTAGAAAATGAGAAACGCGATGCTCTTAGACAAAAGCGCGAGATGGAGGCGATATACGAGGCGGAGAGGAGTTCAATGACGAAGGAGAGGGAGGACATGTCTAATCGTGAGGAGGAAATGCAGACAATCATACAAAGACTGAAGGATTCTCTCGCCGGGAGGTCAAACACGGATGAGGATAGCAGGTTGTCGAGACGCTGTAAGTTGCACCGCCTCTCTCACCAGGCTTCACCATTAACCACTTTTAGCAAATAATACTTCACCCAGCGTTGATGGTCAATTTGCGCCCCCGGCAGGTTTGAATCGCAGCGATTCTCGAAACAATTCGAAGCTTCTGCTCCAGAAGGACAGGTTGATTGAATCCCTTCGATTAGAGTTGGCAGAGGCACAAATTAAGTTGGTCGAATCGGAGAACATGGGAGGTGGCAGATTCCAAGAAGTTGAGAGATTACTTCTGGAAGCACGAATGACCAATGCTAGATTGATGGAGGACAACGAGAGCTATCAATTGCTGCTATCTGAGAAGACCCTGACCGGGGATTTCGCCAAGAGCGATTTCATGGGCTCAGCATCACACAACGCAGATGCTCTAAATGCCCTCGAAGGACGAACAGCAGCACCAAGTCTAGCAGACGAGCTCTCAGACGCAGCAGAAGGGGAGAGCGAGAATTACCGCCGTCTCGAAGTGGAATTGAAGAAATCCCAAGGTGAAAACAAGGCCTTGACCCTATATATCAACAAGATCATCGAGCGTCTCCTCCAGTACAAGGACTTTGAGGCGGTCCTCGACCAGAACTCAGACTTCACACCAGGCAGCGCAAACGTGGACAAAGAGCTACCCCCGCCACCGCCAAAGGAGCAAGCAAGCGGAGCCTCGATCCTTCAACGAGCAAAATCAGTCGCCATGAACGCAACCCGGCGTCCACGCCCGCAATCCCAAATGCCAGCCACACACTCCGCTCTCACAGACCCAGATACCGCTCCCAGCATCCCCTTCGGCATCGCCCGCAGCTCCAGCTTCCGCACCGGCCGCCCAATGAGCGAGCAATACACCGCCGGCGCCGCAAATGTGGTAAACCAGATGTACCGTGGTGGACCGAACTCACCTCCTCTCCACGGTCCCCAAACACCACGACACTCTCAGTCCTTCTTTGCGCCCCCTCAACCTGGTGGAAACCCCAACGCAGCACATCGTGTCCCATCCGCAACTGCAGGCCAAGTCCCTACCGCGGGCAACTTCCCCGGCATGAAGAGCGAGTCCAGCAGCTCGAGTGGTGAGAGTGGGGGCGTCACAACGCCACCTAGCCAAAGTCCGCCCAGAGCACATGCATCAGAGAAAGCAACGACGTTTGCGGGGAATAAACCGAGACCATTGAGGTTGGTGCAAGATCATCCTGAGAATAGAAAAGTTAGTGGTGAAGATGGAGCGGGGAAGAGAGCCAGTTGGATTGGGTGGGCTAGTGCCGCTTTCTCGAAGAAAGACGAGACGGTTGGTGCGGAGGAGAGCATCAGGGAATGAGTCTGACGAGGGAGAATGTCACGTGGAGAGTGAAGGATAGAAAGATAAATACGATAATTTGGGGGGGTATATGGAGCATGGTTTGAAGCTTATGCAGGATCGGATCAAATAGAGGTTGTTTTTCGGTTTGGCTTGAGTTGGATACCCCCTACACTAAAGGAGCGACGGAAATTTGTACTATACTCACACCCTAACCCAAGCACCAATCTAATTCTCTTCATGGAGCCGAGCGGCATCTTTTGTTTCCCCTTTCTCACCCGACCGATGTCAAGGTCCTGTGGCTTTTACTCAGGAACACTTGAGAGGAAAATTTCTCGCTACGTTGTGCGTATTTAGTAAGCGAGCATGGCGAGTGAGTAGGCGCAAAAGGGGGATTAGGTCGACTGCCGTTAACGGAAGGCGAAGCCCGGTGCAATTGCTCCATCTAGACCTTTTTTGGCACTGCAAAAGTCCTCTTCGGAACAGAAGCGTTGTGAGGGAGTTGATAACACCAGCAAACATATCATACCCAGTTGGGACTTGGAGCATAGAGCATTTCCTATTATGGTTTGCCTTCCCAGACCTGAGCAAGGAATTCCTCTATCTGTGTGAATTTGAAATCGGGCAGAAGTTGGTTGAACTCGTCCGAAACATCCCATGCACCCTTTGCGCTGCTCAGAAGAGTGCCAATGAGAACAGTCTTTAGCATCTCCTCGACCTGGTCCCCCGTAACACTTGGGTGGCTCGCTTCTAGTGTCCACGATGCCGTCAAAATCCCCCTTTCAAGATCTCCGAGTTTGACTTTATCAACGGTAAAGGCGCGGCCTGTAGTTTCTTGTGAACAATTCAATCTTTATTTGGTGGGTAGGGTAAGACACACCTCGAACTTTCTCGCCGATCTTGAGAATTTGTGAGACTGGCACTCTATTGCCACGGATACCACCAACCACAGGCCACTCGCCATCAAGGTCAGCTGCCCTAGCGACGACTGCAGCGAGATCTTTAACAGTGGTGTATGTCATGATAGCGTCATAACCATCAACGACGATTGCCCGTCGATTCTGAAAGTCAATCATCGTATTGAGCGGCTCTAGATACTTGGCCGTTTTGTACGGAGTGGCAAGATAGTCTAAGAATAGACCGGGTTGGAACAGGCTGTACTCGAGGACCTAGCAACGAGCTAGGTCAGAAGAAGTACGAGTATTGGAGAGCGTAAGAAGAGATGGCATCCTTACTTTCCCATTCTCATTCACCTTCTCCAAATACTCCTTGATCTTATCTTTTCCTGCCCACCAAGGCATGCCTATTGTCGACGCACTGTAGATCCATTAGATACCATGTCCATGATACATATTTCCTGTCAACTTTACCTCCCCCATTGGCTTGGTGCAAAGCGTTTCACGCCGGCGGCAATGGCAGCATCTATCAGATTCTCCTGGGGCGTATAATCCATGACTTGGGTGAAAGATAAGACGGTGTGAATTCCTCTCAGGGCTTCAATAAGCTGGCTTTTGTCGTCGTAGTTTACGGCAAGCCATGTGACTCCAGATGCGCTGTCGCCAGTGACTGCCTTCTATGCTACATTAGTAACATACATATGCAAGTACACAAGGTATCGATGTCACTTTACATTCCTACTCAAAATCACTATCTCATGTTTCTTTGCAGCGGCTAAAGCATCGATCACTTCCTGGCCAACTTCTGCAGGTTCAAAGTCAGGGTGGTTTATTGTTGTGTTTTGAGTGCTGAGACGTACGCCCAGAGCCGCCAGCCACTGCGATCTTAACCATTTTGGATTTTGGTAAGGGTCTGAACAAAAATGGAGAGAATAATAGATGCAAATTAGCTTGGTGAGCCCTACTTATTATCATAAGAATGGGAATAACCTCCACGTTATGTAGACCATGGTGGTGGCCAACTGCCTTCATATTCAGCCAATAGGAATTGACTTTCGGGTCCCGAAAGTTGCAGGTCACGGGACCAGGGAAAAGGGGCGGTCGTCCTTGATTCAGTAACGGTACCAGAAACAACCACCCTCTCCAATAAGCTCTTGACTGACTCAGGTACACTTCTACTGAACAGCTTGAAAGAGGCCCCATCGGTGGCTGATACGGGATATCAGCCGTCAGCGACTCTATCCTTCCCAAACGTTCCAAATCGCAAGCTATTGCAGGCACGCTTTAGTACCTTACCATAGTAACTCTGCCTGGGTCCCCAACCACCATGGCGGACACGCTCCCTAGATCTAAAGCCCCGAAACTGCGAGCCTCTTGCGAGGGCTGCGGGGCCGCCAAGGTTAGGTGCGATCGTGGTCAGCCTAAGTGCAGTCGTTGCGTTGCGCTTGGTCTGACCTGTGTCTATGGTATATCGCGCAAATTTGGCAAACCCCCGCGGAAGAGGCTTAGTGCTTGCCTCGATGTGTCCAACGAGTTTCGCACGCGAAACGTGTGACAAGGAGAGCCCAAAGCTGTGAGAATCATATAACCATGGGACTAGAACAGTCTCCAAGTGTCAAGAAACCTGCACAGCCACAGCTCAGTTCCTCGGATCCACAGACCGACATCCTCCCATTGCCTTCTGGTCTTAACTCTACGGCGAGCATCCAGAGTTGTGATAATCGCACAACAATGGGCGCAATGAAATCTCAAACTGCCAAAGAAGCTGCACTGCTCAAAACCTCGGATCTAGCAATTGACGTCCTTTCGGTGCCTTCTCACATCAACAATACGTCAAGCATCTACGAACAGAACCAACTTGACTCGAATTTCATTACTCCCTTACCGCTCGATGAATGGGCTCAATTCGACATCTGGGGCCCCAGTCTAGAGTTTCCATCCTTCTCAAGCGACAGTCGACTCCCAGATTCAGCATCAGAACCCGCCAACAACTTGAGCGCGAGCTTTGATAGTCCCGAGTCCCATAGCTGCCCAAGGGGCTCATACGAGCTCTTCCGAGATCTGATTTGTCCCAGCCCACTCCTCCACGCACCCGAAGCAAATGTAGACACGGTCTTGGCACGATTGGACGAGGTGCTTCATTTCAATAGCGATGCCATCAACCGTCTGCGCCTGCTGCTGAAATGTCCTTGTGCCAAATCAGGACATCGGATCATGGTGCATGCCTCTATTATTTCTCGCATTCTCATATGGTACCAGCAGGCGGCCGGGTGCACCGGGAGCAGTTCCTCGGAATCTCGACCCTCTGCCGTGGCCGTTTCGTCACCATCGGGTAGTGCCTCTTCATCTTTACCGCCGCCGTCCTGGGTGACAGCCGACCACGAAAACGATACGGTGAGCCCGCCTACCCTGGTTCAATCCACCGGGTTTGCCGTCGCACAGGTGCCTGTTTCAATGGGGACCTTCAACATCGAGGACGAGAATATGCAGGACGCGTTCAGAAACCAGCTGGTGTTGAGCGAGCTGAGGAAGGCAGCCAATGTGATTGACCTCTTTACATCCCAACACTCTGGCGAATGCTCTGCCAATGGTGTGGCCGGTCTGTACTCGCATTTGGGAATTTGGCTTCGAAGCGAGCATTCGAAGACTGTAAGAATGCTCAGAGCTAGGCTTAGTGCATTGAATAGGAACATGGGTATTGACGAAGGAGAGGGAGAGGGAGCTCTTGGACTGGCTGTTTGAGTTCAAGGCTGTGCATCCGGAGAGCATTACGAAGACTAAGAAGGACATGTATGTGGAGTGTTATGAGAGGGAAGGGGCTATGAGTAGTGATTTTTCGTATTATCGAGATGTCGAGAAGAGTGCGGAGCAGAATTTAATTTTGTGGAGAAGAACTGGGGGTGCCAGTACTGGCTCTAGCGGGTCAAGCGGCGGTGGAGTTGATGGTATCGATGGAGATGGCAGACAGGGTTGAGGGTGGGGAGGTTGAAAGTTGTGAGCACTTTGTGATAGAGGAGCAGCCAAAGGACTTACGAGGAGACTACTGGATTTGTTTCAAAAGGTGGAGTCGGGACAGTTTTCGACGAGGGATCGAGTAGCTCGTTCTTGTAATGAGCACTAACGTCTCGGGGCCATGTAGGGGATTTGTGGAGTCTGTGTTGATATCTTTCGATTTCTTAACGCCAAACCAACTTGTTTCCGAATCTCAGCACTTCCGCTACAAGGCCTTCAGTCCGCGTCAAAAACAGCGAGTGCCCGCTCAGGCACCTCACAATCTTGATATCCATCTCCTCCCTCAGATTCTGCAACACAGCTATGTCCTCCTTATAAGCGGCGGGAAAGGCCAAGTTGTTTTCTGCCACAAGATAAACACACGGTAGTACAGAATCCGCATCGTTCTATAGGTAGGACTATGTAGAGCACATGCGATGCTGTCATTATTGACTCATAATACTCGGCCGTGTCTTTCGAGAGGCCGAAGAAGAAAAATTTTGCAGCTTCGATGTCTGTGCCTAGACCTGCAATGCCGTGTTTCTGTTGCGAGAGCCAACTCTGTGTCCAATTTTGGACTTTGAGGGGAAACTCACGAGGAACTTGATAAAATGCGGCGTCACAGCAGGACTTTCATCTTTCGGCTAGAAAAGACTGTGGATCGATTACCCTATCACAAGTACTGAGACTACAAAAGCACAAGCGTTAAAAACCCCAATCGCTCCTGCAAACAAACTATGAGTTTTTCTGTGTTTGCCTTGAAGGTAAGGGGTAGCGGAAGCTGTTGCCACGAAACCGCCTGATGAGTGGCTGACCAAGAGGACATTTTTGTTTTCCGAGATGATGAGTTGGTTGAGAAGGGTCGCGGTTACCTCCACGCCGTCTGAGGTCTGTAGGTATCCGTCTGTTGGTGGTTCTCTATCGAGGTCGGAGCTGGAGATGTCACCCACGTTTAGTTTGGAGAGGTCGGAGATTGGGAGTTGGGGTCAGTAGGCTTCGATTCCAGCTTCTTTTAGGGATTTAAGAAAGGGGAGGTGGGTTCAGGTGTGTGGTGGGAGCCGTGGCAAAGTACGACGACGAATGGGAAAGATATTTTGTTCGTTGGGTGTTTGCAAGTTTTTTGGGACATGTTTAGGCTTTAGCTTCAATAGATTTTGCTGGGTGTCTGTATTAGGAAAGTAATGGGAGCTAGCCACCGGAGTGCAATATCGAAGCATGTTAAAACCGGACGGGGAGTAGGAAAAGGAAGATGACTATATTTGACTGTTCGGTTCCTGGGGTCATCCTGCGAGGCAACCAATTGTTAAAGCCAGCCCACTGCGGGTATAATAACTCTCAAGATATAGGAGTTCCTAATCGAAAGAAAAAAATCAGATAATTTAGAGAGTGCTATGATATATAGATGTTTCTTGAAGTCATCCTGAAAGTCGATTGAATACACAGAAAGAGTTGACGTTGAAAATGTCATATCCTATGCATTTCCGCCGCTCCGCTTATTTTGCTGCTAGGTCTCTCCGACACTTCCAGACTTCAACGCCTTCCCATGAATAAGATTTTTTTAGTCAAATGAAATACAATAGTTGATAGACTTGAATCCCATTTATTCCACTCTTTTGGTGAGGCTATTGGCTAATTTTCTAAATCTTACGAAGTGTTTGCCTCGACCCTACCTGAGTATTTTGAACCCCTGCTGATTTGGCCGGCTGTGCTCAAAAGTCCAGCGCTTTCCGTACATTTGAGAACTGGGCCTAGGCTGGCGAAGCCTTTGCACATTCCTTCGACTCCCCTTCGTCTCTTCATCCAATTTCCTCCCTTCAACACTCATCTTTTCCTTCGAAACCCCTCATTCGATATGGAAACACACGACCTGATTACTCAAGAAATCACAGCTGCCGTAAGACCGGTGCTATGGGACAAATCCTTCATTCCTTCACCGGCGCATCTTAGCCAGCCTTCTCAACCGCGAGAGGCTGAGGTCGTCACTTCGTTTATGTGTGAAAGATGTCATGCTTTTGCAAAATGGCATGAACTAAATCAATACTGGCAGCCATCAAGACCCAACATGGCTGTACGACTGTTACAAAGGCTTGTCCCCGGGCGGTTTGAGAAGTTGGCGGTGCGGTACAGGAGGTCGGTCCCCTGGCGGTATACTGAAAGGGAGGGGAAGGAGATATCCTTCGAACTTTACCAGAATTGGAACGAGTTCTATGAGTCCTATGGAAAACGATGTCATTTGTGCAACATTATTTTCTATTCTCTCAGTCGGAGAAACAGCGCGGGGACTATGATCAACTCGGTTCAGTTGATTCAAGACCGCTCCCAGGCGAGTTTTTTTGTGGCTGGAGCCTACAGAGGTGATGATACTAATTTTCGAAACCGGGTTGTTTGCAATGATCTCAAAGAAAATATGCTCATCTGTTGTCTTTGCACTAACGAGGGACAGACGAAAGAGAGGTATTTCCAATATCTACTGCTACGTGCTCTACCCCGGTTCTTCGGCTTGCAGCTAAATGGATTATGGATTGCATTGATCAGCATCCTAACTGCTCAAAGCACTTCAACAATGATTTTCGTCCCACTCGGCTGATCGCTATCGACGAAAAGGATGGCACTCGCATGGCGAGGCTTGAATCAACTAGATTCTGCGATGTTTCTCTGCCTTATGTGGCTCTCAGCTATTGCTGGGGAGGAGAAAGTAAGGTCAGACTGTTACATAAAAATTACGAGCAGCTTTCAAGCAAAGGGGTCCCAAGCTACCAACTTCCAAGGACTATGCAGCATGCAATCGATCTTACTTTCCACTTGGGACAGCGACGGATCTGGATCGATGCTCTCTGCATTATACAAGATGACCATAACGACTAGAAACGGGAGGCTACTCTTATGGCAGATGTTTATGCCAATAGTGTCTTTACAATCGCAGCATCGGGTGCCTCTTCCTGCGATCAAGGCCTATTCACAATTCGAGACCCGCTCCAGGTGGCAGGATGTAAACTGTACGAGCTTCCTCCTACTGGGTCGGGAAATAGAACGGCATCTGTGTCAGTAACACCTCGGCAGTCTGAATTTCCATCTCCGCTTTCTACTCGAGGCTGGGCCCTACAGGAGAGGCTGTTTGCCCCAAGGACGCTTGAATTTGGGTCTTTGATAAGCTGGGAGTGCAAGACGGTGATATGCTCAGAACTTAAGCCTGACCTGACGCAATCGAGGGAAACTCCTCTAATCAAGAATATCTTCGATAGCTTCGAGCAACCAGGGATTAGCCAAAGCCAAAGTGCCCTCTTCGTATGGAATCACGAGATTGTGCGGCTGTTTACAAAAGCTAGGTTAACACAGAAGAGCGACCGGTTGATGGCTATCAGTGGCACAATTCGGCGGCTGAGCGACCAAAGAGACTGGGAAAATATTTATGGGCTCTGGGCACCGTTTTTGGTTCAGCAATTGCTTTGGGAGAGTTATAGCCGAGACAATTCCGCACCTTGGAGTTCCAAGAGGAGCGGTGTAGCCCCGGTTTGGTCGTGGGCGAGTATTACTGGCCCGGTGGGGTATTATTTTGCCAGTTGGTCCATTACCATCACAAACAGCTTCTCTCCTAAGGTGGTTTTGGCTTTGAACACTCCTACAGCAACTCAATCGTACGATAGAGTTGCATCGCAGCTCACTTCTTTGACATTAAAAGGTCACCTGTTCGAGTTAAGAATCCAGGAATATTTCATAACGAGAAAACCCTGGTGTGGAGCTGCAATCGGAAGGGAGATGCCTTTTAAATGGAGCTTCCAAAGTGAGATAAGTGATGCTCTCATCAAGACTCCTTGTTTTTTTCTCTTGCTGTCAGTCTGCCAAATCTGGGAACTGGCTTCGGAAATCGTTTCTGGGCTTGCACTTATCAAAGCTCCGAACATGCCTGGAACTTATGAGAGAATAGGTTTGGTGGAGGGCGAGCTCAAGTATCTATCGCGAAAGCTACGTCGACAAATTGATGTACCGCCGACACAAGATGCTACGATAATCTAGCACTCGAAAAAGGAATTCATCTTTCGAATCAGGGCCAATTTGCTACTTATCCTTACTGCACATATCATGAAAGGAGGTACTAGGGGTTCATATCTATCTCCGACAAATATAAAGCAAACAGTGATAGCTAACAGTGCGTTTGCCTTCTATGCATGTCGAATCCTTGTTGTTTGGCTTGGGGCTACAAGGAAAATGCTTCTAGCAGAGCGGCGTTTCCTTTCGGTGTGTTTCGGTCTGCTTTACTACAACCGGAATATGCTCAACGAGGGTCGAAGATGACAACGTGGCAAGGAAGAGAGTATTTTATTTACATG
Source organism: Hyaloscypha bicolor E (assembly GCF_002865645.1). NCBI lineage: Eukaryota > Fungi > Ascomycota > Leotiomycetes > Helotiales > Hyaloscyphaceae > Hyaloscypha > Hyaloscypha bicolor. The sequence goes on along the minus strand of NW_020194619.1, from coordinate 1,847,875 downwards.
GGAAACACCTATTAAGTCTGCCACAGTCCTATGGTTGAAGGCTAGTCAGTACGTGTCGAAAATAGCCGTTTTCTCCTTTATTCTAAGCCGCCTTTGTTCTGGGCCACTCAGCGAGGTTCTCGAAACCACAAGATATTAATTGGCGGTACTTTCTGTAAGTCACTCTTCGCATTCACAAAACATCTTTCTTCCCAATCCTCACTTTTGAATACTTCAAATGCTCAGCCCTTACTAGACAACCAGGCTTCTACAAGGCACACTCAATGTACCAAAAGCTCTGGAACAATGAAATGCCAACCCAAGGCCTTTGTGTTACTTTATTTGATCTTGTGTGTCATTTGAAACACTCATTCTGATCCATTCGATTCGTTTTCAAGCAAATGTCTTGCCGTTAGTTAATGCTCTTGAAGAGGGCGTGAGCATGGTTTGTTACTGACCAGCTGTATTTAGAGATCATTGAGAATAGAGAAGGTCGCGGCAGCGCTAAATACAGATTTATAGAACGTAGAATCTTTTTCACCATGCCAGCCTTATGCGCTGAGTCTATTCACATCCTTCACTGGTATCTTCCATCTTCCTTGAGTTTGTACGAAAGGGGGTCTCAGGAAGTCAAGAGCCACCCTTGCAAGGCGGTGAGACGCTCAGACCAACCAAAAATATAGGATATTAGCCATTACCCCATAATTTCCCTCGAACAGCGATGGCAAAACTAGGGGGTGGTTTTTGACTTCTTGAGACCCCCTTTCGTACCAAAATCCAGTTCTCGGTCGCTAAATGACCCCTCACATTTAGCGAGCCTCCTAGACGGTCATTTGGCGGCCCCTGTCGAACCTCGAGCTCAGTCTTTTCCAATAGTTTAAACACCCGAGGGATGCGGTAAGCTTAAATAAACGACTCCCATAACTGCCCCCAAAAAAGTTTTTTTTGAGGACATTTTGACATTTCGACACTGAGGCATCAATTGTTCCCTTTCTTTTTGTTGCATCCAGCTGAAGCTGAAAAATGACTCCCTAAACGCCTCTGAGCAAAGGGGCGGAATTCTAGAATAATGACAACAATCAATAAAGAGGCGGACTGTTCCTGCCGGTGTAAAGGTCGGGGTTTTCCGGTGGCGGTGTTACGTCGTATGAATTAAGGGCAGTATGTCACTGTGTCTCATTTTTGCCCAGGGTACCCTTTGCTTCTTTTCTCCTAAGCCAATTTGATAAAGGGGAAAGTCAGCTGCTTAGCTCGGCTGTAAAGCGGATGAGATCACAGTTTGGGCTCAGGGCATCATTCGCTCTTCCTTGGAGAAAGACAAAGCGGATTATCATGGCCCAGAATATCTTGGTTGGCAGAAATAACGTCGCTTTTCGTCTCTTGCACTACGTAGGAGCTTGGCGGAGTGCTCTCGTGGCTTGGCGACTTGGCAACTTGGCAAATGGCTTTTTTCTACACCCTGAGCCCATTCTGCAGGTACGCGACGATTCGATTATGAGAAGGCGTAGACCCAAATAGATTCTGGCTTCCCAACTCGTTGCGTTTCCCCACCCCTTTTTTTCCGTCCCTCGTCTTGCTTGATTCAATACTTGGCGAGGCTCGGGTTGGAAATTACTTGTCTGGGCAAACTATTGTCCTCAGTTCCTCTCCCACTCTATTGCATATTTCAAGTACCACGAGGCCAGTACTACTCAGCAGAGACCTCAAAACCTCAACCTACACTCGTTTCTATTGTATTCTTACAGTGTATACAGCATCTCAAGATGTTTTTCACTACCACACTCGTTTTTGCTCTTCAGTTTCTAGCTGTCTCTGCCAAATTGCGAACTTTTAATTGGAATATCGGATGGGTATCAGCCTCTCCTGATGGATTGGCACGACCTTTCGTCGGAATCAACGGACAATGGCCCTGCCCACCTATTAATGTTAACCTTGGGGACATTATAAAGATTAATGCTTATAATGGTCTGGGAAATGAGAGCACGGCCATACATTTTCATGGAATTTTCCAGAATGGTACGAACTTCATGGATGGGCCAGCGATGGTCACACAATGCCCGATTGCTCCAGGAGAAAGTAAGTCCCAAGAACTTCAGCACGACGATACCCAGCTGACCTTTCAAAGAATTTGTATACGAGTTTAAAGTAAGGCAATCAATAGTGGAGGCATATTCTCAATACCAGAGACCTGATTGTGGCTTTAGGTGACCCAAACTGGAACTTATTGGTATCACGCCCACATTGGCGGGCAGTATGTTGGTATAATCCTCTTTGCTGATTTCTTGGCTTTTTGTTGATATTCTACAGACGGATTTCGAGGGCCCATTGTTGTTCATGACCCGGCACCACCGTTCAAGTACGACCAAGAAATCGTCATGACTCTCTCAGATTTGTACCATGATGAGGCACCAAACTTGGTCCACTACTATCAATCACCGGAGAACTCAGGCTCGGAACCAGTACCAGATTCCAATTTAATCAACGAAGCGCAGAATGTCCGTTTCCCTATCGTGGCGGGCAAGACCTACTTGTTTCGGATTATTAACATGGGAGCATTCGCAAGTCAATGGCTCCAGTTTGGCCAGCACACTATGACTATTGTCGAGGTCGATGGAGTTTACACTCAGCCATACGATGTTCCTATGTTGTTCATGGCAACAGCGCAACGATACAGTGTTCTTGTCAAGGCAAAGCCAACTGCTGTCCAAAACTTCGCGATCGTGGCTACCATGGCGATGGACATGTTCGATCCCAGCAAGATTTCGCCAAAAATGCTGCCATCGGTAAGCATCCTCATGTCATAATTGAGGTCGTCTCGCTGACAGCGGGCAGGTTACCTCTTGGCTTGTTTACAATTCTGCGGCCCCACTTCCAAACCCCTTCGAGATCACGCCCCAGCCCTTCGATGATACACAACTAGTGCCATACGATGCACAACCTCTCCTCAACTCGCCTACGATACAGACGTATGGCTAATTTCCTTCTCATTCACTATATGGGCTAATCCATTCATAGGATCTACTACACTGTCTCCTTCGGTGCCAATGAGAACAATCAAATTCGGGGATATATCAACGGACAGACCTATGTTGCTCAGAAGGCATGGCTCAAGAGGTTATGTAGAGAACAAGAGCTAACGTGCCTCAGGTCCCAACGCTGTACACGGTTCTCAGCGCACCCCTGACTAACCTATACAACCCCGCCATCTATGGTCAGGTAAACCCAACCATTCTTCCCCTCGGCACCGTTGTCGAGATGCAAATCGACAACCACGACGTGGGAAACCACCCTTTTCATCTCCACGGCCATAACTTCCAAGTCGTCAACCGGTTTGGAGGAGCACCAAGCATCCCTGATATGCCCAACCCGTGGCCGGTGACGCCAATGCGCCGAGACGTTATCATTATTCCAGGCGGTGGCTCGGTGACAATTCGCTTCGTGGCAGACAATCCAGGTGTCAGCCTGTTTCATTGCCACATTGAGTGGCACGTCGAGGCTGGATTGACGGCTACTATCATCGAAGCTCCCGATGTCCTTCAGAAGTCCAAGCCGTACATCCCTACCAGTCACAAGACAGCCTGCAAGCTACAGAAGATCTCGATGAAAGGAAATGCTGCTGGAAATTACAAGAATTGGCTGGACTTGACAGGAGCCAATACCTCGCCGCCATTGGACAGCTGGGGGTAAGTGAATCCTCTCTGTTTCTTGTGGATCTGGAAATGCTAACTTGATGAACAGAGCTTTGGTAAACCCGCCAGCATCAGCTTAAACGCTTTAAAGACAATTCGGAGTTTTCAGCTTTCTTGGGAGATGAGGGGTAGCTTAGGGATGTGGCTGGATTTTTAAGGGACATAAATTTCATAGATTGCAGACGGCAATTAATACCTAATTTGGTTGAGAGATACCTTCGTCAATTTTGCCGCTTGAACATATGAGGGTTTGGCCTTTTATGCGCATGGAACACTTGTTTCTCTGCCCAAATCAAGAAAATGGGATCCCTGAAACCATCGTACCTCTTTCTGTCATATGGAGCCACGGGGAACATAAACCAGTCCACTGGGATTCTTTCCTACCCTCAAGACTCGACTCCCACTAAACCAAGCGCGCTCAACTCAATGCCCAAACCATCACCCTCCAGCTCCTCCAACTTTTCAAATAGAAGCTTCCATTAATATCAATCCCACTATCATCGAGCGCTTGCTTCATCAATCCTTCACACTCCTCCGCCTCCTACTCAATCTCCTTATCTCTCGCCATCTCCTCCTTCCCAAACTTACAATACCCCTCGGTCGGAGCGCCACACACCCCTCTCTTCTCACGCACACGCATTAACTATCAATTCAATCTCAATCTCTCAGACCCTGGTATCTGGTCTGTTGGTGGCAAGAACGCGTTGATCAGTCCTGGAATTGTGGCGAAGTCTAGGTCCTAGAATTCTTGGAATTAGGCGTACAGGCGTTCGTGAAAGGCAAGATGGTCATTCGCTGTTTGAAATTGTGGAGGGAGGTGGGGAATGGCGGTAAGACAGGGGGAATCGTGTGTTGTGGGCGTCGATTGTGCCGATGGGGTAGCTGTATTTCTGTGCTAGTTTTGTTCGCCCGGTGGTTCTTCTCTGGTCTGCGTAAAATCAGAGTTAAATGTTGCATAGAAGAGTTGAGGAAATAATCCATTACCTTTGGGCAGAAGCTGGTCTGTTGCGTCTTCCCACATGTTGACGACCACCCCCCGATCAAGCCAAAACTAGAGCTGGGCAATTTTTAGGGAGACTTGAGGCCAAAGCAGGTTTGGGTATTTGCTCGGGATTACAATTTCTCCCATAACGAAGGCCGAAAGGTGCAGAAGCGGTGTGGCTTGGGCAACAAAGAATCATTGCGAAAGTGGGATTCCGCATCCAGACAATGGGCATTGCGCAATGAGTCTAACGGGGCCGTGAAAACGATGAATACAAAATAGGAACATAGAAGATGACGGCTATTGAACGTCAAGTCATATTGCTTGCCCTTTGCAACCCTTTTGGGAAGCAGCGACCCAACCCTTTATTATGATACACTATCCTTGCGCCTTTTTACTCCAACTTGCCAACCACGATCTTGAGAATCTCCTCCAAGTTCTTCCCCGCATTTTTCGGCTCCTTCGCTACACTCTGCCAGATTTCGCCGTGTCTGGGCTCACTGAGGATGCACTTCGCTACTACATCGGCTCGTTTTTCCTGAGTAGCAATATTAGCGTTGAACCGCCTATCGTACCGCCAGAAACCTACTTCAGTTCCATGCTGCAACAAGAACTTGTAGTACCAAGCCCAGGTATCACCCAAATCACTATCAAGTAGAATTGCCTTCTCGAACCAATTTTGTGCCTTTTCTAATCTTCTCTCGCCCCAGAATATTCGCGCGATTGTAACGAACAGGATGGGGTCATTGTCGACCTTCTTGATTGCCTCCAAGGCCCGCGGCTTTCGTTGGGTCCGCGGTTCGAGGTGCCAAATGGATTCGCTGTAAAGAAGGCCGCTGTTGGGAACTTGTTGCAAAGCTTGCGCCATGAGGTTCTTGGCTTGGCTAATGTTGTTTGCTCGTCGCTCGATACGTACCGATTCGGTCCAAAGTTCAGGTGATTTGGGTATTGCCAGTCGTGCTCGGTCAAGTATACCACGGGATTTGACAGTATTGCCAGCCTTCTCTTCCAGGCGCGAGTACAGCAGCCAAAGTGGTACCGATTTGGGGCATGCTTTGGTTCCTGTTCCGTACGCCTCGCGAGCTTGCGGCAGCTTCCCTTCGCCTTGGTATATCTGGCCCTTCATCATCCATAGCTTAGCAGCAGCGGGAAATAACTGAAGTGCCTGGTTGACCAAGTCAAGCGCAGCTTCAGCATCACCCAATTGGCGTTCGAAAGCCGCACTTTTCATCCAAACTCGGTCGGTAGGGGCTTCTTGTCGTGCTGTTGTGAGGAGGTCGCGAGCTTGTTCGGGTTGGTTATTTTCAGCCTCTAACTTGACAGCTGCGAGCCAAATGTCCTCATTGTTGGGATTTTGTTTGAAGGCCCGGCCGAGGACTCGTCTTGCATTGTTAATTTCTCCAGCTTGCCATTTCTCCTTAGCTAGCATCATCCACAGAACTTCGCTCTGGGGGCATGCTTCAACTGCTTTCTCCAGCATTTGCCACAGTGCGTCTTTCGTGCCGTGATTCTTTTCAAAATCCGCCGCCGCCAACCACAACTTTCTGCTGTTCACGAAAACTCGAAGGGCATAGGCATAGATTGCACGGGCAGTCTCATACTTTCCACGTCCGATACTGGCTCGTGCATCTTCCATCCAAATGTCCTTTCGATCATCGTCTTCATCGAGTGTCCATCCGAGAGTTTCCTGAATGATATTGGCACAGGTCATGATAGCGCCCTCTTCCTCGCATTTCTCAGCCTCAGTAATCCATTCCTCTCTTTTCAGCATTGCTGATTCTTTCGCAAGTGCGAGAACGGCACGTTTCATCACATTGATTTTGTAGTTGCCCGTCTGCTCCTGCAGCCGAGCTGCGGCAATCCAAATCTCGTGCGACGTGGGGATGGCTTTGCGAGCCTTGTTCAGGATCTTTTGCGCATTCTCGGCACTCTCAAGTCGTGCAAGAGCTAGCCAAAGTTCGACTGAAAGGGGTATAATCTCAGTAGCTTTCGCAAGTAGAAGTCGAGCATCATCGGGATCTTCCTCCAGGTTGACTGCTTCCTTCCAGAGCATAACTGATTGAGGGATGTGATCTAACGCGTGTCGGATGACTCGCTTCTTCGCTCTGGACTCTGACTCCAGATTCATAGCTTCCACCCAGAGTCGCACCGAATGGTCATTGTTCTTGATCGCGTTCGCAGCAATGATCTTGGCGTTATGATTGTCATTTAGTCGGATATTCTCCAGCCAGACATCTTCGTTCTTCGGACAAAACTCGCATCCTCGTGCAATAACATTTCGAGCTGCCACTGTCTTTCCAGCCAGCTCTTCCAATCTTGCAGCAGCAATCCATCCAGGACCATGCTTAGGATTTGTTCGGATGACGGATTCTAGTAGGACTCGAGCTCTGTTAATATCACCAACTTGTGCCTCCCCTTCTTGAATCTGTGACTTCGCAAGGCTCGTTAGGTAACCCTTAGGGTCGATATTTGTTGCGCTGCCAGCAACAGAGTCCGTTCCTTGAGAAGCTTGATCAAGTTTGACTTTCAAAACCTTGTCTCTTGCCGCTCCAATGTCCGCAAAGTTCGTCATCGTACCATCCGGACCATCTCCTCCAGACGGGCCTTCATCTGCAACTGTGGTACCGAGTTCGGTCGAGTCTCGTGCTCCAGCAATAACACTGTCTGGCACAGCATAGAACCTCTGTCTCAAAGCCTGCTTGGCCCTCCGATTCTTTCCTGTGAGATCGCCAACCTCTGGCAAATTCGCCCAATCCTCATCGCTAACAGTACTTAAAGCTCGTTTTAGGTCCGCGAACTGTTGTTGAATCTTCGGGTTGTTCCGCTCGTACTCCTCTCGCTCTGCTTGCTCGCGTGCTTCCCTGTAGGTAGAAACGTCGGTAATCTGTTCATCTATACGCATATATGATAAACCATCTGCAATGGGGATGAAGGGGTAATACAAAGGGGGTGGAGAGACCAACCTTCTAGCTTTCCGCCTCCTGTCCATCTTCTCGTCTACCTCCTGGTAGATGCGATCCGCCTCATCGTCATCTTTGTCGTATGCCCCGCCAGCGAATAACCCGACTTCGTTCTCTGGATCCTGAAACCGCTCATCATCGTCGTCCTCTTCCTTCTTCTCGGGTGCACCGTACGCGGTTGGTGCAGCAGCTCCGAGCTGGGCGGCCCGCTTTGCGAGAGCTTCCTTGATCTGGTCTTCACTTGGGCCTTCACGCGCCGGACCAAGATCTGAACGGGTTGTAAATCCTGTGGCACCACGACCAAGACCAGCGACATAGTTCTCGGGCGCGGGCTGGTTCAGGAAGTCTCGGCGTCCAGCCATGGTTGTGTGGGAGGTGGAGTTGAAGTGTCGATGAGAGGTGGAGGAATCTCCAGGTTGAAGGCAGCGAAAATAAAAGTGGAGAAATCGGCAAGGCTGGGTCACGTGAAATAAAGTTAAATTCAAGTCTCACTTTCTCTTCTCTCCTTCATCCCCATTTTTGAGAAATCAATCTGCTAACTTTATTGGCCTCACTAAAGCTACAATACGGGAATGCAGGTCCTATCCGAAGAATCCAATCAACAACGACCGGTATGTTATACTTACAGATTCAAACGCCAAGCCAGCCTTGCATCAACCTTACGAACCCGTATGGCGGAGCCTTTTGTGTTTTGTATCTTATTGCTCTTTTGGAATTCCAATAAATCTGCCACGTTGCAGTCAGCACGCATTGTATATTTTATAAGCCAGAAACAACGTTCCTTTACGGACTTTGAACCCAAATGATCGTCTAACTCCGCATAGCTGAGTCAAAGGCTGAGACACTCAGAGGACCTTCTAAACGCGATGCTTACAGCAGCCTTTCGGAAAGTTACTGACAGGTAGTTCCTCCATCCATACTCAGCCGCACGTGATTTACGAGCGAGGCCCATGGATTCGTCAAGATATGATTAGTCAATCCTGGGGAAAATGTAAAACGACACCCCCACGGGTGTCGATTAGGCGTATCAATGGATTTTAGAGTTTTAATAATGCCTAAATAGTTGCTTGTACTTACTTAAGCCCTTCTCTTGAATCAGATTTCCTAATATAGGTATAAGGAGGCTTGTATGTAAGAGCTCTAATTTGGGGCGTAGAATGGGCGAGGCGATTATTGCTTACGAGGTAAATTAGTTCCAGGCGCTTAATCACTAAATTTTCAGGCTCTCATAGTACCTTGAAAATTCCGACTTTCCTTACCTTCTTTAAATTTTCTTAAGTCCACTAATTATTATATAATAAAATTTTTATGTCATATTAGCTTATAATCTGGCTTTCTATAATGTAAAAAAATAATTAAATTATAATAATTCTTTATATAGTAAATTAAACTTAAAGGAAAACTAGTTTTTTTGGTGTTCCTCACTGCTTTAGGTTAGTCCGGCCCCCAATCGACACCCCCGGGGGGGAGGGAGGGGGGTTCGTTTTACATTGCCCTTTCCATCAGCGTTCCCATTTCTTGCCATTTCTATAGTTGCCCCTCCGCCAGAAACAGAACCCATTATCCCGACTGGAGGACAAGATCCACTGTCTTCCAAGACTCCAAGGGCAAACTTAGCTTCACGGACTGAGTTTCATTCCCTAAGGATCTTGCCAATGGAGCTAACTAGTACCACCCTCGTCACTCGAAAACGAAGCTGAACCTTCATTCCAGAACGTGATGTCAGGCAAACAACTCCTTCTTCTCCAATATCCTCCTAGTTGGCATACGTACCTACCTGAGCGTGCGTCCTTGGTCTTGGAAGACACCAAACGACAGCACCTGAATGTTGACTTTTGACACTACGTTCGCTTCAACTCCTCCGCACGAAGATCACATTTTCCCGCCCCTCAGGAGAGCGTTCAAGAAGAGCAGAACGAGATGTAGAACTTGTAAAGCAAGGAAGGTAAAGGTGAGTAGAGAATCACGCTCTTCCCAATTCGAGAGCATACGCTCAAAGGCCACAGTGTGATGAAAAGCACCCTCTTTGTGGCAATTACTCTAGATGATACCCATGCCTAGCAAGTGACGATTTCGAGCACTTCTTTGAATTACCGAAAAAGAACAACAACAGCATTTCAGTTGGCCGTCGTCGCCGATCTCACGTCTGTTGGAATATCGATCTTTACCAAGCCCGCTGGAATCAGCCACTCAAAAGAACAACGGGTTTTGGAATTACCTCATGCACCATTACACTACATCCACATGCAAGGAACTGCCAGATGGAAATTCTCGAAAAGCAAACTATGTGTGGTCCATTGACATACCAAAACTCGAATTCTAATCCGATCCAGTCCTCAGTGATTTAACAGGTATCTCGGCCCTACATCATTGAGCACTTGCCCCAGAAGAACAGAACCGTGGCTCTCATATGCAGCTGGATATTACTTTGACTGAGTAATTAGGAATCACCGAAAGGCGCTGAGTGAAGTGGACAAGACATTTGCGGAGGCAGTGCCTGCAACAGCGATCCGGATTACGCACCACACATGGCTTGCTGCACACAGCGACAAAGAACCATACGAGCTTTATTTGCAAACTTATTACATGGCTCAAGAAATCCAGGTCCTCCTTGAGCAGATGTACCCCTGGCCAGCCGGCTCAGGGTACCTTTGCTATGTCGAAAAGACACCGGCAGAGGATACTGTAGAAGTGGCTTGCATCGACCCATTCTTGCTCAGCAGCCAAGAAGACCTGGCAAGCTTCTCAGCAACCTTCGGCGAGAAGACGCAAACTCAAGCGACAAGCTAGTTCACGCAGAGGCTATCGCAGAGCTAGCATCGATGTACCTCTCTATCTGTAATGGAGGACCTCAAGTGCCTCTTCAGCGAGAAGTGGCAATAATGCCCCTTAGGCTTCCAGGAAGATTCCTCGGACTTATCGAACTGAAAGACGCTCGTGCGCTAGCGCTATTGACTCGCAATTTATCATTACTCAAGGTGATTGATTCAGTGTGGTGGCTTCATGGTATTGGTTGATCGCAGAGGGCAACAGGGTAACTGTGACTTCTGTTGCAGGCATTGCGGAGATGGTACTTCTAGATTGGGCTTGGTCAATGGAGTGGTCTTTTAGAGTACTAGCGGGTGATTTGCGGCCTTTGAAATGAGGTGCTAGATGATGGACATACGATAAGGTCTCGAAATATTGGCGTTGGGGAACCCGCTGGTTCAAGATTATGCCGCGATTCTGTACCCAGGCAGGATTAATTCCGTCACTCAGCTCACAACATATTTGCTCCATCATGTGCAGTTGCTAACAAGGCCTTACTCTCGGCCTTGGTTCAAGGAAGAAAAGGAATCGATTGTACGGACAAATTATGCAAATTCTCGATTTACCTAGCATCCAGGGTCTCAAGGTTATAAGGCTTGCAGAAGGCCAACGATGAATATATACACCAGAACCAATCACCACATCTCCGCAATTCGACATCACTTCTCATAGAGCATCCCCTGTCACCTCAGTGCCTCGAGTTCTTCTCTTTCCCCTCCCGCCATTTCGTGAGTCACGGATGCTGGAGTTGATCCCAGCTCAGCAACAGCAGTCCTCCTCAAACGTTTCAGCTCTTCCTTTTCGTCCGCGGTCAGCGTCTTGTCTTCGGCCTGCACCCAGGTTGCCGCAGATCTCTTGCATCGCCGGAAAATCAGAATACCAATCAGGACAAGAAGAGCAAGCCCGACAGCTCCGGACCCAGCACTAATTCCAGCTTTGCACCAACACTGAGGCCTCCGCTTGCTGGCGGCGGTGTGGTGCTAGGAGTTGGCGTTGGACTCGATGAAGGAGTGCTAAACGTCGGATAGTAGTCCATCGGTGTACTACTGGGCGTAGAAGTCGAAGAAGATGTCGTCGGTTTCGCTGCAAGATCAATTGCAAAGTCCGAATTCGCTGGTGTGAAAAACGTATCGTTGGCCATTAACGGCGCAATAGCGACCTTCTGCGGACCACCTGTGAGTCTGAGCGAAATCAATCCTTCAGGCCCGCTTGATCCAGGCGTCCAACAATTGCCCCGCCGCGAAATTCAACCTTCAGCTTGCGGACTCATTAACCGGAGGCGGATTCGTGAAGATGATCCAATTTAGCGTTGGGGAATTTTGGGGGTCAGTATTCTAGCCAAAGGAGTATACAGTTATAAATAGACATCATGGTGGAGTCGAACAACTACGAGGTAGCATTGATAAGGAAAAGAGGGAGGATTTCAGAGGATCTGGCCCCCAGGAAGATAGGGTTTTACAGGAGTATCACGTAGGGGATCGGAAAGATTTCTCCTTTGGTGCAATGCTGCGACCCTGAACCGTTGTATGATTGCATTTGGGCGCAGCTTCACATTTGTGCTTTACTCGTGGGATATTTTCTTGGCAGTGGGAAAAGGGGGGAAGCGATTGGCGGTGCAAACTCTCCGAAACGGCTCAAAAGGATTCTCCTAGCAATTGTCCTTGCTGAGACAAGCCGCCATGTGAGGCTTCGGAGGTGCATTTGTCACCCCCCTTTTTATTGTTGATCGATTTAAACAAGAGGGAGAATATGGGAGATCCTTGCTGAGCTAAACGAAGAGGTTACATAGCATAAGTAGTCGCTTTGCTGAAGGGGGTCGGGCAGAATACCCGAAAGTGTGGTAGATTGACGAGTGTGAAGACTATACAGCAACCTCGCAATCAGGGAAAAGATACACTTTCTGTTGAAATATCCTCTGGGTTGAATGTCCATTGCTACTGCTAGATAAAATCGTTCCGTATAATCGCTTTAGTAAGCTTGTTGAAGGTGTTCCCGCTGACTTTCTCGAATCTAATCGGCAAGTCTCGAACCACGTGACTGGGGGAAAGGGGATATCAACCCATCTCTACCGCCGGTCTTTCCAACTCCCCCTGTGCGAATTCCAAATCCAGACGAAAAAATGATTAGTGATTTTCCTCGTGCATAGGAATTCCACGCATGAATACTTCCGCCGCAATGACGCTCAAGGAGGAAAGAAGATGGTCCCGCCATTGCCTTCGGGGCAAAGGGACTAACAGTCTGTTTCTACTTCTCGGAGTTTCGCTCCTAGGTCTGGATCGCCGTTTCGAGGCTTCTCAAGAGTAGGACGAATGGTGATAGCATGGGACAGATAATTTTCTCGCTTGTTGGGCTGAACGGAGCCCCTGAATTGGCGAGGAAGGGATTTAGCGATGGAAATGTAGCTCTGCGCGAATGGTGGACGATGCTGTAATTAAGTCACGAACAATGGATATATGCTCAGACTTTCATATTCAACCTAATCCAACTAGGTGCCCCGCCCTTTGTATTTGTTCCTTTGAACAACTTAATCTCCCACAGCCCGCCTCCCAAATGAAGTGCGTTGAAATGTGATGATTTGTGTAATACCCAAGGCACGATTTCTTATGGAGGCGAACTAGTCTCTTTCGGAAAATGTTCCCAGTAACAAATCAGTCAGGCCTAGCAATAATGATGAGGTATCAAAGTGACTTCTTCGAACATACGCCAACGGCAAAGCCTGGGAGAGTGTATATATTTGCATAACCGAAATTAAAAGCAAAGAAGGTCTAGTCTAATTGAATAATTCATGTATGACTCAAGCTCGTGCTTAAATGCTCATACACTTGCAACCTTCTTCTCTCCATCGACCGGCTCCTGAACCTCCTGCATTGGCGGAGTTGTTGGAGCACTGATCTCCATCGCCATCTTCCTCCGATCCATCTCCTCAAACATTCCCCAATCGCCAATCTGCTCATCGAAGAATTGATCGATGTCCAAGCCCACCATCTCAGCCTCTTCTGTGACTCTGAGGTGCATGCCAGGGATGTATTTCAGGATATACAAAAGAGCGCATGACATGAGGAATGAGTAGGCGGAAATGGCAGTGATTTCGGCGAATTGTTTGCCGACTTGGATGCCGTTGCCGTCGATGCCGCCTGGTGCTGAGGTCACGCCGTCGAGCATGCTGACTGGTTTTGGTTAGAAGATGAATCAAGTCTGATGCGTGCAAGACTTACTTGAGGCAGAGGCGAAAATGCCAGTGAGGAAACTTCCTACCATGCCACCAACACCGTGGAGTTTGAAAACGTCCATCCCCTCATCGATATGAAGCCACTCGTTCAAGTTCTGGAGCAGAGCACACACGACCGCGGTGATGAATCCAATGACGGCCGCGAGCCAGACTCCGACATAGCCAGCAGCAGGTGTGATACCGACGAGTCCAGCGATGGCACCCGAGCAGGCGCCTACCACGCTGAATTTTCGGCCGTACTTTAGGTAGTCAACCGTAACCCATCCAATCATGCCTGTGGAGGCAGCTGTATTGGTGTTGAAAGCCGCGAGCATAGCCCTAACTGTGGCGTTCAGAGCGGAACCACCATTGAAGCCAAACCAACCGAACCAGATGAGCACCGTTCCAAGAAAGACGAGTGTGGTGTTGTGGGGTTTGCCATGTGACTTATCGCCAGAGTGCTTGCGCTTTCCCAGAACGAAGGCATATGCAAGCGCAGACCAGCCGGAGGAGATGTGAACAGGTCCACCTCCCGCGAAATCGAGAGATGGAAGCTTATACAGCCATCCATTGGGGTTCCATGTCCAGCATGCAATCGGACAGTAGACGAGAGTCGCCCAGAAGAAACCGAAGACCAACGAGGGAACAATACGACCTCTCTCGAATGCACCCCCAACCACGATCTGGACTGTGCAAGCACTTCGAAGGATATCAGCACATGTGCCCATCTTTGGGTGTGAAAACATACCAGAAAAGTAACTGATACAGACAGAAAACAATCTCAGGGATGACAGCGCTTCCTGGGGACGGGGCAGCCATGACATTCTTCATTCCGAAATTGGCCAGATCGCCGATGAAAGGCCCCGCCGTCCTCGAGTAAGCAAGACTGTATCCCCAGAACATCCATTGAAAGGTAGTAACAGCCGCTACCATCAAACTCTGGAATAGAAGCGCTAGAGCGGACTTGCGTCGCGCGAGACCGCCATAGAGAAGTCCGATGCCGGGAATAATCAGCCAGACGATGAAGCCGCAGAACACGAGATAGGTGTAGTGGTACTCGAAGCCGACGTATTGGGCATTGACATCCACGAAGAGAGGATCTCCGCCTTTCGGCTCGGATGAATTGAAGGCTGGCTGCTGAAGTTAGACAAAATGGGGTTCGCGACGGTGGAGATGCTTCTTACCGAACTCATTCTTTGCTCAGGATGGGTTCCAAAATCGCAATGATTACAATCAAATTCTCAACGAGAGGCCGCGTACTACGCGGTGGGAAAGGACGAGCTTAAGTACCCCATTCTTCTCCTGCTGGGAAAGGCCCGCTGCCCGTCCTTCCCGTTGTCGTTCTTACACTTCATTATCGTTATCCTCGCCTGCCATACTCTTTTCGTAGAGCCAAGCTACTTGGCAGTGACATTTGCTTGGATATGAAGCTTCAAACATGGGATCTACTGTGCCTTTGGTGAAGATGAAGGGTGTTTGTCAGAACCTTGATATGAGGATGATAAGAGATGCTTGGCAAATCTCTGGGTTTGATTGCCGGATTAGGTTAAGGCTGACATGGGAAAGATCGGAAGATCGGATGAGAGGAACGTGTCTGATAGACTGCTATCATAGGTCGCGCCGTAATAAGAACTAGGAACACAAGAAGGAGGGGGCGAATGCAGGTCCAGATGTTTGTCCGTGGAGATGGGAATGAACGAGGAGAGGTGGTAAATTAGGCTTCCGCACGTGACGACCCAACAATCTGGTCTCGGCTCGGCTTCCCTTTCCATCTCCATTTCTCCCTTCAACTTTTTCCTTCCTTCTCAACACACACAACCCAAGAGGAAAGAAAGAAAAGGACGCTGCCTTCTGCGTTCGACTATTGATATGCCAAACTAACATTCATTACACTGACAAGCTCCGTTCCTGCTGCTTTTCTTCCCTTGTCATCTACTCAGCTCTTCTTGACGACCCCCATGTCTCCTAATTGACTTGCGCCAAAGCAACCTCTCGTCGAAAGCGACGGCAAAGCGACGTCACACTTCTCCTTACCTTTGGCGATCACGTATCGGTGGAGAATGATACAGGTTCCTGGAAGAGTGATCATAACCGGCTAGTATACACAGTCCTCACCGATGTTCCGCTTCTTCAAAGCGTCTCACGATTGTAACTACTGTACAGCGGCGCATTGACTGCTATTCGAAGCGTCATAATCGAGATCGAATCTGCCCTTACCTTCCTACGCATCGATTGAGCAACCTGCAACCATGGCTACGAACACACCTCTCAGAATCGTCATCCTGTTCACTGGCTGGCCCATTGCAGTCCTGGACTGGTTCGTGTCCGTCATCACACTGCCAGCTTCTCGATTCTAAGTTCCACCGTTAACATGACCGACTTCTTCAATCCCGTCGTCGCCCAACTCTATCCCGATCCAGAAACTTTCGACTTGATTGTTCTCAGCGGAGGAACGGCAGGTCCAATGGATTCTGACCCATGGGTGCTGAAACTGCAGGACTTTCTTCATACCACGATCGACTGCTACCCGCAGCAGAAGATTGTCAGGGTATGCTGGGGACATCAGACCATATGCGTTGCATTCAGAGGAATTGTCGGGAGCATGGATGCTGCTGAGATCGGGGTCAAACGGATGAAGTTGACTGAGGAAGGATGCAAGATGTTCCCACGCAATGCGGTTCTCCATCTCCACCAGTTCCACAGGCGCGAGATCACGGTTCCAGCGCAAGGTTTCGTGCCGTTGGCGGAAGAACACGAGGCTTTCTTGAACCACACGAACACGATATGACGTTCCAAGGACACCCCGAGTTGAATTGGATTCTGCGAAAACGTTGTTGGCTGCAACTCGCGCGTATATGGAGGTAGAAGAAGTGCAGAAAACCGCGTTGGCGAAGAGCATGGAGAATGTGCATGACGGCGTATGGATGTGGAGGAGAATTCTATTTGGGTCAGGGAATGAGCATTTTACTTCTTTCGCCTGCCAATTTCTCATGGACGCCTTTTTAGCTTCAACTCCTGCTTATCCGGGAAGAGAAGAAGGGCAGAAAAAGTCCCAAGCCAAGACCATGGGGAGCGTCCATGATGGCCTGCACGTCTGGGAGAGCATTCTTACCCGGGTCACAGAATGAACATTCGGCCTTCTTATACACTACTTTCTCGTAGTTTGGAAAACGTGCTTGAAAGATAGCGGTTACGTTGAGTTTAGATTCGACTTCGTCCAGACGATGAACACGAAACTAGAATTGCCTGGTTCCTTCATCTCTCCCGTAAACGACTGCTATGAAGCTACCAACTGAATCTTCCACAATCCTCTTTCACGGCCCAAGCAGTTCCGAGTCAAATAACAATAAGTAATACACGCTTTCCTCGGCCATTCGGGCCAGGGTTGGGACCTCGCCCTGATGTAAATGAGTTGTGAAGATCAAGATTCGAGTGAATCATGCCTGGAGGGTTTGTTGCACATGTCCGAAGTTGCTTGCTACATTGAGAATACGCTCTAAAATGGAGGGTGAGTTGCGGACTCAACAATCTATGGGTGGTTGGTTTTGTTGCACATCGGCCGAAAGTCCGAAGTCGCTCCGGTACAATGGGCTTATCTAATTGCCATCCCAGTGACAGTCAACCTCCCTGCGGCTAAGAAAAAGAGTGTATTGTTACTGGGAGGTTTGTTTTGCACATCTAAGGCCAGATATCGTTCCGTCTCTCATTACATCTTCTAGACACATACGATTTGAAGCATCGAAAGGAATTTATATTTATACAACTAAAACAATAAGACCAAAACCTCCTATCCAACAAGCGTCAATAGGTCCCACCCCCAGTTTGTTAATATCGTCCATGCCAAGGTCTATCTCCCAGAACCATATAGTCTCTGCTTCACTGCTCTTCATTCCGAAGGGTAAACCTGCACCATCGTGCATCCTCCATCCATTGCTGCACCAAGTCATCACTAGCATCACTTCCACTTGTGACACGCAGAAGCTTCATGGAAGCCACCGGTAAAACGAGAGACCCGGGTTCTTCTTCCTCTTGACGTCTTCTGAAAGTTCCCCTCGAGCTCGACTCAATGCCGAGGCTCCGTTCCCTTTGTCGTTATCCACCCCCAAAGCCCTTATCGCGCACCCCTTCGGTTCGCCTCCTCTAAGATTCCCAACAGAAAGTTCCAAGCGTCCTCTTGACGCTTCTTGGCCTCAGGGAGGTCGTCAAGGACCTGAAGAAGCATGGCCATGATGATGTCCCGGATCTGGGTCCGCAGCATAATAGTAATCGGCGCTCCCGGTACCCACGAATGCTGCTGGGTCCGCCGTGCTCAACCACGCACTATCCTGCTGCGAACTCGAATAATAGCCGCCTGTCGTAACTGGCGTATAGCTCGTCGTCGCACTCTGGTAGTAGCCCGCGGAAACAGGCGTATAGCCCGCGCTCGTCGTATAAGCCGGTACAGCGTAGCCCGGCGACGAGCCTCCGGCGGAATAAGAGTGGTAGTCATTCCTAGGCGCTGCAGGTGCGGAGTAGTACCCGTAGGAGGAGTTGTAGTACCCATCTGTGGTTGCAGGAGTCGCTGCGTAGCTCATGTTCTCTGGGGATGACGTCTGCACGTAAGACGGCCCCGGACTCGTGCTGGGCACGCTCGCTCTCCCCTGGCCGTGGTCGTCGTGGAAATCCACGATCCTGTCGATGCTTGGGGGCGGGCTGGATTACGTACATCAGCATGCTTATTCTAACGACAGCAGCCTCGAACAGGCAGGAGGTAAACAAACATACCTGGAGCTTTCGTACGTACAGGCGACTGGTGGGTATCGTCTCGCACAGTTGTTGCAAGGACGGTCTTTCGCTTGGTTACACTTTGCTCCAATCGTCAGTCCTCTTCGCTAGAAATTTCTTGGATAGGAAGGAGGCCAAATAGGGATGTGTGAACTTACCCGCTGCTTTCTCCGGCGACACTCGGTGCAGGAGGTGAAGGTTCGTTGGCGCGGACGCAGCCCAGCCTGCATCTTGTCGGTTTCTCTGTAAGTCTTTCTGACTCGGTTTTGGTTTGTGGATGATCGGCTCTGGCCTGCTGCTGAATACGCAATACGGCTTGAACTTCTCGTACTCGTCCTCTTGGCGTTAGCTCCGACGGAGGACCTTAAGACTGGCGTTGGCGTCTGGTTTGGATCTGGATTAAGAGACATCTTTTCGTTGACGATGGCTGAAAGTCATAGTTTATAGTTCAACCTCTTTACTCATAGCTGAAGATACATCTCCGTCTTGGTCACATCATGACCAATCAAAACGGGCATAAAAAGCCAAAGGCAGAAGCTGAGGTGTGAGTCCCAAGGTATACGAGCCGTTTCAGTCTTGCATCCACTTTCTGCTGGCCGGATCTGGCAGCCTGTGTGGCTTGCTCGCTTGTCCATTTCCCACGTTTGTTGTGGAAGGGTATTTTTGTCTCGAAAGGGGGGATGGGGAATGGGGGAAGGATTCAGAGTGGGTGAGGTGCTGCATCCGGAAGGAATTTCGGTATATGTGAATCAACGGCAACCGAGGTGGGGGCGCAAGCACTGTCTGCCCCGCCCAGTGCATACCCAGCCGTGCGGTTCCCCGACTGCGCACCAGTCACAGGGCCGCCCGTTAGGCAACCTGCAGCCCTGTGCATGCCCATTCGCGAGGCCATCCTAGTCGAGATAGTTGGTGGAGGTGGCTCAGAGACGGTTAATTGAACGCCACGGATCCTGCTTTGGGGATGGTGATGGGATTCTATGCAGAGATTTCCGAACTGTGGCATTTTATTGCGGACGTGGTGATAAAGAGCGGGAACCCTGCGCAGCTGAAGACGCGGAACCCTAAGATCCTTCTTATTCTGCCTTTCCTCGCGAATAGGCGACAGTTATTGTGAACGCACTTATTGATATTTGTTCTTCTGGGGCAGGTACTGGACCCTTTTTAGCCATTTTTGCGACTCAACCAGTCGTACGTAGTAGTTCGGAGACCGAGGTAGTCATCGTGGCTCTTGGCTCCTGGGGCTCGGGTATCACCTGATTGCGAGGACGCCCGGTAGGGCTGGGCTTAATACTAGTCACGCGCGCACTACTTTGCCAAGAGCTCTTGACTCTCTTCGTCCTCGCTCTCGGGACAGAGCGGACCGTTTCAAAGTTGTGACCAACCGATTTTGATAGTCGAAGCCTGAAGCTAGCTGGTTTCATCAAGGCAAGACCAAACTTTAGGCCCTACAGATTCAGTAGGGCAGACTTCTGGTCGAATACGCCCCAGGCAGCATTTATTCTCATGAACCAATTGGTTCTTTTGCCTGGTGCATTAGTAGTCGGTGGATGACTCGATGTGATGAAGCCTCAAAGTCAGGAGTAGCAGTCATAATGTTCAAGCTGTCATTTTACATGCGCCAGTTCAGTTTCAGACAGGACTTCCTCTGGAGGTTTGCTCATTTTCCACGTCTTGCCGCCTAACAGTCAGGAGATATATTTCAACCATCAGTAGTAGAAATTTTGTGTACAGCAAGGATCATGAATGTCGAAGAGAAACTGTGGTGCCTTCCGCCAAAGCAATTACATTGAAGCTGAGGAAGAGTACTTCCCGCTGAATGTAACGATCCTCAGCAGGATGCCACTTGACCATTGACCATATTGAGCAGAGCTCAATTTCAAAGCTTGTGCTGGGCCGAGTATCTAGATCTTTGGTCGGTCGTCACAATGACGTAGCTTGCCAAGCTGGACAACCTTCATGAATAGGATCAATGCGCTCATCATCATCTACGTCCGGAGTTTCTAAATATTCACCGGGCTGTGCACGGGACTTTGTGCAATGAACAAGCTCTCTAAAGTCTTATAGGTGGAGATTTTGCTGCAGCCAAGTGCTCTTGGAGAGATTGTGGGATCCTGCCGGATCAGTGTGTCCGCGAGCGCGGAAACTTCGGATGACGGGGAGCCCCAGCGGCTGTGATCGTAATCCGGCTCAAACCTCCCCCATCTGGTGAGACTGTGCTCTGCCAAGTCGGAAGGCTTGACAAGGTGTGAACAGCCTCAGTGGCAGGGCCTGCACATGTGGACAGCACCAATAGTGTGCTTTTGTTTGTCATTGGCAAGGTAAAGACAAAGCCGCTAACCGTTATCCTATTTTGGACCCGACCCGAAGCCCTGCTTCCCAGGCTCGTGGGTTCTCAACGGTCCGACGCGAATATCCCGGGCCAGATATGACTGGATAAACAAACGACCAAGGAGGGTGACAACTGACACTATTCTGTGAACTCATCGGTTCCACAGCAAGAGCGCCACCCGAGCAGAAGAGTAAGATTGAACCCCTTGTGGATTTAGAGTTCTCACTTGAGACGATAACAATCCGTGGAGTTGATCAGCCCTAGGGTCTTCAGCTGATCTAGCGTCTGATCCTTCAGAGTGCCAGGGTGCGGCTGAGGGATTGGGCCCCGGCAGTCTCTGCATGGGGTATAGCCCCTGCCTGCTCAGAAGCAATACAAACGGGGAATGCCCAAGCTCCAGATATTAAGCACGCACCAGGATGAGCACCAAGCGGGCCAGTCAGCAGGCTTCACGCAGTGATGGCGTCCGAAACGAAGGCTCTCGTTGCGTTTATCGATATGAAACAACTTTCTTTCGTGGCTCCAGCGTTGCGGCGGAACTATTTACCAGAGTCTCAACTTTCAGGTGAATCAGTGAGGCTTGCAGGCAATAATCTCCCGATGTCGCGATGACTGTCTGGTTATGAGCGACTTGCTTCATTGAAAGAGCGAGATTTGGATGAGTACAATGTTTCAGTGCGGGGAGCGAGGAAGGATTCAAATATAAAAATAGATCGCGTGGTTAGCGCAACGGCAAGGCAGTCTAAGCCCCGAGGCAACTGTAGCGGGAGCCCAAAATTTAGCGGCGCGTGACGTAATAAATGGCCCCTGCCAAACCTTGGTTCGACCACCTCGTCCGATCCCCCTTTTGCATAACAAGTCAACTTTTGGTCCTCATCATTTCCTAATTAGGCGTTTATTGAGGCAACATCACCGTCTTAATTCAAATCCGCGGAGATGCTGTGGAGCAGAATTGGCAATCTTACTAATACTCGGGAGTGGCTCGCTGAGAAACACCTGAACCTGTATAACTTCCTCATTTAGCACACTAAATTTAGACTCTCAGCATCGCAGTCCACGACCAACTTCAAATTTGGTCGACAGCATGGAAGCTTTACTTGCGGCCCCCTGGATGAGGTTTTGGTGAGTCGACAATAGGTATCGCACCCTTTCTCCTCCCAACCTTTTTATCTTCTTTTTTTTTCTGGTTAGAGTGAAAGACACTCTCAACCATAAACGGGATTCTTTGGTAGCGCCTCGCTATCGAGTAAGTAGAGTTTTCGATCGCACAACCTGAATTTTAATCAACTTCATGATGTCTGTCCTCTCTATGATCTTCACTATTTCACCTGTGTTTTCGTAATCACTGCACACTTCTACAACGGGCCAACCCCAGAATTTGCCATTATGGCGACACCGGCGAAGGTCAAATAACGCCCCCGTTCTCGCACGACCTAACCAAGATCCTTGGAGGAAATTCTCTTTGCGGAGAAATAAATTGGCTCGACGATTGTACAAGTTTATAATGGCCGCCCTTTTCGCTATCGCCATCTTTGCGATTGTCTCCCAAATCTACTTCATCGTTGTTATAGATGAGGAGACGCTAGTTTCCACGCCGGATATGCGATTTCGCAAATGGTTGGGTCTCGACAGGCAAGTGACTGTTGGAGTTCTCGAACGTCACAGCCAACAATAGATATAGGATATTTGAAACTACAATGTCCTTCGTTCCCTTGTCCCTACGTTCGGCTCTCTATCAAAGCTTCCTGCCGGCCGGTTAAACGAATCTTTCGTCACACCGGTTCCAGAACAGGGAATTCTAATTATATGACCATGTTTTTTATTCTGCTTGGTGAGCTTTGGACGTTCGGCTTTCCAGAGGTGTTCCCTTCGGCTGTGGAGCTTGGAGGCGGGATTTTCATCACTCCCTATTTATTCTGAGAAGGTATGAGATGTGGAACAGGTGGAGGGTAGAAGAGTGTGTTCAGAGAAGGTGTGTCTGGGGTTCATACTAATGTAGTATGTTAATTGGCAGGATGGAAACACTGGATGTTCGGCTTGAGATCACTTGGTCTGCGGTTTGTAGTGATATCTGAAGTCTTTCTTCCATCAATCTCTATTTCGCCGTATTCCTTCCAAGTAGTTATATACTAGAGCTTAATTTTGGCCTAGGAAGGGAGAGACACAATGTTCACATTCGAGGAAGTGTGGATCGATGTTTCAGCCCTGTCAGGCCTCACTGCTTTTCATTTCAAGTGTCAACCCATGTGGTCTTAGTTCAACACCGACCCTTTCAGCCCCATCAACAAGTATCTGTCTTGTATACTATGGATTTGCGCAAGAAAGGGGGGAATTCGTGTTACCTCGCTTAGACAAATCACGTGTCGATGCCTATTTGCTCCTTCCGGTTTCTCTGCCCTTTTCAAATCAACATCTCGCAATTCTCTTCACCACCTGTACAGAAACATCCTCTAAGCCAAATAGTTCCAGGAGGCGCCTGGCCATAACGAGCTCAGATCCCATCAAGGACCAGAGATCAGAGTCCGTCTAGAACCCTCGACGATTCATCTTCCAGCAAATTCAACCCCCCGGCCGCAAACGCTTCCATTTCTTCATTCGCGTCATCCTCGTCGGCGGAGTCTGAATCTTCTTCTGCCCCGAAATGCTGTCCGCCCCGATACTCCGGAGGCTTCGTCTTCATCTTGACATCCTGTCCCAGATCCCGCCAGCTTCTCGAGATCTCCCTGCAGGCCACAGCAAAGACCTCTTCGGCCTCGCCAGAATTACCGTCCTCTCCGATAGCGGTCGAGCTGAATTTCATGGACCATCCGGATGACTCAGTGTGGTTCGTACTGGCCTCTGGGCTGGTGACGGTGTCTAGATGAGGCATGACACCGACGGACATAGCAACACTCAGAGGCAATTGTAGGGAGCCAGAGACACTTCTACCCTTGGTCTGGGCTGCTGTCTGTTTGAACTTGGCCGTCTGGGTGCTCATGGTGCCGACAATCAGGTAGACTTTATCACCAACCGGACACATCTCAAGGATCTTCCGACGCACGTCAGGGACGGCCTTCAGCGCATCAAAGTAGTCTTTCTCGAGCTTCAGTCGTCGTGTTATGAAGCGCGGGGACTCCACGGTGGTCGAGCCGCCTTCTGCAGAGTCGGCTGAGAATGACAGCAGCCCCGAGAGCTTTGCCCGGAGGCCATCGTTTCGAGCAGCCTGCGCCTTGAGGATTGCGTCCGTGTCGTATTGCACACCAAGCAAGAAGGTTTTGAATACCTCGGCCGTCACACTCCCCGCTGGGGAG
Organism: Hyaloscypha bicolor E; assembly: GCF_002865645.1. Classification (NCBI taxonomy): domain Eukaryota; kingdom Fungi; phylum Ascomycota; class Leotiomycetes; order Helotiales; family Hyaloscyphaceae; genus Hyaloscypha; species Hyaloscypha bicolor. The sequence continues at coordinate 1,823,866 of NW_020194619.1, read as the reverse complement.
TCGGGTGTGAAGTCGCGAGTGGGGTCCTGGTAATGCTGAACGACCCGCCCGAGAAGATGCGCGCTCTCCGACGCTGGTAGACGACGTTTGAGAAGGAAAAATTTGGGTTCATAGGACTGTGGCGCCATGGCAGTTACCAATTCTGCAGAAACGGGCAACTCATCACTGGGGACGCTGTCTTTTCAAGGTCGTCGTTGATTGACCGCGGGCGCCACAGCGCTGGGGCTGAAACTGGGGGGCTGAGAAACTCGCGCGGCCACCCAAAACTACGCGCCAGCTTGCGGACCTCCCAGAAAAAGCAACGACGGAGCTCGAGCTGCCCCCATAAAGGGGGTTACACGCCGGTGGACCTGATCCGACCCAAGACCCTCACGAAAGACCATCGGCCACATCTCTCGCTTTGTTCTGAACATTTCCGCCCACACGACGAATTCTCTCCACGGTCTGGCCCTGTTTCGCTGTCCTTTCTCTGTGTGACGGTCACCATGTCGTTTCGACTTCGTCTCTGCGAGATTATCTCTGTCGCTCATGAAGCCCCTGTGATCAATCCCAAGGGGAACTCTTCTCGGTGGGATGTCGAAGCCAAGACGAGCTCAAAGTGTACACGGATTACGCTCAAGGACCCTTTTGGACAATCGATTGAGCTCGGTGAGGATCCAGAGAAAGCCTTGAAGTGGTTTCTTGAGAATTACGCCAGTGAGCCATTCGAAACTGCTAGGGCCGACCTCGCCACAGAGCTTCTCTCAAATTATGGCCGCGATCTCGCTGCACAGATTGTCAAAACTGGCCTACTTCCCAAAAATGGGAGCATCCGTCTAGAAATTGCGTCTAAAGATTCCGGAATGGGAACAGACCCGAACCGCGTGGAGACGACACTTCAACGGCTGCATTGGGAAGTCCTTGAGGACACAAAAATCTGGTCATCCGGATACAGCTTCAATAGTGTAAGCGTCATTCGATCTGTAGTCCAGAACAGTGAGCAAGACGAAATTGGGGCCGGGTCCTTCCAAGGAATGAAATTCAACATTCTCTTAGTTGTCTCCCGCCCAGGAAAACAGAAAGATGTCGACTACCAGCTTGTTTCCAAGTCTTTGGTGGCTATCGTTGATCACGTTTCCAAGACCAGGCCTGATGTAAAGGTTTCGCTCACAATTCTTCGTCCGCCGACATGGGTGGCATTTCAGAAAGAATTGCAAGACCATAACTATGACTTGGTTCACTTTGACATGAAGGGTAGGATCCGGAAAGCTTCCACAGGTCATACTTCGTAAGTTGAAACCTCCATTATGTCCATTCTCAGTGGCCTTATCTGTGTCTTATAGAGCTGGTCTCGAGTTCTGCAAACCCAATCATCTGGATTCCCTCAAAATGACAAAGGATTTCCGAACGGGAAGTGAGATCGGCAAGGAACTCGCTCAAGGTGGCGTCAAAACTGCCATCCTTAACGCCTGTGATTCTGCGAGCTTCGAAGCCTCCAGTCCTGAAAGCAATCTGGCCGAAGTTCTTCTGCGTTATGGCACTCAACACGTGCTTGCGATGGCCTATAAGGTGGTGGAGGAGGCCGTCGAGATATTTATGAACGCATTCTACCAGTCCCTGCTCGTCAATAAAGCTTCCGTGGAAGAGGCATCAAGGATAGCACGACTGGCACTGATCAACAATCGGCGAAGACGAGCAATGTCCATGTACAATGTGAACCTTTCTGACTACATTATACCTATATTTTACACCTCCTTCACAACCCCGAACCCTCACAGCAAGGTAGAGAATAGCAAGTACGGCAGCAGCATCTCATCATACCTTGACAAGGTGTTGAGCTCGATCAAAAATCTGTCACCTTTCGAGCAACTAATAACCAAAGCACTTCAGTCGGTCGACCAAGCCCTGATTGGCCGTGATATCGATGTCCTCTCCCTGGAGTTTCTCCTATCCACATCACGACTGGTCCTTTTGCACGGCCAAGGTGGTTGCGGGAAGACAGAGTTCCTTCGCTATGTTTGTCAGTGGTGGAAAGCCTCTGGGTGGATCAATGGGTCTGCATACATCAACTTTGCTGAAGACCATTTGCTTTCGTGGGGAGAATATATTGAACAGATGTGCATCCAACTTGGCCTTGACTTCGATGAACCCTCAGAGGCGGCGATTATCGATAGACTAAGGAGCGGGAAGTATCTTCTAGTTTTTGACAGCGCTGACGCCTTTGAATCGCCGCTTTATCTCGAGAACCCCGATGACGCAGAAGAGATGGCAAGATCACTGAGAGCGCTCATCGACAATGCAACAAGCGATGGATCAATGGCGATTGTGGCGTCTCGACTTGCAAACACCCAGGTTGCGAACGTTACCTCAGAGCGCCAGAAGTTCCATCTATCTGGCCTCTCGGTTCTCGATTCCGTGGCCCTCCTGCAGCAGTTGGCCTTTGACGAGAAAACCAAGCCGCCCGAAATATACCATCGCCGGGACAATATCGACTTCCTGCGTCGTGTTGCTATCCTTCTGGAAGGAAACCCAACAGCTATCCAGCTGATCGTGCCTGCGTTCAGCAGAGCCGGCTACAATGGAGAAGCTCTCTTCAATAACCTTCTGTATGATAAGATAGAAGAACCGGCGGAGGATATATGGAGTCGGTCCCGCTTTTGTACCTCTCTTTCCATCGCCCTGGCCCTTCCGTCCTTCATCAACTTCGATGACACGATGATCCAGACGACGCACTTTGCGCCTTTCTGGAACATAATGCCCAAAGACCTGAATTACTACTACTGGTTCTTTTATCTTTTTGCGTCCAAGTATTTCCAGGAGGCATCATATGCCAATTGGATCTCAAAGGAGTGGCAGGACATTGTGAACAACGGCCAGATGGCTCGTAACCTGCGAGCCTATTGGCCCGAAATTGAGTCAAAATTGATCCGCGTTGGCATCCTGCAGCATGCTGCCATCACGCGCCGCGATGGCCAGCAGGTACCTTGCTACCACGTAAATCCAGTCTATACCTTACTCGGCCGGACTGCAGTAACCAAGGGAGCCTGGAAGGAAGCCAAGTTTGCTTAAGTCCGTCAGGCGCTGCTTTGGACACCCTCAAAACCTTTCGCGGACGACAAGTATCGAAATGAATGGACTGGTGTAGTATGGGATGGGATGGAACAACACGAGGACCTTCTCCACAACAGGCACGCGCAAGGTATGGGCTGGGCAAATCAGGACGGTGAACCGGAAGAGCAGGTCAAGCGCATGGGTGTCACCTTGTTCTCCCTCCATTATGGCGCGTCCGTCGGCTCTTGGTGGACGAAGCCACGACAAAGACGGCTGCTCATTCCACACATTCGCCAACATTTATCGTATGTCCACATGATTGCAAGTGAGCGTCCTGCCTCTGTGCCGACAACATGGGACCTCTTTTGCATTATGGACTACTCATGGGCCCTCTATCAGATTGAAGCGGAAGACACAGTACAGTCAGGCAAAGCTCCGATCGTCAAGTCAGCTCTGGAAGTTTTTGAGAGGTGGAAAGCCAATAGTCCTCCCGGGACAGTCCTGCCGCCGCCAAATGAGGTCACCTGGTTCCAGCTTCGTTTTGCCGAAGCAAGCATCATGGATCGGTCGCTTCAATTGCGAGAAGCGAAGGAGTTGTTCGAAAGGAACTTGGCCGATGACCCTGTAACTACTAATGCTGGGATGCTGAACATTATTAGGCGTTGGCATCTGCAGAACTTGCAGAACTGGGCCGCCTGTGTGGTTAGGCTTGCTGTACGGGACGGTAAGGTAGCGAAGAAAGATTTCAATGCCGGAATGCAAGCTATGTCCAATTTATGGAAACCGAAGGGCATGGGCCCTGCTTTGTCGGAAATATGGACCCAGTATGAGCAGGAAATCGAGAGTTTGAAAACTGGCGATCATCTCGGCTTTGCCTTGGATCTTGAGAAAGAGGCGGTGTCCAAGTTCGGCAGTTTTGCAAAGAGCATTATCGACGCCCCCATGATGGGTGTGTTCGCGGATCTAAAGCCGGAAAACGGCACTTCGGTTTTGAAACTTGTGAGCCAGATGTTGGAATCGAACAATACCGACTCACAAAAGATGAAAGCTCTACTCGGTGATGTGGAATCCGGGATCCACATGATGGCTGGTGACACAGCAGCAGCAGGACGGGCCATGAACTTCTCCATGCAGCGGGAGGCGCCCAGCTCCACCACCTCCACTGGATGGGAGAACCTCGCGGAAGTACACATGTTCCAATGCGGGCTTGCCATGATGCCACCCGACAAGCCGGACTACAAGAAAGGACTCGCACATCTCCAAGAGTGGTGGAAGCTACATCAGGGCATTAGCATGTGGAAACAGGACCAAGTCTGGGGACTGCTGAAGCTCACCACTTGCTACCACGGTCTTGGCCGGATCGCAGAAGCGGGCAGAGAGGTCATCAAGTGTGTTGAAGTGGGGCAAGGAATGGGGCCGAAAGATTGCATGGAGGGTAATGTGGAAGGCGCTCACAGACATATTTACAACGAGGTCGTAAAGCTTCACCAATTTGACGTTTTCTTGGATCCGATGGTTCTTTTCTCGCGAGCTCCGGAAATAGCAGGGCTGTCGCTGAAGGAGAGGGTGGCTCTTTGCCAGATCGTCAAGGAGGCCCACGAGGTTGTTAAGAAGGAGGAAGAGCTGAAGGAGCTTTTGGAGGAAATGCGGAAGCAGTTTGCTCCTCTTGGTCTGGGGTCCTTGGGCTTGCAAAAAGGCGACCAGAGGGGCTTGGAAAATGAGAGAACGATCGGCGAAAGCATGGCAGATAATTCATGGTTCTTCTGAGGAAAGAAGACCAATCGTATAAATCGAAGCACTAGCCTCATCACGGAGGCAACTTGGCTCTCCCTATGATTTAGTGCCCAGCGAAAAAGCCAACGACGGTCACACACTAGACACCGCAACCTAAAAAGGGCAACGCAACACGCAAAGATTTCCCTCTAGCTGTTAATCTTCACCATCAGCCCCCCTAAACTTCTCATCCAAAGGCCCCTGTCTCGTCCAAATATTCATGCCAAGCTTATATCCACTCGTCACCGGCAAACCCGCATGTATCGTCGCCGAATCCCCCGCTCCATCCTCCATCAAATTCTGCCAGAACACCGCGTTCCCCGGCACCGGGCGAAACGTCGCCCCATTATCCCACGGCTCATCACAATCTAGAAACTCGCACCACCGCTCATCATCCGGCTGATCCAATATCGGGAAATTCGTTCCCCCGCCGGTCAAGTTGCTCGCAGCTACATAGACGAAGAAGGAAGTCAGACGATTGCCGCCGACGTCGGGCGTCGCGCGGTCGGCGGCCGTGAACCAGTCGGTGTGCAGGTGGTATCGCTCGTCGTTTCCGTATTGCACGAGTTGGAGGGGCTCGAGGTGGGAACGAGGCGTGTCGAAGCCTTGGAAGAGGAGAGCTCGCGACTCGATGCACCGGACGATGGGGTCGCGGGCTACGGAGGTGGATTGCGAGGTTCGGGTTTGACGGAGGCCTTCTTGCCCGGATTCGTCGGCCACGGCGGAGTGCGCGAAGGTTCCTTTTCTTGGGGATTGTTAGTGGTTGTTTGGTGGTGAGAGGGAGGGGGAGAGGCGACGAACGTGATTTCTTGCAAGTGGGAACGTTCTGAGGGGGTCAGAAAGTTGGAGATGTAGATTACTAGTGGTGCTTTTGAGAAGAGGTGGATTGTGTATGGAGGGTGTTGGCAGCTGTAGTCCCTCAGCGGGACCTGCTCAGAGCTGCCTCGAACATTGCTCGCAAAGAACGCGGTTACGAGCAAGGAAAGACATCTCGGAAAAAGCATCATGATTGTCCGTTCTCCTCGCTTTGAATGACGAAGATGAAGCTACGAAGATGGAAATAATCGAACGAAATTATTTCCCCTCCTTTTCCTGCCATCGGGCTATCAGATGAGATCAGACCTCATCCCTGCAACTTTGCAACGGCCTCGGAATCATCGCAGCAATCAGCTCATCCGATCACCTTCTCGAGACGCTCTTCTCAGCCTTCCTTGTTCCACTCGCGACTTTTTGAAGCAATGATGTTGCAGCATGCAGGGTGACAGGAGCTTCCCCTGGCTTATGCACGGCGATCAGGCGTTTCGAGACCCCTGTTGTGGCGCCTTCAGGGGTTCATTTTCAGGGTTGACCCCGACTGCCCCTCCATGACTTCAATTTATTTTTGTGATCGAGACTTGGACTTTTATATATATAAATTTTAAAACGTCTCGACCATTTTCCACCATTGACATCTGCGAGACGGAAGACAATTATACTTTGCACGCAACTTGAGAAGAAACTCTCGACCAACCTGAGTCTGGGACTCAGGACAACTTCAGAATCTCGCAATCGAAAGCTTCAGGCGCCAACTTTTCAATCTGCCCCAGAATGTTGCCCAAAGTCCTCCTTGTCTGTCTGCTGGATCTGATTGCTGTGAAATCAGCACTGGGATGGAATCATGTGTCTAGAGCCAAGTTCGAATATATTGTCAACGAGAAACCTTTGGCCTTAGTAGCTTGTAAGTCACCAGTTGACGCTCATCAGTTGTGGGCAGGCAAGCCATGCTAACGGATTTCCCAGTCGTCGCGGTATGCCGTCTCCACCCGGTCGCTGGTTCCATGTTCGAAATATGCTAACATTTGGATTGAAATGCCAGCCTTGGACGTGAGTAAATTCGCTCCTCCGCGGGTCAAGTCAACTGACAAGTTCTCCAGGGAACCTAGCAAGGCACTCGAAGCAGAATGGCTCGCAGCTACATCGCAAACGAAGACAGCCCTGCTAAGTGTCGACTGCAAAACTGAAGCAGATCTTTGTCAAGAACAAGGCGTGATCTCATACCCCGCCATCCGGGTATTCGATGGAAGCGAGAAGGTGAGAAGGTACAAAGGCCCTCGAAAGGCTTCAGCGTAAGTCGGCCTGATAAATTCTTGCTCCATGACAAAGCCAATTGATTTCGCTGGCAGCATTGTATCTTTCCTAAACCGCGCAGTTCTTCGCGCAGTTCTTCCCGTAGTCTCTACCCTTGACCAAAAAAACATCACCGAGTTCAAATCTGGGGACGAAGCAGTTATAATTGCATACATCCCAGAAGAAGAGAAGGCATTGAAAGCAGCGTTCATGGAGCTAGCGTCCCGAAACCACGATAAATTTACCTTCGGTATTGCCTCGGACAAGACCCTGGCTAAAGCCGCAAATATACAGATTCCCAGTGTTGTGGTACACAGACCGAAGGAAGGAGAGCAGGAAGTGCTACCCGGCCCATCAGGTATTGATGTGCTGGAAAGTTTCCTGGAGACGGCGACGGCGCCTTCAATTGGAGAGTTCACTCGCAGGAATGAGCTGAAATACATGAAAGCATGTTCTCCTTCCCAACCAAATCTCAGCTAACAATAGAAATCAAGGCCGGAAAGTCCCTCGTCTACTACTTCGCCCCCACATCCCAAGACCGCGAAACCTACCGCGAATCTCTGAAACCTCTAGCCAAGAAATTCAAAGAGTATCTAAATTTTGTGACAGTCGATGCTGTAGAATACGGACACATGCTCCCCGCTCTCGGAATCCAGGATACCGGGTCTCCAGCACTAGCAGTTTTTAACCCGATGTATGGGCAGGCGTTTCCTTATGACCAGAAGAAGATTACGCCTGAGACGGTAGAGAGTTTTGTGATGGACATCGTGCAAGGGAAGGTGCAGCCGTTAGGAGCTGGAGGGGAGGAACTCAAACACACTGAGCTATAGTAATCCATCCGATTGTGAAATTGAATTCTCAAAGTTTGGGTTTTGACAGAAGTCCCTTTCTAGGAGGTGCAGCAGAATACAACACAACACCGTTCTTGGTGAACGTCCTTGCTACCTCCTGACCGCCATCCTCGCTGGTCAGCCAATCTACGAACTCGTGTGCAAGTTCCTTGTTATCGGATTTCGAAGAGACTAATGCGTGAGCTGGGTTCAGCAATGGGTCATCTTCATCGTCTTCACCGAGTTTCTATTCGATTGTGATTGTCAGCGCTCAGCCCCATACAGAAAGCATCGGGAGTTCATACAAAGACCATCAACTTCTCCCTAATCCAAGGCTCCACAGACCACCAAGTCCCTTTGTCAACGAGACTATATTCTCCCAACAGAGCAGCCACTTCAAGTGCACGGAACGGGAAGTCGACATAAGTATGATACCAGCTAGAATGCGGGTAAGACCAAGGCGTCTGGCCGATCGCCGTCCAGAGATTTGATTCCTTGATATTGGCAGCTGATTTGTCGTATCTGGAGAGAAATCTTATTGGAATTTTTGCGTTCTGGGTTTCTATACAGGCGCGGAAGAGTTGGGTGAAGAGGTCATATATCGAAGGCGATCCGGTAGTTGAGAGATTCGCTGGGTTAGATCTGGGACCTGAGAGTTAAGTAAGCTCAACTCGCATTTCTGGTATTGAAAGAAAGAAACGGAATCTGTCACCGACCGACAAGCATCCAGTGATCTCGCCAAATATATTCTCTGCGGTCGGCGATACCTTGCTGTATCGCAGTCTTTTCGGCTACGGGGTGGTACGTGATGCTCATGTCTACTGCTTTGAGAGCCAGGGAGTTGAAGGACATAGTTGTATCTGATGCCATCCATGCAATTGCGAATGGAGCTGCTCCTGTGGTCTTCACATGATGCTTTATGAACCCTTCTGCAAAGGTGCGGATCAGGCCTGACTGCCCTGCTCCGCCGGACGCGATCCGAAGCTTGGTGGGCGAGTCGGTGTCTGGAGCAATGCGGTAGACTTCTATTGCTTCGATGTAGTGAGGTGGATGGTTGGGCTTAAGGAAAATAGATGCCATGGCTAGTTTTCGGACTTATCGAGCTGGAGCTGAAAAATGATTGGTGAAGGGGAGTTTGATAGTTGACTTGGTGATACACTGATCATGTGAGAGACACGCAGCCTGTGGATTATGTGAGAGATTATCTCTGTATCGAACGTTCATACCGAGTTGTGTTACCGCATCCCCTCAGCGGCGTTTGACGGCGACTGCTCTAACGTGGGGTGCGGTGAAAGGGGGTCCATAGACTGACGAGCCCAGCCAGCCTCTCCAACTTGGAGACTTTTGTCTATGTGAAAACAGTAAGAACAGACAACACTGAGTGTCTCTTGCCATTCATTCAGTTTTTCAGATCTTGTCTTCAATTGATAGAGTTTTCCCGACTTTACGTGGTATTGTTGGGCGAGGAGAGGCTCGCTTAATTTCGAGGGGCCCCCTCCGTCGGCCCGAAGTACACTCCACATTCGGGTTCCAACTTAAAGAGAACCTTAGCATGAGAACGCACCCCAAACACAAAGTTTTCAAAGAGACGCATCCTTGCTTTTCTCCGTTCTAACCCCCCTAATAAAATTCCCAAAATGATAGACAGCACCGAAATCAAAAATAAACTCGTCCTATTAACCGGCGCTTCAGGAGGGTCAGTTGCTCTCATACCCTTTCCCCCCTCCCTCCCCTTCCCACTAACCACTGGCAGCATCGGTGGAGCATGCGCGGCGCAATTTGCTGAGGCTGGCGCCCATCTCGCCCTCACATACTCAACCAACATTTCCAGCCTCCAAACCCTCGCCACCTCACTCCAAAAGCTTTATCCCAGCCTTCGAGTCTCATTTCATCAAGTAGATTTAACCCTAGAAGAAAGTATCGAAAAGCTATTTGAGGAGGTTAAAGGGAAGCACGGTGCTGAGATAGACATCTTGGTCAGTAATGCTGGGTATGGGATGAGGATTTCTGAGATCTGGTGAGATTGTCCTTTCTTTCCCCTTCTCTTGACTTACAGAGGGGGGCGATTAATTGAGGACGGCAGGGATATCCCAACAAGTGAGTTTGATAAGATGATGGATATCAACTTGAAAGCGTCATTTCTCCTCGTGAAGGGTGTTATCGGGGGAATGAAGGGCCGGAAATGGGGAAGGATTATCTTCATCTCATCGATTGCGGCGTATGGAGCCGGGATTAATGGATGTCGTACGTACCTCTCCAGCACTCTTATCCCATGAACTAAAATTTTAACCCACTGCCATAGATTATGCAGCGTCCAAGGGCGGCCTAAATTCTATGATGATGAATCTCTCCTCGCACTTGGCGGAGTTCAACATCTCAGTAAACAGCATATCCCCCGCCATGGTCGGTGGTACAGGTATGCTTCCGGATGAATCATCAGTTCCGGGAGTTGTAAAGACAATTCCGCTAGGGAGACTTTGCAAGCCGGTTGAGGTCGCGAATGCGGTGAGTATGTTCGCATGTACGGGATTTGTTACGGGGCAGAGTTTGGTAGTTGCTGGTGGGCTAAAGCACTTGTGATTTTAAAGTTGGTGGAGAAGGAATGTTTCATTGTCCCAGAGTGCTGGGAAGAATTGAAATTGACTGTACTAAGTTATTTCGAGGTTTCGGTTATCTCTACTGTAACTCAGCCTCAGTTCAGACACTTCAAAAGCTTCAAATACTCACTACATTTGTGACTAATAATACGAGATGAATTGGTGGTATAGAAGTATGTCTCATATTCTTTCAAAGTTATATTAGAGGGACTTGATATTTGGGTTGTTTTGAGATTTGGAAGTGTCCGGAGGGGGTTTGGTTAGGGGAGGGGGCGGGGGACCCTGCATTACAGCGGCTCACAGCCGGAATTATGGATTGCTCTATGCTAAGTTTCTTCCCTGATCGCCCCTCCATTCACGCCCTTTCCACCACAATTTTGTAAGGGCCCCACCACCACAGAAAGGACATTCACGACAAGAAAATTACGGTCCCAAAACACGCTAGGGGGCCGGAGATAAGGTATTACTTACCTGGCCAAGGGGCGCGTCTCGCTTAAAGCGTGCTGCGCGTGCAAATCTGAATTTTTTTCTCGGCTGCCTACGGCAGCTAATCTTTAATAAAATTAAGTAGAAGCCGCATATCGAAATCACTATTAGCTTTTGCTCTATCAGAATCTAAAGTTCTTTTGTTTTTACGACTACTATTGCTAGAGTTATGGTTGCGCGACGAGGGGGTAAGTAAGAGGGGTGCAGCGCCTGCTACAGGGCTCGCTTAGCACCCTGAAGCCCTCGGCGCTATCCGCCAGCGCAATGTGCGCGCGCGAAAGCAGCACTTTTTGGCCGCCCCCACAGGCTGTTTTAACAGATTTTTGGTTCTAGGATTGCGAAACCGTGTATGCGCTTTCAGAATCTCAAATTTTTAGGCCCGTACGATAATTTTTGGGGTGGGTGCAGGGCGTGGGGGAGGAGGGGGGGATTGCGCGGGCGGCCAGTTGGTGAGGGAGCAGGGGGGTGGGGGGCTAGGGGTAGAGGGGCTTAGCGCAGACTGGGCTGGGACCGTATTTTTTGGGGGGTTCAGGCTGAATTAGCCTGCCACGGAGTTACATGCTCAAATAATAACTCGCTATCATTCGCTGCTTCTCCTGCCTATGCGAGAACCTTAGTGACACGGTGATATATCTTCCAGCTGCTTCTATGCGATGCCTACCGGACCTGTGTAAGAGGCGCTAATTTAGACCGTGCTGAATTCGTGTTCCTTAAACCAAGCAGTCCAAGTTGTAATTTTGTAATTCGGACTTCTTTAGCTGGAAGTACGGAGAAGGCACATATGCTATCTTGTAGTGTTCTAAGGTATTATACTTTAGACGCAATCACTTCGAGGCACAGTCTTTTAACCCCACGTGTTCGCAATTGTAGTACTCTAAATCTAAAAATGGTTCTGGCGAGCGCTAGTGAGGGCAGGATCGAGCCCCAAAGCGATGGCGTAGAAGGAATATTGGCAATAGCAGTGCTCATTTCTCTCAAATTTGATAGCGATTTGTGTGTATTCTATGGCTCCGATGGATTGATCGTTGGAGAAGGAAATATATCACGTGACATTGTTCTTCGCTAGAGAGGAAACGGGCTCGATTGGGAATTAGCAAGTTTTGGGTTTCAGTGCGCCTTATTGGCAAAGTTGCCTTTCGCTTGAGTCACTCCCCCTTCTTCATACTCGGTGTCTAGATTTGGCAAAGCCAAGAAGCTTAGCGCGCTAGGTCAAGCTTCGTTATAAGGCTGGGCTGAGAAGTTATTTAGACATTTCTTCTCCAAAAAATTTCCCCCACTCTATTCGTTATTCTATCTTTAACGGAGGTGATTACTAGGTTAGCCAGGAACCTTAATTGAGCTAAGTTCTCTATAGCGGCGAAATGTGGACCTCACCGAAGCCCCCTCACAATGATCAATCCTTTTCGAGCCCCCCACTTCTCCCCGTCAGGCATTCAACTTCTTTAACGCGTAACTTGAGAGAAGAGCTGGAAAGTTCATTCAATCCGGCTTCGGGAGGTTCGAGAGTACACTCTACTTACAATACTGTGCCAGCTGCACCAGATATGATTGGTCAACCATCCTTTCACGTGACGAAGAATGATGTACAAGATCCAAGGCCTTTCTCACAAGGAAAGGAAGAAATTCAAGGCAGCCTTCCCAACGATAACACAGCTTCATATAATTGGAAAACGCCAGGAGCTTTGAGAAGCGAAGATACAAAAAGCGAATACAACCCCGAAAGAGGACACGCAAGGCGGCTGAACTCCTTTTTCTCGAGTCCCAGCTCTTCGAGGAAAAACCAAAGCCAGAACCACTCTGAGAGATCTCAACACGAGGGTACTAGGAGAAAGAACACGTCAATTTCCAGTGAAGAGTACCCTGCGAAAGCCGCAACTCAGGCAAGCAGGAGAATAGTCTCCTCATCCACAGACATTCCAGAAACAGAAGCAGAAGCCCAATCTCATATTCAAGCCATCAGAAGTGAGAAGCGCGAGCATGGCGGTGGCAGGAACGCAAAAGATCTGGAGGCTGCCCTTGACTTGTAAGTGGTACGCCTCTGTCCAGTGAATCAAGTCAGCTAATGAACCAGGATATCAAAGGATCTATACCAGAAACCGATGCATTTCCTCCTAGAACTGTTCCAAAACGCTGATGACAACTTATATAAGCCATCGGCCACGCCTAAAATGAAAATTACTTACCGCAACGGCACTCTTCGGTTCGATACAAATGAAATTGGCTTTCGCAAGACGGATGTTGAGGCAATTTGCAGCATCGGGCGTAGCTCAAAAGTGGAATCCCAAGCTGACCAGAGACGAATTGGCGAGAAAGGTATTGGTTTCAAATCAGTCTTCAGAGTTTCAAGCTCTGTGTTCATCGGTTCAGGTCATTACTCGTTCATGTTCACCGATAAAGAGCCACTAGGAAGGCTTACTCCAGTTTGGGCACGATTTCCAGAAAAACCTTTGGCCGGATTCACTTCCATTTTCCTCCGGCTCCATCCAACTCTAGATTTCAATATCTTGGTCCAGGAGCTGAACGCATTAGATGGAAGGCTCTTAATGTTCCTTCAAAACCTGAAAGAAGTGGAAATTGAGGTGTTTACAGACCACCAGACTTCGAATGTAACACTACGACGCCATGACGTTATGAGCGCATACATAGGGCTCCCCTGCCGCCATTTAGAACCGGATGCCTCTTCACCCTATATCCTATTTCGATACTTGGTCTCCAACCTTCCCCCAGAGCCAAAACGGAAGGGTCGCACGACTTCAGAAATTGTGTTAGCATTTCCATCAATTGAATCTAATCCCACTTCATCCTCCCGACGGCCACGCAGATTGCCTATTCTCGTGACTCATAAGGTTTACGCTTTTTTACCGATTCGTGACTATGGTTTCAAGGTATGTCTATATCAACCAGAATCAAGACTTATCATTCGTGTCTGCTAAACTTGGTGGAGTTCATTTTACAGGCTGATTTCGTGCTCATCGCCAACCGGGAGGAAATCGAATCTGACTCGGCTTGGAACAAAGCCTTGCTGCATCTTATGCCCCACGCATTACGTATGCATTTTCTTAAGTTCATTTTCCTTATTTGAATGTCCCACGAGTTATGAGGCATTCAAATCCCGTCGTCCGAATGTCCCTGCCGTCGGGAATTTCCTAACCGAGCAATGCTGATTCATGGTTATTCAGTGGCCGCCATCAATGAATTCAATACAGGAGAGTTTCGTTTCTATTGGATCCATTTTTTCCCTTTGAGGCAGGACAGAGATGACTTTTTTCATGATCTTTGGCCTGAAGTTCAACAACTCCTGTCCACAAGGCCCATCTTGGAATCCATGACTGGCGACAAACGGGTCCCCTCAGACCTAGCAATTGTCCCAGAAGAATATACTTATGGAATTGGAAATCCCCTCATTCCCCCGGTCTCTTCTATCTTTACCTACGTATCGCAAAACTACCCCGCCGAGGACCGCGAAGCCCTCGAGTCTCTAGGTGTAAGACGCATCTCGGCTAAAGATTTCCTAGATGACCTCTCAAACTTTATCAAGAAATCGGCCGTTGAGTTTCAGTCCATGGATGACGAATGGCATTCCCGGTTATCGCAAATTCTGGACCCTCTGACGGCGAAATTCGGGAAGTTGATATTCTCACTTCCCATCATTCCTCTGCGAAATGGGAAATGGACAGCAGCAAATTCGGACCCACTGTTATTTCCTTTAGCAGCTGGGGATTTGGTTGTTCCTGAACATATCAATGCTTTTGTTATTCACCCAGATGCTGCAAACGATCCCTCTCGTAGGACCCTTCTCAGCAAGCTCCAGGCTCGGGATGCAACCAAAGCCGAAGTGTGTAGTATTATCATGCAGTCTCACATGAGTCCCCGGTTTAATTCCAAGGATATTTTTTTGCGAGATATGATATCTCATGCAGAGTTTCTCTGCAAAGCACGGTGGGTTCGCAACTCGCCAGACGCATACATATGGGTCGTCACAGAAGATCACTATCGTCATCGTAGCAACCAGGTCTATATGGACACTGGCGAGCTGCATTCCGCTGGCCAGGTTTTCAAGAACCACAAGAAGCGTTTTAAATTTCTACACAAGGCCTACTCGACAATCTTCACTCGGCAAGCGGATAGGAAATGGATTCAAAAAAATATTGGTGTGGGGTTAATTCCTCGCTTGGTTGTTCTCTCATCCGAGGGAACATTCAGTCTCAGCAACGATTTCCGTTTCCTCGTTGACTCTTGCATGTCGTCGGAAGTCTTGCAGCTCCTTAAAGCACATTGGAATCACTATCGCCAATGGATTCTGACTGAGAACTTTCAAACTACAAAAACCGAACCAAGCAGTCTTGTCCATGACACGCCACACAGCAAAATACGGGCATTTCTTTCGTTAATGAATGTCCGGTGTCATGATGGGTCTTTCGTTCCACTGGATCAAACATATCTACCCCGTAGCACAATATTGCAGGGGTTAGATATATCGAAGGCTGAACTGAAGAGCAATACAACCATGTCCGAAGACGGACCAACATCTACTGATGGGATGGAAACCGCAAATGAACTTCCAGAAGTTGAGCAAACGGACAACAATCTGCCATCAGAAAATACGGGCATCGATACACCCAAGTCTAAATTTCCACTCCTTGCCGTTCCGGAACCTGAGCAAAATGACTGGGACTTCCTGGAGAAGCTTGGTGTTGTGATCACATTGAAAGCCAAGGATTTAATTGCTCGCCTCAAGCAGCTCCAACGCAACGCATCATCACCGGAACAGGTTACTCGGCTTTATGAGAGAATGCAAACAGGTGAAAATGAGGGCGATACGAGCCTTATAAAGTTAGGAGTGAATCTGGCATCGCGGAACCGTACACTGACACATTGTTAGGCGCCATTTTAGAGAAGAAAAGCTTGTTTTAATACCTATGAATAGTAATAAAAAATCGCTTCTCCCCAGGTGGGTGAATACAACAGAGTGTGTCTGGGATGGCCTGGCATGCCTCCGGAAAACACCCCGTTTGAAGGACTATTATCCCGAATATGAAGTGCTCTTCTGCGAAAAGCTTGGAGTTAGAAATGCCACTCTGAAAACTGTTGTCACTGAGACTAAGCAAATCCAATCCACCGATTCCTTGGCCTACATTCGTGACATTTTCAAACAGCTGAGCCATATGTCATATGGCCTCTCCGAATGGAAGCTAAGGGAGGCGGGTGTCTTCGACCTTCAACTTTTCCAGATCTTTCCTGTGTGGACTAACGCGAGGGGTCCTGAATTTGACTGCCTGAAGTCTGCTAGATCTATTACTGAAAGTAATTCATGGTACATTGCAGATCTTCAGCATCTATGCGACTCCTTCCAAGGCATCGTTCCATTACTGGCATTTGAAAGCCAAAGTCTCGAGGACATCAAGCTCTTGATCAAGCACACGGGATGTGACAAGAGAAAATTATCCGATTTCGCCAAAAGAGAAGCAAGTATCAATGGATGGGAAAGGCCTAATGAGGAATACACCCGATCTCTCCAAGGTAAATGGAAATACATTGCACGGTGAGTTTTTCCTTCCAAAACATGCATTTGCAAGTATATTACTAAATATTCCAGGCTTGTTCCTCTTACGAATCCAAATTGGAGGACCATTCAGAAACAACTTCTCCACATGGAAGTTTACCAACCACAGAGAGTCTCCGTTTCATGGAAATTCTTGACTTCATGGGGAACAATGATCTCTGGGCGCCCAGAAAAAGGCCGTGTAATGCTCGCTACCGAAGGTGATATCTTGAAGATATATCTCATATGTGAGGACATGGAAATCGGTTGCCCTCCACTTGAACTAACCGACGAACTTGCAACATTCTGCGGCATAAAAGATATCGAACACATTAAGCTGCTCACTCATATTCTCGTACAAAAGGACACGAGAAGAATTGCACTGGACCTAAAAAAGCGAGAAATACCAGATAATGTTCCTGCGGATACAGTGAGAGATTTGGGCACTGGTAACCGTAAGCTCTATCCCGTTCTATTTGTTTGTTTTGAAATGAACCGTCCAGACGCTGAATCAAGCCTACCAGTAACCAAGCCAATTCCTCGAGACTCCGATAATGTGACACAACCAGAATCACACCCTGATAGAAAATCGCCCAAGGGCCCAAGATTCAAGAAACCCCTTGGAAAGGAATTATTAGAGCTTAACCTCTCGATGCGTGTCTCGATAGGAGGCTCGAAAAGGAATATCACTCGCAAAGTCGACCCCCCCGCCATAGACAGATTAAATCTAACCAACGGGACCGAGGACCAAACTACAATGTTGCACGCCAACCTGGCCCCCGATTCTCGGGACATCCAACGTGAAAAAACCTACAACATGAATGAGGATTACCGGTTTCAATCTTCACTGCCCGGCTCGGAAGTGGCAATGTTTGACAACATTGATGATTCAGTTGGATTTACTTCGTATTCAAACACCACGGATTGGGCAAATCTTCCGCCTTCCAACAAAATAAGACGCTTGAAAAGAGGACAAAACTCCGCAGCCCGTGGCCTAATGTCTTTGCCGATGCCTGTTCCATCAATAAGCGGCAACAGTCAAAGTGAAGATAGCATGTTTATCGCTGAACTATATGTACGTTCTCATTGACTCTTGTGTTTTGCAATATTTAATGAGGAAAATGAAATAGGTTTCAGGCTTCTTGAAGGTTGCGCTAGGAGATGAATATCTGCCAAGCACGCATTGGACGAGTTACCTCCGAAGCAGGTCCGGCCACAAACCCTACGACCCCCCGAATCTGAGCGTCTCAACATTTACTATCCAGGATACAAGTGGGCGGCTCGCGGCGATTCTCTCACAGGAAGGGTTCCAGCAAGTCAAATATTTAAACGAAAGTCCTACCTTTCACATACAAGTAGTTCCTTCAGCTGGACCTGTCAGCTCAACATTTGATATAGATTCGGAACAAATCAAGAAGGTTAGTAGAGCGCCGGATTCCTTTTCTATTCGAATTCTTTATGTCGAATTCAGGCAGAGTGATTTCCTACTGTCCCATTGCTGAGGTGAACAATTTAGGCAGAGAATCTTACAATTTCCGAAAACTCTAATAGTAAATACAAGTCCATCTTCATCTTGGCTCTTGTCTTCAACCTCTATAAAGATCCCGGAATTGCACTATTTGCCGACCCATGGCAGTTATACTGCAAACGCTCTCTATCTCTCGAGACGTACAGCGAGTACCAGGCGTGTTTTGGTGAAAATGCCCCTGCTATTTATGTACACCGCACGGCAAATGCAAGGCGCCTCTCAAAAGCCAATGAGGCAGACAAAACGTTCAATTATGGAGAGCTGAAGCACGGAGAAATCAGGCTTCTCAAGCTGGAACCGGGAACTGGTGACATGCCACTTAAAGGAACCATTCATCATGTTCCTATCTCAGACCCAGGCCCTTTCGTAGCCATCTCATACGTCTGGGGTACGGCGCCAAACACCTGGGTTCCCACATACTTCGAAACTCCCGGCGGTAAAATTCACCTCACCCATTCTTTGGCCGCTGCTTTGAGGCAGATTAGGGAAAGAGGCAATTCCAATATACTCTGGGCAGACTGGATATGTATCAACCAAGATGATTCTCGAGAGAAAGCCATCCAAGTCCGGCTGATGAATAAGATATACCAGACAGCCAATCTAGTCATAGCTTGGATTGGTCACGAATATGAAGGCAGTGGCGAAGCCATTAAAACCCTTGCCAACATTGGCCTTCAACATTCGCTTGCACCAAAATACTTGGCCGAAGACCTGATTCATACTTCATATTCATGGCCTTTGAAAGTTCCAGATGCAAGCGACGATATTTGGACCAAGGTCAACTTACTTCTCAAACGAAACTGGTTCCAACGGATTTGGATCGTCCAAGAACTTGTTCTCCCGTCAAAGGTTCTCATCTTGTGTGGTGTATCAGAGTTGGACTGGGACCACTTCTTCGAGGCCTTGATAATCTGTGGAAAGGTGTTCAATCTCCAGGGTCGCCAGGAAGACATCAAAATTCTGCCTGATTTAGGGCCAGCGTATGCGCTTGGCCTTACACGACGCAGGCTTAGAGAGGTAGCCAAGAAATACAGCCTGCTCGACCTGCTGGAGCTATTTGCACATACAAAGGCAACTATGGAGCGCGACAAGCTTTTCGCTTTGCTTGGCCTTGCATACGATTCTGGAAATCAACTGTTCAATCCCGACTACGATTCGCCCATGCATGATGTTTTGCTACGATATGCTAAGGGCTTTGTCATTGGCCGCCAGGCTATTGAGCTGCTATACAGGGCAGGAGCGTCTAAGTCTTACCACTCCTGCTCATGGATTCCTCGATTGACTACAGGGAATTTCCCCAAGACGATTTCAACATGGGAAGCAGCTGACGGCTACTTCAGTGCGGGTTCGGCTACCCCACCCATGGCAACGTACCAACCAAACGGCGTCCTGGAAATCAAAGGCTATGCGATCGAGGTCATTGCCAGCGTAGACCCATTAAGAATGGGGACGGGAAGCGTGCTATCCTTTTTCGATGCCATGGCGGACTTCCGCAGGCTGATTAATTACGTTGGCGACTATCCAACGGGAGAGGTGCGAGATGACCTTCTCCTGATACTACCCATCGGGAACGCAAGAGGTCCTCAACTTGAATCTACAATTGACAAGTTACATTCTTACCAAGTATCAGCCAGAAATCAAGACTCGCTAACGGAAGAATGGCCCACCGACCTGCGGGGATTAGTCCTGTCTGTTAGTCACGACCAGGATCCGTCAAGATACCAAAGGATGCCATTGCAGAAGCAGCTGATTGTGGCGAAATACTGGCAGACTGCTGCGGCATTCTCCAATCGGTTAGGGAATATGGCGTTCTGCTTTACGAAGAAGCGCTTTGTGGGCCTCGTGCCCGATGCCGCGGAGGTAGGGGATAGGATTTGCTTGTTGCATGGGGGAAGGGTACCATTTGTATTGAGGAGAGAGGAGAAGGGGTTTAGGTTTGTTGGGGAGTGTTATATTCATGGAATTATGAAGGGTGAGGCTTTGAAGAGGGAAGGGCTTCTGGAGATGACTTTTCGGTTGGTGTAGAGTGCTAAGAATCGGCTTTATCTAGCAGTGTTGTAAGCCCGTGGTCAACCTTATAGACTTTAGCTTCACTAATATCGCACTTCTCTTTCTCTAATAATTAGTAATTACTTCTTATAATTATAATATCTTAAAGCCTAGATTTATTTATTATTAAATAGAAAGTAATTAATAAAACAATTATATCTTATATTACTTATTATTAAATAAATTAATATAAGATATATTTTACTAGAATCGCAAAATATAAAGCTTTAAAAAGAATTTATGCTCTAGAAAAGCTTATAAAGATAATAAAAGCTACTATTTAAATACTTAGCATTTATAGAATTATTTAAAATAAGTAATTTTATAAATACTAAGATTAGTATAAAAGCAAATACTAGTAATTATTACTAGTAAATAAAAATATGCGAAATACTTATTAAAAGCTTAATTAAAAGTAAGATTTTAACTTATTAAAGCAAAGCTTTTAATTATATATAATAAGCTAGTATAGAAAAATGTTTATATAATAATAAATACTACTATTATATAACCTGGAGAAATATTTAACTAGTTACTAGAGGCTTAAAAGAGGATTTAAAAGGCCTTTTCTTAAGATTAAATATTTATTTCTATTTTATTATACTTTCTTTTTATTTTAAAAAAGAAAGAAATTAGAAAATTACTCTAAAATTAAAAACTATTATTTTATCTCTCAAGGTATTAAAAGAATATATTCTCTTATATACTTTTATATTCGAGAAAATTTAGGGAAACTAGAGCTTTCTTAAAATTATAATATATTCTCTTAAGAAAAGAAAATCTGGCTTTTATAATTTGCATTTATATTTACTAATATGGCCCCTGGTTTAGACTTATTAGAAGTTGGATTTTAGTTATATAAGGTGGGCTAATATAATAAAATATTACTATTATATAATTTATAAAATTAAAAAAACTTAAAGAAAGCTAAAGAAAAGTTTAGGGAATCTTTTCTTAAAATTAAAGACTTCTTTTACTTTAAGGAATCTAGAGTAAAATGCATTATTATATAACTTAGAGAAATATTTAACTAGCTACTAGAAGCTTAAAAAAGGATTTAGGGGATCTTGTTATAAGTATAATATTTAGGGCTTGGAAAGTAAGGTAAAAGATCTCTTATAAAAACGATTCAAAACTAAAGAAGGGAAAACTAGAATATAGAAGACTATGAGAAAGTAAGTATATATCCTATAATACGCTAGCCCATAAGGGGCTTAGCGTTCTAAATATCTCCAGTGCATTCCATGCATATTTCCTTAGTAATACGGCCGCATCACGTGCGCAGTTATATAACCTGGAGGCAGCGGGACATGGCAGGATATGGGCAACGCCTGTCAGCTGACCAGGTCGAAAGCTGAATCGTAACAGATCCTTTCCCAAAATTGAAGACTCTTCTTGCCTTCTTTTACTTTCTCTTTTCCTTGAGGGGCTTTGGGGGCCTTCCTCCAAGATCACAATATAATCTCTTCAAGTGGGAAAATCTGGCTTTTACTCTTTGCATTTGCACTTGCTTATGCGGCCCCTTGTTTTTGTAATAAACAAAAGCTGGTGTTTGAATACTGACAAATACCAGCATTCAAGGGTTGCGAAACAGGGCCTTACACATCTCTATGGCGTTGTGCGCGCACGTGATCTGTTGAACCTGTTGAAATTTTCCGGGCTCAGCATTATCCGTAGACAAAACAGGGCGTGCAGGTAGGCGTCATACGCACGAAAGTGAAGACTTCTTCTCTTCCGTTCACAATCGAAACACTCACAATCTAAACACTCTAGCAAGAACTGCTCTTGGTAAAAGACGCCACGATATCGATTTCCCCCCCTATTAAGGCAACCAAGATGTCACAGTATCACGAAGACAGAAGATCGTCTGAGCATCGCAATCGGAGGTACAACGGTGCACCCTCCGAACACAATAGGTCCTACGGTTATGGCGAGACCGAAAAGCCTCCTCCATACTATCCCACTTCCGAGTATCGCTCTCCTCCCGATAAATCGAATCGTTACGACTCGACCGACAAGAAACACTTCCCTACTAAGCCTTACCTCCCTGAAACTTATCCGTCAAACCACATTCGCGAAGAAGATATTGACAGTTCTGGCCAAAGTGGGCTTACTCCCTTTGACTCTTTTATTATGGCCGTGACTGGAGTTGTTGTTACTGGAGGATTCGGTGGGATCGGACTTCAGTTCCTTCTAGCAACGGCGCGTGCTGCCACCATGGGTCTTTACGCCGCTGGTGCTGGAGCGACAGTTGTTGGCACTGGATATGTGGTTGTGCGGGGTGGAAGGCTTGTTATATCGCAGACGAGACCTGGCATCATCGGAACGCTGAGAGCGTACAACAGGGTGACTCGCGACGTACGAGCTGCTACCGCCTCAGCAAATCAGACAGTAGTAGACACAACAACAGCTGCGGCCCGTATAGTCCAGTCTGGTCTCACATCTCAAGCACAAGGAATCGCCCATGTGTCAGATCAAGCCATCAATCAGATGGTGAACGGGCTGAACCAACTTTCCAACTTGCCCGTCCAACTGCAGAATATGCTCATGGCGGCCATCATCAATCGAGCTTCGGATCCAACTCCAAGCCAGGAGACGCCAGTGGTTGGGGAAGAGCATACTGAAGAGCAAATACAATTAAGGATGGAAGAGCTCGAAGAAGGTATGATTGAGCTTGTTTTAATGCCCCACGACGAAGACTTGGGTGAGAGGGTCGACGTTGCGTTGCCCACAAATGTAGGCTTGCCATTTGGTTCAACACTGGAACAAGACGTATCTCGAAGAAGGCCGCTGGGCCTTTCAGATATCGATAACGTGGATGCCTCCGACGCTGATATTTCACTGGCGCATGCTTCTGCGCATGAACAGGATCATGAGTCCTTGACGGATGGCGTTTCTTTTGTCACTGCGCGGCAATCATTTTCGACTGCGGAAGAAGGAGATTTCGAAATAGTACAGTTTGAGACGGAATGAAATGAAAGCCCATTACTCATATCACCGAGCCTCGACAACCTGAGATGCCAAAGACGTATCCTCCTCGAAACGCGGCTGCTGATATGTTCAGACAACAGGAACGTGGTGGGACTAAAGCTCACGAACAATTGAGAATTCTTCTTACGCAGGCGCTTTCGTCGTTTATCAAGCGCGGCTTTCCATTTCGTCTATACAAGAATACAGAATCCTTGAATGAGCTCCAATTTTCTAGACTTGTGGTTTCTTCAAACAGAGTCTGTAACAGTCCCGAGTCGATCACGGTCACCTAGTCAAGCACGTCGCGTCAAGTGGCGCAATTATGCCAAATCAATAGATTTCAGCCAAAGCAATCAAGCTATTACAAGACGTTTGATTTCTTTTTATGAAGGGGATAGTGGACCCAATAGACACCCTCACGTTTATCTCGTGCAGGAGCCAGCTTGAATCGCGACAATGGGGAGCTCACCAAGACAAGCAGAATGTGCGCCTTCCCCCCCGCGGTTGGCTAGTGGATACTTCTAACTGGTTAGAATATTCTGCAATCGCGGTCATCCTGAACCGCCCTAGCTAGGGCAACAAAAAAGCCAAAAAAAAACAAGGAAAAACATAATTTAACGACGGTCGGGCATGGCATAATAGTTAGAGCGCGCTATCTCATACTATCCTCAATCTCAAGCAAGATGTTGTGTCAGGAATGTCACAAGATATTAGACGGTCAAGCTAACATATTACATCCCTTCGCTGGCACTAACCCCGGGAAGCCCTTGTTCTACCATCACCTCTTCGCTTATTTGATTGAATTCGCAGCTCAAGGCGGTTGCGAGATATGCAAAATCCTCTGGGACAGGTTGTCGGATGCGGAAAGAGAGCTTGTGCGCCAAACCAAGAACCAACGCCTCCCGTGGCATCCGTTGGCCGTCCTTCGAGGGCTAGCGAAACCGGATCTGAGCTTTTACGGATGGACCATATACAAAGCCTCCCCCAGCGACGGCTGTCAAGTGAGGTTCCAATTCGGTAGTTGGGGTTCCAAAATTATTGATATATTTTTCTTGCAAGCTAATCGTGCGTATTTTCCATTCGATATTTGCTGTGTAGATTTTGCTTATTAGAGGTATAGGTACACTTGAGTTTGAAGCGCGGGGAGAGATTTATAAGCTTGCCAGCATTGAAGATCTTGTGGCAGATGGACCTGCCACAGAGAGCATGGAATCCCCCAGCAATTGGGATTTAATACGGTCTTGGGTCGACTCGTGCAGTCCATCCCACGACAGGCATGGGTGCTGCCACCAATTTGTTGGCTTGGCAACTTCTGAAGTCCCTTCGAGATTGATTGATGTAGGGGCGGGAGACACGGGTCAAGAAATACGTTTGAGCTTGTTTCCTAAAGGAAGGGCGCCACTTCCATACGTAACGCTCAGCTATACGTGGGGTCAAAATCCGTCTCTTGACCAATTGCCCCTCCTAAGGAAGGGTACTCTTGAAACTTTCTCCCGAGGAATTTCATTCTCTACTCTTCCTCGCCTGTTTCAGGATACAGTCGAAGCGATGCGCAAACTGAAATATCGCTATCTCTGGATCGATGCATTCTGTATTATACAGGATGACATACGAGACTGGCAACGAGAAGCAGCTGTTATGGGTCAGATCTACCGAAAATCAGTCCTGAACATAGCCGCTGGTGGGGCAAAAAACAGCCATTCACCACTTCTCGGCGAGAGAGACGCTTCATTTGTTCAAGCTTGTAAGGTTGAACTCAACTGGCCTAAGATCTCTAGCAAGATCTCTAGCTTCTACGACCGGATGGAGGCTCGAGGTACCTTTTATGTGTTTGGAAAGGACTTTCTGCAAGAGAATATCTTACGGACGCCGCTCAACCGCCGGGCCTGGGTGATGCAAGAACGTATGTTACCCCCCCGGGTCATCCATTTTGGAAAACACCAGCTCTTCTGGAGATGTCAGATGCACACTGCATGTGAAACATTTCCGAAGGGAATACCAGAGGCAACAGGTTCAGCTGCTTTCAGTCAATCGGCCTACGGCGTGGACTTTCAACATTTGAGTTGCACGCGGGGCCTCCTTGAAGATCTCTGGTTCCAAGTTATTGAAAACTATTCAACTTACGGAATCACCAGGGAGTCGGACAAGCTTATTGCTCTATCTGGCATCGCACGGATGTTTGGCGAGGAGGTGAAAGAGACAGACGACAAATACATTGCAGGCCTTTGGCAAAGCAAATTCATTCCATCGTTGCTATGGTTAGTTAGTGATGGGAAGCAAGGCGATGGCAGTCCCTCTCAGAGATCCGCGGTAGGTGAATCCATGGACTATATAGCGCCATCCTGGTCGTGGGCCTCCGTACGTGGCAAGATAGAGCATATATTACGGGACTTTAAGATCTCTAAGGTCTACAACAAATATTCCCCTCTAATAGACATATTGGAAATATCTGCTTCACCAACAAACATAGAAAATCCATACGGCCAGGTTCACGCATGCTACATCAGACTTCGGGGGACGTTGCTTTCGAGCCATCGGTTCTTCTGGAGCCGGTACGGGCTTTTCGAGACGCAATCAGAGAAGAAATATAACGTCTTGTACGCTTTTACTGGATTTCTTCAGAACGTTGTGGTCTGCGTCATTGACGACATGAACGATTTCAAGCCTCGGAAGACGTTCCTGCCTTCTATTCCGGGGCTGCTCAGCCCTCCAGATGTCAACTTTCTGCCTTTCGTCTGGAGACCGGATAATGAAGACTGGACTGGCATCGCTGATCTCGAGGGGCTTCTCATTGCTCGGACCACTGGGAGAGACAATGAATATAGGCGAGTTGGATATTTTAAGTCCCAAAAACATGGTGGGAACATATCCGCCTTCCTCGGCCGGGAGCTTTCAGGGATTTTCCTAATTTAACCGTACTTGTTTATTATGTATTCTCTTGGAAAGTAGGATATTGCAGTTATTTGCGGGGGTCTCTTAATATTACGAATCACAATTCAAGGCCTCGAAGGCAAGTAAGAGAGGTTCAATTACTATTATTTGGGGCTGAGAAAAGAAGAAACGAGCTTTATATCTCCTCCATTTACTATATATAAATATTAATCTACTAGCGTACTATTACTTGACCCTAACTAAGCTCTAGCTAAATAGTCTTTATTATAAGGCACGTAATAGTAAAGTAATATATAAGTAGTTAAGGCAAGTAAGCTATAGAGTAATATTTGTAAATATAACTAATTTCCAAGAAGTAATTCTAATAAAAGACTAATTAATATCTCTTTCTAAAGCTATAAATATCTCTTTATATATTTCCTAGTATTTAGTTAAATATATAAAACCCTTTACTTAATTAGGAAATATAATTCCGTATAATTCATATAATTCTAATATAAGTATTACTTAAAATAAAAAACCAGATATATAATATTTAATATTTGCTTATATATTATTATATATATCTATTATATTTATATAAAGCTAAAATAAAGCCTATTTATACTTTTAAAAATAATTATTAAAACTTAATAAAATAATAAGATAAGGTTTTAAACTAATACCTGGTCTTATTAATTAAACGGGTATTACTTAGAAATTATTAATAGTTTACTTAATATTATAATACTGGCTATTAACTCTTCTAATATAAAGATTATAATATAAAGTAACGGGATTACAGGTATATATATAAATTTAGGGCCATTAATAGGCCCTATAATATCTTATCGAGCCCTATAAGCCCTATAATTAGTCTGAATTAGAGATATAAGGCCCCTAAAGCCTACTAAAACCATATATAGCCCGATTAGGAGGCTATATTAAGCTATAGGCTTTCTATAGGCCCTTAGCCTCTGATTTTTTAGGCCTGTATCCGTAATTAGTAGCGAGATAAAGTAAGCTTTATTATCCTTCTTGGGCCCCCTACTAAGGCTCCTTACTTTCTTCTTTATTTACTCTCTTCTTTACTTACTTTCTTCTTTACTTACTTTCTTCTTTACTTACTTTCTTCTTTACTTACTTTCTTCTTATCTAAAGCTAGTATGGCTACTTTTAGTAGTTTATTTAGCTTCCCTGATTTATTAAATGGCTAATTAGAGCTTCTTTCTCTCCTAATTCTTCTGATTTAGACAAATTAGAATATACTAAAGCTACTAAAGATAAAAAGGATATTTGGTATAATTTATTATTTAATTCAGAAAATAAAGATAATAATTTAATTATATTGAGCTTTATTCTTTCTCTCTATTCTCTTATAGCTACTTCTATAGCCTTTATAATACCTGATATTATTTATAAAGAATACTTAACTAGTACTAGAATTAAGGCCATTCATATACTTAAATAAAGGAAATCTATAGGTAATATTAAGAAAATTACTAGAGTATTACGAATGCATATTTATAAGCTTATAAGCCTTACTAGGTAATATGAGTAGAAAGAGAATAAGAATATATCTCTAGAAGTACATTATATCCTGAATTAATTTTATTCTAATTAACTAGCTATTTCTTCTAATATTATTAAATATATTTTGCAAGTTATTCTTTAAAATTCGATTATATATAGTTTCTCTTATACTATAATTATAAAGGAAATAAAAGAAAGGATTATAAGATAGCTATATAAATGATTTAAAAGATTTTTATTATAGCTAGCTATTCTTAATATAAATTAATAGTAAAGCCTGGTTTGAATAAGCTTAGTAAAAAGTAGAGGCTAGACTAGTATTTAGAATATAAGTATTAGAGTTTTGAGAACTAGAAAAATATTATTTTTATAGATAAGATAATAGTATAATTAGGAAATATAAGAGGAAAAAGAAAAATATAGGAACTTCCTGGAGAGGCATATAATAAGTATTATATAAGGAAGTAATAGAAAGGCTTTTCTGAATTTATATTTTAGGAATTATTCTTATATAATAAAAAGGGGCTATATTATATATGGGAAAAAGAAATTATATAGTAAAAGCGAGAGAGAAAGACTAATTTGAATATAAAAAATTCCTTGATTAAGAAGGCAAATAAGTAAAAATAGGAAAAGTAATAAAGAAAGTGGCTAAGGGATTAGACAAAAGTATATAAAAGAAAGCCTGGTAGAGTAAGAAAAGTATAGAAGTATAATAAGGAAACTGGAGCTTTTATAGTAAAGGATAAATAAGGAAGAATTAATTAGTATTACTACCAAAAAAAGATCCTTATTCTCAAGCTTTTACCTTTTATAAAAAAGTATTAAAAGGATTATCTCAAGATACTTATTTAAGAGAATAATATATTAGCTTATAAATCTCATTATTAATAAGAGGTTTATAATCTCTGGAGGATTATAAAAATAATCTGGCCAAGTAACTTACCTGATTTAAATACTATTGAGCGTTTATGGTTTTGGATAAAGAAGGAAACTACTAGGCAAGGGCCTACTAGTAATAAAAAGAAGCTGAGAGTAAGATTGGAGAAATACTGGGAAAGCATATCTCAGTATAAGATTCAAGAGTGGATTAAAGCAATTCCTAATTATATAAAGGAGGTAATTAGACTAAAAGGGGGGAATAAGTATAAGGAAGGACGAAAAAAGGGCCAGGAGAAAATAGTAATATACTATGGCTAGTATATCTTCACTTATTACTGATTGGGTCAGCTGATTTACCCCGCTATATACTAATTAATTAAACGACTGGAACCCTTCAGGGGGCAAGTGAGACCTTATAGGGCACTTTAGTGGACTGCATAAATTTATGCCCTGTAATCCCGTCACTTTATTCCGTGATCTTCGTACAATATTGAGACCAACTACCCATGGTTCCCGCCCATCCTCACATCGGCTTTGTGAGCTTCGTAAAGTCGCGAGCCGAGTTGCGAGCACCGGTGATATTGAGCTCCCAGTGGCCCTTCCCAACATTATGGAATCCGATGTTGGTGCTGGGCGAGGCTGGATTCGCTATGGAAAGGTTGCTCACGCCATATCCGAAGAAGGTGTCTCCCATGGCTGGGACAAAGGCAGCGCCACCGAACCATGAGCTACACCCACAACAGACCACGTCCGCCTTCCAGTGTGTGGCATTGACGGTTGAAGTTTTGAGGACCTTCGCGGTGGTGCCGTTATAGAGCGCGGGTGGATGGTACGCGCTTTTATTATCGTCAGTGTCCAAATTGAGAGAAAATTGTTTACTTTGTGAGACTTACGTCGCCCAACGAGGTGACACTATGATATTAGTACCGTGTGCCCATGCGACGAGGAGGGGGCTCCTGAGCATGCACCCACCGTAGGCGATGGCAGCCCAGGTCATGTCGATTGGGGCTACAATGGACGTGTATATGTCGAACGGCGCTGCTGCAACCTCGGGGATGCCCACGCTATACTGTACTCCGCTGACAGATTCTGTCCACGAAAGTACTGAACCATTGGCCGCGGTTGCCAGCAGAGCAACAGTACTGACTGAAAGACGCATTGCTAGTATGATGAATGTTGACCCGAGGGAATAAATATCAAGTATCTCCGTACTGATGAGTCCTTGCAACGGATATCAACGAAGAATAGCACGAGTTTAGAAAGATAAAAAACGAGGGAACGAGACTGCCGGCACTCTTTTCATATTGATATCAATGTTTCGCAGGGATTTTTAGATTCAAATGTATACTACTACAGTCGGTCCGATCCAAAAACGGCAAAACGGTTGCCCTTTTGCGCCCATAACAACTTTTTAGTTACAGCCCCGATTTATTAATACTGAGCGGGGAAATTGTAGGATGGAACCAGGTCAATAAAACCTATTAACCCAATTTCTAATAGATTTTGTGGTTAATTAGTGATCGAATTTTAAAGTACACGGACAATTTATACTTTTTGTCACGGTTGCATGTCACCCATTCACTTACCGCATTCCCAACTGTACCGGATTTAGCCAATATTACGTAACGTGCTGGTGTCATCTAAACATTTAAGTATGAGCTTCTCTCGCAAGCTCTTACTTCCCTCCTTAGTTGGTTCTTCTTTAATACAACGGAATTTGTCCTATGCTCTATTTGTTAGTTTTTTTTGGGGGTGAGGGGGGTGGGATAGGGAGGATTTTTAATTATATAAAACGCAAGAATACTTTAGAAAAGTCAGGTATACTTATATAAGTAAATAGTATATTAAGCTTAGACTTATAAGGGTTTTAAGTTTCTATAAGTATCGGTTTACCAGGAACACGTAATACTATTATATAATATATATGAAATACTAATATATAAATTAGTAAAGTGGTTAATATTCAGAAGTAAGACTTATAGTATTATAGTATTAATATATAATTACTAAATCTGCTAAGCCTAATAGAATATAAGGTTATATAACTATATTTTATATTCTATATTCTATTACCTATATTCTATTACTTATATTCTATTATTAATATTCTATTTCTCGAGTCTTATAACTATATATATAACTTCTAAAGAAATAGCTATATTATAATAGAAATATAAAACAAATAGTAATATATAGAAAAGAATAGGCTTCTATAGTATGAGATTATAGTATATAAATAAAACATAGAATTAAGAAATAAAGATTAGTTAATTTCTAAGAACTAAAAAGAAAAAAAAAGTAATATAAGCGAATTATAAATTATATAGATATCCGGAGGTTATATAATAGAACTATATAACTAATAGAAGCAAAATTCCTATTATAATACTAATACTAGAACTTTTCTAAAAATGTAAAAAAATAATATTTCTCTTTAATTATATATTAATTTCCTAATTTGGTATAATACCAGATTTCCCAAATACTTTATATATTTATATATATTTGTTTTTTATTCTATTTATATTTAATTTATTTCTTTATATTTAATTT
Source organism: Hyaloscypha bicolor E (assembly GCF_002865645.1). Taxonomy (NCBI): domain Eukaryota; kingdom Fungi; phylum Ascomycota; class Leotiomycetes; order Helotiales; family Hyaloscyphaceae; genus Hyaloscypha; species Hyaloscypha bicolor. The sequence continues at coordinate 1,793,116 of NW_020194619.1, read as the reverse complement.
ATATCTTTATATTTAATTTATTTCTTTATATTTCATTATATTATATATATATATTAATTAGATATTTAAAAGTATTTTATAATTTTAATTTTATTATAAAATTAATAGAATTTAATTTTTCCTCAATTTATTTAACCTTTATAATTTTTTATTATTATTTATATTTCTAATAGAAATATATTATATTAATTATTAGATATTTCTCTCGAATAGTATTTAATTTAATAAGATATTTTTATAAATAATTAATAATAGTTCTATTTCTAATATTTTATTAATTATAGATTTAGCTAAAATACTTATATTATAGAATTCTAAAACTAGAATATTTCTAGTAATTCTCTTATATTTAATAGAGAACTAATAGATAATATTAATATATCTAGTTTTATTTATTAAAACTAAAATATATCCGATTTAGGAAAAGAAATCTCTATTATTTATAAATAAAATATATATAAAAATAATTAAATATAAAAACCTTTTTACTAGTTTTATATATTTCAGTTCTTTAATAATATTTTTAATTTACTATTAAATATATTTATATTAGTTTATAATAATTTAAATAATAATTAATAGATTTTATAAAGTTTCTAATTAATAAACTAATATAATATATACTTCTTTAATATATTAAATAATATATTAGTTTTTAATAAAGAGATTTTAATAAATAGTATTTTTATTATTTATAGTAATAATATTTTTTATAGAAATAGTTTAAAGATTTTTATATTAATTATTAATTTACTAGTAATATATAATACTATTATATAAATATGAAATATTATTTATATAAGTTAGTAAAGTTATTATTATTATTTAAAAGTAAGAATTATAGTATTATAATATTAATATATAATTTCTAAATCTATTAAGCCTAAAAGAATTTAGTTTACTAGTTAAGTTATTTATAAAATATAAGATTATATAATTATATCTCGTATTCTGAGTTCTATAACTATATATATAATTCCTAAAAGAAAATAGCTATATTAATATTAGAACTTTTTTAAAAAAATATAAAAAATAGTATTTCTTTTTAATTATATATTAATTTACTAATTTGGCCTAGTATTAGATTTTCCAAATAGTTTATATATCTATATTACTTTTAAGATTTTTAGTTATATATTAAAGGCTATAGCCTTTTATATATAACTTTCTTTTCTATAATATTCTCTTTTTTATATATCTATTTTCTATTTTATTTATATTTGATTTATTTTTCTATATTTAATTATATTATATTTATATTAATTAGATATTTAAGAGTATTTATTAGCTTTAATTTTATTATAGAATTAGTAGAATTCGATTTTCCCTTAATTTATTTAACTTTTATAATTTCTCGTTATTTATATATTTAATAAAATATATTATATTAATTATTAGATATTTCTTTTAAATAGTTCCTAATTTAATAAAATATTTATATAATAATTTTAAATTTATATAAATTATTAATAGTAGTTTTATTTCTAGTATTTTATTAATTATAAATTTAATTAAAGTATTTATATTAAAGCCATAAGCTATATTATAGAATTCCGAAATTAGAATACTTCTAATAACTCTCTTATATTTAATAAAGAACTAGTAAATAATATTAGTATATCTAGTTCTATTTACTAGAACTAGAATATATCCGATTTAGAAAAAGAGATTTCTATTATTTATAAATGAAGTATTTATAAAAATAATTAAATATAAGAATTCTTTTACTAGTTTTACGAATTTTAGTTTTTTAATACTATTTTTAATTTGCTATTAAATATATTTATTAAGTATTTTTATATTAGTTTCCAAGGATTTAATAGCTTAAATAGTAATTAATAGATTAATATAATATATATTTCTCTAGTATATTATATAATATATTAGTCTTTAATAGAAAGATCTTAATAAATAATACTTTTATTATTTATAATAATAATATTTTTTATAGAAATAATTCAAAGGTTTTTATATTAATATTTTTATATAAAAGTAATTCTAGTAATATTTATATAAATAATACTTTTATTAAACTTGGAATTATAATTAAAAGTAAGGTATTTATATTTCTTAGCTAAGAATTTAGTCTTTTAGAGTTTTAATTACTTTACTTTTATAAAATTATTAGTTTTAATAAATAGAATATTATTAATTTAAAGACTAATAATTCCGAAAAATGATTTATTATAAAAAAAACAAGAATTATAAATTAATTATTCTATAAAAAGCTTATTAATATAATAGAAATAATAAGTTTTAAATTAGTAATTTCTAGTTTTTAGTATATTATATAATAGTTTTATAATTTTTAAAATAGAATTATTTTTTAGATTTAGTTCTTTAATAAATTTATAAAATAAGTCAATATAAAAATTATAATTAAATAAAGTTATTAATTAGATATAAGCTTATAAGATATTATATAAATATAATTCTATAATATTTATTATTATAATAATAATATTAAAAATAATTCTCTGGCTAATATATTAAATAATAAATAATTATATTAATATTATATATTTCTTATTATTATTATAAGTTTAGATAACTAGTCTCGATTTTTTAAACTCTTTTTCTATATTCTTATTCTTAATCTTATTAATAAACCGGGAATTAAAGATATATATCTTTTTTAGTATTTGAAATTTAAAAATAATCTTAAATATATTCTTTTCTAAAATACTAGTAATTTTAATTTAATAGGAGTTATATAGGTTATTATTTTATAGAAATACTATAATATCTGAATTTTTATAAGAATATTCTTTATTATACTTTAGTAAAATAATAGAAATAATAAAAGAAATTATATTTATATTACTTTTAGTTGCATTATAGAATTCGGGAATAGTTTCAGGTTCGGAGCTATTAGTAATAACCTTAATATCCCTTATATAAAAGAGTTTTATAGAGATTAAATAGAAAATAGTATTATTATATAATAAAGCTAATATATAATTCTTTTTATTAATAATTACTAGCTTATATAGTTTATTTTAATTATTAGATTAATTAGTATTTCTTTTATATTATATAAGAATATCCGAATTTAAAAGAAGTTTATAGATATTAATAATACTAGAACTATTTCGAATATTAAAGATATTTATAATTTAGTATTTAGCTTAAAGCTCTTGAATTTCTATTATTATTATTTTAAGTATTACTAATTACTATAATATAATTAATAATAAGGTATTATATTTGGGTATTTAAAATAAAGTATTATAAATTAAAATAATTAAAATAATATTATCGAATTCTATAGAATTATTAATAGCCTTAAAAGCTATTTAAAATATAATATTTTTATTAATTCTATTAATTTTAGCTATAATAATAAAATAAATATATTAAATCGGGCTATAATAGTATTTTTTAATTTTAATAGAATTATAAGCTTTTATAGAAATAATCTTAATCTTAGTTCCTATAATATTTATAAATTAAATAAACTTTTTACTAGTAAATTACTTTCTAGTATCTACTATAATCTAATTAAAAGAGCCTAAATAGGTATTAATCTAATACTATTTTAGGGTATTTCAAATATATAAAATACTAATATTTTAAAGTTATTAGCTAGCTTAATATCAAATACCTTTATTAATAATATAGAATATAGGTTTACTAGAAATATAGAAAATATTAATAATAATAGAATAATTAAAGCTAATATTATTTCTTAAATTAAACTTGAATTATTTTAGTAATTATCCGAATTTCTAGTATTACTTATAGTATTTTATAAGGTATTTAAGAGCTTTTATATTAATATTATAACCTGTTTATTTTAGTATATTTCGGAATTTACTAATAAATAAATAACTAAAATAGTAATATAAATATTATAATTTAATTTCTATAAAAAAGCAGGAATTATAAATAAAGAATTCGGAAATAAAGCTTTATAATATAATATTCTAAAGCAGGAAAAAGTATTTAAAATATTATATTATAAATATAAAATATCTAATAGAAATAATAAAATTATTAATAAAATTATTAATAAAATTATTAATAAAATTATTAAAATAAACTTCTAGTTTATTTATATTAGTTAAGCTAAATAGAAATAGAATTTTTATAAATACAATATAGAATTATATTTACCTAATTAGTATTTTTATTATTATAAATTTAATAGAAAATATAGATCTAATACTAAACTAGATATTAATTTGACTTTTAATAGTATTATTAATTACAATTCTATAAAAATAATAAAAATTATATTTTAATATATTATTACTTATAAATATCTAGATATTTTTTATTTATTTAATAAGTTCTAAAATATAGTTTTTATTTATTATTTAGTATATAAAAGAAAGAGAAATAAGATTATTTATAAGAGTATTAATTATAAAAAAAAATTATGCAAATAATAGAAATAGCTAAAAAGCTTTTAATAAAAATAAATTGAAAATCTAAATAATATTTCTCTCTTTTATTTATTTCTATTAATAAAACTTTAAAAGTATTATTTTCTAGTTTATTTTTATTATTCCTATTATTATTTTTTCTTTTAATTCTAGTAATATATTATATATAAATACTATTAAAATATTTATTAAAATTATAAGAATTTCGGAATCTAAACTAATAAATATTTCTATTTTTAAATTAAGCCTTTTTAGTTTTTTATTTTTCTAATATATTTTTCTATAAATAATATTCGAGTTTTTTATATATAAAATATAATTTCGAAATATAATTATTATAATTATAGGATTTAAAGTAATTATTATAGATCCCGAAATTATAATAGAATCTATATTAATAATTTCCGAATAAATAATAGCTTAGAGAATTTTAAAAATAGTATTATTAATTAGTAAAATAAAATTTAGTATTAATTTATTACTTCTTTTTATAAGTAATAATAAATAATTAGAGCTTATTAATAAACTAGCCGAGTTTATTAAAAGAGTTCGAAACTATATATTAGTATATTAGTAAATCTTAATAGGAAATAATAATTTTATTATATAAGAATTCGATATTTTATAAAATAAAAATAAGGCTATATTATAGTTTATATAGATTATTAATTAGTATTTAGATAAACTCGAATATTATTTTCTTAAAATCTTTAATTAATATAATTACTAAAATAATACTATTTTATTTATCTAAATTTTAATAATAAAAACCGGGGCCTTTAAAAAAGCTATAGATATTTATATAAGCTTTTTTATACTAGTTTTTTTTAATATAATAAAAAAGCTCTTATTAGTACCTTTTTTAAAAGTTTTATATATTAATAAATATCGAGAAAAATAATAAGTTTATAATTAAAACTATTATTAATTCTATTATATTTCTATATTTTAGAATATATTTTTATTATTTTTCTAATAAGCTTTCTAGTAATAATAGTAAATATTAATTAATAAAAGTTCGGATTTAGTAATAATAATAGTAAAAGTAGAAGTAGTAAATAACTTTAATTTTATAAAAAAATGCCTTAATTTAATTAGCTAATTAACTAAAAATATTTAATTCTCTTTTATCTAGTTTCTTCTAAAATAAAATAAACTAATATAATAAATTATTTTAAAAGATTTATTCTAATCGGGCTATTTTTAATAATATTGGCTTTATATTAAATATATATTTTTTTTTCTAAATAATATTAAATAGAAATTATATTATAATAAAGTATATATAATTTTATTTAATATAAATATTATTATATTAAAGGTATTTTTAAAGAATTTATAAATTAATATAATTATATTAACTAAAGGTTATATTATTAAAATCCTTAAAGTTATTCTTAAATAAATTCTATAAGTTCTTATTAAAAGTTCTATATAAAATATACTAATATAGTTTAGTATTTAAATATTTCGTTTATAATAAGAAATTTAGGAAATAAAATATTATAATTCCGGAAGAATCTAAAGCTTAAAGGGCTTAATTTAATAGAAAAATTAAAGTTTATAATTAAAGAGCTTTAAGGATATATATAAAATATATATAAAATATATATAAGATATATATTTCGGAAAAAGAATTTTATAAATATAAGTATTATATAAATAGAAGAAATAGTTTCCAAAAAAGTAATTTCAAGACTAAAAAAAGTTAATTTTAAAGAATAATAGAAATTAAATAGTTAAATAAATAGTTAAATAGCTAATTATCTATTAATTAATAAAAGCTAGTATTTTCTTTTTAGGCTATTAAATGCTTTTCCGGAATTAATAGTAATTTCTTCTTTTAACTAGAAATAGATTACTTATTTTAGGCTATTAAATACTTTTCTAATTAACTAAGTCTTTTTCTAATTTATAAATATTAACTAATTAGTATTAGTTTACTAGTAATATATAATACTATTTTATATAAATTAATAAAATTATTCTTATTTAGAAATAAGAAATATAATATTATAATATTAATATATAATTTTTAAATCTATTAAATCTAATAGAGTCTAGTTTATTTATTAAATTACTTATATAATATAAGATTATATAATTATTACTTGTATTCTATTATTTCTAATTAGTTTTAGGTTATATAACTATATTATATAATTATTAATAACTATAGCTATACTAATAATATTATAAATAATAGAACTAATAAATATTTTCTTTTTTAATATAATATAATTAGATTTTAATAAGATTAAATATCTTTTTTATTTAATAATTATTTTTTCTTTAATTTAAATAATAGCTTTATTTCTAAATAACCGAATTTTAAATAAATATAACTTAATTCTTTCTAATCTATATATATAAATAAATCTTAATAATAAGCTCTTAAATTTTTCTAATTTATATATTTACTAAATAGTATTAGTTTACTAGAAATATATAATACTATTATATAATATATATAAAATACTAGTATATAAATTAGTAAAATAATTAATATTTAGAAATAGGAATTATAATATTATAATATTAATATATAATTCCTAAATTTACTAAGCTTAATAAAATCTTAAATTTTTCGAATTATTATTAAAGAAAATATAAAGTATTAAAAGATATAATAATTTTATATTAGTTATTATATATATTATTTCTTTTATTATATTAATATAATTATAAAAGTATATAAAACCTTTATTAAATTAAATTTATTTTACTTTTATATTATAAAGCTTAATTATGAACTAAATATTATTTTAGTTATATTTAATTATATATATTATAAAAGATATAATTTTTTAAATAAAATAAAGTATAAAAATTTATATATACTTTATAACTTTTACTATATTAAAAATATTAAAAATCGGGAAACAGGGAATTATTTACTATAAGCTATATAATAATTCTAATTAATATAAATTATATTAATTAGTATTATAGTAAACTTTATTTTATTTTATTGTTTTTGGATTAGACTAACTATATGTTCTCCAAATCTCCCAATTGCTATTAAACAGGCAATGAGAATATTTTGGTGCTTAACCTCCTTGTTTGTTTCCTGTTTCCTGTTTGGTTCCTATATGGAATTAGCCTTGTTTACTCCTGCCGAGTTCTTTCGGATAAACAAATTCCTTATAATCTTAATTCAATAACTATTTAGAGATACTGCATTTCGAATTGACACGGGATAAAATTAAAGATCTCACTATCAAGCCCTTGGCTAGCAGCTCGGAACTTATATCTTTACAGGCAAGGCAGGAAACTGGCTACGGAGTACTCCGATAACAGAGTGGCCATCGGCTGTTGTCTGTTACCTGAATTTCAGCATCAAATGAAATACAAGGTAAATATTATTAGTTAAAACGTAAACCCAATGACGCTGCGTGCCAGATCTGAACGAGCAGATGAACTAAGCTTTTAACTACTGTTGCAGTTAGGATTTCTCAATGGGGCGTAGCGCGATCGCTTCGCATGGCCGAGCTCTTTGAATATATATTCCAGAGCTTCCACACCTCACCTTGAGCTCTATTCTAGCTAGCTTTAATTAATTCTTTTAATTTCAGTGCAACTCCCTACTCTGCTCAATTTACGTGCATTAACTACCGTTTGTGCAGCTGGTGTTCGGGGAAATCTACTGATGTCGCACGAGCAGATGAAATTGAACAGGGACGAATCCCGCGACCTTAGATTAAGAATCTTAACTTAAAATTCCCCGCAGTTTTGCCGCGGCATATCACTCCATTTGGTTATACCGTTTTTAAAATTTTGGCGCGGTTCTCACGTGCAACTCGCTTGAAGGCTTTAAAGTGATTTTGGAGCCTCTTTTCATGTTCAGCCGATGTGAACAGTTTTGGTAGCTACCAAAGCAATCCCTTAAGAGGATGTTCGCTCAAGGATCAGATTTCCCTCGCAACACTTCAAATTCTTCAAATAACAACGGGCTTTCTATTCCAGTGGTGCTTAGAAACCTAAGCTCGTGCCTTTGGATTTCCTAATAAATATACATACAAGAAATCTCGGCATCGATGAAACGTTGAAATTTCGAGATGTTCCCCGTGAATTCACCCGCTTCAAAAACAAGCGAACTCGAATCTCTCTCTCCTGTGGGCTCACAAACAAGCAAGGATACCCAGTGTACGTCAGACGCCTCAATAATCACCCCGCCCCCGCCTTCAACCCCCCTCCTCCCCCACTTCTGTCTTCAGCCCAGCATCCTCCCTCTCCATAACTCCATCTCCATGTCAAGATGTCCTCTCTCCCCAGAACCCCCTTCTCAGTCCACGGCGGCTGCTTCTGCAAAGCAATAACCTACACAATCTCCATCCCGGCCTTCGAGTCCCGCCCGCTCCTCGATTCCGACCGCCACCCACCAAAACATGCATTCGGTGCTCAGACCAATGTGGCCGCGCGCTTACCGGTCATCAGTCTCGATCACTGTAATTCCTGTCGTCGGATCTCGGGCGCGATTATTCAGGCTTGGTTTATTTGCCCGCAGCGATGGGTGACTTTCTCCCTTCTGGCCCGCAACACGAGTTCCGACTCGAACACAAGTGAAGAGCGTATCACTCCAAAGACAACGGCAGAAGTTCTCCGCCCGAGTAAGGAGTTGGAGGAAGCGACGTATATCAAGGTTTTTGATAGCTCTGAGCAGGCGCACAGGACGTTTTGTGGGCGCTGCGGAACGCCATTAAGCTTTTTGTATTCGGGCCTCGGTGACGAGATGAGCAAAGAGGAGAACTGGGGCCCGTATTTTGATACTGCGTTGGGGACGCTTGAGAAGGAGAGTGCGGAGATAGAGGGAATGAGACCTGGGAGGCAGGGGTGGCTTGATGATGGGATTGGGTGGGTGAAACAAGTATTCGATGAGGGAGGGAAGAGCCTGGGTATTGAGAAGGTTGATACGGTATAAAGAGTGAGATAGCACACATTTGTAGGAGGACGCAGAAGACCTTTGCTCGAAGTCTCCTCAGCCAAGGTTCTAGAAACGAGTGTGAATCTTGCAATCTCGGATTGGGTCATTGCTTTAGCTAAGGGGTACCTCTCTTGCCCTCTTAAAAACCTTGAATGTGACTCCTGCTTTATCGAAAGCCCACTTCACTTCATCTGGTGGCTCTAACGCGCAGTCCTCAAGTTCTCTCTCACCAAGAGCAGCACATGATCTCTCCGTGATTGAAATATGTCTTGGCGTCTTAGCACGCGTTCTCTTGCTACCTGCTGAGCAGAAAACCAACTTATGATTCTCTGTAGCCCACCAGTCGATTCGGCCAGTGCGGTCAAACACGATCTATGCACATTTTATGAGTCAGCCAAGCACCAGAAGATATTTGAGGGTTTATATATGTCTCTGACATCTCACCTCCAACATCTCCAGATTCGGAGGCAAGCGTTCACAGAGTTGTGCCTCAAGACCACGACAGAAGACAACATAACCCAGCTCATTATACGACGGGAAAAGAACTTCCTCGTGGACTTTCAAAATCCTCAATTTCAAGAAGTTGGAAAGATTCAGACTTGTTGAATCGCTTCGAAACCGACTAGGAGCCATGGAAATATACAATTCTTCGAGACTCGACCTCAGAGGGCTGAGAGCCTCGCCCATGGCTGCCGGCGACAGTGCTCGCCGGATTGCCTCTTGATTCAACGTTGAGCTGAGGTCGAAATTCCAGGTGAATTTCCTCAGTTTGGGTGTTCGTGCAAGTATAATGTCGATATGGCGGCCAGTGGGGTTCGCCGAAGTCGAGATGGTTAGACTTTGCAGTTGTGAGTGAGGCACCTCTTCACCAGGTTCTATACCCATGGCATAATTGAAGCCATCGAGAGACAAATGTTCTAGCTGCTTCATTGCAAATAGTTTCAGAATATCATGAGCCGTGATCCTGGTATCCGAGATGGTAAGACTGCGAAGTGTAGATGCAGACGGTATTTGAAGCAAAATATCGTACAGATTCTCATCCAGTCCTCCACTCCCGATAAAGAACCCCCGAAGCGAGCCAAAATGCTCTTTTAGATTCAGAGTCTGTATATTGGGGAGAATGGATAAGATGTAATGCATGCGGCGACGAAGCTCGCTACCGATGGGCCATGAGAGGTGGGCTATGTTGATGCCTGAGAGGAAGCCGCCAGAGCGACGTTCGAGTTTCGTTATGAAGCCGTTCAGATGCGAGAGGCTTCCATCATCGCGGTATGCGTAGTCGAGCTTGATGGCGCGGGAGAACACTTCAAAAGCCACTCGAGATAAAGCTCGACATGACAGTGAGAGTTGGTAGAGCTCGTGGCTGGTGAGACTTGAGCAGATCTGGAGGAGAATCTCGTCTGGGACGTTGTGCACTAATATCTTCATCATTCAAATATTTAATGAAAACTGGTAATAGTAGGGTGAATTATCGTCGTCTTTTCTTGCAGGTGATCCGTTGCTTAAAGTTGGTGGTCAAGGCGATAAGGCTGGAGCCTTGGGGCTTGATCATTGCGCATGGGGACGAGGATGGGCTGCGCCACTTTCTACCAATCACATGCAGGGCAAAATGTTTTAAAGGGCGAGCATGCAAGCTTGTAAAATGTGCCTAGGCGTTGCCAAATGCTGTCATTTGTGTTTCGGTCCAAGGGCGATGCTCGTCGACGACGAGATCAGGGAACGCGAGCCTGGCCGGTAAATCCGTCCATTAGATAGTACGATGAGCTTTCATCGGTGACTGAATCAAGTCACCAAACTAGCAAAGCCACCACAACTCCCCAGAAACTAAACCCAATCTTGACGTTCAAACCTTTGGCCCCGTTTGCGCTGGTCAACGTCGAGCTAGTTGGACCCGCACTTCTAGAAGAAGTACTATTTCCCCCACCCGTTCCCGTAGGCACCGAATATTGGCTTGAAGTTGTTCTTGTGACCGTGACTGGGATACTTGAGCCACTGGTAATAGGCAACACACTCAAAGTTGTGCAAGGCGTCCCCGACACATTCGGGCACACATCCGTCCGATTCAAGCCTTTGTCCAAAGGTCCAGTTGGCCCAGTCTCGTACTTCCAAGCAATGCTGGCATTCAGGAAGTTCACTTGTCTAGGGTCGCTGTCGAGATACTGTTCATCACCCCACCTGCCTTCGAAGTAGAGCCATCCTGTGGGAGTCGTAGCGTCGGAAGGCACGAATGTGCCGTTTGTGGCTGACGATGGTGTATAGGTGTAGAAGTATGCTGACAGAGTAGGGTCCCATACCGGGCCAGGCGAAGTGTAGTCATTTACTGTTACGACGGATACGTTTCGGGAGTGCGTCCCTGCTACTGCGAAATTGGCGTGAGAGCCAAATGCACTGTAGATGATGGGCCGAGGACCCTTTTTTAATAGCGCGTCATATGTGAAAGCTTGTCCATACTGTCCACCATCAGCGGCGGTTGCATTTCCTTTCGAAGGAGCAACTTACTTCATGTTGACTGAGCCAGACGGAAATGGGGATTCCTTCCTTGAATCTCACCATGCTATGCTCCCAATCTCCAACATGATTCCCAAGGAGCTGCCCCAAAACAACCGATCCGTAGTTAAAAGCGTAGAAATACATATAATAAGCATCGACAAGTCCGCCTCCATGGTCATTGACAATGATAGCGCAAGATCTCGCGCCGACAGTCTTGCCGGTCACGGGATCAGGCAGGACGCCATAAAGCCAAGGTGGGTCCGTCGCCACATTGTCTTTGGAGGTAAGATAGATGGGGCATGCATCGAAGTTCTGCCCGCAATTTCCTAGAATGTTGAGTTGTTCGAGATCTGAAAGGAGGAGTGGTGAAGGGACATCCGCTTTGGGCAGCGCTGTGTAGTTGAGTGCGGGGTAAGTGTTGTTCAATTGCGCTTGAATGTCGGAAGGAAGGTAGACGTCGTTCTGGTCGAGATATACTAATGGCGCTACCTGGATGTTAGTGATGGATGGTTAATAGGAAAAGCCTTAATCTACCATAATTCGTGACGAAATCCGGAATGCTGGTGGTCTGTCGAGGTTGAAGCTGGGCGCTGGCAATTGTTGCTCCCAGCGACAGGGAAAGAGCAACGGAGGCGCGCATCTTGGACGATGACAAAAACTAGCTCCTGCTTCGTTCTACTCTCTTATGGGCATCAAGTAGACCGCTTCAATTGTTGACGACGTGTTGAGAGACGTTTGAGAGATATTGATTGCAGATGGGTGAACGGTGGTGAAGGGAGGGCGCTGTTGCACAGATTCAGGTACCACCGGCAAGCCAAAACGCGAACCCCTGTGGCCCGTACCTGAGCTAATCTCGCTTCGGATAGGGGCCTGTAGCGCTCACCTCACTCAAATCTGGATTCCGGAGGAGTAAGCAATTTCTAATTTTATGAAAACAACTCTCAGATTCTCAATCAAACGGCGACGCCAATGTGAACACACGCATCGGTGATAATCCCATAGGCTGAAAAAAAAGCACATGTTGTGTAAGCAGACATTGTGGTGGGGAAAAGCGTAAGCGCCACCAGCGCCTGAGCGTCAAATTCTAGGTGTAACCTTATCCGGCGGTACGAAGTATGAAATCCGAGCTCAGTGCTTTTAACCCCAGCAGCGAGTGTGAAATGGGAACTCACACCTTGCGAAGATACGAATATGTGCAAATTAAGCTTATAATCCTATAGATTCGGTGGGGTCTCAGTGGATTAATCTTGTGTAAGCCCGAATGCTATGCCTCCCAAAGTGGTACAGTCTCTGGTATCGTCCACTTCGGACGAGATAATGTCCGATATGCTCGAACCATCTTCGAAGATCTTGGAGAGACAGGAATTTGATTCCAGAGATCTTATTTGTGTCTGTATGCTCAATTCTATGCAACTAGCTGGAAAGAGAATATCTATACAGTCTACAGATCTAATGTGTGTCCCAAAGCTCATCCTCGTCTTACGCCTACATCGTCAGCCGCATCTATCTTGTGTGTAGGTTATGTACAAACTCATATTTGATCTTCAAGTCAACTTCTTCATGTGATAGAGTTTACCCGATAGTCCTGTGGAGGATGTCAGCTTTTGATATGTGAAATAAGGGTTGAAAAGGCTCCTCTACCTCGGACATCTCGAAGCTCTACGCCTCCCCCGCGTCCTCCGTTTAATGGCTGATGTTGTGCCAGTACTGAGACTGGGATTTATCATTTCAAGGCAGACATTACTCAACCAGCTCGCAGGGAATTTCCTGATACGTGAGCGGTACTGCCATAGTAAGCCCCCGCAAGAATGACAAATTTTCGGCCTTTGCTTGTCAACCTGCTAGTTCACCTCCGCTTTACAGGCAGATGAATAGCCAACGTGTGCTCGAGCTTAGCCAAAGAAAGTGGCTTAGCAAGAAAGTCATCAGCGCCAGCAGACTTGAACAACGCCTGTGCTTCAGAACTCACGACCGCCGTCAGAGCAATGATCGGATGTCGTCGGGAAAGGGCACCGGCTGCCTCCATCTCTCGAATCTCCTTTGTGGCCATGATTCCATCCTTCACAGGCATAGACTGGTCCATAAGTATCGCATCTATGGCAGAGTCGTTCTCTAGGATTTGACCGATCGCTTCTTGGCCGTTTTCTGCGAGCCAGACCCTGTATCCAAGGGAGGTCAACATCTTTCGGCCGAGCTTTTGATTAATCTGCGATGAGTAAGTAAGGGGTTTTGTGAAGATAAGCATGGGAGAAACGACATACCGGGTTGTCTTCAACGAGCAGGATAACAAAGTTCTTTGCAGTCGATTTTGGTGTTTGTGCTTTGTCATTTTCATTTACAAAATTGACCGTCGGTGCGAACCTTACCGTCCTTGAAACCTCGGTTTTCATCGGCCCTTGTTTTGCTGCAGCCATACGATGTGAAAACGTATGCCATATCAATGGCCTCGGTAGTGGAACAAATTGTAGAGCAGATTCAAGTTCTGGAATCTGATGTATCGGATGGAGAGTATCGTATGGGACGAGGACTCTCCATGAATCCTGTTTCAAAAGGGCCTGTAGACAAGCCGGATTGGCCTTCAGGAACGGAAGATCTGCCCATATATACTTCCAGTCAACACCCGCTAGAGCCGCAGTGTTATGTGTTATGACGACCTCAAATCCGAATTTCTCCCAGGCAATTCGAAGCCCTTCGATAGCTCGTTCATTGCCACCGTGGAGAATTGCAATTTTCGCGGGCTTTTGCACGTCGGCCGAGTTAACCTCCGTACCAGATTGCACGGGAATAGATATGGCAAATGTACTGCCAGTCCGTCCTGGCTCGACTCCCTCGACCTCGGGATGTCTGCTCTCGACAGTAATGCTGCCGTTCATGTTATGGAGCAACTGTTTGACGATGCTCAGGCCGAGCCCCGTTCCTCTCTGCGAGCCTCTCGTCTGAGCTTGTTTGAATGGCTCAAAAAGTTGAGGTAAAAAAGATGGAGGCACCCCGGGCCCAGTGTCTTTCACAGTAGCCACAAGCTTGCCTTCTTCAAACTCAACTAGTAACATAATGTAACCAGATCTTGTGAATTTTAGCGCATTGGAGAGAAGGTTCATCAAGATTCGATGAATGTAAGTCTCATCCAGGAAGATTGACTTTGGAACGTTGGGCTTGACAACGACCATTGTTTCCACCTCTGCTTCATCATCTTTATTAGGTAGCAACACAAGAATTGCTTCGCAGACGGTTCTGATGTCGAGAGCGACAGGGCGGGCTATAGATTCAGAGTCACTTTCCAATTTCGACCAATCCAAGACGTTATTTGTGACTGATTTGGGTTTGGGTTAAAAGATGCTAGCAACAAGGGGAATTTTGTAGCTTACTCAATGATAAAGTTTTAGTAGCTCGTTGAATGGAATGCAGTAGCAAACGGCCTTCCTCGGTTAATTCCGTCTGCGAGAGCAGGTCACTGTATCCTTGGAGGTGATGTAGCGGAGTCCTGATTTCGTGAGATGCAGAAGCAATAAAATCGCTTCTCGCTGCGGCTGCGGCTTCAGCATTCTCTTTTTGGGCAATAGTCCTCCACAACTTCTTGCGTGTCGATACGACCTCTGCCAGCTTGTTTCGAGAAACTGTTACAGCATGGGCTAGGAGGCCATTAGCCGCAATGCAAGTTGCAATTGCGATACTAACTACAGCAGTTGCTAGGATAGGTGGATAGCCTCTTGCTTCCGTCGGTGGTGATTTAGTCCAGAATGTTGCAGCTGCCATTCCTAGGTGGTGTCAGTATGAGAACATCAGATGGCGGGCGCAATGACTTACCAGTAAAATGCATGGCGGCAACTCCTGTTGTTGCTGCAATGGAGAAGAGGAATTGTTGGCCCAAATGCGTCTCCATTTGAGACATCAGGATACACCCCACGATGCATACAAGCCAACTAATTATGCCAGATAGTGCCACGAAGGCGTAATTTAGTGTGCAATAGCCACTAGGAATTCTTAGAGCATTAATCCCAGCGTAATGCATGCTGGTAATGGCGAGAGACCATACAAATCCCTTTGTGATGTTCTTCCACGTACAGCCCAAATACAGTGTTTCTCCAGTCAAAAAGAAAATATTCTTGGCTGGAGATGTGGTGAGATACGCAATGTTCACAATACTGCTAAGCGCGAACGTAGAGGCAGAACTGGAACCCAACAATGAGGAAGACCGCCCTGAAGTTGAGTGGTCGCCCGAGTCTGTGAAATCTGTCGTACTGTCCGCGTTCCCTAGTTCTTGGTTGTCATCTGAGTGTCGGATCAAGCTATGATTGGAAGACCCGAGCACTGGCAAAGTAGATATCTTTCTTGTTGATGTGCTGCCTGTTGAATTCTGTCGTGCGAGAGAAGGCGGGAATTGGTGATTTTCCGGGACGGGTGCGCTGTCCTCCACTTCAACTCCCTCCAGCTCAAACGGGTTCGGGCCGGAGGTGGGCCCTGGCGAGAAATCATCGAGGTCCTCTGACTGAGTGAGGAGTGGTCTGGAGTCGAGGTCCGAGGCTTGTCCTCGTGGTCGACTTCCCAAGCCATTTGGCAACTTCCTCCTCCTACGTTTCCCATTTGTCCTTTTTCGTTCTCGGCGGTAGACTTCCCATAGCAGGTCAGACCCCAAAGCTGCAAAGGTGAAAACGACAGCCAGCGCAGAGCTGAGAATTGTTAAAGCTGTGTTGATCCCAATCGAAATATCCAATTCGTATGCCAACGTTGCCACAAAATGAAGACTCCATATTGAACAGAATCCAAATGTCAGGCTAGCAAGTAATACCCAAACAAGCACGGCATTGAAACTAATTGAGGCTCTGGCTTGGCACATCCTGGAGCAAATGTTAGTCTTTACGATTGCAGGCAACGGTAACGGGGAGCATGCAATTGGGTAGATGTGAATGCACCAAGAAGAGAGATAACAATGGAGGCAGCAATCATTCCGCGATTCCAGTGTGGTTCAAGCTGTCGCAGAGTCCCATCTCCCCCAGCGTCTGCCATGGCGTCGATTGTGCCCATCGGCCCGCAGATCCCTATTTTCTACCAGTGTTATTGGTTCGGCATGTTCTCAACCTTCTTCCTGTGTAATGCGTCTTCGAGGCCAGTACTGCATCTACAGAGCGATCTTGAATTGTCCAGTGTTTCCGGGGCTGCCAGCAGCGTCCCAGATTGAGAGGTTCGAAATGTAGCAATTGATCAACGGGAGGTTCGTGTAGATTCGAGACTTTGGGAAGAATTGGGTGAAATTCTGGGGCAGGAGCAGCCGCGCAGATAGTGGTGCTTGCGGTGTCCGCGAGGCCGCGAGGGACGCGGAGAAAGGATGAAGACTCCCTTGCGCGCTGCGAGGTGCAGGGACCCAAATATTGGAGAACCTTGCTAGCTGAAAATGGTGTAGTTCTAGAACATCGGAGCAGGTACCGAAGTTTAGTCAGCGCCACTAGACTATTCTCGGCAGGCCCAAAGATAAATCAAAAGACCAAAGTCTTTATTATATTATAGAAGATTTTTTATTCACCATATCAACTCAACACGCTTTATGTTTGACAGCCAGTGCTGGAATTCTGGAAGGTAGCTGCGGCCGCATGGCCTTTAAAGGGAGTGGGGCAATTACTTTTTAGCGAAGCCCCTATTCAAACTCAAAAGGGGCTTTGGCGAGAGTTGACGGCCCGAAAGTGGTCACGAGACACTCCCCTAATGGGAAAAAAGGGTTGCTCGTTCGTAACTGCATTTCTCTTCTAAGATTCGTATATATGAATAAACTCCAACGGTACAGGCTTCGACGATCGCTCAACCTCCTCACCTCCAGTCCTCAACCACCTCTGCAGCTTGACAAAAGCCATCAGAGCAGCGTCAACAAAATCAAAATAGTCCAACCCAATGAACGAGGTAGCCGTCTTGAACATTGCTTTCGTAAATCTTCCATGTGGAGTAAGTTCTGCCGCCGAAAGTGCAGATGCGATGACGAAGAGGAAGATCCCGGGAATCTGTTTCCACCGGGAAAGCTTGACTCGCCACATAGTCGCCCAGAGATGAGTTAGTTCTTTCAACGTGCAAACCTTTGTGAGTGAAGATCGTTCGACGATGGCTTTGCAGTAAATGAGGGCAGCAATTCTGCAGCTCTTGTATATGAAATCACTTGCTAAAGGTGAAGCAAGTGATGAGCCGTCCGGCAGTGAGGCGATCCGATCTCTGATCCATGTCGCAGTAGCAGTTAATTTCATCTGCTCTGGCTCTGCAGAATCTTGTTCGGCGTGTTTTATGAGCGCCAAAATCACGAAACGCATGTCGTCAAGGATTGTCGCTGTCTCCTTGCCGATTTGAAGCTCCTCAGTGATGCTGCAGAAGTCCTGCTCCGCAGCTACAAATGGGATACTCATTTCAACTGGGTGTCGAGGTTGAGTGGGCTCCACATGCGAAAAAGCAGGCTCGATGTCGTACGAGCACGCAACGTTATAGTCAATGCTGCTCAAGAAGTTAGAATCTTTGCAAAACAGATTGCTAGATGAACTCCTCCGCACATACTGAAGAACCATCTTCCTCACAAATCCACTCAGTCCCAAATTGTGCAGCCCACCACGCAATCGAATCATCTCTTTCAGTCCTACTATATGGCTTTGCACAACATCACGATTACACCAATACCACTCATTCACCATCAGATAGAGAACACCAGCGATGGCTTCGGGAGAAGTAGCGCTCTCTTCATTCCCGAGCATTTCATTGAGCAGTTCAATGCTTTTGACCTTGTAACGAAGTGTGATTGGAGACTGTCCTGGAGGTTCGTTTTGCGCTTCTGCTTGATAGATGGCAGATGTGAGGATAGCTAGGTGGGCCAAAAGTGGCGATTTTATAGACCATTGCACCCAGTAATCGTTATAGCAGTTTGGCGCCGGATTACCATCAATGGATACCACATATTTGCATATGATCTTCAAAACTGTACTATATCAGTAGTTGATATTTATTTCATCATATTCGGCGTTTTCAACTTACAAACTTGGAGTAGTTCTGCGCTCTGGACTGTAGGAGTTATTCCTAGAAAGTGCAGTGGCTCCACGGCACTAATACTGAAATGGCTCGGCGGCGGAACCGCACGACATTGCAGGAAATTACTTCTGAAGTGGGGGTTCTCTTTTGGTTGCCTATGCCCTCTAGAATTACTTTGGAGAAAAGAGGGTAGCCGGCTTTCACCTCTTTTCGACATTTTCGGCAAAAGTGCCTCCGCAGCAAACGACTCCCCAAGTACAGCTGTAGAAAGGTGGGAGATCATAGTAGTGACAAGCTGCTGGTAATTCTCTGAACTGAACTGTTCTAGAGTGTCGAAGGAAACGTGAGGCGGTTCCAACTCTGATTTTTCGTAGACGAAGGGTTCCTCAACTTCCTGCGTGAGAGGACATGACAGAGTTTTGTCCTCTTCATAATTGACTTGGTTGCTACCGAGAGCAAACTCCGCTTTCATTGAAGTTCCGGATTCATGTACTTGCAAGAATTGCCATCCCAGAATTTCAGCTTGATCTTTGGATGGATTAGAGATTTCCCTTTTGCTCTCGTTAACTTGGGCCTGCGAAAGCCAACAACCATACTCACCGGAAGCTTCGATATATGCACGGCGGAGGAGGATATCTCCTGGCACAGTGTCCACAAGGTTGCTTTTGGTCACACTGGGTTCTGATTAGCTTTCTTGCCCACCTTCACGCCATCAAATTTTTTTGAAGTCCATACCTTTTGTTTTCTCCTGTGACACTCCGTGCAGGAAGTGCTCAACTTCAAGCGACCTTCCACAAACTTTGGGGTATGTCGTGGGCGTGTGGCCTGCATTTTTTCGGACATCGAGAAAGAAGGCCTTCGCGACACATCGCCAGGTTAAAAGGAGAATGAAACGAGCAAGTTGCAGCCTGGTGCTGAAAGGGCTGAGATGCAATACTACGGATTTAAACTCGCTTGTGATTTTGCTTGGCGATGTCGGGGATTCCAATAGGGGAAGCGACGCCACAAAACGAGAGGGCTTGGCTCAGCCCTGCATTTGGTGGATTCTTGGAGAAAAGTACACCTTAGAGAAACCGAGAACCCAGATTGAAGTGGGATCACCCCTGAAGTTGTCCTAGATTCAAAAGTGGGAAATTCCCGGATCTGTGATCTAACTGGCACGCACTCGTCCATTTGACCCTATATCTTATGAAGGATGGGACCGATTGAGAGACGAAATCATCTTCGATCGTAAGAAGATGTTGGGGGTCGATTCGAAGCTGGTAAATATTGAATCAAAATCAGAGTTGTGTGAGGTCAAGAGAATGAGAAGAGGATGTCAAAAGGAAGCAAGATTTGGCGAATCGTGAACTTTAAGTCCACTGCTACATGGAAGTTGAAATCAAGCCGTCCTGAGTGCTCCTATTTGGGGACAGTTCAAATGAATTGTGCTCCTGCTTTTTCCACTCAGCCCCGCGTCAACGAGAAACCAACTCCAAATCACCGTGTGCAGCATCGCAGCCAGGGCATATTGTACCCATGTTGAGTCCACATTTGACGCCCGTATGGCTAACTTCAAGGTCCCTGCTCAACTACGCCCCCTCCCCCCACCTAGATATAAGATATAAGAATGCATTCATTGAGCATTTCCAACACTGAAGGGAAGGTTCACAACATTAATCACCCAGAAGGTACAATTGGAAGAACTCGGACTCAAACTTCATTGCAAGCGAGTATATAAAGGTACTTAGTTCTTCAAACATCCTAGCACACTTGCGACAAAGCAAATTTTGGCTTACGAACGTAGACAGGAGCGAGCTTCTCAAACGAAAAGGTTCTCGAACCAATGGATTCAGAAGAACTGCAAGTACAGCACAAGACCGAAATGATGTTCAAACCCAAGACATCCGAAAAAGAACCGGTCTCAACTTTTACAACATTCTCTTGTGATTGTGCCCTTGACAAAAGGGGATGGGCACACAATTCAGAGCAAACTAAAGGAGCTAATTGCACATCATCCTCCACTGAGCCTCTTTACACCACTCGTCCCGAGCTCCCACCGAATCTGCGGGCTCCGAAAAACTAATTTCTGGTAGACTTGGCTTTAATACCTAAGGTATCGATACCTTACCGATACTAGATAGTATTAGTTAGGTATCGCAAGGATCGATACGTATCGATATCGAATCGATTCTTAGCTTTAAAACGGCCTTAAGCTATATTATTCCTTTATTAATATTCTTAGTACGAAGACCTCGCGGCTCTCGTGACTGTCCAGACTTGATTTCCTTGCGAGGCAAGTGGGGCAAGCATAGTAAGGGACTCGAATACGGTATAGCCGTCCGTGTACCTGGTGGAACTACCTGCTCATCACATTAACGAGTAAGAGCATAGAATGGAATGAGCCTCTCATTCTGCGACCTTCGTGAGGGTTGTGACCCTTTGGTTAAGGGTTAAATCAACGCAACTTGTCAAAACCAGAGAATGTTGTCTGTGCGCAGTCTCCACCAGCTCGTCTCCTCTCGTCTCCTCTCCTCTCCTTGCCAAGCTTCAAGATTCACAATTCAGGCTTTAATTACATCATCTATTTGTACGACAACGGTGTCCTTTATTAGTTCAAAGCTCTCCTCTTACGACTCAATTAAGACTACTTTATAGCTCACTGCAATTTCCATCGATTCCTCGGATTGCGCAATATCAACTCCTCTTGTCTCCCTTCAAACTCTTCTTCATTAGCCTAGGGCTAAGGCCTTTCAAACTGCTTCAGATTGCTCCGATAAGATCAGTTATATCGCACGAAACAAATATCTAACCGATTCGAATGTGCTTTTACAGCTAGCATATTTCCAGGAGGTATTTAGGCAGATGGATAATTTTCTCCTCAATAATATCACCCTTCCAATACTAGTCTTTCCTACGAAGATTCCAGGGTCTCCGCCTTTAGCTTCTCCTCTTATACTGTTACAAGAGTACGAATCTTCATTTAATACCGAAGACGACGAGGTAGAGATGCTTGCGTAGATTACTCAAGCGCTAGAATATGCGGTTTGCAAAACTGGGGCAATTGGCAAGCAGAAGTGCACGATTTGGGCAATTACAATTTCGTACGTTTTCCACGACTTTCGAAGCTCTTTACCTTCTCTCTATTCGATTAAAAGACCAGCAGTTCCTGTGATGGCAGCGGCAGTTACAGAAGTACTGGCACACTTTCGACTTACGATTTGCCTTTACACTTTTAAACTACAATTACCTCCTCTCCTAATTACGATTCATGATTCCGACTTCCGACGTACGATTCCCTCCCACGAAGCGATATCTTCCGAACCACTTTGCCCTCTCCAAAACTAGTGATTCCTGCCATTACAACGGCAATTTACAGAAGTGCTAGCAGGATTACACTTCAAGACTAGCAATTCCTGCGATTGCAATAACAATTTACAGAGTACAGGCACCATTACTTCCAAGACCAGTGATGTCTGCATTACGGCGGTAATTGCAGAGGTGCTGGCACATATGATTTGTAGGATTAGGTTATTGCTTTGAGATCCACTTTGAATGTGTGCCTTGGATACGGTTTGTACGATAATTGCAAATGGAGTATTTAGTAGTGCTTGGACGACGACGAATTAGGCCGGAAACATAGTGTTGTGAAGCCTAGGGTATATACAAGACAGAGCGTACGAGTTACGATTATTATAATGCTTTATGGATGGGTCTTTAGGCTCTTATTCTTGGTAGTATGCTCGGGACGAAGCTCCTGTGGGTGGGGGTTTCAGGTCCCTGGTCCCGTGGCGCGGTTATGTATCGTGAGGAGTGCTTAGTTCGCATATATATTACCCCGCTCTCTCCTTCTCTCGTCTTAGAAATCAACTAATCTTTACTCTAATCACGTTTCGCTCATATGTTTGTAATCCCACGCTATAAAAGCTTATATATTACTTCTAGTTTAATATTTCTATTATATATCGAATTAATATTTATAAAAACTTTAAATTAATATATATAAGAATTTAAGATTTAAGTCTCTAATATACTAATAAAATGTTCGAGTTAGTATTTTATTAAAACTTTAGGTTATAATATTAAATATATTATTAAATATAAGAGTTTAAGTTTTTAATATATAATATAACTTTTAATTAATAGTTAATAGAAGTCAAAGTTTAAGTTTCTAGTATATTAATAAAAGAGCCGAGTTAGTATTTATAAAAACATTAAATTATAATTTTAAAAGTAGTTTTTTTAATAAAAATAAATAAATTTAAGTTTTTAATATATAATATAATTAGAAATTTATATAAAGAAATTAATATTAAAAGAATTTAGTAATAATATAGAAAATAATATAATAAATATATGAGTTTATTTATTTGAGTTTATAATTCTTTTTTTAATTCTTTTAAATTAATTACTTAAAAAATAAAATAATTCTCTTATTATTAATCTCGCTTATTTATAATATATTAAATAAATAAAATAAAGTAAAGTAATAGGTTTTACTTGTATTCTATTAGCCAAAATATATTTTACTTATACTTTACTTAATATTTATTAAGTATATACTTAAATAACTTAAGTAATAAATTATATATATATATATATTTCAAACTTATTATTTAAAAGTTATATATATTAAATAATAGATAATTATTATATTAAATTTTACTAGTATAATAAGTAATATTAGAGGAATTTTAAGTAATAAAAAAGATAATAAAGATAAAAAAAGATAATAAAGAAAACAATTTAATAATATTTATAATATAAAGAAAAGTATTTAATAAAATAAACCACGTAATAAATAATTAAATTACTTAAGTAATTATAATATGCATTATATAAGCTGCACGTAACGTACAGACGCAGGTATATATATGGTATTAAGTATATTCATAACAAAGTCGCGAATACTATAGTCTTTTGGCCTAGCTAGCTTTAATTAATTAATTAATTGACATTTATTTACGTCCGAGAGACCTCCCGAAGGGTATAAGGACGTGCTAAGCTAAGGATATTCCTTAGAACTCAAAGTCCTATTTAGAATAGAGCCAAAAACTACAAGGGGTAAAAAGACTCCCTCCTAAATAGCCCCGGGTCCCTAATCCCGCGGTATTATAGTGCCCTTGCCTTAGAAAGCATTTCTTACTATAGCCAGGTATAGATAGGGGCCTATGGCTATTCTCTATATATAACCAAACTGCCTTATAACTATATAAAACCTCCCACGGCCGGTTGGGGTGGCCACCAGAACATTTCTCCTCCTACCCAAGTCCTCCTATAACCCAAATATCCAAGCCCGATCCCTCCCCTTATCCTCTTAATACCCTATACCCCCTATTATATCCGTGGAAATACCGAGTCCTCGGGCCTGCCTCTGCAAGAGAATTCCTCTATCATATAGCTAGTCCGAGAGTGAGTTGAGAGAGTCGGAAAGGCCACGGTGTTCACCTCGATTTCCCTCGCTATTCCTGTAGATATATCTCTCCCAAGTATATAGTAGATCGAGCGAGAGAGAAAGAATCGGAGTCGATATCCTGATCGTGAGTCTCGTCGAGTAGAAGTGAGCTCCCGTAGAGGCGCTATACCGCTGGCTTGCGTGAAACCGGATTGGGTGGTAAAGGAAAATCTTCCTGCGTTTGCTCGTGACTCAATCTTGGCCCTACCCTCCAGAGAGTATAGGTTGACAGCCTGCACTACGAGGAGGTGTTGAGTCGTTATAGGCCTTGGCCCAGCTGGCAGTACGGTAGCGAGCTTAATCTACGTACCACGTTACAGTAATTTACTTTACTTTATTTAAGCTTAGTTATAAATAGGCTATTTATACTTTACTTAATACTTAATAAGTATATATTTAAGTATTTCTTTAATATATTATTCATTTATAAGTTAAATATAATAGCGAGGTTATAGTAAGTTACTTATTAGAAAAAATATACTCGTTATTAAAATTTCAAGTAATATAAACTTTAATTATTAGATATAAGATTTCTTTATATTCTCGTTTTATTTACTTTCTTTATATTCGTATTACCTTATATAAGTAATACTATAAATATAAAGTAAGTTCTTGCTTACTAAAGATAAATTATAAACTAATATAAATAGGTTTGCTATTTCTAGACAAGTTCGTAATTTTAATACTATTAATATTCAAAGTAGAGAAACATATTCTAGAAAGTAATATATATTTTATGTTTTGAGATTCTCTTTTCTAACTCAAATAGCCTCGGAAGAAAGGTTCTTACTCGGAGGGATAATGGTTTAATTCCGACTCCCGTTATAGTCGGATCGACGTTTACTATTACGCTCTACCGCTTCACTAGTAAATTTAGCGTCACGTGATCGCGATGACGCATGCGGCTGGCTAGTATTTAGAACACCAAAGCTCCTGTACATACGAGCTTCCTTCCTTAGTTTAGAATCCTCGGATTAAGAGCCACTCTACCTGCTTTCCAAGCCCAGAGCCCGGTTTCGTGACATTTACCCTTTTGGGCGCGGTTGTGTTTACGGTTCAAGATGGTGCGGGGTTCTTGGTAAATGTCCACCAAGCTACTCCGAACGCAACTTTGCGGCCAAGAGGTCCCTTGCTTGTATGAAACTTCTCAGTAAGGCACTTCCTCCTTAAACGTAATTGCTTCCTCGTAGAACAATCGATACGGTTGTAGTAACCTTAGAGAAAACCCATATCCTATTTTCCTCTTGCCTAGCGCAACTTTGCTGCTGATTCTGGGCTGTTTATACGAATGGTAGTACGTCCAAGAAGAGTATGTGGGAAGAGTGCACTAAGGTTTGTGCGCCAGAATTTGACTTTATTCACGATGCGCATGATTAATGCGATATTGCCTTGCATGTCAGGCCGCAAACTGAAATTGTCCCCAGGCATCGGCTAACTACTACGGGTGACCATAGCGACCAAAAGGGTCAATGGCTTTTTCCGCAAAATCGAATTTTTGGAAAATCGCATTTTTGACCTATTACATATTACTTACTTGAATTATTCCACTTTCAATATATTATATGTATTGCGCGGTACTAAAAATGCCTCCAAAGATTAATCTTGAGCCTTATAAAAATGAGATTCTTAGTTAGGTCTCTGAGAAGCATACGATCCCTGAGATTTTAAGTAAAATAAGAGGGATTCTATAGGTTGAATATAGCCTAAAAACACTGAAACGAGCTTTCTCTAATTAGGGTATATCGCATAATAGGAAGAATGGGTCTCCTGAGATTGAGAGGATCAAATTACGTATTTCTGAGTTATTTGCAGGCAATTATAATAATAATATGATTCTCCAAGCACTCTCAGTTGAGGGGATGCCCCTCTACCGCCGATAGCTCGTATGATATAGGCTAGATCTTGGCCTTATTCGGAGAATAATAATAGAGAAGAGGGAGCAGAAGTACTAATAGCTTGTGGGTATTATACGAGAGGAGCTAGACTATAGGGGGATTAAAGGCTATGGAGCAGGCTTAATCAAGATATACTTCTATTAAATGGGGGTTACTGCTTCTCGCAAATTGATCTATAATATTATTAAGGGCCTAGATAGTAAGGGCTATAAGCGTCGTACGAATGATATATAGCATAAGAAGCAAGAGATAGTAGTCAAAGGCCCGGATTGGGGGTGGTCTCTTAATTAGTATAATAAGCTAGCTTTATGGGGCTTCCAAATCTATACTGCTATTAATATTTATTCTCGCAATATTATCTGGTATTATATAGGCGTTTCTAATCGTATGGCATATAGTATACTTGGCCAGTTCCTTTAGGTACTTAGAAAGCTTGGCTATTACCCCCGAGTAATTTCCTTTAATAAAGGAGGAGAGGTCCCTTTTATTACTAAAATCTAATATACTCTCTCTCGTATAATAATACTAATTCTTTCTTTTGAGAAGGTCTATTGCTTTGGGACTAGTATAAAGAATCAAAGAATCGAGTCTTAGTAGAGTTAACTTGAGAAATCCCGGCTATATTACTGGCGTATTCGTATTTATACCTATTTATATAATTCTTTTACTTAGGCTAATCTAGTATAGGACTTTTTTCAAGCCCTTATAGTAGCTGGGGACTTTAATAGTACTCTTGCGGACCGAATTACTATACTAGCTATTTATATACCTATTATATAATACGCCATAGTATTATATATAGATATATAGAATTACTACCGGATCCGGAAAGATCTAAAGAGGAAATACTATATAGTAGGCATTCCTGTATTTCTCTATAAGTATATAGCTATTAAGTAATATGGACTTCTAGTTAATGAGGGGCTCTTGGCTAAATTAGAGTAAGATTATATTAATTAGGGTAAGTTATTCCTATAATCTCTTTCTTTTCCTAATTTGGGCGGTAGCTTGTAATATAGCTTGACTTAGGGGCTCGTATGATTCTTGTTTAAGTAAATAAACCGAGCCCTAATATCTTTTTACCGCTAGTTTCCCTTTTTAGCTCTAGGGCCTCTCAGTTAGCTAGACTATAAATTTATCTTTATATACTAAGATTATTAGCTATAGATATTAATGAGTACTTGCCGTATAATACCTTAATATAATATAAATCACAGCTTGCAAATATTGGGATTAATCCTTTAAGCCTTATAGAAGGAACTAGTAAACTAGACGGTTCTAGGCTTCATATTAAGGCATATTACTGCCTTTGGCTTACTATATAATATCATATTACTAGTAGAAACTCAAGCCTATGGCTAGAACTTGTCCCAAAGATTAAAATTAGTACTAAGGAGATATAGTAAAACGGATCTTGCCTTAGGTAGCTAATCTCAGAGAACTGGGAGTTTATAGAGACTATATGATCCTAATAAAGAGAGATTAAAGGGATAGATATTAGTAGAGAAGGTAATTTGAGTAAGTCAGATAAGGAGGAGTAGGATAAGAAGTAGCCGGATAAGAGGGACTTATTAGAGCAGGAGGCCCAAGAGAAAAAGTAAATCTTTATTTAAGGATCTTGCTATATCTTTATCTTTATTATATAATTTACTTATAATTATACCTTCTTTCTTCCTTTACTTGAAAATGCCTCCTGGAAAGATTTCTGGCTTTCTCTCAAGGTGTCCTATATATAGGAATACTCTTAATAAGTCTGGCTAGTTCTAGTATAAGTAATATAGTACAGAAACCCCTCGTTTGCCTAATTCATATAATTTAAGACCTTAGTATTATAGTACTTCTCTAGTTAACCTTATAGTATCTTCCCCTGTATTCCAAAATACAAAAGAGACTATTATTGAGATTTTAGATAGTAATCCGGTATTCCCTATTAGTAGCTCCTATTATACGGCCTTCTTTTCTCCTCTTCTATTATTTAAGGAGCTCTTTACTAAGTTTTATTAAGCCCGGGCCGAGCCTAAGTAAGAAGCCTCCCTGATTAAGCAAGAGGAGGAGGAGGAGGCCTTTGTATTATATAATATATGGGCTACTAAACCATATCTAAATTACCCTAGTTAGATTGAATTAAGGCCAAGACCCTCTGGAGCGAGCGATTCAAGCCTACCCCCCCCTATACCTGCTACCTAATTATATAGGCCAAGAGTTATTTCTTATATAATAACTATAGCCGGTTCGTACTAAGCTTCTGCTACTGCTACTACTAGAAAAGAGCAGAAACGTCCGAATACTGGCTCCTTTACTCTCTCTTATTGTCCGTAATCCTAGATAGGAAAATCCAAGTTTAGGTCTCAAAGGGAGATTATATAATTAGCTCTTTTTAAAGTTTAAGGATATTATATCTAGCTATCTAATAAAGAGCTTAATCCTTCTTTTCTTATATCTTCTTAGTTCCGTATTCTTGGTATATATATACTTTCCTTACCTATTAATTATATAATACTTATATTATCTTAGGAAGTAATATTAAGTATAAGGTCTTTGGAATAAACCTCTTGAGACTTGGGTATTAGGATAATGACCTAATATAAGCCTTTATTATTAATGAGCTTGTAACGAGTATTCTAAGCAGAAAATATGGCCAAGTATATAGTCATATGAAGGAGCTAGTTCTCTAAACTGGGAAGTATAAGACTTGGATAGCTATAGCTTGGAAGGATAGAGATAATTCCTTTTTACGAGATTTGGAAAAGCTTTCTCCTGGGGAGATTCGTATAATAGGGGATCTTTTATCTTACTTAGTTATATTGGTTCAAAAGGATATTTATGAGTTCTAGGCTTATTTAATCCTATTTACTAAGGATAAAGACCTTATCCAGAAAAGCCTTTAATACTATTAAAGGAGATATAAGGCTATTCTTGTATTACCTGAGCTATCTAAGCTATTATATGGTAGAGGAAAGAAGTTACCTCTCTTGCCTTCCTCTCTAACCCCTCCTTTAATAGGATTTACTTCTTCCTAGTTAGGAGCCGTTAAAAAAGAGAAGTATCCGGTTTCGCAAAGCCGTATCTTATTATATAATCAAGTAGCCCAAGAAGTAAGTTCTTTTACCGAGCTATTCCTCTACTTTTAACTAATATTTATTTCTAGCCTGCCAAAGTGACTAAAGCCAAGTATATGAAAGTCGAGCCTGCTATTAAAGTAGAGCTCTCTTAACCTCTTCCGAGACTAGCGGTATGTTATATAATACTTATTTAATTTATATACTAATATTACTCTGAGAAGAAACCTTCTTCTAGCCAAGTTCTAGCCTTACTAAAAGAAGCTATCCCTCCTCCTCCCTAATCCGTACTTCCTGATTCCCCAGAGACTATATATTAACGTACGAATCGGTAATCTATAACCCTCAAGTATAAGAAGGTAGCTAAAGAGTATAAGAGTACCCTTCTTACCAAGCTTTAAGAGCTTAAGGACTTTATAGAGGAGGAAGATATAATTCAGGACTTGATAAGCCGTACTTTTGAGAAAAGAGGAAGCTTGAGTAATTATATATAGGAGCAAATATAATCTCTCTTGGGTCCAGGAGTATTTCGTCCAGGAGAATAAGCTAAGGAGTAAGTTAGGGCAGATTATACTCAGACTGAGAAGGATTAAGCTCTAGCTAAGGGAGAGATAGAGGGGGCTGTTCCGCTTACTCAGAGTATATTATACGGTGGAAGGATTAGAAAGATATCTATAAAAAAGGCTAAATAAGTTAAGTCTAAGGGTTTAAAGAAAGGAGGAAAGAATCTGAGAAAGAAATAAGGCTTCTTAACTTGGTTTAATACCAAGAGATTCTATACTTATTATATAATACTTTGGGACTAGATTAAATTCTCTTTTTCTTAGTTTTTAGGTATTTCCAAATTAAATTATAATTATAAGTAAAATTAAAAGAAGGCAAATATTAAGAGCTTAATATAATTTATTAGGTATTATATAAAAGCTAGGTAATCGTATGATATAATAAGAGTAGTCCTATCTATTTATTTGTAATAGAAGGAATACTCTGGCCAGGATAATGTCCAGGCTTTAAAACCCGGCCACTTCGTGTAATTTGAGGGGGTTTAGGCTGTCCTCTACTATTGCCCTCTCCTCTATTATTATTAATATCTCGAGTACTATATTGGGTCATATGACTATAACGAATATAGTTACTATATGCTCTATACCACTCTCCTCCAGGAACTCTTAAGCACTCCTCAAAAATGCCTTGACTATTTTGGTAAGTAGTATAAGGAGTTTGAGTATTAACTTGGCTACTAGATTACTTAGTACAGATTATATAAACTTAGGAGAAGTAACTTATACTCGTTGGGTCAAGATTGCATTAATAACCTCAGGGAGAAGTGGGACATTAAAGGTAGTAGCAGTATAGGGACCCTTAATTATAATATCTGAGGGTTCTGGATCATTAATATTAAAGGTACGCTTCTGCTGAGGGCTACTATTAATGACTGAGGGCTGGAGCTTATTCCCTCCTATATGAAGGAAGTACTGAATATTATTAGAGGCGTCTATACGAGTCCAGACGACTAGATCTTATTGAGCTTGGGCTGCCATTATATGTATGTAAAGTGTTATGTATAAAGTATGTATGAGGAGAGAGAGAGAGTGAGTGAGTATATATGTGTATGTGTATGTGTGTATATATATGTGAGGAAGTTAGAGGAAGGATTGGGAGCTGAGGGCCTATTTTATAGATATCTGGGGCCAAAAATGACTTAAATGGAAGCCTGAATAATTCAGATTAAGCTATAAATCAAGCTGTGAATCATATAGTTATTTGGTATAGTTCAGATGATGCAGGCAAAATAATTGGCTAGGGCCCTAGAAATAGGGCCATAAAGCTGTGAATCATATAGTTATTTAGTATAGTTCAGACTATAGGGCTAAAATAATTGGCTAGGGCCTTAGAAATAGTCATATAAAGCTGTGAATCATATAGTTGTTCAGTATAGTTCAGATAATGGGGTCAAAATAATTAGGTATGGCCTTAGAAAAATGGCGAAAATGGTGAAAATCAGGCATTGACCCTTTTGGTTGCTATGGTCAACCAGAACTACCGCTAAACTTTATTTAGCGTAGCACCAATTTTCGTCCAAGCCAAGGCACCCTAACATTGAGCTGTAATTGGGGGATGCTGCGCATCACACCCTCGTCTTGCACTGTATTTCTCTAACGCGTCGATGCGCCCCCCTGGTCCCAGCGGCAACATAAAGCAACCCTCTTGGCCCTCCTCCCCCAATCGATATGGCCCCCGCGTCAGGCAACACGAGACATCCGAAAAGTTGGGCGCCAACGTTCGCAAGACGAGAGTAAGTCATTCACACCGGTCCTGTACTTTAACTAATTGTTATGGAGAAGCACGGCCACAAGCTATGAAGAAAGAACGACCACAACTTCATTCTCGTAAAAGCGCACGTCTCCAGGAACGAACTATATCGAGCTGATATCGCATCATTAGCTCATCTCCACTTTCTCCAAGCTTCTAAGGTGGTCATCCTGTCTTACCCAGATGCAGCCTTGATCCTCGCATTCTCTGAAACTGCAGGTGGTACCTGAAAATTGCGAAGTTATTGTTTCTGCATAATCCGCTGATGAGATAGTTTGAGCTGGTTGGAACTTACAGCCGTCAATGCAACAATATCGCAAGACGACGCCTTGTCGTTCAGCAAGTCCCGAGTTCGGGATTGGTTCGGCGATGGCCAAGATGAGGAGAGCAGGATGACTGCAAGAATGAAATTATAAAAATTTATGATGAGTAGCCAACTTGATGTTCTTGAAGTGCTGGTAGTGAGCAGGGTGTAGGAGGTGCGAGCTTGGACGAGTTGTGGATTGTGGTTGATTGGAGAGATTACCAAAATACTGTTGTGGCGACGGAAGTTTGAGAGGCCGGGAAGGAGTGGAAGGAA
Source organism: Hyaloscypha bicolor E (assembly GCF_002865645.1). Classification (NCBI taxonomy): domain Eukaryota; kingdom Fungi; phylum Ascomycota; class Leotiomycetes; order Helotiales; family Hyaloscyphaceae; genus Hyaloscypha; species Hyaloscypha bicolor. The sequence continues at coordinate 1,761,043 of NW_020194619.1, read as the reverse complement.
TGTAAATCATTGCGGCTAATCCTTAACAACAAGAAAAAAGTGATAGTGAATTAGAGAAGTTTTCGAAAAGCGAATGCAGGTCAAATGATTGTGGGGAAGTAGTGAATATAGCGATTCCTGTGTGCTCTTTGTGCAATACCGATAATTATAGGCATTTAGGCGCTATGGACCATCGTATGGCCCTACCCTATCGGGGATATCTCCCAGTTCGAACCCAAGAGTCTGTGTTCTTTTATCCGCAAGGCTGGCCTCGCTGTGGTCAAACCCACCCTCGGAGAGCATGTAAAGGTTGGCAATGCTTTCTTGGAACGTGTGGAGCGTCCCTAGCAAAGTCGGCTTCATCAGAACCAGCTGGTACTCGGAGCCGCCACTTCCAGAGTGGATATCTGGGAGCATTCCATCTTCAACTGGTTGGTAACTTGGTCTCAGAAAGGGAAGATATCTGACTTACTTCGAAGTGAGCCAGCGAGTCTTTCCAGCAAAATAGTCATGTCCGCTGTCACTTTGCCTTCTATAGTCTTGCTCCATTTCACAAACTCTCCCAATTCTCTCTCGAACTGTTCTGATAACGAGAACAAATCTTTAACAGCGCCTTTGCTGTTCACGTCCAGTCGTCTTAAGGCTAATACCACTCCTTCCACTAGCCGTATCATCTCATCAATGAGTCCAAAGCGTTGCTCAGCGACTGTGACTGGATTTTCGAGCTTTTCTGTGGCAAAGGTTTTCCCGTTTGGTTGCCTCTGAAGTTGATACCCGAGTAGGTCACGCATTGAGTCAACAGCACGGAGCGCAACGAACAGATTGCCCACTTCATCTTCCATATGACTCAAATATCTGTTGAATTCCTCTTCTGGCAGCTTTTCCACTTCATGATCGACATAACTTAGATATTTGTTGACGTCTTTTTCGGGCAACGCCCCATTTCGTGGGCTGCGAAGTAAGGTGCGATAGAAGATTTCCTCTCTGATCGGACTATCAGCTTCCAAAAAGTTGGCTAGGTCATTCTGGAAGGCCAAGACAGTTGCATTCTCGGATTTCATCGCAAGTTGTATCTGTTCTGTGGAACAGTGGTGGTCAGCTCGCCTAAACTTGATTGAAACTTTAGAGTTTTGTAATCCTACCTATATCCAAGAGAATTTCAATGAATGCAGACTGGAAAACGCCACAACTCGCCCCTGGACCCGAACGACCGCTATGATCCGGATACGCAGCGAGAATTTGGACCAGCCCCAAAGGGCCATCAAAAAGACCAGTTCCCCAGATTTTGAGTCTCTCGTAAACGTGTGTGACATCTTGGCTGCCTAAAAGCTTTTCAACGATGAGAAGCCCCTGCAATGCGAACTCATAGAGTACTTTCACATGGGCCGCATTCTCCAGATCGATCTTAGATACAGGTTCCTCTAAACCAGGGGAGATCCTAGGAAGAGGGTTACGAGGTTGCTGTGAAGAGCCTAACATCTCTTCACGTGCCTGGGCAAGACTCTGTATTATGTCTTTCTGGCCATCTATGAGCTGCTGAGTCTGCCTGCGTAAGATTTCGATCTCTCTAGTAGGCTGCCGCAATGAGTCTATCGCATCGTTTAGCTGTTTGCAGAGATACAAAGTGTTCACAACCATTCTTCTCTTTGTGATCCATCTCAGAGAAATCTGAAATTCCTGAGATCGTCTGGAAGTCTTCCCTCTTTCCATGATGCGAAACGTCTCAAACATAGCCCGAAGCTCATGTAGATGTTCCATCACCATTGCTTCCGTTCTTCGGGCTGCTTCTTCATCTTCCGTTGTGTGACCGGCGTCCAGGCTTTCATGGTACCCTCTCCACCTGCTTGCACGGGCTGTTTCCGCTTCAAGAGCCATCGCCATAGTATGAATTTCTATGTGACTGCCACCCAAACGACTAGTAGTTCGAAAGAGCGATGCGATGAGCGAACTTGCCGCTAGCGCGAAACCCACGACTCCGACTGGATCCATCTTGTCTTCACTCTTAAACTAAGCGTTCCGAAACTATTCAACAGTTCAGCATAGATACCGATGAATAGCCACAGGTATCAGACGAGATAGCATGCTAAGAATGCGCACTAGTACTTGGACAAGACAATCTCAAGACTCGAGCAATGTTTGGTCATTCGTCCTCAATGACGCTGAGGCTCCTTTGAAGCACAAGCGATGAAGTGGAGAGGACGTTCATAACAACAGCTGTCACAGAAATATAAGGGGAGGAAGGGAGACAGAGACCAAGAGCTTAAAATGAGGGCTAAGACTCACAATATTGGAAGAACAGGGGTGTCTTTCACTTCCTAGCCGGACACGAGCGGGAAGGTACAGGATTCAAATCTAAATCAGGATCCCGAACAAACATAAAGCTAAAAGGATTTGTTCGAGGTTTTTCGTGCGAACTTGCCGATTCGCGAACCTGATCTCCAAGCCATTCCCTGCCTAAACTTGGGGTGGGCACGTCGACATCTCAGCCGCACATGCAGCATAGACATTCAGTGACCAATGGCAAGTCGACACATTTGCCACGTGAGGGGTTTTGAAACATGAATGAGACAATGCCCAAGGCGAGGTTATGGGCCTCACGAGGCTGTCTTCGCACGCCAGAAAATAGGAGGAAGTGCTGCTGGGAGGAAAGCTGCAGGCCCCATACAAGAACTGACAATCCCCAGCTTCACGAAGGCACAACCGCAGGCTTCTACAATTTCAAAGAGTATAGGGGCTTTCAAGCTCCTCGAACACTAGGGCTGGCTCATGCCCGCCAGACATGGCTGACCCAATCTCCCTGAGCTTGGCAGCAATTGCCCTGCTTGATCCAGCCTATAACCGCATCCGGGCGATCTGGCTTGGTTGCCGTTCTGTCGCGCGATTTGGCGTGGATTTCAATCGATTCGACACACGCGTGCGGATTCAGGAGCGTCTCTTCGAGGCATCTGTTCTCAAATACAGGGCCCACATCGAAGCGGACAAGACCGAGACACGATGGATCGATTCTGATCTCAGAAAACGAATAGAGGATCATACCTTCGAAATTGTTACGGTGTTTGAAGAATGTTATAAGCTGGTTGAGTCCTACAAATCCGAGAGTGAGCTATCTGTTCACCGCCATAGGCCACGAATGAAGCTGACCTAAACTTTAGGCATTCATGTCCCGGCTCCGGCTAATGTTGCTCTAGTCCCGGCTCCGGGCCCAGTCCCTGCTCCCGGACCAGCTACGGCCCCAGCTCCAGCACGAGCTCCACTTGCTAATCCCGGTGGTCAAGTTGCTGTGGCAGGAGCTGGGGAAGGCGTCCAGCCACAGTCACGAGTTCGACGCTTCGTCTCAAGCTTCTCAAGAAAGAAATCTAGCAAAGGAAAGGCACCGGCAGAATCAATTTCACTTGGGTCGGCACGGCCTGCGAACTTGGATCAGCTTGCATCAAGAGGGCGTGAAGAAGGGCCATCGTCATGGATCTCTGCCTCGGCTGAAAAGCGGACAAAAAAGAGACGAGAAGACGCACAGCGAGCACTGGGGTCAGTAAAGGCCGTTCAGTTCGCATCTGATCACCAAGAACAGATGGAAGCGCTGCTGGACCGCCTTGATGTCATGAACAAGGAGCTGAACGCATGCCTTCCTCAGCTCAATAACGAGAATCCGCTCCTCTTCATCCGCAACGGGGCCGACCCGCCAACAATTTGGCGAGATACAAGGCTCGTCCGAAGAGATATTAGTAGTCTGCAAGAGGCGCTCACTAGCGCCAATGCTGAGGATGAGAACTCTGCTGTGAAGCTCGCCATTCGACTGGAGGATAACCACAATGACTTGCTAGATTGGATGAGATTCAATCGTCTACACCAGAAGCTCAAAATGCGGTCGGATCCGAACTTCTTCCTTCTAATGGCGCTGTCTCGGTCAGAAATACCAAATCACATCCCCTGCCACGAGCTCCTTGTTACTGGGACGCTGTCGGATTCGCGGCCTGGGTTGGAAGTCAGCGATGGCGACATGCCATCGAAGCTTAACACGATCTTGTCCACGATGCCAGAAGGAAAGTTTCAAGAAATTGGAGATGTGAAATTAGACAAAGACAGGATCTTCCATCTCCGACGAATCATTGAGACCGACAGGCCAAAGTGGAAGGGAGTCCAAACCTTGGGTGATATCTTGGAAAAGAGCTTCGACGAGTTCTCGGTCACCGCGCGACTTTGTCTTGCCGCCACACTTGCTCTTACATACATACACTTTGAGACCGCCAACCCTGGCTTCACGCAACGGCGGGTACAGCACTATCGTTTCTTTAGCCAGAACACGGAGCTTGGGAAGGACGACTGGACACAACCATGGCTCGACAATGGGTTTGGTTCGCCGAGTCCTCCAGATGCAGGAGGTAGCCTGAAGTCCCGGAAAGAAATAGAGCAAAATAAAGTCAACTTCGCCCAGGAACTAGGCATATTGTTGTACCAAATCACCTGCCGCGACAAGATTGCTTACGAAGAGACGCCGGCGGGCCTCAGTCAAGCGAGCAAGTCAGTCTCGACTCTAGAGTTCCTGGACCAGGTGCGGGATCTTTGTGGGCTCCAAGCCAAAAATGTCATCAAGGCGTGCTTCTGCCACCTGCCGCGAAGGCCAGGTCAACGAGAGCCAGCATCTCTGATTGTGGAAGAAGTCGCATACGCGCTACAGCGACTGGCGAATGAGTACCGGAAGCAAGAAGAAGCGGAGACAGACATGGAAGCTAGATTGTCTGGAGAGACTCTTGCAGCTGAACCAGTGAACGAGCAGGGAGAGGAGAATCAGCAGGTGGAACAACAACATCAACCTCAGGAACAAGCGCTTCCACACCAAGAAATCCCTGTGGCGCCAGAAATTCCGACAGTGCATGAAGTACCTACAATTAGAGACGCAGCTGGGGAACAAGTAGCGCCTTCCAAACACGAAACTGCCGTACCAACCCAAGATGCCGTACAAATACAACCTTCCCAGCCTCCTTCGCAACAAATTATTGCTCAAGCACCGGCCCGAAATCTTACAGCCACTCCAGTTTCTCCTCCAGCGGTTCACAGCCCACGGCATACGCAACTACAGCAGGCTACTCGTAACCCGGCAGAGCAAAGCCCACAACCGTCAGCTGTGCACCATGCCAAGTCAGTTGTGTTCCCAGCTGTCCCAGAACATGTACCTCAAGCTCCAGCTACTAATGGAGCCCGGCCGGAGCCGCAGAAGATAGCTGTGGCGTCATGATTGAGTCTACGAAAGTTTCAGCGTCGTACGCAGATTTGCTATACGCAGGAAAATAGGGAGGCGCTGAGGTCACCCATTGGCCAAAACAAAGCATGATGCAATGAATGGTTCGGGAGATACACTTGTTCAAAATTCGGGTACGCCCAACTGGCTGTGAGGTGAGCTTTGTGTGTTTGCCGTTGTTCGGCCGAGTGACGGGCAATTAACGGACAGGGTCAAAACTGACTCGCACTTACGAAGTCTGCATGTTGGTCAAGTGTTAACTGAGTACATACATAATAAGATTCCATGCCCAAGTTGATAAAATAAGCACTTTTATTTCTTAAAATAAATACTATTCCTTTATTTATTAAGACATTACTATATTAGCGGCTATATATTAATATTTCTTATTTAATTAGAATATAAGAGGCTATATAAGCAAATATAAATATTAAAAATAAAAGCCAGATTTTCTTATTTTAAGAGATTATATTATAATTTTAGGCTCTTTTCTCGACTAATAAAGCTATAATATAAGAGAAAATATTCTTTTAAAAGGGGGCTTAATTTAAAGAGCAAAGTATTTATTTTAATAAAAAAAGAACTCTAAAGCCTTTTAAGGAAAAAGGAAAATAAAAGAAAATAAAAAAAGTAATTAGTTTTAGGGAAAGATTCCCTAAACTTCCCTTAAGAAAAGAAAAAAGTAAAAGAAGGCAAGAGAAGTCTTTAATCTCGGGAAGAACTCTCTAAATCCTTTCTTAGCTTTCTTTAAGTTTTTTAATTTTATAAGTTATATAATTATACTTTTTCGTAATTATATGAGTTTTTTACTATACTAGCCTATTATATATAACTAAAACCCAGCTTCTAATAGGTCTAAATCAGGCTTTTAATAATAGTTTCCTCTAATTAGACTATTTATATTTATGCGACTTCTAATACTAGTAATATCTTAATAAATAAAGAAATAATCTTTTAGTTTAATTAGTATATATATAAGCTTATTTCTATATACTATAAATAAATTCTACTTTAATAATTATTACTTATATTATAGAATTTATTTTATAAAATTAATTAATTAGATTCTTAATTTAATATTTAATAGCTATAATATAAGAAGTTATAATTAAAGTATTAAAATTATAGTTTTAATATTTCTTATATAATATTTTTTTATAAAAAAATACTTTTATAAGATATAAGGCACGTAATAATAAGGTAATATATAAGTAATTAAGATAAATAAGCTATAAAGTAATACTTATAAGTATAACTAATTTCAAGAATTAATTTTAATAAAAGACTAATTAATATTTCTTTCTAAAGCTAGAAGTATTTTCCTATATATTCCCTAGTATTTAGCTAAGTATATAAAGCCCTTTATTTAATTAAGAAATATAATCTTATATAATTTATATAATTCTAATTATAAGCTTTACCTAAAATAGAAAACTAGATCTATAATATCTAATACTTATTTATATACTATTATATATATCTATTATATTAACTCTCTCTCTAGGCCCTTATTCCTAAGAGGCTTTAGAAAACTGCAAATAGCTTTATATATATTCCCGGAAACTTTCCTGGCTCCTGGTTTTTCCTAAAGACTTTCTATATTTACTCTATTATTATATTAGATAATAGATCTAAGAATATAATTTACTAATTTTACTTAGTTAACTTATAAATTGCCTCTAGTAATTCTTTCTTATAAAGATAATATAAATATAATATATATTATTAAATATAAAATTTATCTAATTTTCTAATTAGTTTATAAATTTTATCTTAGCCTTTATTTATAAATAAATTATTGCTTTATAGGCCCAAGAGCTTAAAAAAATTAAGCTAATTTTCTGGTTTATTTATAAATTCCTTCTTTAAAATTTTCTAGATATTTCTGGTATATAACTAGTTCTAAATTCGTAATTACTATTCGGAAAAAAAGTATTATAAAAAGACTTCTTTTTTTCTATTAATTAATTTTCTTTTCCCTTAATTATAATATTATATCTAGTTCTTTCTTATTTCTTGCTTTTCTTTTCTAAGCCTTTTTTAAGCCTTTTTTAAATTTCTTTAAATTTCTTTAAGCTTCTTTTAATATTCTTTTTTACTTCTTTATTTATTAAAATAAATTCTTTCCTTAATATTTATTAGCTTATTATTAACTATTTAACTAATATTCTTATAGCCTTAATTTGCCTTTATTATTTTTAATATTTCAAGAATATTACTAAGTTTCCTAATCTTACTTATATTAAGAATAATAATTACTTAATATATAATTATTATTATTCTAAAAATAAGAAATATAATTCTATAAATTATAATTTCCTTTTTTTATTTCTTATTCTAATATTATCTAAAGTTCCTTAAATATATATAATATAATTAAATTCTTTTTTCTTTTTTCTTTACCTAAATAAAAGAAGGTTATTTCTGCCTTTTTTTTATACTAATCTTTATATATTTCTTATATTAAAGCTATTATTTAAAGCTAATAAATTCTTCTAATAATTTAAAATATAGGTTAAGTAATTCTTATTAGCTTAGTATAAATATAAAGTACTTTTAAAAATATAATTAATATTTTTTAGTATTAAATAAGCTTATTTCCTTTTTATTTCTTACTAATAGCTAATAGTTTTTTAGGCTTATTTAATATTTATTTCTCGAGAGAATTCTAATAAGAATAATAATAAAAATAAAAATAGTAAAAACTAATTATAAGAATAGAGTATTTATAAGATATAGAAATTAGAATTTTTAATAATTTTTATATAATTTCTTTAAGAATAAATATATAGTTTTTTAATAGTTTCCTAATAAAAATATTTATTTTTTATATTTCTATTTAGCTAATAGTATTATAATATTACTTTCTTCCAAATATTCTTGTAATTCTTGAGCTATATTCTTTAGATTACTTAGTAATTCTTATATATTATTTATTAGTAAATAGCTCTTTTAATAAATAAAATACTTTTTTCTCTTTCTATTTTCTTTATAGGCTATAATAAATTTTACTCTAAAAATTTTTTTGCCCTTAATCTTAACTAGTTCTGGTTCTATTATAATACAAGCCTATTAGTATTATAGTTCTAAAAAAGAAATATAAAAAATATTATAAATCTAATATAATAATAGTAATTTCAAGTAATATATTTATTTATTAGCTATTAGTATAGCTATTTCTTTAAAAGTTATATATATAGTTACGGAATTCGAAATACGGGATATAAATAATGAAATATAAAATATAGAATATAGTTATATAATCTAATATTTTATAGATAACTCAACTAATAGACTAGACCCTATTAGGTTTAGTAGATTTAGAAATCACATATTAATACTATAATACTATAATTTTTATTTCGGAATAATAACTATTTTATTAATTTATATATTAAGTATTTTATATATATTATATAATAATATTATATATTACTAATAAACTAATACTAATTAATTTATACATATAAATTAGAGAAGATTTTAGATTAGTTCTAAAAGTATTTAATAACCTAAAATAAATCTAGTCTATTTTATATTAAAAAAAGAAACTATTTATTAATTTTATAAAAGTATTTAATAGCCTATAGAAAAGATACTAGCTCTTGCTAATTAATAAGCAATTAGCTATTTGACTATTTATTTATTTAATTTCTACTATTTTTTAAAACTAACTTCTTTTGGCCCTAAAACTACCTTCTTAGAAACTATTTTTTCTACTTATATAATATTCGTATTTATAGGACCCTTTTCCGGAATATATATCCCGTATATATCCTTAAAGCTCTTTAACTACTACTTCGATTTTGCTATTTCATCGAGTTCTTTAAGCTTTAGACTCTCCCGGAATTATAATATTTCATTTCCTAAATTTCTTATTATAAATAAAATATTTAAGAACGAAATATTTATTTTAATATCCTTAATATTTCTAGATATCTGGAATATCTAGTATTTAAACTAGATATCTGGTATTTTAATTAAGTATTTAAATCAGGTATTTAATATCTTAATTAGGTATTTGAACCTGATATCTAAACCAGATATCTAAATATCTAGATACCTTTTTTACCGAATCTTTTTTATAAATCTATTATAAATTATTTTATTTTTAAATCCTTCCTGCTATAAATTATATATATATACTAGAAAGAACCTAAACTCGGTTTAATATAGATACTAATAAGAGAAAAAAGCTAATTAAGAAATAGAAAAACGGTATTAATCTAGTAACTATAATAAAGGCTAATTTTTAGAAATATTTAACTATTAAAATATATTAATATATCTTATATAAGAAAAATAATAATAATTCATAGAATCTATTTCAGGATAATTTCAAAAACTTTAATACTATAGTATATAGTCTAATTAATTATATATTTATATAAAATCTTCGAGCCTAATTTCGGTATAATAATATCTATATTAAATAGAACTATAGAAATCTTACTATTATATAATTCTTTATTAACCTTACCTAAAAGAAAACAAAAAGTATATAAAATAAAGCTAATATTATTAATAATAGTCTAATTAGAATAGATCTTTTTCAGAGACCTATTATATTAGTTTATCTTATTCTAAATAGAACTAGATATAAAAGAACCAGATACTTTTAGTCGAGAAATCAAGCTATTTATTTACTTTCTCTAAATTAAGGCTATTTACTACTTTTACCTTTACTATTACTAGTATTACTACTAAACCCGAACTTCTATTAATTAATACTTACTATTACTACTAGAAAGCTTATTAGGGAAATAGTAAAGATATATTTTAAAATATAGAAATATAATAGAACTAATAGTAGTTTTAATTATAAACTTATTATCTTTTTTAATATTTATTAATATATAGAGCTTCTAAAAGAAATACTAGAAAGAGCTTTTCCTATTATATTAAAGGAATTAGTATAAGATTACTTCTATAATAACTGGCTCTCGAGCCATATATATAAAGAAGCCTATACGAATATTTATAGCTTCTTTAAAGGCCCCGGTTTCTATTATTAAAATCTAGATAAATGAAATACTATTACCTTAGTAATTATAATAATAAAAGACCCTAAAAAGACAATATTTAAGCTTATCTAAATACTAATTAATAACCTATATAAATTATAATATAGCCTTATTCCTGTCTTATAAAGTATTGAATTCCTATATAATAAGATTATTACCTCCTATTAAGGCTTATTAGTATACTAATATATAATCTCGGATTTTTTTTAATAAACTCGGTTAGCTTATTAATAAGCTCTAATCGTCTATTACTACCTATAAAAAAAAGCAATAAATTACTACCAAAACCTATTTTACTAATTAATAATACTATTCTCAAAATTCTTTAAGCTATTATCTATTTAAAAATCATTAATACGAATCTAGCCGCAATTTCAGAACCTATAATAACTATTTCAAGCCCTATAATTATAATAATTATATTCCGAAATCGTATTTTATATATAAGAAACCCGAATACTACTTATAGAAAGATATATTAGAGAAATAAAAGACTAAAAAAGCTCGATTTAAGAATAAAAACATTTATTAATTTAAATCCCGAAATACCTGTAATTTTAATAAATGCTTTAATAGTACTTATATATAATATATTACCGAATTTAAAGAAAAAAAGAATAATAAGAATAATAAAAACGAAATAGTAGGTAATACTTTTAAAGCTTTACTAGTAGAAATAAATAAAGGAAAAAAATATTATTCAGATTTCTATTTTATTTCTATTAAGAGCTTTTTAGCTACTCTTACTACTTCTACTCCTACTATTCCTATAACTAATACCCTTATAGATAACCTTATTTCCCTTTCCCTTATATATTAAATAATAAGCAAAAACTATACCTTAAAACCTATTAAATAAATAAAAGATATTTAGATATTTATAGTTAATAATATATTAAAATATAATATTTACTACTTTTATAAAATCATAATTAATACCGGAGCCTTCAGATTCTTAATTACTAGTTCTAACTAATTCCAAGCTTTATAGTATATTAATAATAGTATCTAATTTAATATCGGATCTATATTCTCTATTAGATCTATAATAATAAAAATACTAATTAGATAAATATAATTCTATATTATATCTATAAAAACTCTATTTTTATTTAGCTTAACTAATATAAATAAGCTAGAAATCTATTTTTAATAATCTTATTAATTATTTTATTATTTTTACTAGATATTTTATATTTATAATATAATGTTTTAAATACTCTTTCCTGCTTTAAAATACTATATTATAAAGCTTTATTTTCGAATTCTTTATTTATAATTCCTATTTTTTTTATAGAGATCGAATTATAATATTTATATTACTATTTTAATTATTTATCTATTAGTAAGCTCCGAAATATATTAGAATAAGCTAATTATAATATCGATATAAAAGCCCTTAAATACCTTATAAAATATTATAAGTAATATTAGAAATTCGGATAATTACTAAAATAATTCAAGTTTAACCTAAAAGATAATATTAGCTTTAATTATTTTATTATTATTAATATTTTCTATATTTCTAGTAAGCCTATATTTTATATTATTAATAAAGGCATTCGATATTAAGCTAGCTAATAGCTTTAAAATATTAGTATATTATATATTTGGGATACCCTAAAATAGTATTGGATTAATACTTATTTAGGCCCTCTCGATTAGATTATAATAGATACCAGAAAGCAGTTTATTAATAAAGAGTTTACTTAGTTTATAAATATTATAGGAACTAAAATTAAAATCGTTTCTATAAAAGCTTATAATTCTATTAGAATTATAGAATACTATTATAACCTAATTCGATATATTTATTTTATTATTATAGCTAAAATTAATAGAATTAATAAGAATACTATATTCTAAATAGCTTTTAAGGCTATTAATAATTCTGCTAGATCTAATAATATTATCCTAATTCTCTTAATTTATAGTACTTTACCTCGAATAACCGAATATAATATCCTATTACTAATTATATTATAGTAATTAGTAGTATTTAAGAAGGTAATAGTAGAAATTTAAAAGCTTTAAGCTAGATACCAAATTACAAATACTCTAAATACCCGAAATAGTTCTAGTATTACTAATATTTATAAACTTTTCTTAAATTCGGATATTCTCATATAATATAAAAGAAATACCAGTTAATTTAATAATTAAAATAGGCCATATAAGCTAGTAGCTATTAATAGAAAGAACTATATACTAGCTCTACTATATAGTAATACTACCTTTTATTTAACTTTTATAAAGCCATTTTATATAAGAGATATTAAGATTATTACTAATAGTCTCGAACCTGAAATTGTTTTTGAACTTTATAATAAAGCTAAAAGTAATACAAATATAATTCCTTCTACTATTTCTGCTATTTTACTAAAGTATAATAAAGAATACTCTTATAACAATCCGGATTTTATGGTATTCTTATAAGATAATAACTTATATAAGAACTCCTGCCAAGTTAAAATTATTAGCCTTTTAGAAAAAGGTATATTTGAGGTTATTTCTAGATCTCAGGTATTAAAAGAGATATATATCTTTAATTCCCGGTTTATTAATAAGATTAAGAATAAGGATATAAAGAGAGAATTTAAGAAATCGAAACTAGTTATCTAAGCTTATAATAATAGTAAAAAATATATAGTATTAATATAATTACCTATTATTTAATATATTAATTAGAGAATTATTCTTAATATTATTACTATAATAATAGATATTATAGAATTATATTTATATAATATCTTATAAGCTTATATTTAATTAATAACTTTATTTAATTATAATTTTTATATTAATCTACCTTATAAGCTTATTAGAGAGCTAAATTTAAAGAACGATTTCGTTCTAAAAGTTATAAAACTATTATATAATATACCGGAAACCGGGAACTATTAGTTTAAAACTTATTATTTCTATTATATTAACGAGCTCTCTATAGAATAGTCGACTTATAACTCTTTGCCTCCTCTATAGCAAGTAATTCTTTAGAATTATTAGCCTTTAAATTAATAATACCTTATTTATTAGAACTAATAATTTTATAAAAACGAAATAACTAAAATTTCAAGAGGCTAAATTCTTGGCTAAGAAATATAAATGCCTTACTTTTAACTATAATTTCAAATTTAATAGAGATATTATTTATACGGATATTATGTAAGGCACGTAATAGTAGGGTAATATATAAGTAGTTAAGGTAAGTAAGCTGCGGAGTGACGCTTGCAAGTGTAACTAATTCCAAGAATTAATTCTAATAAGAGACTAATTAATGCCTCTTCCAAAGCTAGGAGCGTCTCCCTATATATTTCCTAGTACTTAGCCAGGTATGCGAAGCCCTTTACTTAATTAGGAAATCCCATGTAATCTATATGATTCCGATTATAAGCTATACCTAAAATAGGAAACTAGATCTATAATATCTGATACCTGTCTATATGCCATTACGTATACCTATTATATTAATTCCCTCTCTGGGCCCTTGTCCCTAAGAGGCCTGGGAAAACTGCGAATAGCTTTATAAATATTTCCCTAAAACTTTCCTGGCTACTAGCTTTCCCTAAAGACTTCTTATAATTATTCCATTATTATACCAGGTAATAGAGTTAAGGATATAGTTTACTAATTCTTTCTAGCTAGTTCGCAAATCGCCTCTGGCGATTTCCTCTTGCAAAGGTAGTACGAATATAGTATATACTATTAGATATAAAGCTTATCTAATCTCCTAATTAGTTCGTAAATCCTAACTTAGCCTCTATTCGCAAATAAATTATTACTCTATAGGCCCAAGAGCTTGGAAAAGTTAATCTAATCTTCTAGTTTATTCATAAATCTTTTCTTTGGAATTTTCTGGGTATTCCTAGTATAGAGCCAGTTCCGAATTTGTAATTACTATTCGGGGAGAGAATATTATAAAAAGGCCTTCCTTTTCCTATTAACTAACCTTTCTTTTCCTTAACCATAATACCGTACCTAGCTTCTTCTCGTCCCTTGCCTTCCTTCTTTAAGCTTTCTTTAAGCTTCTTTAAGCTCCTTTAAGCCTTATTTAAGCTTTATTTAAGTCCTTTTCTAATTCCCTTTTCTACTTCTTTATTTATTAAGATAAATACTTCTCTTGGTACTTATTAGCCTATTACTATCCGTTTGGCTAATACTTCTATATCCTTGATTTGCCCTTACTATCTTTAATATTCTAAGAATATTACTAAGTTTCCTGACCTTATTTATATTAAGAGTAATAATTACTTAGTATATAATTACTACTACTCCAAGAATAAGAAGTATAATTCTATAAGTTATAAATTCCTTTTTTTATTTCTTATTCTAATATTATTTAAGGTTCCTTAAGTATATATAATATAGTTAAACTGCCTTTTTTAAGCTATTAATATATATAAGCATTTTCCCTATTCTTTGCCCAAAAGAAAGAAGGCTATTATTACCCTTTTTCTATATTAAACTATATATACTTCTTATATTAAAGCTATTATTTGAGGCTAATAAATTCCCCTAATAATCTAAGAAATAGGTTAAGTAATTCTTACTAGCTTAGTATAAGTATAAAGTACTCTTAATAGTATAGTTAATATTCTTTAGTATTAAGTAAGCTTACTTCTTTCTTATTTCTTACTAATAGCTAATAGCTTTATAGGCTAATTTACTACTTATTTCTCGAGAGGATCCTAATAAGGATAATAATAAGGATAATAGAGAATAGTTATAAGAATAAAGTATTTATAGGATACAGAAATTAGAGTTTTTAATAATTTTTATATAGTTTTTCCAAGAATAAATATATGGTTTTTTAATAGTTTCCTAATAAAAGCATTTATTTTTTATATCTCCGTTTAGCTAATAGTATTATAATATTACTCTTTTTCAAGTATTCTTATAATTCTTAAGCTATATTCTCTAAATTACTTAGTGGTTTCTATATATTATCCGCTAATAAGTAGCTCTTCTAATAAATAAGATATTTCCTTTCTTTTCTATCTTCCCTATAGGCTATAATAGATTTCATCTCGAATTCCTCTTTGCCCTTAATCTTAACCGGCTCTAGTTCTACTATAGTACTAGCTTGTAGGTATTATGATTCTAAGAAAGAAATATGGAAAATATTATAGATCTAATATAATAGCGGTAATTCCAAGTAGTATACCTGTCTATATATTCCTATAATTTCTAGAACTTTAAAGAAGCCAAGATATCTATTTACTAGCTTTATACTAGGTTATAGCTATTAAATATTCTTTATATAAAGCATAACTTTATTATATATCTTGAACTTCTTATTAATATATTTCTTATTATAGTACTTTTTCTATATATTTACTACTTCTTGCTATTATTTCTCTAATATTTCCTGTTTTACTTAAATCCTTTATACTTTTTCCTATACTACTAGCGCTTCTTTTTCTGGAATATTATCCTTAATATATAGTTTAATACTAGAATAGAATTCGTATAAGGTATAGAATAGAAATATTTCTGTTATTAAATATATAGAGTTATTATATATAAATTCTATAAGAGCAAGCTTTGCTATCTAGTTATCCTACTAGTAGCTAGTATAATACCTTAAGTATTATTCTAGAGTTTGGTTTAGATTCTCTGTTTATCTATTAGTTTGCGGGTGAAATACTATACTTAGCTATTATTAAACCTTTAAGTAGAAATATAGACTTAACTAGAATTTACTTATAAAAATAGATTTTTTATTAGAGGTTATACCTATAGGTATACTAAAGTCTTTAATAATATAATATATAAATAGCTCTGCTAGCTTAGGAGCCAAGACTTTCTTAGTAGTCAGAATATATTATACTATTTTCGTATACCTATTAATAATAATAAGTATAGAATTATATATTTTATTATAAAACCTAGAAAGAGGCAGCCCTATAATAAAGTCTATAGTAATTTCTTGCTATGGCTTAGAGAAGAGGGGGAATAAACTAAGTATACTATATGGCAGATATCTTTTTATCTTAGTCTATTAATATATAGAATAAGTTCTAATATAGTCTTTTATATTCTTTCTTATATTTTACTAGAAGTACTTTCTCTAGAGAATCTCTAGTATCTTGCTAGTACCAAAATACCTACCTATAGGATTATTATAGTTAGCTTATAGTAATTCTTTTTTAAGAGCCGGCTTATTTGGTATATAAATAGTATTCTAATATCTTAATAACCCAGATATATTAAGTTCCCAAGTCTTAATAACTCTAGTAAAGGTCTCTTTTAAGAACTATTTGTACTACCAGTATTATACTAATAGATCGAGCCTTTAATACTATAATAGTAATTCAAGTAATATCTCTCTGCTTTCCTTATATACTATTTCGGATCTAGCTGCCTATATAGCTAGAATCCGTAGTATGTACTATTTATAACTAGCTATACTAGTAATAGGCTCAAGTAATAGTATTTCCGGTATTACTCTATTACTAAAATAGACTTCCTTTTTAGAATTCCTTAGTATCTCGCTAATTAAGGAGTACCTATCTCCTCTTTCCTAGGCCTTATATTATAGTATTATAGGAATAGTATAGTATCTTATTATTATTACCTATAGGGTTCTCTATTCTATATTCTATAGCTTATTATAAAATATAGGTAATAAAGTATTTTTATTTATACCCGCTATAAAGTCTGGCCTCCTTAATAGCCTATTAGCGGAATTACTATATCCCGGCTAGTACTCTAAGATAAAGTTAAAGATAGCTAGCTTCTTTATCTATCTTATTTATTAACTATTTAGTTTTCTCTTAATTATAAAGTATTTTAAGTTATTATAATCTGTCTTAATAATAATAATATACCGGATATATACTAGATAATACCGCCAAGTACGAAATACTAGAATAATAGCCAAGAGTTTAGAGTTATATATCTTATATCTATTCTTAATTATAGTTATTTTTTTTAAATAGAAAGTAATAGGGTATTACCTGGCTTTTGCCCCCTTACTAAAGAGCTAGGAAATCATACCTATAACTGCGAATCCTAAAGCGTCCGTTTCTATATAAATCTTTAAGGCTAGGTTAAAATAATAAAGAATTAGTACTATTATAAATGCAATTTATAGTTCCTTAAAAGCCTTATTTACCTTATTTATCTAGCTAAACTAATATAGTGGTTTTCTGCTAGTTTTTAGTAAATTAGTTAATCCTTTTATTATTCTAAAGTATTTATAGATAAATCTCTAGTAAAAGTTAGTAAAACCCAGGAATACTTGAACTTCTCGGATATTATTCTTTAGGGCCGGCTATTCTCTAATAGCTATAATCTGGCTAGCCTTTATTTCTATATTATCTGGGCTAATTACAAATTCCAGGAACTTTACTTTCTTTATATTAAACTCGTATTTTGCCAAGTTTATAAAGAGCTAGTATTACTATAATTACTCGAGTATATATTAGACCGCTATTATATATTATTCTGGGTTCTCTAAATAAATTAAAATATTATTCAGATAAACTATATAAATAATATTTATAAGGCCTACTAATATATAATTAATATATGCCTGGAATATTACTAGAGTATTAGATAGTTTAAAGAATATAATATAGTACTTAAAATATCTATAATATATTCGGAATACCGTTTTCTATTTATTATTCTCTTATATTTGCAATTAATAGTAAGTATTCTTTAAGTCTAGCTTTATATATACCTTTGCTTTATAAAACCTATTTATTATCTTACTAATAAGTAATAATAGTATTTAGTTCTTAATAGTAATTTTATTTAGATCCTAGTAATTAATATATAGATATAGGCTACCTTCTTTCTTTAAAATAAATATAATTAGGATACTAGCTAGGCTAGTAAAATAACGGATCTACTTCTTCTCTAAGCTAGTATTAAGATATTTCCAAAGAACTTTAAGCTCTCTTTCTAATAAAGTATATATAGGATTATATAGTAATTAGGATCCTGGTTCTAGATTTATATAATACTCTATTATATAGTAATCGGGTAGTATACCTATAGCCTCTATAGAGAATACTCGGAGAAGGTCCTAATACTTCCTGGGAAGTATAGCTATTCTATTTATAGTAATAGTAGTAATCCTTTAGCTATCTATTATAGGATAGGTAATTAATAGAAAAACATATATTTTATACTTTACTACTTTAGTAAACTTCCTAGTATTTAGAACTTTAATTTTCTATAGTCAAATCTAGTATCTTTATATTACTTCCCTAAAGGAAATTAGGGAATTAACTTAGTAAAGCTATAGGAATCCAAGTATTATATTAATATAATTTAGATCAAAATTATATAATATAAAGTATATATTAGTTTCTCTTTAGTTCCCTAGTATATCCTTAGTAGTAATCCCAAGAATATAATCTCTATATAAATAAATTCTCTTTTCCTCTAGTAAGAATAAGGGAGTTACCCTTAATATTAATAGAATACCTATATCTAAGGCTAACCTCCTCTTTATATAATTAGCCTCTATATCCGAATTAACTAATATTCTAATTCTTTACCTATCTTTTCTTATCTTAATAATAACCTTAATTACTATTCTCGTTTTAGGGGCCTTGCCCTTTATAGTATAAACGAGTATAACTATTACGGGATATACCCGTTTCCCGGCTTCTTTAGTTCTAGGTACTTATATACCTTATAGCCAGACTTATTATAGTTATAGCAAGTCGGTTTTTCCCGATTTGGGCAGGTAGTAGTATAGTAACCCTTTTTCTAGTAAGTAAAGCAAGTTATACCCGGTCTTATAGATCCTAATACGGGTACTATATTAGACCCTATTACTATACTTTTATTACCCCGGTTATATAAACCTCGTAACGGGAATATACTTCTCTTCCGTTTCCCTTTATTATCTTCTCTCTTTTTTCTCTAATTTCTTTCCTTTTATTAACCTATTAGCTTATTATTATATTCCCGTTAAGTAGATTAGTTTAAGTTATTCTCGACTCTTATAGCCATAGAAATAAGCTTCTTCCTTTCTTATAAAGTATTTCCTTAGTAATTAATCTTGTCCCAAATCTCCTGCCTTAAGTTACTAAATAAGTTATCCCGCTCTTATAGTAAACCCGTATATCCCAAGTTATCTAATAGGCTATCTAAGTAGGATACGAAGCTTTGGATACTCTAACCTGGCTACTATTTTATATTCTTGAACTTAGTAAGGGTATTATTACTATGGTTCTCCGGATCCAAGATAGAATTCTTTATAAACTCGATAAAGGTCTCCTAATCCGTAGTATTAATGCCTACTAATTACTTCCTATACTTCCAGATATTCCTGGCTATATTCTTAAAACAGGAAATATAATATATAACTTTTACTATATCTATAACCTAGATAATCCCGCCGTCTTTATACTATTTTAGCTTTGCCTAGTAAAAGAAGTCCTGGGCTTCCTTAATACTCTTCCTTTTATAGATTAGTAATTCTCGGGTTTTTGGAGCCCTGTAAACCAAATATACTACCGGTAATATAATAGGTTCTATAATAGGTGCCCGAATATCCTTAAGATAGTAAATCTGAGCTTCTAAATTCTCTAGATCTTCTCTCTATTATATCTCTGCTTCTAACTTAGTAATGCGATAACAAGCCGCTACTAGCTTCTCCGTTATTATTATCCTGCTAGCTAGTTCTGGGGATATCTGAGTTCTACTTCCTTCTCCTGATTAGGCGGTAGCTAGAGTAGCTAACTAGACGCTCCCCTAAATGCCTGACTAGGTCGCCCTAGTAATAGCAGAGATACTTCTTCTAGTTAATACTCTAGCTATTAGTGGTTTTGTCTATTAATGGCTTGACTACCTTATAATAAACTGCTTTCCGAAGATTGGATTAATTAGAATATAAGGTATATAATAGCAGGGTAATATATAAGTAGTTAAGATAAGTAAGCTACGGAGTAATACTTATAAGTATAACTGATTCCAAGAATTAATTCTAATAAGAGACTAATTAATACCCCTTTCAAAGCTAGAAGCGTCTCCCTATATATTCCCTAGTACTTAGCCAGGTATATAAAGCTTTTTACTTAATTAGGAAATCCTATATAATCCATATAATTCCGATTGCAAGCTATACCCAAAATAGGAAACTAGATCTATAATATCTGATACCTGTCTATATGCCATTACGTGTGCTTATTATATATTACTAGAATTATTCTTATATAAGAATATTAGTATAAAAACCTCCGAACTATTTCTATAAAGAATATTACTATTATAAGTAATAGAGGCACTATTTATTAAGATCTCTTTATTAAAAACTAATATATTACCTAATATATTAGAAGAGTATATATTATATTAGTCTATTAATTAGAAGCTTAATATAATCTATTAATTATTACTTAAACTATTAAACTTTTAGAAACTAATATAAAGGCATTTAATAAATGCATTTAATAGCAAATTGAGAATATTACTAGAGAATTAAGATTTATAAAACTAGTAAAAGAGTTCTTATATTTAATTATTTTTATAAATACTTTATTTATAAATAATAGAGATCTCTTTTCCTAAATTAGATATATTCTAATTCTAGTAAACGGAACTAGATATACTAATATTATCTACTAGTTCTCTATTAAATACAAGAGAGTTACTAAAAGTATTCTAGCTTTAAAACTCTATAATATGGCTTACGGCTTTAATATAGGCGCTTTAGCCAAATCTATAATTAATAGAGTACTAGAAATGGAACTATTACTAGTAGTCTATACGAATTCGAAATTATTATATAAATATCTTATTAAATTAGGAACTATTTGAGAAAAGCATTTAATAATTAATTTAATATATTTCTATTAGTATGAGGCTCCCAATATAGCAGGGTGCTACGCAAGTAGTCAAGGTAAAGGGGTGAAATATAGGGTAAAGTATGGAGTGAAGCGTGGAAGTATAATTGATTCCAAGAACTGGTTCTCTATAATAAACTAATCGATGCCCATTTCCAAAGCTCGCATGCCTCCATATATAGAATCTAGTGTTCCGCTGGATGTACGGAAGCACTAGTCCCAATTTGGGAGTGCGATCCCACATAAGCACTAGCCTAATTAGGCTACCAAATCCAGCTGGACGCTCGTTAATATAGGCATTACAATTAGATATACGAATAATAAGAGATTATAGAAGTTAAATGAATTAAGGGAAAATCGAATTCTACTAATTCTATAACGAAATTAAAGCCAATAAATACCTTTAAATACCTAATTAATATAAATACTATATAATTAAATATAGAGAAATAAGTCGAATATAAATAAGGCAAGAAATAGATATATGAAATAGAAGAATATTATAAGAGGGAAAGTTATATACAAAAGGCTATAGCCTTTAATATATAACTAAAACCTCAGAAGTAATATAGATATATAAAATATTTGGGAAATCTGGTACTAGGCCAAATTAGGGAATTTATATATAATTAGAAGAAAATACTATTTTTCGCATTTTTTAGAAAGTTTCTAGTATTAATATAGCTATTTCTTTAGGAGTTATATATATAGTTACGAGATATGAGATACGGGATATAAGTAATAAAATATAAAATATGAGATATAGTTATATAATTTTATATCCTATAAATAACTCGACTAGTAAACTAGACCCTATTAGGGTTAGTAGATTTAGGAATCATATATTAATACTATAATACTGTCACGAAACCGGGTCTCTGGGCTTGGAAAGCAAGGTAGAGTAGCTCTTAATCCGAGGATTCTAAACTAAGGAGGGAAGCTTGTAAGTACAGGAGCTTTGGTATTCTAAATACTAGCCAGCCGCATGCGTCATCGCGTGGTCACGTGACGCTAAATTTACTAGTAAAGCAGCAGAGCGTAACAAATACTATACTTTCTATTTCTAAATAATAATAACTTTACTAACCTTATATAAATAGTATTTCATATCTATATAATAGTATTATATATTATTAGTAAACCGATAAATAATTAGCTATTTGATTATCTATTTATTTAATTTCTACTATTTTTTAAAACTAATTTCTTTTAGCTCTAAGACTATTTTCTTAGAAACTATCTTTTCTATTTATATAATACTCGAATCTATAAAATTCTCTTTTCGGAATATATATTTTATATATATTCTTAAAACTTTTTAATTATAATTTCGATTTTATTATTAAATTAAGTTTTTTAAGCTTTAGACTTTTCCAGAATTATAATATTTCATTTCCTAAATTTCTTATTATAAATGAAATATTTAAAAACAAAATATTTATTTTAATACTTTTAATATCTTTAAATATCTAAATATCTAAATATCTAAGTATTTAAGTATTTAAATATCTGAGTATCTAAATACCTTTATTATTAAATTCTTTTTATAAACCTATTATAAACTATTTTATCTTTAAACTCCTTTTATTATAAATTATATATATATAATAAAAAGAAACTAAACTCGGTTTAATATAAATACTAATAAAAGAAAAGCTAATTAAGAAATAGAAAAACGGTATTAATTTAATAATTATAATAAAAAATAATTTCCAGAAATATTTAATTATTAAAATATATTAATATATCTTATATAGAAAAAGTAATAATAATTTATAAGATCTATTCTAGAATAATTTCAAGAATTTCAATATTATAATATTTAGTTAAATTAGCTATATATTATTATAAAGTCTTTAAGTCTAATTTTAGTATAGTAGTATTTATATTAAATAGAATTATAAGAGTTCTATTATTATATAATTCCTTATTAACCTTATCTAAATATATATAAAATAAAGTTAATATTATATAAGAATTATTAGTATATTTAAAAATAATTCTATTAATTCTATAAGAATTCTAGTTCTAGTAATTATAATTATATTATTATATATCTTTTATTAGCCTAATAAATACTATTTTTAAGAACTTTATATATTCTTATATAAATAAATAATAATAAGACAAGAAAAATGTATTTAATAAATAATATAAAAAGAAAAGAAAACATATATAATAGGGTAATTAAAAATAAAGAAAATAACCCGAAATCCTAATAAAATAACTATTTAGTATTAGCTAATTATAGAAATATTAGTATTAATAGTCCGGATTATATAATTATATTAAGGTTATTAATTACTTATAGAAGATATAATTAGATATATTTATCTTATTAATAATAAAAGTATTTATAATAAAGGAAAATATATATATATATAAATATTATAATAATATTTAAAAATATAAAAAGAAAAGATATCTTATATCTATAATAAATATATAGTAAATTAGTACTTGACTTTTTAATAAGAGTTCCTTTATAATAATTAAGAATTATTTAGACTTTATTAAATATTAGAAGTATATTAATAAATAGCTTTTTAAATAATAATAGATATTTATACCTATATAGGAATAATATAAATAATTCGAAATCTAACTTAGAAAATAATATAAAAAGTAATAACTCGAATAGAATTATAATAGGCTTCTTTATCTTTTATATCTTTTTATTAAATTTTTTATTAAATTTTTATATTTTATACTTTTATAATATTATAAAATCGCTGCTTATATATTTTCGAAGTTTATAAAGATTATCTTTCTAAAGAAATATACCTGCCTTTATTATATCTAATATATAATAATATATATGGTTTTATAAAGGTATTACTAATTAGCTCTTTTTTAGTAATATTTTTCCTTGAGTATAATTAAACTTATTAGATAATTATACTATTTTAATATCCTTAGTTCTATACTAAGAATATTAAGAATTAATAGCTTTATTATTCTTTATAGAAAATATATTAATCTCTCTAGCTTTGCCTTTAACTCGCGAGATATTAGCTAAGAAATCGAAAGAATTATTAACTATTACTTTTTTTATAGCTAGTTTCTTATTTATTACTTTCTTGCTTTCCGGAAAGTAATTATATCTCTTTTTATTAGTTATTATAATAGGTTCTTTATTAGACGGGATAGCTCTAGTAGAATTAGTAACGGATTAGTTATTAATATACTATAAATAGTTCTATTTAAGGAGAAAATACGAGTAATTAATAATAAGATATAAATAAATATATAAATTATAAGCTTAATAGGTTTTAAAATACTCGAGATATTATTTATTAAAGTATAAACTAATCTCTAATATATATAAGTAGTTCTTATTATTTTCGGCTTATAATAGCTTATAGCTAGTAATTAGAATATTATTATATTAGTAAGAAATACTTATATAATACAAATATAATATAAGTTATAAGATATATAATATAGAGGCAAATATAAGTACTATAAATATAAATAAAGAAAAGATTTATTAGTAAATATAATATATATAATAAATTAAGAATTAATAAATTAAGATAATAGTAAATTTATATATTAATAATACTTATAATACTATTAGTAGAACCGAATCCTTATATAAGAAAGAGCTTATAAATACTATATTAAAATACGAGTACTTTAATATAAAACTAGTAAGGCTACTAGTTTTTTTTTATATTTCGTAATAAACTTACGAGTATCTTAGAAAAGTTCTAGAAAATACTAGTTATTATATTAGTTTCTATAACTTTTAAACTTAACGAGATATTTAATATAATTCTTCCTGCTATATTATATAATATATTAGTTTACTATATATTCTAACTCGTATATTTTCTATTTATTATTATTATTCTAATTCTCGAATAATTTCTAAAAATTAGAAAATAGTTTTTTAAAGAAATTATTATTAACTAGAGCTAGTACCAAGTATATAATCGAGATTACCGAATAGATCTTCTAATAAAAAGGCAGATCTAACTTATATACTAGCTTCCTAATTCTCTTTCTAATATAAAAGAAGTCTATTCTTTATTTAGAGATTTTATAGTTCAGTTTTTCGAATAATTAGTATTTCTTATATAGTTTAAAATATACTATATTACTAATATTTAATTTAATAAAAATATAATATAAATTATAGTATTTCTTTATTATATTAGTAGTAAATTTAATAGTTAATTTAGTATTAATATATCTTAGATTCCTAATAATCTCTAAAATTCTATTATTATTTAGAATTAAAAAAAATAGAGAAATATTTGCCTCTAATTCTTATATAACCTCGTTTGAACTATAGCTAATAGAATATAAAAGAGTATTATTAAATACTACTTATAAAGAAATTACTTTTATAAACTATATTTAATTAGGGATTTTATATATATAATACCGGATTACGATTTTTATTTACTAGTTCTTAATTTCGGATTAGCTATTAGATTATAGGTACTAAGCTATAAAAAATAATAATTTTATATTTATTATAGCCCAAGTTATTCTTTATAAATCAGATATAAATTTTGAATTATAATTAGAAATAAATATTCTAGAAATATTCTAGTTATAAAATAAAAGTATATAAAGTAAAATAATAGTTTATTCCTTAATACTATAGGTATTATAACCTGGAATTAATAGTAATTTCTTACTAAATTTATATATATTTATTATTATATAATTAAAAACATTATATTTATTAAGTATCTATAATATAACTACTAGAATTTCTAATAAAGCCAAAATAAAATTTATAATAATTATATAAAAAGGAAGTAATATAATAATAATAGAATAGAATATACTATTTAGGCAAGTTCTTTATATATTATTTACTAGATAATTAAGGCAAAACTTAATATAATTAAGAACTTTCTTTATTAAATAAGAAATATAAAAACTATAAAGCTTATTATAAATATAATTAAAGCCAAAATATTAGTTATTATAAACTATAAATAATAAAGTCTTTATATAGGCATAAGATATATATAATTATAAAACCCCGAATAATAAAATATAATAAAGAAAACCGCCCTTAATTTCGAAATTCATACTATATATTTTAGAAAAGAAATTGCTTTTTGAGACTAATTCGAGAAAATCTAGTAATTATAAAATACAGGCGAAATAGAAATCCTTTATATATCTATTATAAAGCTCGGTTCTAAATTCGTTACTTATACTTAATTCGGAAAATATATATATATTATTAAGCTTATTATTATAAGAGATATTACGAGACTCAAATATAGTAAAATAAAATAAAATATCGGGAATAATATTTAGTTTACTAGAAATATAGCAGATATTAAGTTAATATTATAATAAGTATTATAAAGTAATAATAAGTTTTATATTTGCCTTACTTATATTATTTATTACTAATAATATTTAGTTATAAATATCTCTAATAATAATATAATTAGTTAATATTATAACTGGGTTCTAGGCTAATTAGAATATTATATATAGTTTATAATAGATATATAATAAATATACTATCTCAAGCTTAGTAAATTTATAGTTCTTTTTTATTATACTTAGAAACTTACTAAAAAATAATATTAGTTATATAGTTATAAATATAATTTTACTAAGATCTAAAAAAATAATATAATTCTATTTAAAATAAAATACGAGAATACTAAAACCTTTCTCGTTTAAAGTATTAATTTTAAGATATAGCTATTTTACTAGATTATAATAAATAAGTACTTTAGGATTTAATAAATAGCTTTTAATAAACTTGAATAAAATAACTTTCTTTTTACTAGGTTTCTATTTAGTTCTTGCTATATATTCTTTTTTCTTTACTCCGGTTACTTTCTATTTATAATAGTTTAATTGTCTTTATATAATATAAAATAAATTAGTAAAACTAACTAGCTATTCTAATAAAGTATTCTAGTTACTAAAGGTTCTCCGGAAATTATATGGCTTTTATAATAGCTATATATTTCTTTATTATATTTATTTTAAAGCTATTAATATAATAGCTAAATAGTTCTACTAATAAATATTTTAGAAATGTCTTTTTTCTAGAAAGTAAAATGCGTTTTTCCTTAAATAAATAAAGAATAATACGGAAATACTAAAGATATTTCTAAAATAATTTGGAAAATATAATAATATTATTAATAAAATAATAGCAGAAATAATTATAGCTTTTTAAAAAACAGTTTATAAAATATTAAATATATACTAGAGAACTATAGTAATCTATAAGAGCTTTATAATTATATAATAATTCTCTTTTTTAAAGTCTTGAATTATATCAAGTCTTATATAATATAGAATTATCTATAACTTATTTATAATATTTATATAAGTAATATAATTACTATAATTAATTAATATATTATATATATTCATAAAATAAATATCTAATATATAGTTATATTCGAATAATAGTATATTACAAGTAATATTAATATAAATCATATTTCTAGAGGAAATAATAGTTTATTACTTAGTAAAAACCTTATAAATAACTCGGGTATTTCGGATATATATCTTAATAAGAATTATGAGACTATTAATTATACTAAAGGTAATAGTATAACCTAATATATTAATTAATATTTCATATAAAATAAGGAAGCCGTTTCTTAAAAGAAATAAGAAATTAAGATTATTTATAACTTATATATTAATTATAATTTTATTAAGAACCGAATAATTATTAATTTTTCTATAAATATATAAATTAAAAATAGCCTAGCCCTAAAGCTATTAGACTAAAGTAATTCCTTTAATAACTGTTTCTTTTATTATATTAATTCTTATAAATAGGTTTTTTAATAGCTATTTATAATTTATTAATAGTTATAAATAGCTAGTATTTATATATATCTAAAATACTTTATTATCTAATATAATCTTAATATCTAAGATAATATATTTATATCTAGTAATACTAGTAAATAATAGAATCTTAGTAAGAATTACTATAATAATCTCGGTATTTATAAAACTAGACTAAATAAATTTAATAATATTATTTATAATAGAAATTCTTTCTATTTTTACTAAATATAAATTAGAATATATATATTTAAAAAGTTTATTTTAAGACTTAAATATAAACTTATACTTCTTATAAATAGTTATAGGCTTAGTTATAGAGATTATAGGAATTATTATATATATATTATTCTCTGGCTTATTAATAAAATCTAATTTCTTAGAGAAAACATAGCTATATTTTTAAAGCTTATTATTATATTAGATATTATATTTTTTTAAAAGATATTAAAATAATAATTATTAATTATATTATTACTATTAGATTAATAGAAGTAATAATAATACTAATTTCTATTAGAATTATTTTTCGAGAATAATATACTAAAATAAATGTATTTTTTTATACTTTTTTTATTTTTTATAAATCCTATAATTAGTTATAAATATAGATAATAATATAAAAGAGCTTTCTAATTATTCTTTTATAATATATTAGTAGAGTTCTGGGAACTATTTAATAGCTATAGTTATTAAGATTAAGAATTAAAAATTAAAAAGAAATAGAATAAATAAAAGTTTATATTTAAATAGAAGAATTAAACTAGTTAATAATCCCGCTTATAATTATAATTTTAATTCCGGTAAGAGAAATATATATTACTTGCCGGATAATAATTTATTCTTATTAGTTCTTATAATCTATTATTTTTTATATAATAGATCTCGAACTATAAGTTTTACTTTAATATTACTATATTTATAAACTACCTAAGTATAATATTCTCGATAAGTCTCTTAATATATATTCTAAGTTCCGGATCCAAATTATTTTATATTTATAATAGCTACTAGATTAGCTTATTAAACTCGGCGGCTTTAGTATATTATCTAATAAATACTATATAAGAATGCATATTCTTACTAGTTCTTATATTATTCTTAGTATGTATTTCTGCTTATAATTTTCTTAAGGTAATTAATAAAGAATTCTTAAAATATTAAATTAATAGTTTTATTTACTATTTAATATTATTTTAAAAGAACTTAAATCCGGCTTAATATAAATTATCTAGTTTACTAGTATATTATTTAAGTACTACTTCCCGAAAATAAGTAATAAGATTTTAATATATAACTATAACTTATTTACTAGTTATATTATCTTATACTATATTTATAAAAAGATATATATTTCTTTAGTAAATATTATTTCCGATAATAATATAGTCTCTTTCTTCTTCTAATTTAGTAAAGTCTGAATTAAAGTATCCGATATTAGTAGCTCTTTACCGGATATTTATAAGATCTATTTGGTTTTGAGGGGAAATAGGTAATAAAGTAGTATTTCCTCTTTTATTTCCGTATTACTATCCAAGTATAGTAGTAATTATAGCCGCTATGTTTTCTCTGGAAACTAGTTCACTTATAACTTATAAAGAACCTCGGTATATATCCTCGGTTTTATTAGTTTATAGAGAATCTCGGTATATATTTTCTATCTCGTCTAATTCTCGCGAATTCTCTCTTTATTTACTAGTATTTATATTTATAGTATATATAGCAGGTAGTAAAGTATAATCCGTGCCTTTCTAATTCCCAGGAATATTATATAAAGAAATTAAAGAAGTCGAGAACTCGGGAATCTTATATATCTATATCGAAAATTCATATAGGGTTTTTCTAAAGAATAATTTATTAATTACCTAATTACTAAGAAAAGGGCTTGGTTCTATAAAGTATTAGCTACTTAATATAGAAGAGATTAAGGCTTTATATTAAGAATAGTTTACTATAATTCCCTTAATTATTCTATAATTAGTTATATTAATTTCCTTAGATAAAACGTAATTTAATACAAGAAAAAAGCGGAATTAATAAGCTTTCTTAATAAGTTTATTAGGTAACTTGTCTATTAGTAGATAATAGTAATATATATACTAGTAAATATTATATAACCGAGTATAAATTATATTTAGTTCGCGGTATATACTATCCGGACTAAAAATAAAGGCTTGGAATAGTATTATAAAGCTTAAATAAAGCCTATAATAATAGTATATCTAGTATTACTACTATTTATAGGAATTATTAGTATATTTAAAAATAATTCTATTAATTCTATAGGAATTCTAGTTCTAATAACTATAATTATATTATTATATATTTCCTATTAGCCTAATATATTATTAATAATAATTTAATTAGATTAGATCTTTTCTAGGAATCCATTATATTAATTTATCTTACTCTAGATAAAACTAGATATAAAAGAACTAAATATTTTTAATCGAGAAATTAAACTATTTATTTACCTTTTCTAAATTAGAACTATTTATTACTTCTACTTTTATTATTACTATTATTATTACCGAGCCCGAAAATTAATTAATTAGTATCTATTATTATTACTAGAAAGCTTATTAGGGAAATAATAAAAATATATTTTAAAATATAAAAGTATAATAAAACTAATAATAGTTTTAATTATAAACTTAATATATTTCTTAATATTTATTAATATATAGAACTTCTAGAAAAGGAATTAATAAAAGCTTTTTTTATTATATTAAAGGAACTAATATAAGACTATTTTTATAATAACTAGCTCTTTTAATATATATATAAAAAGGCCTATATAAATATTTATAGCTTTTTTAAAGGCTCTAGTTTCTATTATCGAAATTTAAATAAATGAAATACTATTATTTTAGTAATTATAATAACTAAATACCCTAAAAAAAATATTTAAGCTTATTTAAATACTAATTAATAACTTAAATTAATTATAATATAGCTTTATTTCTAGTTTATAAAATATTGAATTTCTATATAATAAAATTATTATCTTTTATTAAGGCTTACTAATATATTAATATATAATTTCGAATTCTTTTAATAAATTTGGCTAGCTTATTAATAAGCTCTAATTATTTATTATTACTTATAAAAAGAAGTAATAAATTAATACTGAAATCTACTTTATTAATTAATAATACTATTCTTAAAATTCTTTAAACTATTATTTATCTGGAAATTATTAATATAAATTCAACTATAATTTCGGAACCCGTAATAATTATTTTAAGCCCTGTAATTATAATAATTATATTTTGAAATCGTATTTTATATATAAGAGATCCGAATATTACTTATAGAAATATATATTAGAAAAATAAAAGACTAAAAAAACTCGATTTAAAAATAGAAATATCTATTAATTTAGATCTCAAGACTCCTATAATTTTAATAAATACTTTAATAGTACTTATATATAATATATTACTAGAATTAAAAAAAAGATAATAAAAATAATAAAAACGAACTAGAAAATAATACTTTTAAAGCTTTATTAGCTGAAATAGATAAAAGAAAGAAATATTATTCAAATTTCTATTTTATTTTAATTAAAAGCTTTTTAGCTACTTCTATTATTCAAATTTCTATTATTTTTATAACTAATACCTTTATAAATAACCTTACTTTCTTTTTCCTTAAATACTAGATAATAGGCAAAAACCATATTTTAAAGCCTATTAAATAAATAGAAAATACTCAGATATTTATAATTAATAATATATTAAGATATAATATTTACTATTTTTATGAAATTATAATTAATATTAGAGCTTCCAGATTCTTAATTACTAGTTCTAACTAATTTCAAGCTTTATAATAGACTAATAATAATATTAAACTTAATAAAACTACTAAAGAATAAATTAATATCTAGTTTAATATTAAATCTATATTTTCTATTAAATCTATAATAATAAAAATACTAATTAAATAAATATAATTCTATATTATATTTATAAAAAATTTATTTCTATTTAGCTTAGTATAAGAAAGAAACTATAATAAAATAAAAACTTATATAAAGTATATTAGAATATAAAACGTAATTTAATAGTAAAATAATAAAATTAAAGATATAAATAGTAAAGTATAAATAGTATATAGTATATAAAAGCTTAATTAATTAAATATAAAAAAGGAATTATTATTTAGAATTATAGAAAAGCTAGCTTTCTTATATAATTTCTATAAGTTATATATAAAAGACCCTAGCCTTTATTATATAACTAAAATATTAAAACTATTAAAATAAGGCAATTTTAATAAAATACGGCTTGCTATATTATATTCGACTTTTTATTTATTTATACTTATTTCCTAAATACTAAAAACTAATAGAAAATTCCTATTTAGAATCCGAAATAATAAAATAATTAGAATTTTCCTTTACTAGTATTTCTAATTTCTTTCTAATATATTAAAAATATAATCTATTACTTTTAAATAGTCTTATTTCATACTTTTGAACTTGCTTAAAATAATTCAAATTCGCTTAACTATATTCTTATATTAAATATATATAGTTTTTCTTGTTATTTAGTATTTGCTTTTAATTATTAGTTAATCTTAGCTTTTATAGCTAGATATTAAGGTAGCTTATTATAGCGAATTATATTATAAATTATACTAATATATTCCAAATAAATAGCTTCTTTGAATTTTATATTACCTTTAATATTCTTAAATTAGTCTTTAGTAAAAAAGAAAAGCTTTTAGTAAAAAGCTTTAATAACTTTATAGGAAACTTTATTCTTATATATTTTGTCCTAAATAGTAACTAGGCTTATTAGAATTATAATAAAAGATTTTTTAAATAATAAATTATTATTTAATTATAATTTTAGACTTATAGATTATTTGGCTAAAGATATTTATTTATCTAATTAAGTATTATATATTTAAATGCTTTTTTTCTACTTTCTTTACTAGATACTTACTTAATTTCTTTATATTTTCCAAGTTAAAATTATTATAAATGAAGAAGTAATTAATACTCTTAAGAACTTTTTTATTAAAGAAAGCTGCGTTTTTATAGTCTATAAAGAAAATATAACTAATATTCTAATTTTTTTTACTAAGGAAAAACTCGCTATTTAGAGCTTTAGTAATAGCTAGATTATTAATATTACCTTTATACTAATAGTAATTAATATTTCTAGAAATATAATATTAGATTAGCTAAGAATAAATAACTAGATAAATAAGATTCTTAGCTAATACTTTATAAAATTCAAGCTATATTAAGGAGTCTATTATTAAGAATTAAGAGACTAAAATAAAGTAGCTATTACCTAGACTTTTATATTTTAATACTTTATTTTTTTAAAAGTGAAATTATAATATTTTTATTTCTTTTATTAAAAGCTTTCGGATACTAAGCTTTTTAGTTTACTTTAGGTAATTCTTCTTATAAATATGGCTATTTATACTTAGATTAGAAGTACTAGACTCAAAAATAGAAGCTATAGTATTGAATTAGAAATAAAGATTCGGGCGGAATTAATTAGAAACCTAATACTTATATTTATAGTTTATAATTTCTTTATTTTCTAAAAAGAAATCCCGTATTTTCTTATATATCTAAGTAATAGAAATATGCTTTTTATTCTTAGTAACTTTATAGATTTTAATAACTATTTTTAAGATATTTATAAGCTTAATATTAATTATCTAAATAGAGAAAATATTAGTAAATTACTAAAAATATATTTTATAAAAAGCTTTAAGGAATTCGTTAATAATTCTATAATATTTTTATTTATAAATGAGTTCTAGAATACTATTATATAATTCCTTAAAAACATAATTATTTTAATAACTAAGTATTAGTTTTTATTTAGCTAATATTTTATAAATATAATATTTAGATATATTATTAATATTATTAATCTTTTTCTTCTTAATTCTCGGTTTTCTAAATAATATTTCTTTCTTGCTTCTTTTTATTTTATTTCCTAATATATTACTAATCTTATATTTAGATTAGTATCTAAATCTATATTATTTATTAGAAGTCTTAGGCTCAGCTTACTTTCTTTTTTTACTAAGTTCTTAATTAGTTATACTAGTTCTACTAGTTTTACTAATAGTACTAGTAATAGGCTTTATTAGTTTAGCTCTAGTTTTACTAGTTAGATTTAATTGAGTTATTACTAAGATTATAATAATTAATCTTTCTCTAGCTTTTATAATAAGCCTAAAGAATAGGCCCTTATTATAATATTCTTTAATAAGAATTCCGGAAATATTAAAAGTATATTATCTAGCCTTAAGATTATTAGCTAATAATAGCTTAAAAACTAATTCTTTAGGTTCTGAAATAGCTTTAATATATTTAAATACCTTAATAATATCTAATTTAGTAAATATACTAGTATTCTAATATTTCTTATTTTTAATATATTCTAAAATAGCTTTATTAATTAACTAAATAGCTTTATATACTAAAGCTTTTATCTTAAAAAAGAAATATAACTTCTTATAAATATTCTTATTAAGATTATTATAGATATTATTAATATATTAGCTAAAGGCTTTACTATATAATATAATTCTATTCTAATTCTTAGTTTCTAGACTATTTATTATAGTTTTAATCTTATTAAGCTTCTTTTATTTATCTTTAGTAATGTCTTTAATAATATTCTCGAATTCTTTATTATTAGCTTAATAGTTCTTTAGCTTTTCCTTAGTTAATTCTAGTCTAGTTTTATTTCTAATAAAGATTTTTTATTTTAAGAGTTTATTATATATATTACTTAGCTTATTAAGAATATTTATATTAAATTCGGTAATTATAGCTATTTTTTCTAGTATTAATAGGCCTTTATAATTACTTAAACTTTTTTAATACTTTAAACTTTAATACTATTAATTTATAGGCTTTTAGTAATATTATAGCTAATAAGAACTAGCTATTATATTTTACTAAATTAAGGAATCTATTCTTTAGCTATTTTATTATTTTTAAAGAAATTATATAAGTATTATTAATATAATAGTTATAGGTTATAGAATTAAAGGTTCTCGAGATTATAAGAATTTCTTTTAAATATTTCCTAAATAAAAAGTAAATTAAAATAGGCTTGAATTATATAAAAGTATTATATATATTCGAGTTTTCTTTTTTTAATAAAGAAAATAAAGCTAAAATAGTAATATATATAATAGGGAAAGTAGATATAATAATTGAGTATATTTAAGATAATATAGTTATAAGTTAGAAATAATTATAGAAAATAAAATATAGAATTAAGCTTTTATTATATAAAAAAAATACTAATATATATATTTAAAGAAATATAATCTGGGAAATAATTAACGCAGGTTAAACTAAATAATAATATCTAAAATATTAGAATATAAAAGAATATAATAAAAAATTTATAATATAGATATATCTCGATTTCCTATTTATTTAAAAACATTTCTATTAATTCAAAAAATAATACAAAAAAGAGAAATAATATAGGAAATATATAAAAGATAAAATATATAAATATATTAGAAATATTAGAAAAATATAAAATGAATATTAATAGAAAAGAAGTCAAAATAATAGAATTAAGAAATAATTTAAAATAAGGTCTTATTTCTTCTAAAACTAATTTATATCTTTTCTAAAAGCTAATTATAATTATTTAATATTTATTAAAGTCGATTTTATATAATAAAAAGCTATTTAGTTAGTTAGAATTTTAAAATAATATTTATATTAAAGAAAATAATATTAAAAAGATTCTAAAGCTATAAAAAAAAACTATAAAATAATATAAATAGAGTTTATAGTATTATTATTGAGTTTTAAATAATTAATATAGAAGTTAATATAGTATATAAGAAAATTAGATATTCCGAATTAGTATTAAAAATATAGGAATTAAGAGTATTTTCTTAATTATTTAAATAATATTTAATAATAAAAAACAAATTAATAGTAAGAATTAATGAATTATATTAGCTTTTTAAAGAAGTAATAGGTTTCTAGTAAAGAAATAATATTATAATTAGGGAATAGGTTCTATATAAACGAAGTTTCTTTTATATAAAAACAGAAATATATAATATACTAATTAAGCCTTAATATAAGTTTTAAATATAGCTGTAATTATATAGAAAAGAAAGTGGGTTTTTTAATATAAGATAAGCTTTAAATAAGTAAATCTAGTTTATTTAATATTTAAGAGATTCTTAGAATTATATATTATTAAATATTTTCCGAAATAATTATTAGATTTAATAAAGGTTTCTTTTCTTCTTATAAGGCTTCTAATTAGCTATTTTATTTATATATAACTTCTAATTAGGAAGTTTACTTAAATATTATAAGTAAACTTATAATAGTAATTCAAGTTAAGATCGAGATCTATAAATATTATAGTCTAGTTTTAGACTAATATAAGCCGCGAGAATAGCTAATAGAAAAGCAAATAAAGTTCCTAAAAAGCTTCTAGTTTAGTATTTTTTTCTTTTCTTATATATTATAACTATTTATATTACTAAAATATATTAGAAAGAATAGTATTTTGAAATTAAGAATTTATAAGATAATCTCTTAATTTCTTATTTATTTTATATTAAAATAAAAGCTTTATTTTCGATTTCTAAGGTTCTAATAATAGAATTTTTTATTAAGAATATTATCTAGTAAAGTATATAGTAATAGTAATAATTAAATAATAATAAGAAATAAATAATAATAAAACTTATCTAATATCTAGAATAGTAATCTAATAATAATATTCTCTAAAGACTATAAATAATAATTAGAAAGAAAAAAATAAAAGATATATAAAAAACTAAAAGCAATAAACTTCTTTTTAAATTAAGAAAAGTTTCTATTATTAGATACTTTCTTCTAATCTTTTATAAAAGAAATATATTTTACTTTTCCTAATTCTAGTAATTCTAGAATATATATAATAATACTAGTAGCTTTCTCGATTTCATAAATACTATTTTATTTATAATACTTTATAATTATTTTCTTTTCTAATTCTATATCTATTTTAAAACATTTATTTATAAATATATACTTATTATTAATTTTATTTTTAGAAAAGTACTAGAATTTATTTCTTTTAATAAATTATTTAAATTAATTTTTAGTATATATTTTCCGAAATATAATATTATTAAGCTTTTCTAATATATAATATTTCTTTAGTTAATTTATATATTTTACTTTATACGGGCTAAACTAGTAATATAATAGTTTTATATTTCTTAACTTATCTTAATTTATTAATTTAATATTATATATAAAACTAGATTTTTTTTTAGAAATAGGCTTTAAATAAATCTAGTAAATAGTATTAAATTTTTTCTTCTTAATATCTTTAGTTCTTTTTTATTCTAGCTTCTATAATATTTTTATTTCTTATTTATATTTGCTTTATATATATTTCCAGAAGTATTTCTCTATTATAGACTTTATTTTATTTAAGTATTCTCTAGGTTAAAAAGTGTATTTCTATAAGTAATATAGCTTTTTTACTATAGATTATATAAAAGGAAATAAATCTAATTAGTTTATATATAGTAATTCGGTTAGTAAATAGAATATATAATAGTAAATCTATTTAGGGCTTTTTTTTATCTATTATAAAAGTAATAAGTATTTAAATAATTAGTTAATATCTTTTTTTAATTATATTATTTCTTTTGAAATTATAAGCCAAAATAATAATTCTATTAATTCCTAGCTTATTAAGTTTCTAAATTACTATTTCTTTAAATTCGGATCTATTATTTACTTTAAGCTATCTAAATAAACTATATCTATAAATAATTTCTTCCTAAATAAACTTAGTAATCTTTTTACTAGTCGGATTCTTTAAAAGTCTAGCTTTAATTTATTCTAAGAAATTATTTCTAATAATAACTAATAAGTTATATTTCTTATAATCTAGTAGTTTAATTATATTAATTCTAATATAATAGAAAAGAAATATAGCTTTTATTAGATATAGAACTTCTTTTTATTTTTTTTTACTTTTATACTAATAGACTTTATAAATACTAATATGCTTTTATATATAGTTATAGTAATTTTCCTAATAATAGTAACTAGCTACTAAATAAAAAGTACTTTTTAATAATAATTTTCTTTTACTTTTAATTATTAATAATAAGCCAAAGTAAATATACTTTAGATATAATTCTCTATAATAATAAATCTCTTATACTATAGTTTAAAGCTTCTTTATTTAATTTTTAAAATTTGGCTCTTAATATTTCTTCTAGTTTAGAAAATATTATAAAATATTATATAATATTCTAGTATTATTCGAAATAGCTATTATTTAAAGAATCTAATAAAATATAAGAGTTAGTATTATTATTTACTATTTTATTAGAAGTTATATATAAAAGACTATAGCCTTTATTATATAACTTTCGAATATTATTATTTTTTAATATTACTAATTTATTTCCAGATATAATAAAGCTTTAATTATTAATCTTTAATAACTAGATATTATTATTCAAATATCCGGTAAAGGTTTTAGAAATCTGATTTCTTAAAATAATATTATATAACTAAATAGGAACTGTTTTTTTAAATTAAACTTTTTATCTAATAAATATTATTATAATAGTATTAAGGTCTATTACTAATTATTTATTAATGTTTTTATTATTTTTGGTATTATCTTCTTATTATAGGTATTTTAATAATCTATTAGTAATAATATATTTAACTTTGAAATCAAATAATTAAATTTATACTAGCTAGTAAATAACTAGAGCTTTAGGAAGATCTATAGCTACTTTATTTAGCTTAAAGATAAAATAAATTTTATATAGCTAAAATTATACTTTTTATAAATATTTTACTAGTACTTAGTATTCTTTTTTAGTAGTATTATATTTCTATTTAATATTATTTTAGATTCTAAACTTATATTAGGCGATTTTCTTT
The DNA here is from genome assembly GCF_002865645.1 of Hyaloscypha bicolor E. Lineage (NCBI taxonomy): Eukaryota > Fungi > Ascomycota > Leotiomycetes > Helotiales > Hyaloscyphaceae > Hyaloscypha > Hyaloscypha bicolor. The sequence goes on along the minus strand of NW_020194619.1, from coordinate 1,722,247 downwards.
TTCTTTTTATTATTATATTAGCTAAGAGTTCTGTTTTATTTATTTAGGCTAGTATTTATTACTAATATAATTATTTCTTAACTTTCTAATAAATTATAATATAACTTATAAAATATTAGAATTATTATACTCTATTACTTTACTAGTAAATTTAGTATTACGTAATCGCAATAACGCATATGGCTAGCTAGTATTTAGAATAATAAAGCTCCTGTATATATAAGCTTCCTTCCTTAGTTTAGAATCCTCGGATTAAGAGCTACTCTACCTGCTTTCTAAGCCCAGAGCCCGGTTTCGTAATATTATTCTAAACTTATTCTTATTCTTATAGAGGAAGTAAAATTACTCTTATATCTTATGTATATATATGATTTTCACGGTAATTTAATAATAGTACTATTAATATATATGGTTACGGAACTACTATATCTTTAGAGAAATTAAGAGCTTATTAGGCTCTCTCTTACTTTAAGTTTATGATTTCCCCTTCTTTTTTCCGAAATACTATAATACTATAGATCTATCTTTATAGATCCAGATTATAAATGCAATTACCAAGCTCTAAGTAGAGGTTTAATATCAAGCTGAGGTTATTTAGTAATAAAGTAATAGCCTTCTTTTCCTATAAGCTTGCCCTTCTATAAAGCCGAAATCCTCTCTCTCATATCCCGAAAAATTTAATAGCCAGGTTTATAAGTTTAATACCTGGCTCCCGTTAATTAAGGCTAAGCTACGAGTTAATAGCAAAGCTATTAGTAATACTACTACTTAGTTCTACTATATCTACCTTAATCTAGAGTTATATATTTAAGCTATGGTTCTTCCCTAGCTTTTCCAGGCTAAAGAAGACTAAACCTAGTCCTATCTCTCGATTCTTAACTAACTTTCTCGTATCTATTCGAATCCGAATAAAGTATAGGAAGCAGAGAACAAGCTATACTCTCTTAAGCAAGGTACTAATTCGCTTTATACTTTTATAGCTAAGTTCGAGCGAATTCTATATAAGGTATATAGATAAGACTAGAATAATATTAATAAGATTATAGCCTTCTATTAAGAACTTAATACTACGATTAAGAATAGGCTAGCCTAATAGCTAAATCTCCCTTATACTTATACCAAGTTTATTGAGATAGTATAATAGCTAGCCGGATACTCTAGTATATACGAATACCATAATCCTAGAAAGAAGCCTTACTACTACTCAAGTAAAGACGATACTATAGATATATTAACTATTAATACTATTAGTATAATTACTGAGCCTCTATAATTCTCCTCTCTATAATACTTTCCCTTCTATATAAATAGTCGAGTATAATCTATATCCCTGGCAGAGCACTAGTAGCTTTATAAGCAGGGCAAGTATATATACTAGGGAAGTAACGAATACTAGGTAAAGAACTATAATATTGAGCCATATAAGGAAACAGGAAAGAAGAAGGTGCCTTTGCCAGGACTAAAGATTATAGTAGGTGAGAATAGTAGAAAAGTTATAATCTATATAGTAGATAATTCTAATGGTAGCTATGATTCTAATACCTTAATTAGACCCTATAGCCCTGATTCTAATTCAGATTCGGATATAGAGGAACTGGCATATTAGGAACTAGTAGATTACATGAATAGGAGACGCCGGAAGTAGGATATATGAGGGCATACGAGATTATATGATTTATAAAAGCTATAGAGGGCTTATTTTCGAGTACTCGGGACGAGCTTTCCTAAAGAAGGGGGTAATATTACACTTTACTGCTTTACTAGTAAATTTAGCATTACGTGATCGCGATAATACATACGACTGGCTAGTATTTAGAATACCAAAGCTCCTATATATACGAGCTTCCTTCCTTAGTTTAGAATCCTCGGATTAAGAGCCACTCTACCTGCTTTCCAAGCCCAGAGCCCGGTTTCGTAACAAGAATAATAGTAAGGTTTTTTTTAAGAATTTATATAGCTTATATTTATTTATTATTTCATTTCTATATTATATCTTTTTTTATTAAGTAATAAATGGGTTTAATAATAATTATAAAGCCTTTAATTTAAATATAATAATAAATAATAATTCTAATAAACGCCTTGTCTTTAGTTATATTATTATAATATTTCTATTTTAAGATCTTAGTAATTTCTAAGCTTAAAGGGCTTTTTCCGAGTATTCTATAAATAAAGCTAATAATAACTATTTTATTATAATAGAACTATAATTTTTTTCTAATATTAGCTCAGGCTTATTTAATTTTATATAAGGTTATATCCAGGTTTTAAAAATATTTAAATATGAAATACTAGATACTAAATAAAATAAGCCGTTTATTATAATTTATATAAGATCTCTTTACTTTAATATTATTAATAAATAATATAGTAATTTTAGGAAATAGATTCTCTAGAATAGTTATAATAACTTATATAAACTATATAATAGAATTAATAGCTTCCTAAAATAATATAATTATTTTTAATAATTCTAAAAGTATTATAAATATATTTAATAAATTTTTTCGAGATCTTATTAGTAAATAAAAATAGATTAGTATTTTATAGGGTTATTAAATTTATTTTTATAATAGTATTAATTAGTCTATAAGTCCTAGTAACCTTTTTAATAACTAAGAATTATAGATTCTAATAAGATCTATTATATTTCTTAAGAACTTTATAATCTAGATATTCTAATAGTATTTTTACTATTACTAGTACTAGAGCTTTAAAATATAGGAAATTCTTTTCTTATTAGGCTTTATATTTAATAGTTTTAATTAGAATAAATAAACTAATATTCTTATAAACTTTTCTTAATTCTTTTTAATTAAATATAACTATATTTTTTTAATTAACTATTAATTCTCGGAATATAGCTAATTCTTTTTCCTAGAGCTAGTTACTAATATCTAATTATTTAAAACATTTTTATATAAGTTATAAATCTTTTAAAATAACTATTATTCTTAGTAAAAAGTAATTCTTATATTTTTTAATATACTTTTATAGATATTTTCTAGTTTTAGATCTCTTAAACTAGTCCGAATATTTACTAAAGCCTTTTCTAATTTTATTATTAGTATTTATTAGTTAAATCTTCTTATTTTTTATCTTATATATTTCTATAACTAGAAATAAATTATAGTTATTATCTTTATTTTTAAAAGCTATAGCTATTTTCTCTAATACTATTTTTATTTAATCTCTAGAGTTTATAATTTTTTTATTTAGCTTCTTTTTATTTAGATATAAAAACGCCTTTTTATCTAATATCCTAAAATATCTTTCTTAAGCTCTTATATATTTCAGAATTCTTTCTAGTTTTGGGTTTTAGGTTTTATAATTTCGGAAATATATTCTTTTATTATTAGGAAATACTATTTTATTTCTTTTTTAGAAATATCTTTATTTAATACTTTTTTTTATTTCTTTTTCTATTAAATCCGGAATTACTTTTAATAAGATTTTAATTAAAGCCTTTTTTGCTTTAGTTTCTTTAAAAATATTATTAATTTCCTAAATTCCTAAATCTAAAATAAAAGAATCTATAAAAAATCCGGGTATTTTCTTATTTCTTTTAATATTACTATTAGTTATAATACTAGGCTCTATTTTTTCTTTTTCTTTTTAGTTTTCGGTTTTATATTACTTAATTCCTTAATTCTAAAGCTTAATACTTTTAAACTATTATTTTCTTTTCTTTTCTAGTATTTTTTTAAAAATAAAATAATTATAATAGTATAGGTATTCTAGTTATTTTTAGAATTAGTAAACCTTTTATCTTATAAATTATTACTTTTATATATAATATTTATCTTTATTTTTACTAAGAATAATTAACTAAATAGAATTTTTAAAGCTTCTTTAACTAAAAAGAATATATTTTTATATTTTATTCTATTTATAACTTTAGTTTCAAGTTTACTATTTCTATAAATTAAAACTTAGTTCTAGTAATAATAGATATTTAATAATCTATAGTATTATATATTACTTTATTAATATTTCTGGAAGTCTTTTCGGGAAAAATATTAATTTTAGTTCTAGTATTAATTATTTCTTTATATTTAGTATTGCTTTATATTTAGTATTAATTTATAATTCTCGAAATATAAATTAGAGATATAGAAATTATATAATATATTTATAAGCTAGTAATATCCGAATATTAATACTATTGCTTTTAAATTAAATAATTCTATTAATATTAGATATTTAAACTAATATTTCTAATTCTTTAAATATTCTATTTATTATATAAGCTATAGCTACTAGTTCTATAGATTTTCTAGTTTATCTAATTATACTTAATATAATAGTATTTCTTATTTATAAAATAATAAAATGAAAAGCATTATTTTTAATTTATTAGTTTTAAAATATAATAGCTAGATCTAGTATTTTAAAGATATTAATAAATATTCTTATTTCTTTTTAAATTCTTAGAAGTAAAATAGTTATTTTCTTTAGTAATCTTATTAAAATATTATTAATTTTAGAAATCTTATTTTTATTATAATTAAAAATATACTATATTTTTAATTCGTTTTATTTATTTCCGAAAGTATTAATATTTATATTCTTAGCTAGGCTATTTCCTTATTTATTATTTCTTGAAATAGTATTTTTTTGGCCTCTTATATAAGATAGCTTTTTTTTAGCTCTAGCTCGTTTTTAGAAAACCTTTTTAGTTATTTCTATTTTTTTTCTCTTTTTCTTTAATAAGAAATCTATTATAGTATTAATAGAAATACTATTTATAGCTAAATCTTAATACTATTTATTAATTCCAGAACCTGAAATATTAATAATTCCAATATAATTTCCTCTAAGGCAAAGCTACTATTTAGATTTTCTAAATATAACTTGCTTGCTTTTATATATAAATCCCGATTAATTAGTTTGCTTTTCTCTTTTTTGCTTAGTAAACTAGGTATTTCCTATTAATTTCTGGATATTTTTGAGTCAAATATTTAAGTTATAATTAAATTCTTTTCCTTGAACTTGGAAAATAATTTAGTTAAACTACTAATATTTACTAGTAAGAAAAGAGAAAAAACTTTTTCCTATCTAGGCTTAAATAGGTCTTTATATTATCTTCTATTAAATTAGTAAATATATCTATAATTTATAAGCTCTTTTATTAATAAATAATAGAACTAAAAAATAGAAATATATTCTGGATTAATATTATTATTCTTATTTCTATTATAATACCTATAATAAATTCATTTTCTCGGTTCTAGGTTTATATTATAGGCTATATTAATTTAAGTAATATTCTCTAATTATATTTAAAACTAACTTTCTCTAGAATATAATTATCTAGATTCTTTATTTATTCTAGCTTATTTATTATAGCTATTATAGTATTTTTTATTACTTTTATTATAACTTCTAATATATTTTCCCCGAAAACTCGAATTATATTTATTAGGCTATTAATATTATTATATTTGCTATAGTTAACTAGATTATATAAATAGGCTATAAATATTCTCTCGAATTATAATAGTAATAAATAGTTTTTCCAGGCTCTTTATTAGCTAGTTAATATTATTTCCCTTGGGTTTATTACTTTTAATAAGCTTTATATAATTAGTTATAGACTGGGTTCTCTTTTTACTAATATTTATAATAGCTTTAAGAAATATAATAATAAAGACTAATAAAAAGTAATTGTTTTCTAATTTGGGAACTATATTATAAACTATTATATTTAAGTATTTTTATTTAAGTCTAAATATATCTGAGTTATTACTAATATTAAAATAATATTTCTTCTTTTTATATTAATAGAATTTTTATTTTATTTTATATATCTTATTATATTTATAAATAGAAATATTTATAGGCTTAAAGTTTATATTCTTAAAAATATAATTTCTTACTAGAATAAATAATTCTTTTATAAATTCTTAATACTAAATAATTTTATTTATTTCTTTTCTTTTTAGTAATTTCTTTAATATTTTATTAAATATATTAATATAAGACTTAGAAGAGATCTCCTTATTCTAGGCTTATATAATAATCTAATTAAAAAAATCGCAGCTAATTTTAAGTATTTCCTAGTTATATTCTCAGAATTCCTTTAATAAAGCCTTAAAGAATTTAGTTTCCTAGTAATTTTCTAAGTTATTAATATAATACTCTAATATAGCATTAATCTAATTCTTATAAATAAAAGAAATATAATAAATAATTCTCTCTTTCTTAATATTATTAAAAATATAATAGTTCTTATATATATTTATATATTATTTAAGAATATAGAAATATTACTTTTTTAAAACTATAATATTTCAGAAACTTCTATAAATAATAAATTTAAATCTGTTACTAGTATATATTTATTCTTAATTATATTAATCTTAATAATTTCTTTTATAACTAATTATAAAGTTTCTATATTTGAGACTTCTACTAATAAAATTTCTAAAAAGCTAATTTCCTATTTAAATATATCTTTTAGTTTAGGAATTAGAATTTGAGAAAAACCGGTTAATAATAATAGATATAGTTTAGATTTGAGTTTTAGTATTAATAATAATAAAATAATAGCTTTTCTAGTCTTATTTCTATTACTTATATTCTTTTTTTTTTTTTTTTAGCTAAATACCTATAATATTTTTTCCTTAATTTTGCCGGACTAGATATATTTAATAATATTATTAAAGGTAATAATAATAATAATAATAAATATAATTTTACTAATTTCTCTTTTTTATTTCTATTTAGTATCTTTCTCTTTCTCTAAAAGCTTCTCTAGATTATTTATATAATTACTTATTTCCGGTTTCTATTTATTATTTTATTTAAAATTAAAGGTATTTCTCTTTTTAGGTATTCTTTTTGGATTTAGAAATAAGTCTTTTTATTAAAACTAAAGCTATTTCTATTCCGGTTTTTACTATAACTAAAAATAATATATAAATTAATAGCATAATTTTATTTCTATATATTAAAGTCTATTTCTAATTAAGATCTAACTTATATTATTTTAGTATAGTAGAACCTCGATATAATAATATTAATTTTAGTGCCTTTTTCTAATAATATACCGAGGTATTATTAAATTGAGAATTGCATACATATATAAAAAATAAGGAAGAACTAAAGATATATAAAGAACCTTTTAATTCTAATGCCTTACTACTTGCAAAGTACCTCCTAAAAGCTCTAAATAAGCCTGCTTTGCTTTTCCCACTTTCCTTTAAATAAATGTAGCTTTTAAAGTATTAAGCTTATATATAACCTCACTTTGTTTATTCTCCTATTACTTCTTATAAAGATTTACTAAATCAAGTATAGCTATTACTTTAGCTAGCTTCACTTTCCTAATCTCTTTTTCCTACTCCTCTCTCTCTATATTAGACTGAGTATTCCCTGAACCTCTCCGAGTATAGTAATTTATAATTACCTCTAGTATTATACTCTCTTCTTTTATGATTACCTCGTTAATTAGTATAATAAATTAGCTAATAGGAAGAGGATTATTGAATTAGGTAGTATTCTGAATAGCTAATTAAAGGGCTTTAGTGGTTTCCTTATCTTTTGCTTATTAAGTAGCCTATTCCTTATCTAGTTCGCTATAGGTATCGAGATCTCTACTAAGAAGAGGTTTTGTAATAAGACTTGATTTATACTAGTAATTAGTAATTATAGAAGCTTTAATATAGTTATTCCAAGTATATACTATCTAGTTAATTATATAAAATAGAATAACTGTTTTATTAGGGTCCTTATTTGCCTCAAATTACTTGATTATATAGCTAACCTATTACTTGCAATAATAAAGCTTAAAGGTATTAATAATGCCCTAATCTGCCAGTTACTAATATAATATTATATTAGAAGATAGCTATTCTACTTATATATAAAAGAAAGCTTGTTTTCTACTAATGAGATTAATACTATATTTATATTCTAAAAAGTTATCTATAAAGAGAAAGATATACTGGCCTTGAGTAGAATATTTATAATTGAGCTAATAGAGATATTCTATATAAATAATACTAGTTATTTACTTGGAATTATTATACCGGTATTACATATCTAAAAGTTAATAATTAATATACTTAAAGTATTAAGGATTCTTATTCTTTCTAATTAACCAAGGCTCCTATTTATTAGTACCTATAGTATTAATTATAAGAGCAAGAGTAATTTGCTCTTTGCTCTTTTTGCCTCTATTACTAGCCTCAGTTACTAGTATATAATTTAGTAATATTTTCTAATATAAACCAGTTTTATCTATATTTAAAATATTCTCAGGAGAATATATAGCTGCCAGGTCTCAATTTTCCTGTATTTGCTTAATATTTTCAGGGCTTTTAATATCTGCCATATTACCTTTACTATAGTAAGTATATTCCTTAATATAGAAGTAATTCTTAAAGTTAGTTAACTACCTATTAGATTATTTAGGCTCTAATTACTTATAATATTAGAGGAGAAGATACCAGATTTCGTATGCCTTTTACTTGAGAATATTACCTGTAATTATTACTTTTTGCTACTATATCTTCTACTACTATTTAAAGAATACTAATTCAAGATTAGGCTAATTAGATTAGCTCGAATATTAACTTATAAGGCTTATATCTTTTCGTATATCGGTATTAAGATAATCGAATTAAGTACTAAGACTAAAGGAAATAGTAGATTAGTTGATTTTATAGTAGAACTTGTCCTGGAACTACTTAATAAGATTAGTATATATAGCTTTAGGATAGAATTACTTGTGCCTCCGTAGCACTCGGCAATTAGCTTCTGTTATGTCTCTTTGTCTTTTTTTGGGCTATTTAGGGGCTAGAGAACCAGAGGTAAGATTAAGGGGCTGTGATTCGGTAAGATCGAGAGCCTGAGAGATACTGGAGGGCCCTGGAGTATTAATAAATTAATCTATTTTCAGGCTAAAATAGAATAATATACTACTAAAAATTAAGGGTTAGGACCGAAAAACCTTATAATAATCGTAATACCAAGGATATTATAAGCCTAAGGCTAAAAAAGTACAGGACCCTATAGCTATATTATATTACTAAGGATATTACTATATCGGGAATTACTATAGCAAGGTTCTGCTATATAATATTTCTTATTCTATTACCTTTACTTTTTTTTCTTTATAATTAGCTTTTATTTTTATTATTTCTATATATTATACTAGTAATTATATCTTATAGCTAACTTATATTCAAGTTACTAGATATATTAGAAGTTAATATAAAATACTAAAATTAATACTTATATGTTTTTAATATTTTAGCCTTAGATTTAAGATATTATAATAGTTCTTTTTTCCCTAAACTTACTAAGCTAATAATCTGCCTTATAGAAATCCCTTAAAACTTTATAAAAGTATTATTTTAATTATAAAGTTTTAATTTCTTTATATTATTTATTATAAAATATATAAAAAGGAAACTATAATAAAATAAAAACCTATATAAAGTATATTAGAATATAAAACGTGATTTAATAGTAAAATAATAAGATTAAAGATATAAATAATAAAGTATAAATAGTATATAATATATAAAAGTTTAATTAATTAAATATAAAAAATAAATTATTATTTGAAACTATAAAAAAGATAGCTTTTTTATATAATTTCTATAAGTTATATATAAAAGGCCCTAGCCTTTATTATATAACTAAAATATTAAAACTATTAAAATAAAGCAATTTTAATAAAATATAGCTTATTATATTATATTAGCTAATATAAATAAGCTAGAAATCTATTTTAATAATTTTACTAATTATTTTATTACTTTTATTAAATATTATATACTTATAATATAATATTTTAGATACTTTTATTTTATTTTAGAATATTATATTATAAAGTTTATTTCCGAATTATTTATTTATAATCTTTACTTTTTTATAAAAATCGAATTATAATATTTATATTATTATTTTAGTTATTTATTTATTAGTAAACTTCGAAATATACTAGAATAAACAGGCTATAATATTAATATAAAAGCCCTTAAATATTATAATTTCCAGATATCCGATATCTGAGATATCTCGCCAGATACTAGATACTTCCTAGATATATATAATACGGCCGCCTTACTAGAGAAATATACTTGAAATATACTAGAGATATTTAGAAAGCTAAGCTTATTCGGAACTAGCATACTATAGGGTATATATACTTCCTTATAGCCTCCTATATTCTAGTTTTCCCTTCCTTAGCTTTAAATCATCTTTATAAGAGACCTTCTATCTTGCTTTCCAAGCCCTAAATACTATACCTATAATAGTATTTAAAGCTTACTTCCTTTAATTCTATAGAGGATTTCAAATAAACTAATTCAGAACTATTAGTAATATAGGTACTACTAAGATAATGAAACCTCAGAAATATAAGTAATAGACTTCAGAATAATAAAAGCAAAAAGCTTTAGAACCCTTAAAGAAATTAGATATTTATATCTTTATAAATATATACTAGTAATATATTAGAAACCTTTCCCGAAAATCCGAAAATCAAAGAACCTCAAATAAAGGCTATTCTTTAACCAAGTCCTAGAGTAAGAGGCACCTATAGGCCAGTAACCTAACTACTACTCTCAAGCCCTATCCTATAACCTTATAGGCCCTATATATATACCGGTAATAAGACTACTAGAGAGAATATAGTAGAGGAAAAGTATAATAAGTCAATTTCCCAGAATACCATATAACTAGAAACCATATTAACTTCTGCCAAGGCTTTCGGTAAAGCTCCTGCTAGTTTAGGTCGTCCCATTAGTAGTCCTTCCCGAACCGAATGTCCCGTTAGTATTCCTGGAGAATTTATAAACAAGTCTATAGAAATAGAACCCTCTGCTTTTATTATAAAGCTTCTAGAGACCAAAGACTATATTATTACTAGAGAGTTATATAAATAGGCTAAGAAACCTAATATCTTACTTTTAGATATTAATATTATTATAAAAAGCTATTGGGAAAATATCTAAAAAGCCATTTTATATAAGAATACCTATAATTATAATAAAGCTATTTTCGAAAATACTAAGCTCTATAATACTAAGTTTAAAAACAATATTAAATACTATATAGCTATAATAGATTAGCTTATAATAGCTCTAACTACTTCTATTTTACCTATTCCGGCTATTTTAAACTTCTTTTAAAAGAATTCCGAATTATCTTTTACTTATTTCTATCTAGAATCTCCTATATCTTATATTTCTTTTAGAGATACTAGAATTACTAAACTTCTAGATCTAACTCTCTTTACTAGAGATTATATTATCTTTAATAACTAGCTAATTTAGATTAAGAATAAGCTATAAGAAAATACTAATTTATATTTCTTAGAGAATCTTAAAATTATTTATATTTCTAGTAAACTTATTAGTAATACTCATATTCTAACTAATTCTTATATAAATAAAAATAGTTCGAATTAGTATTATTAGCTTTTAAAGTTCTATTCTTATCTAAAGAAATTATACTCTAATTCTAATAAGATATAAAATACTTGCTATAATTTTAGTAAGCTTTAAATATACTCTAGTTAAGTATTTTAGGAGTTCTATACTTTTTTCTTATAATTATTTATAGAAGATAGTATTAATCTTTAAGATATTAAGTATAAACTAAATAAGAAGCTTTTATTAAAGCTCCAGAAATTAGTATATATATACTATAATAATTCTTCTATTAATACTACTTGCTTTATTTAGTACTATATTACTAATAATTAGTAAATTAAGGCTATATATAAGAAAACTAAGAAATATAAGAAAATAGAAGCTATTCTAGCCAAGTTTACTTCTAGTACTATATTCCCATATATTTCTAAGAAATATATTTCTAAGAAGAAGTTCAAGGAGCCTATATTAACTACTTTTATTAAATATATACTTCCTTATAAATATAAGTAATATTTTATAAAGACTAAGGATCTCTTAATTATTAAGTACTTTAACTATAATAAGTTTGGCTACTATATTAGATACTATCCGGTTTTATATAATAAGGAAACTAAGGTAGCTCTTTCTAGAATTAAGCCGGGCTTAGTTTCTATTTTACTAGAATATACTATTTTAGTAAAGTATTTAGAGAATTTGAGCTCTAATTCTAGTATCGAACCGGGAAATAAGTATTCCTAAAGAAAGTCTCTATTTTAGAAGCTTATAGTATGAATTTAGTAAAGATTAACTTGATTTATCTAATAGGAGGAAATACTCTTATAATATCCTATATTATTAGTATAAATAAATTAGGAATTAAGTCTTTTTCCCTTATTAATACTAGAGCTAATAGTTATACTTTTATTAATATAAAGCTTATTTAGCTTATAAAATAATTCTTAGGAATAGAACTATAACCTTTTCTCTTATCCTATATTATATATAGTTTTAATAGAAAGCTAGCTAAGTTTACTAAGAAATATATAGAAGTTTTATTTCTAATTAATAAATAAAATATTAATATATCTATAATTATCCTAAATCTTAGAAATTATAATATTATTCTTAGTAGAAAATAGGTAATATATATTAATATTCTAGTTAATTATAGAAGATATAGGCTTATATAGCCAAAGAATAAGCCTAAATCTATATAATTCGATTATATTATTAGTACTTTATAGTAATAGCTAGAGAAGTAACCTAATAAGAAGTATTAAAAGAATACTAATTAATAAGATTCTATTATAAACTATTTCTAGAAATCTTCTATTCTAAAGTAATTTTCCTCTTTTTGAACTAATTAGAGGAAATTATATAAGACTATAGAAAAGGAGTTTCTATAGCCTAATTAAGATATAATACCTAAGTAAAAGCCAAAGAAGCGAGAAGAGGTCCTTAATAAAAAGTAAATATTAGACCTAGCTATTCTTACCTTTATAGTATTTAACTATATAGCCAAGAAAGAAAATAATATTATTAGTTAAATCTCTATTTATAAGATTAATAAGAAGCTTAAAATTCGGAAAAAAGAAGCTATCCCTAGCTCAGAAAATTAATAACCGGGAGAAATAGAGCTTTAATAATTATAGAAAATATTATTTCCGGAACTCAAGAAATATACTTCTGTTTTCTCTAAGAAAGAATCTAATATTCTTTCTTTCTATAAACTATATAATTATAAGATTTAGATTAAAGGCCTAAAAGAAATCGAGAATATTAGATATTAATTCCTCTAGTAATAGTTTATTTAAGAGCTTCTAGAAATCAAGTATTTCTTAGAAGATAATCTAGCTAAGCGCTTTATTAAAGCTAGTTAGGCTCTTTTTACTTTACTAGTTCTTTTTATAAAAAAAGTAAATAGAGGTTTATATTTCTATATTAATTTCTGCTATCTAAATAATATTACTCAGAAGAATTAATATCTTTTTCTATTTATTAATAAGACTTTAAGTTAATTATCTAAGGCCAAGATCTATACTAAATTAGATATCTATTAAGCTTTCTATTATATAGCTATAGACCCGGACTCTTAGAAGCTAATAATATTTCATACCTACTATAGAGTATATAAATATAATATTCTCTAGAAAGGCCTTATAAATAGCCCGGCTATATATTAATACTATATAAATAATATATTCTTTAAATATCTAAATAACTTTTATATAATATATCTTAATAATATTTTTATTTATTTAGAGAACCTAATAAAGTACGAATAGTATATATGAAAAATACTAGACTATTTATACCTTACCGGCTTTTAAGTAAATATTAAAAAATCGGAATTTAAAGTTATATATATAAAATACTTAGGCTTTATTATTTCTATATCTGGTATTAAAGTAAATCCTAATAAAGTCAAAGTAATATATAACTAATAACCCCTAAAAACAGTTAAGGGTATATAGTTCTTTCTTGGCTTCTATAACTTTTATAAATACTTTATTAAAAAATATAAACGGATTATTAAATCTTTTATCTTATTTATAAAAAAAAGAATTTCCTTTAAGTAGTCCGAGTAATATTAAAAGGCTTTTACTTGCCTAAAGAAAGCTATAATTTCTATTCTAATTCTATAATACTATAATCTAGATCTGCCTATAATAATAGAAATAAATATATTTAAAGAAATAGTTACTAGCCTATTCTCTTAATAAGATTCAGAAACAGGCCTTTAGTATTCTATAGCTTATTTTTCTAAAATTATATTTCTAGTAAAACTTAATTATAATATATATAATAAGAAAATACTTGCTATAGTACAAGTACTAGAGGAATAGAAAACTAAACTAGAGAGCCTTTAGAATACTTCCTTTAAGGTCTATTCTAATTACCGTATCTTAGAGTACTTTATAACTATTAAGAAGCTCTTTTTTTAATAAGCTAAATAGGCTAAGCTCTTATTCTACTATTACTTTAAGCTTATATATTATTCTGGAAAATTAAATAAGTAAATAGATACTTTATTATAAAGATAGAATAAAGTAAATACTTAGGGCCAGATTAAGGAAAAGCTATAAACCCAAGTACTTCTCTTAAAAGATAAGATTAATCCGGAAATTATTTATAACTTGTAGCTTATAGTAATACTTTATAAAGTCGGCTTACTTAATCCGGAATTCGGCCCTAAAAACCAAGTATATACTAAAGACTTTCCGGAAAAGAATACTTCTATTAAAAGTATAATTTCCCTAGAAAAAGATATTTTCTTAGAAGCCTTACTAGTAAACTCTGCTATAGTAGCTTCTATAGAAGTATTATTAGAAGCTCCCGCCGAGTATAATAGTTTATAACTTATAAATAAGATCCTATAAGATAATTATATATTACCGGATCTAGAAAAGCTATATATAATAGCCCAAGCCAAAAGTAATATCTAGATACTATAAGACGGCCTTCTTTTATACTATAAAAAACTCTATATTATAAAGAACAAAATAATTCCCGGACTACTTTTATAAATTGCCCTAATTCGTAAAGTATATAATAAATCCCTTTCTGGATATCCTAAATATATAAAGCTTTATTAGCTATTAAAGAAATAATATTACTAGCTATCTATAGATAAGAATATTAATTAATACTATAGTAATTACTATACTTATAAGAAATTATATATATCTAGAGATAAGAAGTCTAGTTTGTTTTATTTCCTTTTAGTTTCTAATTACCTCTAGTAATATATTACTATAAATTTTAAGAGCTATCTAGAAAGCAAATCGAGCTATAATATAATTACTATATTTATGAATTACTTATCCAAGTACCTAATTATAATTCTAGTATGAGATATAATTATAGTTAAGTAGCTAGTACTTCTGTTTTTATTCTATATAGTATATTAAGTAAGTATTCCAGAAATAATTATATTAGATTAGGGACCCTAATTTATATTTAATTTTTAAAGCGAATTCTATATAAGAATTAGTATAAAGCTTAAGCTTTCTATAACTAATTACTCCCGAATAAACGAATAAATAGAAATTATTAATTAGTACTTTAATTAGAGATTATATTTATATATTAACTATTACTAGAATAACTAGGATAAATAGGTTATTATAATTAATTATTAATAAGCCTTTCTTTAGTATAAAACTATTAGCTAGTCCCCGTTTATAACTAAAAAGGGCTATAAGTCTTATATTTCTCTGGACTAGAACTTCCCTATTAAAGCTAACTTACCTAAAGAGAAGCTAAATAGAAATAAAGCTAAAGTATTAGTAAATTAATTATATAAATTATAATAACTTACCTAAGGCTATATAGAATAAATATAGGAATAATATATAATATAAGCTAATAAGTACTACTATTTAATTAATTTCAAAGTCGGAAATAAAAGATAGGTTACTATAAAATACTAGAAATCCGATTATTTAAGCCAGAAGCTAGGGAACCAAATAGAAGGCCTATTTGAAATTCTAGAATAGTATAGCTACTCGTTTCTCCTAAAACTACCGGAAACTATAAAGATATATCTAGTTTTTTATATAAAGAAGCTATAAAAAGATCCCCAGAATTCTTTACTAAATTAAGCAAACCCGGAACTACCTCTATTAATACTAGAGAATAATAAATAAGAGTATAATATTAAACGGGTTATTATAGTTAAGCTAGTAAGAAATAGGCTAAAGTATAGAATTTAGTAGATTAGTTAGGATAAAGATCTAGTATAATATCTAGCTTTGGTACTAAATAATAGCTCCCTGGTTTTATAGAGTTTCTATAATAATAATATTAATATACCAGGACCTCTATAAAACCTATAATACTAGCTAGACTATATAAAAAACAATACTTGTCCAGAATTATACGGAAATAATAATAAACCCTTCTAGGTTATATAGTAAAGGCACTAGTTTTTCATATATAATATCTATATCCGAGATACTAGTTTTATTTTAGGAAGAAGCATAATACGAAATTAGATAAATTAATAGCTTTTACAAAGCTCGGAGATAAGCTTATTATAAAGAGAAGAGTAATATTATGATTTCCAGATACCTCCTAGGCGCACGTAACGCAGCTGCCTTGCTAGGGAAATATGCTTGGAATATACTAGAGATATTTAGAAGGCTAAGCCCCTTCGGGACTAGTATATTATAGGGTATATATACTTCCTTACAGCCTCCTATATTCTAGTTTTCCCTTCCTTAGCTTTAAATCATCTTTATAAAGGACTTTCTACCTTGCTTTCCAAGCCCTAAATACCGTATTTATAATATTAAATACTAGAAATAATACTAGAAATTCAGATAATTACCGGAATAATTTAAGTTTAATCTAAAAAATAATATTAGCTTTAATTATTCTATTATTATTATTATTATTATTTATATTTCTAATAAGCCTATATTTTATATTATTAATAAAAATACTCGATATTAAACTGGCTAATAGTTTTAAAATAGTAGTACTTTATATATTTGAGATATCCTAAAGTAATATTAAATTAATATTTATTTAGGTTCTTTTAATTAAATTATAGCAAATACCAGAAAGTAGTTTATTAATAGAAAATTTATTTAATTTATAAATATTATAAAAACCAAAATTAAAATCATTTTTATAAAAGCTTATAATTTTATTCAAATTATAGAATATTATTATAGCCTAATTTAATATATTTATTTTATTATTATAGCCGAAATTAATAGAATTAATAAAAATATTATATTTCAAATAGCTTTTAAGACTATTAATAATTCTATAAAATCTAATAGTATTATTTTAATTCTTTTAATTTATAGTATTTATAAGGTATTTATTAGTAAGTAATAAAATAATAGAATAAATTAGTGAGTTATGAAATTATAGTATTAAATTTAGTATAGAACTAATCTCTATTTCTTCTATAAGATTCAGAGAAGCCTTCTCTAAATAAAAGGCCCTAATAATATATATATAATTAGTAATTTATAAGCCTAATATATATAATATAAATAGTAATTAGCTATAATATTAAAGGGCCGCCGATCTCTCTAATTAATACCTGTAATATCCGAGGTTTATTATATGTTCTTAAGTTATATATAATCCTATATATATTATAACTATACTCTTCTTCTAGGATCTTGTCTCCAAGATTCATTAATCTATTCTAGTAAAATATTTATTTAATTATTTATTTAATTCGAGATAAACTTCTAGTATCTTGGGAAATAGTTTTACTAATATAATCTGGGTAATAGATATAAAAATTATCTAATTAGATTAGGGCTAAGTAAGCGAGAAAAAAGAGTAATTATATCCCAGATATAAGGGCTAGCTAGTAATTATGATTTCGTTTAGGATCTAAGTATTCTAATTAGCTTAATTTAAAGTACTAAGGCGCTATTCTATAAAATTAATACTACTTATTAGATCTCGTATTAGAATAATTAGAATAGCTATATAGAAAGAATTTAATAAAATATTCATATGAGAAACCTATATAAATATTTCTGAGGTCCTAGATATTATTTATAGGCTTCTGGGAGCATGTATTAATTAGTTATACTAATTTCTAATTAGGACTAATATAAAAACTAGTAATTAATTCAGGTGGTTTTTTACTTCTATAAAAGAACCTCTTTATATTACTATATACTTTCTTTCTTTCTAATAACTATATATATATAACTTTTATTATTATTACCTTCTAGCCTCTTTTTTTATTCTTTTCTAAGTTTTCTTTAATTATTTTTAATTAATTCCATAATATCTTTTTCTAGCTTTATTATCTGCCTATATAATAATAAATATAAAGGTAACCTTATAGTCTTCTTTCCTATTACTAGTAAATACTTGAAATATTTTAAGTATTTGCTTATTAATTCCTTTACCTTATATACTATAATATCTGGCAAGAAGAATTATAACTATTATAATAAGGGTTCTAAGTCTTATATATTAGTAAGTTCTTTAGCTTTAATATCTATTAAAGCTAATATAATTTCAGATTTCTTGCTATTTATTAGAGGCTTGCCGGTTCTAGGAAAATACTATTATAACTTTTAAGAAATTTCTTGAAGCATATCCTAAATAGTATTATACTAATGAGAATAATACTATTAATTAGGTTTTTAAAGACTAGAAGAATACTAATAAGCTTTAGAATTCTTCTTTCTATCTTAATAAGGCAGATAATAATACTACTTGGGTTAATATCCTAAAAGTGAGTTTTTTCTTTAAAGTATTAATCTTATTACCGAGCTTATTACCGAGATTACTAAATAGTTTATTACTAGTACTTTAAGCGCTAATAATATAATACTTATAATTATTCGGGACCTGATTTTAGAAGTTCGGGCCTTTTATAAGGTATATATAGCTATTATAAGTTTCTTACTTACTTTTCTTAATATTCTTAATACTAATATTATTATAGTATAACTATATTCTATTAAAAAATAAGCGGATTCCGGAGAATATTAGCTAATTCTTTACTAAGTCTTAAATAGGACTAGTATTTAGTATTCTTACTTTAGAAATTAGGAATTTATAAGAATTAGAGTTTATTTATTTAAGATACTTATAGCTAGTTTACTTATAATAAATCTTTCTTAATCCTAAACCTTTTTCTAATAATTTAAATATAATTCTTATAAGCCTTAATAAAATTCTAGAAAACCTTTATAAGTAAAAAAACCTAGGAAAAAAGTATTTTTATTACTATTCCGGGCCTTTTTTTTTTAGCTATCTAAGTTCTTTCTTTTTTTTAAGTAACTTTTTTCTTAGTAATTTAGAATTCTTTTTAATCTTAAGAGATTATTAAAAAGTAATTTCGAATTTTAAGCTATGGTTTTAATTATATAATTTTAGAAGTTTCTTAGAATTTTTAAGATTAGAGAAAGTAAGTAATTAGGTATTATAATCTTTAGGCTAGGCTTTCTATTTAATTAAATATTATTACTCTTTATTTCTATTATCTTATTAGTAATTAATAATAGCTTCTATTTCCTATTTTTATTCTTTATTATTATTTACTAATTCCGGAAGTTTTTTAGAGAAATATAAATATAACTCCTAATTTTTTATTATTATATACTTTTTAAAAAAAGAAATATAGAAAGTTAGATATAAATAATTATATATATTTAGTAATTTTAACTTATATACTAAATTACTAATATATTTAAGGATTCTAAATAAACCTATAAATCTTGGCTTAAGCTTTCCTGTTTTAAGTTTAATATTTCTTATTAATAGTATTATCTAGGCTTCTTTAAAATAGTATTTAGCTAACTAATACCTATTATAATAGGTTTCCTAGTTATTTTATATATAATACTATAAATTCTTAAGCTTTTTTTACTTTATTTTAAGGGTTTCTAGCTTCTTATATATAGTTAGTACTTCTTCTATAATTCTGTTCTTAGAATTTTATAGAAATTAAGAATAATATCTATAATATATATAGAAAAAAATATTTTATAAAATCTAATATTTTAAGTTATTATATATAAATTCCGTAAAAGATAATTTCTTAAACTAGTTATTTTTTTAGGTATTATAATAATATTTTAGGTAATATTTTAGGGCCTGGTTCTATTTTTCTATCTAATTATTTATCTAAGAATAGTAAGCTATACTTAAATACTATTTATATATTAAATAAAAGTAGAAAGCAGACTAGAACTAGCTAGTAAATACTATTTCTTAGTTAGAAATAATTCTATTAAAAGAGCTAAAAATTAAGAAAACATATTCTTATATAATTTTAGTAAGCTCCGGAGAATTAATAATCTTATAGTATATAATATATCTTATTATTTTAAAATACTAGTTAATAATTATAAGAATTATATTAAAATCGGGACCTTTTACTAGGTTCTTATATAATAGTAGACCTATAATAAAATTTATAGAAATCTTATTCTAGGGTCTCTTAGGCTATAATAAACTACTAAGTAAACTATATAATAAATATTTTTTTGCCTTAATTCTCTAATAAATATTATATTCTTAATAATAATTATAAATATCTTTTTCTATATTCTTCTAATACTAGGACTTTTTAAAAAGCTCGAAAGTCTTTTTTACTTTATAATATCTGGCTATTAGGTTATTATAATAAAGCTTTATAATTTCTTAATATAAAGCGGAATTATTAAATATAATAATTCTTGAATAGTACCTAAGTAAGCCCGAATTATTTTTTTAGATTTCTTTTCTCTTAGTATTTTTCTTACTAAGTCTCTATTTTAAGATATTCTAATATTAAGAATTATTTCTCTAATTTACCTGGATAATATTTAGAAGGAATTCAGATAGAGGGGCTAGTACTATAGCTTTTTTAGTAACTATATATATTTATATATAGGAAATTAGGTATTTATAATTATCTAATTTAAAAACTCGAGAAGTCGAGAAGTCTTTAGTTTTATTAAATAATATAGTTATAAATATCTCTATTACCTTAGTTATAGTAATAAAGCTTTTAAGGCATCTCTCTATATTTTATTTCTTAACTAATTCTATAATTAAGAAATTTATAAGATAATCTATTTACTTGTTTTATAATAAATATTTCTCCTTAACTATTATAAATATAGCAAGTATTAAATAATACCTATTTTAAAGAGGGAACTTTTTAAATATTTATAAGAACTTCTAAATTATAATTATAAAAGCTTCTTTTAGCTTATTCTAAAAAGTTAGAAGTCAAGTTATACTAATAGGACCTTTTTTATAATTAGGTCTTTTACTAGGTTTAAGGCGCCTTTATAGTAAATAATATTAAAATTATATATTATAAGATATATTACCTAATATACTTAATAGTTCTCTAGATACTTTATTTCTATAAAGTATTAGAGATTATTATAGTTTATAATAACCTTAATTATAAACCTAAACTCTTTAAGGTAATAATACTAATACTTAAAGACTTTAATAATTCTAAGTAGCTCCCTATTATAAGTACTATAGTTATATTTGGCTCTAGAAAGTTTCCGGGACTAGAATACTACTAGATATTAGTATATTTTCGGGCTATTACTAGAATTAACTTATTATAAAATAGTATTAGTAATTGCAAATTTTAATATATTAGTTTTAATATAAATTTTCTTAGAAAGATTAAAATAAACTAGGACAGGTATTATAATAAAAGCTTTTTTTAAAGTCTTAAAGCTTTTAGCTACTTTATTTATTTATATAAAGGAATCGGATTTCCGGCTCTTTTTTATTTCTTTTAAAAGATTTATTAAGCCTATAGTTACCTGAGAGTAATAGTAAATAAACCTATAATAGAAATTAGTAAATTTAAGAAATACTTGAATATTATAGAATAATTCTAGTTCTGGCTATTTAATAATACTATAGACCTATTTAGGATTTATATAAATACTTTCTATTCTAATAAAGAAGCCCAAGAATTCGATTTTCTTAATATTAAACTCGTATTTACTAAGTTTATAAAATAGGTTATTTTTATATAGCCTAGTAAATATCTAGTAAATATAATTATAATATTTATTCTTATTTCAGGAGTAAATAAGGATATTATTTAAATAAATAATTACGAAATAATCCAGAAGCCTTATAAGTATAATATTAATATATACTTGAAATATAGCTAGTATATTAGCTAGCTTAAAAGATATTATAAGATATTTAAAATAGCTATAGCAGGTCCTAAAAGCCGTTTTCTACTTGTATTTTTTATGAATTCTTATCTAATAATATATATTCTTAAGATCTAGCTTTATAAAGATCTTGGTTTCTCGAAGCTAGTTAAAGATCTTATTAATAAAAGAAAGCGAATACCGATTCTTAATTATAACTTAATTAAGTCTATAATAATTAATATAAAGATATAGTTCTTTATTTTTCTTAGAGACAAAAAAAATAAATACTTCTACTAGGCTTTTACTAGGCCTTATCTAATATTTATAAAGTATATTTTATAAATATAAATATAATACTTCTAGGTAGGTTTCTAATAAATTATATAAAGGCCCATATAGGACCGTATTATCTATATTAATAAAGTATTTAATATTACTAAGATTAGGAAATTCTAAAGCTTTATTAGGATTAAAAACCTCTAAGAAGTCTTTATATTTATTATCTTAAAAGTAAATAGATATTTCTAAGGCTCCTTTTTAGAAGATATTAATTTACTATATTAAAAACTTCTATTTAGTATTACTAGAACCATATAATAAAATAAAGACCTAATAATTATTATAAATATATAAAGCCTATTATCTAGAATAATTATATTTGCCTTTAATTAAGAATAAGACTTAAAGTACTAGCTTAGGGTACTAGTTAAGCTCCTTACTAAATTCTTTTAGTATTAGAATCTTAATATTATTAGGCTATATAAATATATATATTTCTTATTTCTTAATATAGTCTATATATTATATAAGAATTACTTTATAAAATTTCATACTAAAAATAAGGCTATAAGAGCTAATATTCTTATATTTATAGAACCGGAGCTTAAAAAAATATATCTTATTATAATTATCTATAATAAATACCTTAAGATTATAGGCTTAATAAATCTTAAATTAATTCCTATAAAAGGTTATAATTTCTTAGTTATATTTAGCTAAGGTAATAAAGCCCTGGCTTTAAATCTAATTATTATTAAAAAAGTTATAATCTGACCTGGTATTACCGAATCTGCTATATATCTCTAAGGTATTTATTTCTGGCTATATTAATCTTACTTAAATAGTTATATAAAGTAATATATCTTTTTTATTATAGCTAAAATTATTAATATTTAAGATTTAGCCTTTTCTTTTTCCTATTCTTTAGGAAAATCTTCTCTAGAGTACTTCTCTATAGCTA
This sequence comes from Hyaloscypha bicolor E, assembly GCF_002865645.1. Taxonomy (NCBI): domain Eukaryota; kingdom Fungi; phylum Ascomycota; class Leotiomycetes; order Helotiales; family Hyaloscyphaceae; genus Hyaloscypha; species Hyaloscypha bicolor. Next base: position 1,699,013 of record NW_020194619.1, on the reverse strand, counting down.
TAGTATTAACTTGCTTCTATAAATGCCTTAATTCTTTTATAGTTTTGGCCTTATTAGAGTTCTGCCGAGCCTATTTAGTATACTTGAAATATTTTATATTTCCTAAGAAGTATTCTTTCTATTTATAAGTTTAATAAACTATACCTAAAATAGAATTAGTATTTTATTAAAGCCTTAAAAGAGCTAAAGTATTACCTAAGGGTTTCTTATATAATTTTTGGAACTTATTCTTTCTTTTTTAATAGCCTTACGAATTAGAATTTACTAAATTAGAGTTTTTAGGAATAGAATTACTTTTACTAAACTCTCTTGTTTTTATTTTTCTTAATTTAGAATAAGTAGTATATTTTACTTTCTGAGCTTTCTTAAGTTATTTGAAAATAAATATTATTTTATTTCCTAAGAAAATAAATATAAGTATCTAATAAGTCTTATAATTAGATAAAGTAATATTAAGAGTCCGGATCCGGTTTCTTTTAGGGTATAGGTTCTAGTTAATTTCGAGACTAATTATCTAAGTATATAATTTAGTAACTATTTTACTATTTTTCTAATAAAGATCTCGGAGTTCCTTAAAAACATTTTATTAATGAGTTTAAGGTACTTGAAGTATATTAGCTAAGTAGGCCTTAAATTACTTCTAATAAATCTTATATAATAATAGGCTTTGCTTTATTATAGCCTTTTAAGTATTATAAGATTTATTCCTAAGAATATTTATAATAAAGTTAACTCTAGAAAAGTATTTATTATAAGTCTAAGATTAGGTCCTAAAAACTACTTTCTAGAAAAATATAAATATTCTTTATTTCTTAAGGAACTTTTTATAATATAATTCAGGTATCCGGATCTTAAAAAGCTTTTTTTAGTTTAAATATATCTTTAGAATATTATATAGTAGCTTCTAATAAATAGTATTGAGATTATTCTTAAAGCTTATTATATTAGGAAAGAGGATAGGTTCTAATTCTATTTTAGGAAGTTCTCTAATAGGAATTACTAAGGAAAATGAAATAGACTTATAAATAGAGTTTCTATAAAATATAGTAAATTATAAGATATCTCTAAAGGTATTCTTATATTATTCTAATTATAGAATATATTAGTTAATTATATTTACTAATTCTTGCTTTTATTAAAGTGCTTTGACTTTAGTATTCAAGCCCTATTTTATAGTTTAGGTAGTAGTAACTCGGATATTAATCTCGGTATCTTAATTATTACCGGGATTATTTCTGTTATTATTACTGGCTTTTGGAGGCTCCTAAGAGGCCTTATTAAAAGTATTAGATAAGCCTTTATTATTACCTATATTGGAATTAATCTGGTTAACTTCCTTTATAAAAATAGCTTTAGTAAGAAATTATATATTTTGCAGATTTCGAGATATAATTACTTATTAAACTACTTTCTTTAAAAGTAGAGAGATTAGCTTATAAGGTATTTATTAGTAGGTAATAAGATAATAGAATAAATTAGTAAGTTATAAAACTATAGTATTAAATTTAGTATAGAACTAATCTCTATTCCTTTTATAAGATCCAGAGAAGCCTTCTCTAAATAGGAGGCCCTAATAATATATATATAATTAGTAATTTATAAGCCTAATATATATAATATAAATAGTAATTAGCTATAATATTAAAGAGCCACTAATCTCTCTAATTAATACCTGTAATATCCAAGATTTATTATATATTCTTAAGTTATATATAATCCTATATATATTATAGTATTTTATTTTAAATAACGAAATATAATATTCTATTATTAATTATATTATAGTAATTAATAGTATTATAGTAATTAATAGTATTATAGTAATTAATAGTATTATAGTAATTAATAGTATTATAGTAATTAATAGTATTATAGTAATTAATAGTTATTAGTTTACTAGTAATATATAGTACTATTATATAGGCGTGGAAATACTAGTTATATTAGTTAGTAAAGTTATTATTATTTAGAAGTAAGGATTATAATATTATAATATTAATATATAATTCCTAAATCTGCTAAGCCTAAAGGGGTCTAGTCTACTAATCAAGTCACTAATGAAATACGAGGTTATATAACTATATCCCGTATCCTATATCCTATTACCCATATCTCATTACCCATATCCCATTACCTATATCCCATTACCCATATCCCGTGTCTCGTATCCCGTGACTATACACGTGACTTCCAAAGGAATAGCTATACTAATACTAGAAACTCTCTAAAAAACGCGAAAAAATAATATCTTCCTCTAATTACATACAAATTCCCTAATCCGGCCTAGTACCAGATTCTTAAATACTCTATATATCTATATCGCTTCTAAGGGTTTTAGTTATATATTAAAGGCTATAGCCTTTTATATATAACTTCCCCTCTTATAATATTCTCTTATTTTATATATTTATTTTCTGCCCTATTTATACTCGACCTATTCTTCTATATCTAATTATATGGTATTCATATTAATTAGGTACTTAAGGGCATTTATTAGCTTTGATTTCATTATGAAATCGGCAGGATTCGATTCTTCCTTAATCTATTTGACTTCTATAATCTCTTATTATTCATATACTTAGTAGAGGTATATTATATTAATTATTAGATACTTTTCTCGAGTAGTTCCTAATTTAATAAGGTATTTATATAATAACTTCGAATCCGTATAGACTACTAATAATAGTTCTATTTCTAGTATTCTATTAATTATAGATTTAACTAAAGCGCCTATATTAAAACTATAAGCCATATTATAAAGTTCCAAAGCTAGAACGCTTCTAGTAACTCTCTTGTATTTAGTAAAGAACTAGTAAATAATATTAGTATATCCAGTTTTATTTACTAGAACTAGAATATATCCGATTTGGGAAAAGAGATCTCTATTATTTATAAATAAAGTATTTATAAAAACAATTAAGTATAAGGACTCTTTTACTAGCTTTATAAATCTTAGTCCTCTAGTAGTATTCTTAATTTGCTATTAAATATACTTATTAAGTACCTTTATATTAGTTTCCAAAAATTTAATAGCTTAAGTAGTAATTAATAGGTTATATAAAGCTTCTAGTTAATAGACTAATATAATATATACTCCTCTAGTATATTGGGCAATATATTAGTTCTTAATAGAAAGATCTTAATAAATAGTACCCCTACTACTTATAGTAGTAGTATTCTTTATAGAAATGGTTCAGAGGTTTTTATACTAGTATTCCTATATAAAAGTAATTCTAGTAATATTTATATAAATAATACCTTTATTAAACTTGAAATTATAGTTAATAGTAAGGTATTTATACTCCTTAGCCAAGAACTTAGCCTTATAGAGCTTTAGTTACTCTGCCTTTATAAAATCATTAGTTCCGATAAATAAAGTATTATTAGTTTAAAGGCCAATAATTCCGAAGAATTACTTACTATAGAGAAGGCAAGGGTTATAAGTTAATTATTCTATAGAAAGCTTATTAATATAATAGGAATAATAAGTCTTAAACTAGTAGTTCCCGGCTTCCGGTATATTATATAGTAGTTTTATAACCTTTAGAACCAAATTATTATTTAGATTTAGTTCTCTAGTAAGCTCTCGAGGTGAGTTAATATAAAAATTACGGTTAAATAAGGTTATTAATTAGATATAAGCTTACGAGATATTATATAAATATAGTTCCGTAGTATTTATTATTATAATAGTAATACTAAAAATAATTCTCTAGCTAATATATTAAATAGTAAGTAATTATATTAATATTATATATTTCTTACTATTATTATAAGCTTAGATAACTAGTCTTAACTTCTTAAACTCTCTCTCTATATCATTATTCTTAATCTTATTAATAAACCGGAAGTTAAAGATACATACCTCCTTTAGTACCTGAGATCTGGAAATAACCTTAAATATATCCTTTTCTAAAAGGCCGGCGACTTTAACTTAGCAGGAATCCTTATATAAGTTATTGTCCTATAAGAATACCGTAATATCCGGGTTCTTATAAGAGTGTTCTCTACTATACTTTAATAGAATAATAGGAATAGTAGGAGGAATTATACCTATATTACCTTTAGTATTACTATAGAGTTCGGAAACAGGTTCAAGTTCGGGGCCATTAGTAATAACTTTAATATCCCCTATATAAAAGGGCTTTATAGAAATTAAGTAGAAGATAGTATTACTATATAATAGAGCTAGTATATAGTTTTCTCTATTAATAGCTACTAGCTTATATAGTCTATCCTAACTACCAGGTTAACTAGTATTCCCTTTATACTATATAAGAATATCCGAATTTAAAGGAAGTTTATAAATATTAGTAATACTAGAACTATTTCGGGTATTTAGGGCATTTATAATCTGGTATCTAGCTCAAAGCTTCTGAATTTCTACTATTACCTTCTTAAGTACTACTAATTACTATAATATAATTAGTAATAAGGTATTATATTTAGTTATTTAAGGTAAAGTACTATAAATCAAGAAAATTAGAATAATGCCATCGGGTCTAGCGGAATTATTAATGGCCTTAAAAGCTATTTAAAGTATAGTATTCTTATTAATTTTATTAATTTTGGCTATAATAGTATTCTATAATTCCAATAGAATTATAAGCTTTTATAAGAACAATTTTAACCTTAGTTCCTATAGTATTTATAAGCTAAACGAACTTCTTACTAGTAAACTGCTTTCTAGTATCTACTATAATCTAATTAGGAGAGCCTAAATAGGTATTAATCTAATACTACTTTAGGGTATCTCAAGTATATAATATACTAATATTTTAAAGCTATTAGCTAGCTTAATATCGAGTGCCTTTATTAATAATATAGAATATAGGCTTACCGGAAATATAGAAAATATTAATAATAATAGAGTAATTAAAGCTAATATTATCTCTTAAATTAAACTTGAATTATTCCGGTAATTATTTAAATTTCTAGTATTACTTATAGTACTTTATAAGGTATTTAAGGGCCTCTATATTAATATTATAGCCTACTTATTCTAGTATGTTTTAGAGCTTACTAATAGATAAATAACCAAAATAATAATATAAATATTATAATTTGATTTTTATAAGAAAGCAGGAACTATAAGTAAAGAATTCGGAAATAAAGCTTTATAGAATAGTATTCTAAAGTAAGAAAGAGTATCTAAAACATTATACTATAGATATAAAATATCTATTAGAAGTAATAAGATAATTAGTAATATTATTAAAATAGACCCCTAGCTTATTTATATTAGCTAAACTAAATAGAAATAAAGTCTTTATAAATATAATATAAAATTATACTTGCCTAATTAGTATTCTTATTATTATAGATCTAATAGAGAATATAGATCTAATACTAAACTAGATATTAACTTAACCTTTAGTAGTTTTATTAAGTTTAATACTATTATTAGTCTATTATAAAGCTTGGAATTAGTTAGAACTAGTAGTTAAGAATCTAGAGGCTCCGGTATTAATTATAACTCTATAAAAGTAGTAAGTATTATATCTTAATATACTATTAACTATAAATGTCTAGGTATTCTCTATTTATTTAGTAAGCTCTAAAATATAGGTTTTGCCTATTATCTAGTATATAAGAAAAAGAGAAGTAAGGTTATTTATAAGAGTATTAGTTATAGGAATAATAGAAATAGGGGCTATAAAAGTAGCTAGGAAGCTCTTAATAGAAATAAAGTAAAAATTAGAATAATATTTCTTTCCTTTATCCGTTTTTGCTAGTAAGGCTTTAAAAGTATTATCTACTAGTTTGTCCTTATTACTCTTATTATTCTCTTCTTCTTTAAATTCGGTAATATACTATATATAAGTATTACTAAAGTATTTATTAAAATTGCAGGTATTTCGGGATCTAAATTAGTAAATGTTTCTATTCTTAAATCGAGCCTTCTTAGCCTTTTATTCTTCCGGTATATATTTCTATAAGTAGTATTCGGGTCTCTTATATATAAAATATAACTTCGGAGTATAATTATTATAATTATAGAACTTAAAGTAGTTATTACGGGTTCCAAAGTTATAGCTAGGTCCATATTAATAATTTCCGGACAAATAGTAATTTAAAGGGTTTTAAGAATAGTATTATTAATTAGTAAAATAGGTTTTAATAATAATTTATTACTTCTTCTTATAAGTAATAATAAATAATTAGAGCTTATTAATAAGCTAGCCGAGATTATTAGAAGGGTCCGAGACTATATATTAGTATACCGGTAAGCCTTAATAGGAGGTAATAATCTTATTATATAGAAATTTAGTACTTTATAAAACAGGAATAAGGCTATATTATAATTTATATAGGTTATTAATTAGTATTTAAATAAGCTCAAATATTGTCTTTTTAGGGTCCTTTACTATTATAATTACTAAGGTAATAGTATTTCATTTATCTAAATTTCGATAATAGAAACTAGGGCCTTTAAAGAAGCTATAGATATTTATATAGGCCTCTTTATATATATGGCTCGAGAGCTAGTTATTATAGAAGTAGTCTTATACTAGTTCCTTTAATATAGTAGGAAAAGCTCTTACTAGTACTTTTTCTGAGAGCTCTATATATTAGTAAATATTAAGGAAAATAATAAGTTTATAATTAAAACTACTATTAGTTCTGTTATATTTCTATATTTTGGAATATATCTTTACTACTTCTCTAATAAGCTTCCTAGCAGAAATAATAGGTACTAATTAATAGTAATTCGGGTTTGGTAATAATACTAGTAATAGTAAAGATAGAAATAGTAAATAGCCTTAATTTAGAGGAAATAAATAAATAGCTTGATTTCTTAACTAAGATTATCTAGTTCTCTTATATCTAGTTCTATCTAGAATAAGATAAACTAATATAATAGGTCCCTAAAAAAGATCTGTTCTAATTAAATTATTATTAATAATATTAGCTTTATTTTATATACTCTTTGTCTTTTCTTAGGTAAGATTAATAAAAGATTATATAATAGTAAGGTTTCTATAGTTCTATTTAATATAGATATTACTATACTAAAGTTAGGTTTAAAGATTTTATATAAGTATATAATTAATTAGATTATATACTATAGTATTAAAGTTTTTGAAATTATCCTAGAATAGATCCTATAGATTATTATTACTCTTCCTATATAAGGTATACTAATATATCTTAGTAATTATATATTCCTGAAGTTTAGCCTTTATTATAGTTACCGGGTTAATACTATTCTCCTATTTCTTAATTAGTTTCTTTCCCTTATTAGTATTTATATTAAACCGAGTTTAGGTTCTCTCTAATATATATATATACTTTATAATAGGAGGAGTTTAAAGGTAAGGTAGTTTATAGTAGGTTTATAGAAAGAGTTTAGTAGTAAAGATATCTAGATACCTGGTTTAAATACCTGATTTAGATACCAGATACCTAGTTCAGATATCTGGTTAAGATACCAGATATCTAGTTATTAAGATACTAGATATCTGGTTTAGATACCAGATACCCAGATACCTAGTAAGATATTAAAGTAAATATTTTGCTTTTAAATATTTCGTCTATAATAAGAAATTTAGGAAGTGAAATATTATAATTCCGGGAAAGTCTAAAGCTTAAAGGACTCGATTTAATAATAAAATCGAAATAGTAGTTAAAGAGCTTTAAGGGTATATATAGGGTATATATTCCGGAGAGATATTTCTATAGATACGAATATTATATAAGTAGAAGAAATAGTCTCCAAGAAAATAGTTTTAGAACTAAAAGAAGTTAGTTTTAAAAAATAGTAGAAATTAAATAAATAAATAGTTAAATAACTAACTACTTATTAATTAGTAAGAGCTAGATATCTTTTTTATAAGCTACTAAATACTTTTATAAAATTAATAAGTAATTCCCTCCTTTAATATAAAATAGACTAGATTTATCTTAGGCTACCAAATACTTTTAGGACTAATCTAAAATCTTCTCTAATCTATATATATAAACTAATTAGTATTAGTTTACTAGTAATATATAATATTATTATATAAGTATAAAAATACTAGTTATATTAGTTAGTAAAGTTATTATTATTTAGAAATAAGAATTATAATATTATAGTATTAATATATAATTCCTAAATCTGCTAAGCCTAAAGGGGTCTAGTTTACTAGTCGAGTTACTAATAAGATGCGAGGTTATATAACTATATTTCATATCTTATATCCTATTACTTATATCCTATTACTTATATCTCTTATATCCTATTACTTATATCCTATTACTTATATCCTATTACTTATATCCTATTACTTATATCCTATTACTTATATCTCATTACTTATATCCCGTATCTTATATCCCATAACTATATATATAACTCCTAAAGAAATAGCTATACTAATAATAGTATTATACTAATAATAGTATTATACTAATAATAGTATTATACTAATAATAGTATTATATTTAGAAAAACAATTATAAACTCTAGATACTGTATTAAGAGTTTTATGGGAAAAAACCTTTGGATCTATTAAAATTGAATTATCCTTAAAAATATATCTTAATAATAAAATATCTTTATAATATTATAAACTCAAAAATATTCTCATAAGAGATAATATGAAATTATTTTAATTGTCCTTATTATTTTCCTTAATATAAATATAATGAAAATCAAAATAATATTTCAAGCCTTTACCCAAATCAAATTCCTATAATCATTATTGGAATTATAAAAAATATATTTTCTCAAAATATTTCTGAATTTATCTTTATAAAATACATATATCATTTTCGAGTCATATATTAAGAAAGATAATGATCGATGAATCGAATATATCGGATAAAATTAATAATCTAATTGATCATAAGAAAAAACAATATATTCTTATAGATTTAAATCTTCTTTAAATATTTATAATTATTTATGATCTTAATAAAACCATAAATCCTATAATCAATTAAATTAAAGATCGAATTTCGAAAATTTAAAGAATAATAATAAAAGAATTTATGATATAATTAATGATATTATGATAATTAATGATATTATGATAATTAATAATATTATGATATAATCATATTATGATAATAATCATATTATGATAATAATC